>NC_060147.1:105440329-106056291 GCF_021461385.2 Schistocerca piceifrons | reverse complement strand
ATTTCTCAGTTTTAATGCTGCTTAGTCCTTTAGTTAAAATGTCAGCTGCATTGTCATTAGTTGACACATACTTAAACTTAAGAAAACCATCCAAGACAGATTGTCTGACTTTATGGTAGCGGACCTTGAAATGCTTGGTTCTCTCTGATACACCTTTCTTTTTGGTGATTTCAATTGCACCTGTGTTGTCAGCATTGACCTGCAGGGGCAGTCTAACAAATTCAGAACACTTAAGCTCTTTTAAAAAATCAATAAACCATTCCACTTCCTTACATGTCTCAAACATGGCAATATACTCAGCTTTAACTGTGGAAGTTGCCACAATTGATTGTTTTTTACTTTTCCAGCTGATTGCTGCTCCAGCTAACAAAATTGTGTAGCCTGACACAGATTTACTATCTGCCTGGGTCATTTTCCCAATCAGCATCACTGAATGCAGTAGTTTCACAGCAATCAGCACAGAAACACAAACTCAATTCTTTAGTTTGCTGCAGGTACCAAAATACTCATTTTACCCTGGCCCAATGAGAAATACAAGGTTTAGAATTGAACTGACTCAATCTCCCTGCAATAAAAGCAATATCAGGTTGAGTACACGTAGATGTGTACAGCAAGCAACCTACTGGCTTTTGGTACAATTTCTGGTCAATTGGCCTGTCATTATCATCTTCACTAAAACGGTTGTCGTTACATGGTGTAGATATGCCCTTGCACTCATGCATTTTAAATTCATTTAGTATCTGTTGAATGTAACCCGTCTGATTTAATTTCACCTGCCCTTGAGACTGTTCTATTTCAAGACCCAAAATCAACAAGCTGTCACTCATTTCTTTAATGATAATATGAGATTTCAAACACTTAATGAATGTCATAATCATTTCTTCTTCACGAATTGCAACTACATTGTCAACATGAACTCCAATAATCAAAATTCTAGAGAAGAATACACAGGGATCCTTTTCACATTGTTCAAAACCTACTTTTTTTCATCACAGAGCAGAAGAAATCATTCCAATCTTTACCTGCCTGTTGAAGCCCATACAAACTCTTATTTAATAAACACACTTTATTCCCCACACGAAACAATCTTGGTTGCTCCATATAAACAGTGACACTTATGGGGCTATTCAGAAAAGCAGTTTCCACATCAATATGTTTTATTTTCCATCCCCTTAATACTGCTATTGCTAACAGGATCCTCAGGCTACTTCGTCTCATCACTGGGCTATAGCTTTCCCAATAATCAACTCCAAATATCTGACTATAACTCAGAGCTACTAACCTTGCTTTGAATTTAATAATATCACCCTCTCTGTTTCTCTTCGTTGAGAATACCCACTTACTTCCTATAACATGGTAACATGGTCAGCTTTTGATCGGTCAACAAGTTGCCATGTGTTGTGAAGTTTTAGGCTACTCACCTCTGACTCCATGGCTTTATGCCATTCGTCTCTGTGAATTGAAGCTAAAGCTTCTTCTACTGATGTTGGATCAGATGGATTCACCTGACACAAAGCAGCAAAAAAACTTGCAGAGAGACATGAACCACACATTTTTGGTTTCACGAAGCATGAAGACCGTCATCACCCTACTTCACTATGCGCATTTGAGATTCTGCTTTGCAACACTGTATCACATTCATCACACACATCACTATTTTCACTGCCAGGAACTACACCGTCTTCTGTGTCTTATCTCTCTTCTTCTCCACCACTGGATTGGCCCCCATCTCCTTGAACAGCTATTGATTCGACTGGATCTTCTGTTACTGGTCCTGCATTCCTCAGTGATGTGTTGCCATCATCTGTTGATGGATCCAGGAAACCCAATCACACAATACTGGTGTCGTCTGCTGTCACTGCATTGCTTTGTGGCTCAGCTGTTGTCATCTGCCTCAGGTTTACTTCCCCTGGAAGAGACAGTTCTTTGTTTACTGTAGCCTTCAGTGGGAATATTCTTTCGTCAAAGATGACAGCTCTTCTCAAAAGTATTTTTCTCTGTCCAAGACTCCACAGATGATATCCTTTAGATCCTGCCTCCACTCCAAGGCAAACACATTCTTCTGCCCGTTCTCCGAGTTTGTCAGATGTCAATGTGCTTGTCCAAACTCTGCAGCCAAACACTCTTGAGTGTTCCCATTTCATCTTTAGTTAGCTTTTTCTTCTTCCATACTTCATACGGGATTTTCCCATGAAGGGATCTTGTTGGGCATCTATTTTGGATATAGCAGGACAACATTAGAGCTTCCCCCCAAAAGGTATTGGGCAAACCACTCTGAAATAGTAGACACCTCGCAATGGATAAAAGTGTTTTATTCAGGCGCTCTGCTTTTCCATTGGATGGAGGAGAGTAAACTGTGCTTTTCCGATGTAGTATGCCCTCTTTCTTGAACAACTTTTCAAATTTGCTATTGATGTACTCAGTCCCATTGTCTGATTGGAAGCTTTGCAGTTTCCTCCCTGACTCGCATTCCACACATCCGTTAAATTCCACAAAAGACTCAAACACATCACTTTTCTGCTTTAGCACTTTCACTACCGAATACCTTGAGAGATCATCCAGGTAAGTAACATAATAATGTGCTCCACCCAGGGAGGTCTGTCTAATGTAACCTACATCACTATGTACTAGTTCTAGAATATTATCAGTAGTAGTTTGGCTCGGTTTGAAAGGCTGTCTTTTCATCTTTCCTTGCACACAAATTTCACATTTTTCCTTGTAGTTTGTGGCTCCACATACTTCGGGTAAGGCTTCTCTGTGTCCAAGTCTTTGGTGCCACAAAACTTCTGCCCTTCTGGCTGTTGCTTCATTTTCAATTTGTTGATGTGTTTTGTCACTGTGTGGCATCACTGTACTGTTGTTCACTTTGTAATATTCACATTGCATTAAATAAACATTATTGTTTGATGATCTTCCTCTCAACACTTCCTTCTCATCAACAGACACACTAACATCACCATTTTTGAATCTGATACACATCCCTTTTTTGTCCATCTGTTTGACAGACAACAAGTTCCCATACAGTTCTTTCACCAAAAGCACTTCTGTTAATTGGATTGTCTTACCACCACATGATTCTGCTGCTGCTTACCAGTCACTTCAGTAACTTTCCCATCAGCCAGTTTCACTTCTCCAAAGATACCCATCTCTAAATCCTGTAGTATCTCTTGGTGACTAGTCATATGATGTGATGCTCCTGAATCCAAAACCCACACCTTTTCATCAGCATCTTCTCCACATTTGGTCACTGTCATAGCCACTATTTCTTCATCTTCTTTTTCAGTTGCACTTGATGGAACTTCACTGTTTGGAACGTTTTTAAAACTGTTGAGCTTGCATCCATTTGCCCTGTATGCTGATTTCTTGGTATAAATCTGTTTGATTGGTGGAGCCCCTGCTTGTTTTCCTTGGAAATGTGGACACTCCCTGGAGATGTGGTCTGCTTCACCACAGGAAAAACAGAGTCTGTTTCTGTTGCATGTGTTCTTCTCACCTCTTTGGTTTTGCTTGTATCTGTCCTGGCTTTAGAAAAACTTGTTTTTCTGACTTCTGCCTACTGCTGCATATGCTTTGGCTTCTTCTTGGCACTTAGTAGACTTGAAATCTGGTTCCAGATGCTTCTCTTCTAATTCTAATCTGTTGATGACAGTTTCTGTAGTTAATCTGTCTTCATCTCTTTCTAGACTTCTAATGAGGCCTTCATACTTCTCCAAAGGTAGTCTGAGAAACATGAAACCAGCAACTGTCTTATCATCAAAGTTGAAACCCCCTTGCTCTACTCTGTTGGCAGCAAGTATTTTCATCACATACTCATACATAGTCATATCGTCATCTTTCTTGATATTTACTAAGTCTCTCATCTTGGATATAGTGTTGAGTAGGGCGTTGTTGCAGTTAATCTTTTTGAGCTTCTCCCATGCTTCCTTTGCTAATTTCAGAGAACCAATTGTTTCTAGGTAGTGGTCTTCGACTAGCATCAGAAAGATGGACAAGGTCATTTCATTTTTCTTCCTTTTTTCCGCATCCAAGTGATCATAATGCATTCCAAAACCGGGTTCTATGGCAACCCATGCATCACAATGCTGTATCAGTGAACGAACGTGGATAGACCATGCAAAATAGTTACTGCTGCACAGGCGATCAATTTTCACAGATGCTTCCGTCATTATGTACTGTTTTCTTCGTCATCGGCTGTTGTAGAATGTCCAAATACGTCATCTTCGTCAGTTCCATCACTTAATGTTCATTTTCACTTTGAATTTTTAAACACGCTTGCCACAGAGTGCCCTGGGCCCATAACCTGTTAACTTTTCTGTAGTGCTTGTCTCCTTTAAATGAGGATGAGGGTAATTACTTGACTAAGAACATAAAGTACACATCGTCACTGTTTACTCATGTGTTAAACCACATGTTCTGTTTTATTCTACACAACACACAGTCTACATAACACAAAAAGCCATCACATTTTTGTTCCACTTAATACTTCAACTTGGCGTTAACTCACCTCCAAAGAGCACCCGTACAAGAAGACAAATTCGAAGGTACAAGCCCTCTGGAAATGGCGCTGTATTCAAATTGATGTCTCACTGAATTAGATCAGCTGAGTTACAACACTATACAAGGCTATTACTAAAGTATGTCCTCAGGCTTCAGTCTGTGGCTCCATATTCTGGGACACAAGGTTAGAAACATTTCTTGATAAAATGTCTCCTATAGTAGAAGTCAAGGGCTGTGTAGCATTTATAAATGACATCCTACTAATTGTGTGTGGAGGCAACTACAGCACAAACTGATGAAAGAAGAACAAATCCCATGCAAATTTTCTTTTGACACAGGTTGGCCAGATATACAGAGTGTGGTGCTTAAATGCAGACAAATTTCCATTTGAATTTCCCACCATATCATAGTTCCACTGGAGATCACAATTGGTGTTCCTGGAAGCCATGTGCATCTAGTAAACAGTCAGAACCTCAAAATGGGCGGCATGTTACGGACAAGTGTAGAGAACGAACGAAGAGCCTCAATTATCAAGTCTTCGCACTGAGCATTCATTCACTGAAATAGTTCAGTTATTTGGGCAGATCAACTGTTTATGATATTGTGGTCAAGTATAATCACTCAAAGGAGTCTGGGGAAGTTTCTGCTAACCCTGCGAGGGGTTATTAATTATACAATGTACTGTTTATTATGTTTATTTCTTGATTCAGTACATTGTACAATTTTATTATTAATTATACAATGTACTGTTTATTATGTTTATTTCTTGATTCATTTATAAAATAATAATCACAGCAATTCATTTGTCATGAAAAATGGTAAACCCTTTGGAATATTGTTATTACTGAAGAGTGAAGGAATAGTAGTAAGTATGCCTCTGATGTGATTGGACATATTTTTGTATTTTGGATGAACAATGGAATTTCAGCTTTGCCAATGTGAAAATTCAAAAGACAGTGTGTTATAGTAAAATGTGACACAATAGATTAATGTGGAAATAAAAATTCTGTAATGACATTCTTCAAAATTATGTAGATAAATTGAACCTAAAATTGAAAGTTTCAGCTTCAAGAAACAGACCCCTAGAAATGAATAACTGGAGCCAACTGTGCAATAAGAGATAAGTAAATAGTTTGTTGTAAATCTTACTCCTCTTGAATCTTCTGAAAAGACTTTACCATAGTGGACATGGAAATGAAATGAATGTATGGCATCGCTGGCCAGGAGGTCCCTATTCGGGGAAGTTCGGCCATCAAGTGCAAGTCTTATTTCCTTTGACACCACATTAGGCGAGCTGTTGATGAGGATGAAATGATGATGAGGACAACACAACACCCAGACCCCGAGCTGAGAAAATCTCCAACCCAGCCAGGAATCGAACCCAGACCTGCTTACATGGGAGGTGAGCACGTTACCACCCAGCTAAGCAGGCAGACACCACAGTGGACAGTAGCAACCATAAAGAAGGGAGGGATGGATTACAAGCGGGGGCATCATCTTCAATTAATTGACTAATAATGAAGTTTTGTGTGTCACAGAAAAGAAAGTGCTTTATTTCATTTACAATTTATGTATGAATAAGCAAAAAAGAAAACCAAAGGCTGTCCAACAAAGTAAATCATACCAACAGTGATGATGTACTACCAGTTATGATGGACCAAATTGAATGAAAGTGAAGAGAACTTTACAACTACAACCAGAGACATCAAAAAGGAAAGACAAGTTCAAACTGTTTGTGAAGTTATTTGTCTGTGGACTCATGTACTTGTTAACAAAATGAATAGGGATGAGGGTAGGAGTGAGGTAGAAATGAAAGCTTTAGTATCCAGTCTGGACATGTCTGAGCCAAGTGAAACCATAGTCAGTAAAGAAACAGTAGACACTGATATTCTGCTGTAATTTTGGCAAAAATAGAGGAAATGATTACACATAACAATAGTTAACTGGACAGAGTATAATATCAGATGGATCAGCTTAGTAATCAAACTTCAGAGCTAAGAAATGGGTTGTCAGAGGGGTTAAAAAGTGTGAATGAAAAAGTTGATGGTTTAGAAAATAAATATATTGTTTTGGAAAATGAGTTTGTAGCTGAGTCAGAAAAACAATTAAAGAATGTTCATGACATAAGAGTTGAACAAAAGATGATAGCGGAAAAAAGGAAATCAGTGGGAAACATAAAAGAGTTTTCAGAAATGTTTTTTAAATCATTTTTGGTCAGAAGTTGAACAGGGGAGAATCAAAAGTGAATTTTTGTATGGTCCTAGTTATAGATATATGCATGCTCAAAATAAAATGGATCGACAAGGTCACAAACGAAGTGGTTCTGGAAAGAGCAGGTGAGAAGAGAAGCTTCTGGAGTTTCATTGTTAAAAGAAGAGTGCAATTTACAGGCCATCTATTAAGACATAAAGGACTCCTGAACACAATCATAGAGGGATATGTCAAGGGAAAAAGACCAAGAGGAAGACCACGACTGAGGTACATGGATCAAATCGTGAAAGATGTGGGATGTAACACCTATAAAGAAATGAAGAGAAAAGCTGAAAGACGCACAGAATGGAGACAAGCTGCCATTGTAGCTGTTGCAAACCAATCCTTGGATTGATCACTACAGAAGAAGAGAAGAAGAAGTTATAGATATACGGACAGCATCTTAAAAGTTTTGTAAGAACCATCTTAAAAAATTAGCACACCTTGAAACCATTTGACGAAATGATCTGGATTGATTCACTTAAAAGGAGATTACCAGAAAGATTACAGTGCTATTTAGTACATGGACCTGAGGATTGTCTTGAACAATTTTTACAATATTTTGACAGGCTGGATAGGTCAGTAGAAAGAAGTATGAACCACAATAATTGGAATGATAGAAATCAGAGAAAATAGTAATACCCATCAGGATCAGTGTGTCAGTGGAGAGAGAAATTTTGAACATCAGTAGGATAGGAATATGGAGATAAACATGAGCATTATAATAGAACAAACAATCCTCGAGGTAACTACTCGGGAAATGGCAGTTTGCTGCAATGGAGGTCCACAGTTTTGGGGCAAGGAAACATAAGAAGCACAGTACCCACAAGTTACACTTGCAAATAGACAATAATAACAATGTAAATGATATGGAACACATATCTGAAATCACACATCAAAAAAGGTTTTACATCACCTCGGTTCTGAGAGTTCCGGAACCTGAAAAGAAAATTGGAATAGAGACAAACATAAACGATCATTTCTGACCTTTTTATTGCTCATGAAAACCACACATTGCATGTTGTACCACCATACAGAGATACCTTCAGAGGTGGTGGTCCAGATTGCTGTACACACCAGTATCTCTAATACCCAGTAGCATGTCTCCTGGCACTGATGCATGCCTGTATTCATCGCAGCATACTATCCACAAGTTCATCAAGGCACTGTTGATCCAGATTGTCCCACTCCTCAATGACCATTCGGCATAAATCCCTCAGAGTGGTTGGTGGGTTATGTCGTCCATAAACAGCACTTTTCAATTTATCCCAGGCATGTTTGATAGGGTTCATGTCTGAAGAACATGCTGGCCACTCTTGTCGAGCAATGTCGTTATCCTGAAGGAAGTCATTCACAAGATGTGCATGATGTGGGAGGCAATTGTCATCCGTTAAGACGAGTACCTCACCAATACGCTGCCGATATGGTTGCACTATCGGTTGGAGGATGGCATTCACGTATCGTACAGCCATTACAATGCCATCCATGACCACCAGTGCTGAATGTCAGCGCCACATATTCCCACCCCACAACAGCAGGGAACCTCCACCCTGCTGCACTCACTGGACAGTAGTTGCCTCCAAACACATCTCGACGATTGTCTGGTTAGAGGCATACGTGACACTCATTGGTGAAGAGAACATGATACCAATCCTGTGCGGTACATTCAGCATGTTGTTGGGCCCATCTGTACCATGCTGCATGGTGTCATAGTTGCAAAGAAGAACCCCGTTGGGATTGAAGTTGCGCACAGTTTGAGTCACAACATGATGTGCTGTTGCTGCACAAAAAGCATTATTCAACATAATTTGTAGGTAGTGGTCATCCACTGCAGTAGTAGCACTTGGGTAGCCTGAGTGAGGCATGTCATTGACAGCTCCTGTCTCTCTGTGTCTCCTTCATGTCCGAACAACATCGCACTCGTTCACTCCAAGACAGCTGGACACTTCCGTTGTTGAGAACCCTTCCTGGCACAAAGTAACAATGCGGACACATGATCAAGATACGCTATTGACTGTCTAGGCATCATTGAACTACAGACAACACAAACCATGTGCCTCCTTCCTGGTGGAATGATTGGAGCTGATTGGCTGTTGGACCCCCTCCATCTAATAGGTGCTGGCCACGCGTGGTTGTTTACATCTTTGGGTCGGGTTTAGTGACCTCCCTGAACAGTCAAAGGGACTGTGCCTGCAATACAATACCCACAGTCAATGTCTATCTTCAGGAGTTCTGGGAACCGGGACGATGCAAAACTTTTTAGATGTGTGTATATCAGATTTCTCATTTATATTTCTCATTTATATTCTGATCAAAAGTTTTCGGATACTGTGTTTAAATATGATGAAGTTGGTGCTAATCACAAACCAGAATGTGGGAGAAGTGAGAATTTGGATGTAGTATGTACTAATGACTTCCTCTCATGGATGGAAAACGGTGTTGTTGACGTATGTCAATCAGGTGATGACTGATTTGGATGAGAATGAAGTGGTATTTTTGATGTAGATGTGAATGAGAGCTGTGGAGCAACTGAGGTTTGTAAGTCTGGGACTGGTGCCTTATTGCACTTGAATGTAGGTAAGTGACTTTAATGGAGATGAAACTTGTATTGTTAGTGATGTTGTTGATGAAGTAATTTTGGAGGAATATGATGTTTTGGAGGAATATAATGATGATGAGTATCAGGTATTTGTGGAGTTTAAGAATAATGAAGTTTCAGAGTTATTTGTGAATGATGTTGAACATACACGTAAGGTAAGTGATGTATTGTCACAATTTTCTCTAAAGTTTTTGAATATCTGATGTACAGCCAAATAAATAACTATTTTGAAAAGCATGATCTCCTCTCCAACAGACAGTTTGCATATCAACATGGTAAAAATACCACTACTGCTGTCACTGAAGTTGTTAACCAGGTGTTAACTGCATTCGAAAATAAGGATCTAGTATCAGTTGTACTTTGTGATCTTAGCAGAGCCTTCTACTGCATACCATTTAACACACTACTTGCAAAACTGGAATTTTATGGCATACACAAACCATCTTTAGATGTAACTGAATCATACTTAAGTAACAGGAGACAGTTTGTACCAATTAAAATTAAATGCTCCTCGCTGAAGGAAGTTTGGACTGGAGTGCCTCAGGGCTCAGTCCTAGGTCCTTTTCTGTTCATCATTGCAATTAATGACTTACCTTACCATATAGGAGCAAATTCAATTGTGTGTTATGCAGATGACACAAAACTGCTCAATACACACCATGACACAACAGAACTGCATCAGGCCACACAGGAAAAACTAGAACTAGTAATGGGTTCGAGATCAGAGAGAACATACATCCCCACAACCCCAGAGGCAAACTGGACTTCGACATACCAAGACACAGACTTACAAAGACTGTAAACACACACAAAATAATTAGTTTAAACTCTTCAATAAATTTCCAGCATGTGCTTGGTCACTGGCCAGTTATATTTTCAAATGTAAGATTTATGACTGGTTACTCAAACACCCATTTTATAAGGTAACAGAATATTTTGAAATAATCATTGACATTAGTATATGAGAATATTCCTAAAAGAAGTGGAATTAAATTGTAAAAGCTTTACTGTAAAATTATTGTTAATTGTATATTTAATGTTCAGACCTATTCCGTTGTAAGTGGTCAATGGTGAATAAACTGAATACTGAATACCTAATACTGTATGTGATATTGTTAAGTGAATGTCATGGAATACCAGTCCAGTCAAAACAGTTTTTAATTAATGTCATACAGAGTAATGACCCAAATAGTAAAGGTGAGGTATCTGTGAGTGTAGAGAACAAAGGTGAAAACTGTTTGAAGTTCGTTTGGGACAAGATTGATGATAACATAGATAAAGGTACATTCTGTAATAAGTTAGCTCTGTTTAGTCAGAATATGTATCCCAAATGAAGGAATGAAGTGAAAGAGCATCCATGCAGGAAGTGTAGTTTTGGCAGTAAAGTGATTTTAAAAAAACATGAGTCGCAAAAGTAGTACTATGATACCTGTAAAGTAGATAAAACCCGGTGTAGATAGTGTGGATGTAGCATTTGGTGAAATTGAAAGTGATCTTTTCATGAAGTGTCTGACAACAGAGAAAATGATTCAGATTTTGGGTGTCCTTACATTAAAATTAAGACTGATCTGTGGGAAGGTAAGTGTTTGATTGATAGAGGTAGCCTGATTTGTGGTATATCTAAACAATTTAGAGACAATATCAAGTATAGTAAGAGTTTTGTGGAAATGCCCATTGCAGTTGTAAAGGTAAAAGGAGCTGCAGGTAAGCAAACCATATTGGTAAAATCTCAGACACTTTCAACTTTTAATGCAGAAGACAAGACCTTTGAACATGAATGCTTAGTGATCCCTTGTCTGAAAGAAAATATAATTCTCAGTATGGATTGGATAGTAAATGTTGAGACTTGTTTTGCATGGAATGCCATATAATTGTTCATTTTGGAACCTAAAAGTAATACTTATGTGAAAACTAATTTCTGTATGTTTAACTGTGGGAAAAGTTGTAACTATTTGCAAAACATTGTGAACCAAGGTGAGTACCAGGTGTCTGATGACGATATAAATTTTGGTGAGACTGAGGATCATTATTTGAAAGGGTAGAAGATTCTAAAGTGAGGGAAGTTACAATTCTTAATGATCAACAAAAGGAACAACTTAACAACTTAGGAATTTGTTATTGGAGTTTAGAAATGTATGCAGTGAAAGGCCATGGAGAGTTTTACCTAAGAGATCACCAACAATTCTTTCTCAAGCCATATGATATACCATTTTCAAGAAGGAAAGATGTTGAGAAAGAAATTCAGAAAATGGAAATGTGTTTGTGGGGGGGGGGGGGGGGGGGGGGGAAGGGGGTAACTGAGAGAAGTAGGAGTGCTTACAATAATCATTTGGTTGTGGTAAGTAAGAGAAATGGTGGAGTGAGAACTGTTTGTACTATAGACATCTTAATAAGTTTCTTATCAAACAGAATGACCATCCTGAGAACATGCACAAACATGGATAAACTTGATTATGTAAAATAAAATACACGAGCAGTTTGGACTTGACCTCTGGGTCTCACCAGATACCACTTGAAATTAATTCTAAAAAGTATACTGCATTTTTATGTGGAGGTAAGTGTTTTCAATACCATGTGGTGCCATTTGGTCTAAATGTATCTGTAGTTGAATTCATATCAGCTCTGTATTCTGTCTTGGGACATGAAATGAATTCAAAATTAAATGCGTATGTTGATATTTTTGTCACTGAAAAGCCTCCGTAGCAATTCAGACAGTATTACTAATGACAGTAGTTGTGAACATGTTAGGTCAATGAAGTTAGTGCATCGCAAACAGTGTGAAAACATCTGTCACTCAGCAGTTAACAGTAGTGCAATTAAGGTAGAAATCTCTAATGAACATATTAGGTCTGCATACAGTCATGTGCTTAAAAACACAAAGTACAATATATGGAGTGTACAAAAGACAGATCTACCTTCAAGTACAGCAAACATTACAAACAAGCATGCGCAGATAAAAATGAATTTCAATTCACAAATTTCTAACAAAGAGATAGATGGGCTGGCCAGTACTTACCTCTCAGCTCAGTACAGCTACTAAAAAAATTTCAGACAGCAGATGGAAGTCAGTGCCTCCGTCCCATCTAAATGATTTTTTAGTGGAACCAGAAATAGGAGGAAGCCCACAAGAGAAATTGAGATATGACTTTATTTAAGTTGGTAAAGCAGAGAAATCTACAGCTAGGTATTTACAACTTTAAAATAATCCCTCAGAATGTACAGGGCTTGAGCATTAACTATGAACAATTAGGCATGTTTGTAAATGAGACTATGCCTGATGTGCCTGTATTAGTGAACACTGGTTATCTGATGCCAAATTAGACCTTTTTAAATCTCTAAACGTGGTACTAGATAATACGTTTTGCAGATCTTCTATCAGAGGTGGGAGTGTGTCAATGTATGTAAAAAGCACATTTGATTTTAATTCTGTGAATGTAAGTAAATATTTATTAGAAGGGACAATTTAATTATGTGCAGCACATACAAAGATACCAAACAATGAAATTTGTGTTATATGTTTATGTAGACCACCAGGTGGAAACTTCGAAGTTTTCTTAATGAAGTTTTGTGACATGATAATGTTTTTATATCACACTGAATAAGTTAGTAATTATAGGAGATTTCAACATAAATATATTAGCAGATAAGTTACACACTAGACTATTCAAGTATACTGTGCTTGAATATAATGTAAGATACCTGATAAACACTGCAACTAGGGAGACTGAAACTATACTAGTCTGCAATAGATAACATAATCACTGGTATTCATCTTTACGATCATACATCCCTGTTATTATAAGTGTTTTGTCAGACCACCATGCAGTAGCACTAGGTGTGAACATAAAAAAGGTTTCTACACACAGTTGCATATTAGGATGAATACAGACTAAAATATAACTCTTTCAATAACATGCTAAAGAATGTGGATTGGAATAGTATTATGGCAAATTCTCAAGTGAACTATACTATATTCTCAACTGAGCCTGCCCATTAATAAGAAATAGAATTCAGTCCCATGCTATAACCCGAAACTGGATATCAAGCTCAGTCACTGAGGCTAGAGAAAAACTAAGATGTTATGAGTATGCTACGTTAAATGACTTGAGCAATAAAAAATTAAAAGAAGAGTTCAAAAAGTATCAGAAATACTATATAGATCACCTAATTTCTGAAAAACAGAAACATTTTGAAAATGTCATTATTCAAAACTCAAATAATACACTCCTGGAAATGGATAAAAGAACACATTGACACCGGTGTGTCAGACCCACCATACTTGCTCCGGACACTGCGAGAGAGCTGTACAAGCAATGATCACACGCACGGCACAGCGGACACACCAGGAACCGCGGTGTTGGCCGTCGAATGGCGCTAGCTGCGCAGCATTTGTGCACCACCGCCGTCAGTGTCAGCCAGTTTGCCGTGGCATACGGAGCTCCATCGCAGTCTTTAACACTGGTAGCATGCCGCGACAGCTTGGGCGTGAACCGTATGTGCAGTTGACGGACTTTGAGCGAGGGCGTATAGTGGGCATGCGGGAGGCCGGGTGGACGTACCGCCGAATTGCTCAACACGTGGGGCGTGAGGTCTCCACAGTACATCAATGTTGTCGCCAGTGGTCGGCGGAAGGTGCACGTGCCCGTCGACCTGGGACCGGACCGCAGCGACGCACGGATGCACGCCAAGACCGTAGGATCCTACGCAGTGCCGTAGGGGACCGCATCGCCACTTCCCAGCAAATTAGGGACACTGTTGCTCCTGGGGTATCGGCGAGGACCATTCGCAACCATCTCCATGAAGCTGGGCTACGGTCCCGCACACCGTTAGGCCGTCTTCCGCTCACGCCCCAACATCGTGCAGCCCGCCTCCAGTGGTGTCGCGACAGGCGTGAATGGAGGGACGAATGGAGACGTGTCGTCTTCAGCGATGAGAGTCGCTTCTGCCTTGGTGCCAATGATGGTCGTATGCGTGTTTGGCGCCGTGCAGGTGAGCGCCACAATCAGGACTGCATACGACCGAGGCACACAGGGCCAACACCCGGCATCATGGTGTGGGGAGCGATCTCCTACACTGGCCGTACACCACTGATGATCGTCTAGGGGACACTGAATAGTGCACGGTACATCCAAACCGTCATCGAACCCATCGTTCTACCATTCCTAGACTGGCAAGGGAACTTGCTGTTCCAACAGGACAATGCACGTCCGCATGTATCCCGTGCCACCCAACGTGCTCTAGAAGGTGTAAGTCAACTACCCTGGCCAGCAAGATCTCCAGATATGTCCCCCATTGAGCATGTTTGGGACTGGATGAAGCGTCGTATCACGCGGTCTGCACGTCCAGCACGAACGCTGGTCCAACTGAGGCGCCAGGTGGAAATGGCATGGCAAGCCGTTCCACAGGACTACATCCTGCATCTCTACGATCGTCTCCATGGGAGAATAGCAGCCTGCATTGCTGCGAAAGGTGGATATACACTGTACTAGTGCCGACATTGTGCATGCTCTGTTGCCTGTGTCTATGTGCCTGTGGTTCTGTCAGTGTGATCATGTGATGTATCTGACCCCAGGAATGTGTCAATAAAGTTTCCCCTTCCTGGGACAATGAATTCACGGTGTTCTTATTTCAATTTCCAGGAGTGTATTTCCAAAACATTATGGTCACTAGTAAATAGAGAAATAGGTAAATCTGAGAAACATACAACTGAAAATCACTTGCTGATAAGTGGCACAATAGAAACTGATCAGAACAAGGTAGCAGATCTATTTAACAATTACTTTGCTTCTGTTGGCTCCGGCATAAACAACCAGCTTAAAAATCACAAATACAAATTCAGAAGAACACCAGTGTCAGGAAGTATATTTTTGACACCACCAAGTGAAGAATAAATAATTAAAACAGTGAGTAGCGTGAAGAATTCCAATTTAGCAGGATATGATGGTCTTAGTCTAGACATTCTTAAGAAATGTATTCATAAAATTGCATCATCTTTATCAGCAACTATTAACTTTCATATGGAAGTTGTGCCTATTTTTAAAAAAGAAATGAAGAAGTATTTAAATGATTTAGAGAAAACAGTCTATTTGTTAATAAGAAGAAAACATTATGAATGAACTACAGGCATACATCAGATAAACTAAACCCTGACATAATAGTGAATTTAGGTGAACAGAAAATACTAAAAACTTCAAATACTAAATTTTTAGGAATTTGGTTAGATGAGCAAGGCTGATCAAGACTGAAATGTGTCAGACTTGGTCAAAACCTGAAGGGGACACAAAGGTGATCTGTGCATCAAATCTAGGTGCCTTGACTTTGTTGTATCAGAATGTACAAGGACTAGGCAACAAAATGTATGAGCTGGAAGTAATTTTAAACTGTAACCTTTAGGAAGTTTCTGTGCTGTGTATCAGTGAGCACTGGCTTCAGGACACTCAGATTTGTGGAGCAAAAATGCCAGACTTTGATTTAATAAGTAGCTTTTGCAGGGAAACTTATCAAAGTGGAGGTGTAAGCATCTATGTTAGAAGTAATGTTAAATTTAAGGAGGTAAAACTTGGCAAGGTGAAGTGCACAGAAAAATATTTTGAATGTTGTATTTGTGAACTTACAGACTGTCAAACTATCATTGCTTGTGTCTATAGGTCTCCATCAGGTGACTTTACCCAATTCTTATACAGATGCCCTTTTAAATGAATTGAGAGGCAGGTCAAAATGCACAATAGTTCTTGGTGACTTTAACATTAATTTTAACGAAAGTAATAAGAACAAGGTACAATTATTAAATCTGTTTAACCCATACAATATGCAATCTACAGTGAAGGAAATTACCAGATATGGGGATGGGTCTGAAACAACACTTGATCAGATATTTACCAACAAACAAATCTGTGAGTAAAATATTGAAGTAAGAGATACAGACTTTTCTGGCCACATGGATTTAAGAATGATGATAAGGAATGAGATCAATAAGAAATGCACAGTCACTAAAAAATATGTACAAAGAAGACTTATTAATGCAAACAACATAAGTGTATTTAATAGTATGCTAAAAAGGATGCAGTGGGGCATAGAACAAACTGATGATGCAGACAAAAACTATGAAAGTTTTCTCACTGATTATAAATATTGCTACAATGTAGTGTTCCCGTTAAAAAGAATTAAAATCAGTGAGAAGAGAAACACATGGGTAACACAAGGAATTAAAAAATCAGCAACCCCCCTTAGAAACCTAAGCAAACATGCTAAAATAAATACAACAATAAAACCATACTATAGGAAATATAGAAGGGTCTATAGGAAAGCTTTACAGGCAGCAAAAAGGCTAAGCAATGATTCACACATTAATAAGGGAAGCAATAAATCAAAATTGATTTGGAAGGTTGCAAATAATAGCATAGGAAAATGTAAAACCAAGACCCATAATTTCAAAATTAAAAGTGAGGGTAAAGTGACAGAAGATGCCAATATATTCAATGAAGATTATGTGAACATAGCACCAAACCTAATTAAATGTCTATGCAATCCAAACATCAAAAACATAAAAGTACCAACTTGTGAAAAGACAATGTTTCTGTACCCAGTAACAGAATGTGAAGTTACAAATGCTATTAATAAACTAAAAAATAAACTGTCTTGTGGTATTGATGGAATTTCAGACAAGATAATCAAACATAGTTCTACCAGTACAGATACTCTCCTAACTGACATCATTAATACTTCTTTCAGGACAGGGGTGTTCCCATCAAAACTAAAACTCTCCATAATAAAGCCACTTCATGAAAAGGATAGTACAGCTGACATAAATAATTATAGGCCAGTGTCATTATTGTCAGGTATCTCTAAAGTAATTGAAAGAGTAATGTATGAAAGGCTAACTGATTTCCTGGATAAAAATAAAATACTGACTAATGCTCAAAATGGGTTTAGAAAGAACAGATCCACAGAACTGGCTGTCTTCAATTCATGAAAATGGTTCTAAATGCCTTGGACAAGAATGAATTAAGCTGCAGGATTTTCTTAGATTTATCTAAAGCATTTGATCTGATCAGCCATGGCTTATTGCTTATGAAACTAGAATTTTATGGGGTCCATGGACTTTCCTTCAAATAGTTCAAGTCTTATTCCTCTGATAGACAACAGAAAGTAAAATATGTCATGAAGGCAAAGAGTATCTTTCAGATTTCAAAAAAACTATCTATGGAGTGCCCCAGGCTTCTGTGTTAGGTCCTCTGTTGTTCTTGGTGTACACAAAGGATTTGCCAAACCATCTGACAGCTGCTGAAACAGTGATGTTCGCTGATGACACTAGTCTGGTACCGCACACCATGGAATTTGAATACCCGCCAGACGTCATGGACGTCGAAGACCCCTAGAGGTCTCTGCACCATCTCACCGTAAGCTGTGGCGGCGCACACCTCCTGGCCTTCATTTAGAGTAAGGGCGCCACAGTGGAACATGTGGTTGCAGTGGCCAATAGCAGCATCCCCGATAGAGTACTGAAGTGCCTGCCTCTAGCTCAGCCAGCCAGTCTAACCTTGCATACGTCTCAGGACATATCGCCTCGCCTCAGACAGCATATTTACTTTCATGTTTTGTTTACGAGTGGACGTGGTTGTCTAGTTAGGTTTTCTTGACTCTGTTGTTTCATTCTTGATGTTGTCGTAAGGTCCTTCATTGGTTGTGTCCGTCCTCTCCCGCTGTGTTGTTGATCGCGGACCGCTACGCGGGTCCCGCCGCATTTCCCGTCGCTTCAATCCCACAACTGTTCCAGTCGCCGTTACAACAACTAGCATTTTTATAAAAGGACACACTGAGGATAATCTACAGCAGAGTGTCTCTAGGACAATAAATGAGACAGGAAAATGGTAATTTCAGTAATATTAAAAGTAAAGCTAGAAGAAGAGTAAAAGCTGAGTTAGGGAACTATGTTGTTGCAAAAGCTCTATACACAAAATCTCTAGGTATATGGGTGAGTGAGCACTTGAGATAGGAAAAGCATCTACAAGTTTTCAGAAAAAAATTAAGTAAATGCTGTTGTGTGCTATGAATGCTTCAGTAATGTTGTAACACTGAATCATTGCTGTGTGCCTATTATAATTACATGAACAGTTTGTTTAGATATGGTGTGATCTTCTGGAGAAATACAGGTGTGGCAAAACACGCTTTCAGACTTCAAAAAATGGCTATTAGAATAATGAAAGGGGTTCCCTGCAGAGTGTCATACAGGGGAATATTTAGAGAATTTAAAATAATGACTCTTCCTAGCTTATACATCTATGAATGTGTATGCTTTCTCAAAACTCACCAGGAATTTTCAACATTAATTAATCAGGTTCATAACCATGAGAGAAGGAACAGGGTTGATTTTCACAGAGACACCCACAAAGGAGCACTCTACCAAAAAATTGTAAACTACCAGACAAAAATACTTTTTAGAGCATTGCCTTCTACGATAAAGAAAATTAAAGAATTTTATAAATTCGAGGTAGATCTTAAATAGTTTTTTCTAACACATAGTTTTTATAGCATTGAAGAATATCTGAATATGGAAAAGTAATATTATTTATATAAACTGATATAAAATATTTGCATTTATTATCCAAGTTTTTGAAACAAATTAAATATATGCAACTATATTGTAACTGATTACATCCATACAATGTATATTGTTAATGGATGAATAAAGAGATTGAATTGAATTGAACTGAGTGGTATAAACTTATAGAATAGCTCAATAAAGAGTTAAGTAAATGCTGTTGCAAATTAAGAATGCCCAAAAATTCCTGCAGTGAAGAAACAGTGACGAGTGCTTATTATGCATTCATGTATAGTCTACTGCAATAAGGTGTCTTATTTTGGGGTTTTTCAAGTATAGCAAAACATTCGTTTACTACTCAAAAACAAGCAATAAAGACTATAAAATGGATTGAACCTAGGGACTCCTGTATGGAAATATTCAAATAACTGAAAGTTTTGACTCTTCTATCTATGTATATAAATGGAAGTATATGCTTTTTGAAATCCCATCCCCAGCTCTTTTCTTTGCCATGACTATGAAACCAGACACAGAACTGACTTCCATAGAAAAGTATATAAGAAAGCCCTGTATCAAAAAAGTGTAATATATCATCCCAAAATTCTTTTTAGTGCCCTTCCCTTAAGAGTTAAAAAGATACCGAAGATGCACAATTTGAAAAAGAAGCTTAAGAAAATACTTATAAGTGAAAGCTTTTACAGTGTTGATGAGTACATAAATTTTATGAATTTGAGGACATCAGTAACTTAAAACAAACACAGCCATGTGTCACTGGATATAACATAAACATAGAATTTGTTTGTTTTATGTGTTTGGTTATCTGTAAGATTTTACCTGTATCCCTATGATTTGCTTCTGTTTATGTACTTAATTTCAGAATGAGATTTTCACTCTGCAGCGGAGTGTGCGCTGATATGAAACTTCCTGGCAGATTAAAACTGTGTGCCGGACCGAGACTCGAACTCGGGACCTTTGCCTTTCCTGGGCAAGTGCTCTACCAACTGAGCTACCCAAGCATGACTCACACCCCATCCTCACAACTTTACTTCTGCCAGTACCTCATCTCCTACCTTCCAAAGTTTACAGAAGCTCTCCTGCGAACCTTGCAGAGCTGGCACTCCTGAAAGAAAGGATATGCAGAGACATGGCTTAACCACATCCTGGGGGATGTTTCCACGATGAGATTTTGACTCTGCAGTGGAGTGTGTGCTGATATGAAACTTCATGGCAGATTAAAACTGTGTGCCGGACAGAGACTCGAACTCGGGATCTTTGCCTTTCACGCGCAAGTGCTCTACCAACTGAGCTACCCAAGCACGACTCACGCCCCATCCTCACAGCTTTACTTCTGCCAGTACCTCGTCTCCTACCTTCCAAACTTTACAGAAGCTGAAACTTCCTGGCAGATTAAAACTGTGTGCCGGACCGAGACTTGAACTCGGGACCTTTGCCTTTCACGGGCAAGTGCTGTACCAACTGAGCTACCCAAGCACGACTCACGCCCCATCCTCACAGCTTTACTTCTGCCAGTTGGTAGAGCACTTGCCCACAAAAGGCAAAGGTCCCGAGTTCGAGTCTCGGTCCAGCACACAGTTTTAATCTGCCAGGAGTCTCATATCAGTGCACAATCCGCTGTAGAGTGAAAATTTCACTCTTTACAGAAGCTCTCCTGCGAACCTTGCCTACGAAAGGCAAAGATCCCAAGTTCGAGTCTCGGTCCGGCACACAGTTTTAATCTGCCAGGAAGTTTCATGTACTTAATTATCTGCCTGAATAGTATACAGGCATGATTATTTAAGTTTTTTGTATCAACATATGACAAGTCCTATATCAGTGCATATGATTAAATGGATGATCAATAAATCAATCAACCAGTATTGAGAAAAAGAAACAATTTATTTTCATGAGTAGTGCAAGAGTTACATGGAGTATCTTTGCAGAATCCAACAAAATTTATATTCTGAGAATATAAAGTAGTAAACTCTGTGGTGTATGCAGCAAAATTATAAAAGTCTACCACAACTCAAAAAATGACTAAAAATATGATGCCCAAGGGATGTTGATCAGCCACTGTGACATCCTCTACTATGTGGATGCACTGTGGATGGGAATGTGGTCAGCACACCTTGGATCAGTTACTTCTCATCCAAGCCTCAATTGGCACCATGAGACTGAGTGCACCCCATTCCCATTACAGCATGTCTGCATGAATTGTTCTCAACTCATTGGACTGGACACAGAGGACCCATACCTCAAACAGCCCATTCCCCAGATTTCACGCCTGTAGACTTTCTTTTGTGGGGAAAGTGGAAGGACACTGACTACAAGGACATACCAACTACAGCTGATGGTATGCAGTGATGTATTACTGCAGTCTGCTCAGACATCTGCACTGAAATTCTACCACATGTGAAGCAGTCATTCCATTTCAGAATGGAAGCATGTACTGGTACTGTTGGTAGTCATTTTGAACATAACCTGTGATGGTCAGTTCTTGGAAGCACCACACGTTGAAACTAGGTCCTCTGCTTGGCAGCCATCTTTGCCAATCAACCAGCTATGGAAGCAGACCAATAATGACTAACCTAACTTGCAGTTCAAAGAAAATATTCTTACTTCCTTCTAAACTGGGAAGATTAAGGTGGCTTATGCTCTAGTGGAATATATTGATCTGAGTGCTGTCAAAGTAGCAAGCAACATTCTTCACAACCACACTGTAATGCTGCCAAGGTTATGAAATATTCCCTAATGGTGGGGTAAGATTATTAATGGATGATATTTACCCACCAAATGGTTTCGTTCACTTTATAAGTAGACATGTTCCACATGCCATCTCCTTCAAATATATAAATACCAGGGAAACTAATGTATGTGTTTGTTGCTGACAGGAACTCCTGAGTGTATTGTGATCAAGTGCCACACATTGTGAATCATCTAAAACTTGCATTGCAAATATTGTGGAAATGGAAAGAACTATTGATGTGCAGTTTTCACTGAGTGGAGTGATAGTCAAGGGTTTGTATTGTAATCCAATAAACAGATTTTAATAATACTTAGAAAGTGGTTTTTGTGCAAACATACACTATTTTATATGGAACAATGCCTATTGACTGCAGCAAACTAAAAGGAATGTAAAGATATCCCAATAAATGTCAACCCTAATGGCAATTATTTATCTACCTCTTGAGAAACAGATATATGAAAATGGTTGTGTAACGCCTAGACAACATGACAGAAGGAAACAAGTGATGACAGAAGAGGGGGAATTAATGTTCTTGCTGCTGCTGCAGTTGATCTGCATGTTAGCCCCCGCACAGTCACATGAGGATGTGGCATGAGTCAGGCAAGTGTCCAGCGCATTCTCCATCAACATAGGTTACATCCCTATCACATCCCTGTCCATCAACAGCTGCATGGAAATAATTATGAGAACTGCTTTAACTTCAGAACATGGTTATGAAGATAGGATACTGCAGATATATCATGTATCTTGTTTAATTATGAAGCCACATTTACCAATTATGGCCAGGTAAACTGCCAAAACTTGTGCTGTTGGTCTGTTGACAACCTCCATTGGCTTCATCAGGTGGAATGTCAACAGCCATGTAGTGTAAACATGTTGTGTGGGATACTTTATTACTTTATTACTAGATCTGTGTCATTTACCAGTCATGACTGGACCGACTGCATCAAGATTAATTACATATATACATTTTAAAAAATATTCACAAAATTAAGACATTTATACTTAATAGAAACAATATTTGTTTGTCTATTCACTTTGGTCACTATTAAAGAATTCACCAATGGAGTACAATTGGTGTTCTTTCAGGTCCTGTGCTACTCTCCTTCTGAATGTTCCTAGCAGCAGGGATTGCACTTCTTGAGGCAGTGAGTTGAACATCTTTAGGGCAACCACTGGAAAGCTGTCTTGTGTTCCAGTCAGTCGACACCTGCAGCTCATAGGCCTGTTTTACATATACAGAACACTGAACGTGCACAAGTATCGTGGCCTTCTAACAGACCTTCATCCACTGATGCTACAAGACATTCCTCTTCAGACTAGAAGAAACCTGTGGCACCAACATGATGGCTGTCCAGCCCATAGTGCATGTAGCACTGCAGCATGTCTTCATGAACTGTTTCAAAACCATTGGATTGGACACAGAAGATCTGTACTTCAGCAGTCCATTCACCGGATCTGACGCCTGTAGACTTTCCTCTGTGGAGAAAGTTGAAAGATGCTATTTACAAGGACATATAAACTACAGCTGATGATATGCAATATGTATTACTGCAGTCTATTTGGACATCTCCACTGAAATGCTAGCACATTTGCAGTAGTCATTCCATATTAGACTGGATGCATGTATTGGTACTGTTGGTGATCATTTTGAGCGCAACTTGTGATGGTTAATTGTCTCATTACTGGTCACAATCCATGTAACTAGTGTATGCATTTGTATTGTTATTTAGTGTGTACTACCATAGGTACAAGTGTCAGTGTGGTAACTTTCCAACATATGATACCTCATAAATGACTTACACTATAGTTCAATTCTTTTATCTTGGCGGCTCGCGCATGCCCGCCCAGACGCGGGAGATTGCTGCGTTGCCAGTTGCACACGACGCACGCGCCAATAGGAGCAGCGCCATAGTATAGCATAGTTCGCAAGCTTACGTGTAGGGGGGAGCGCGCAGTTCATGAAGTAAAGCCACCACGGCCGCGTTAACCCTTTCGCTGCTACAAAGATGTGCTCCCTGCATTCCGCGCTGTGGGCGATTTTGTCACTGCACTGCTCGCCTGTGCAGACACATTGTGTTCCGACTGCTTTGACACTCTTTATCATTCGATTCCACAAAAACTATTTGGCTCAAAAATTAGATTTTTACCTATCTTCTTGACTGATACCTTCCCCCCATAAATGACTTAATTTTGTTTCGATGTTCAACGCAGTTATTATGCAGCATTAAATATAGTAAACCTTTGCACGAAATTTTGAAGAGTTTGCAGAGGTAAAAGTCCATAGAGTATACTTTCCGTATGGTCGATTTTAGTTGCCACAATGGTGAGAAAGAAATGCGGACAAGATACCTATATATTTCAATTAATTTAAGTACCACATAAGTGTCGTATGTAATATTGAGAAATATTCCACCTTTCGCGACTGTAACAAAAGTTTTACTTACACTGGGCACGTTTGGCTTTATTTTAAAGCACTTCAGTCAATCAAAAGGAAGTAGACAAAATACATTAAACAAAACTGTGGACTTACAAAAACATTAGGACTTGAACATACCGTCTGTCAGTGAAGTGCTCAGAGCTATGTCAAATATAATTTTGTGTGTGGCACAAACAAACAGCATTTATTTGCTAAAACACTGATGAGCCAACACAAACGTTGAATATTGTGCTACCGCAGCACAAAACTACGAAAGGTGACTTGGCAATGGAGGACACAAAATACAGTCCTCTTATGATGCTTCAAAAGAGAGAAACGCGTCTGGTCTAAATAAGTCGCTTATTACAGTTGCAGAAGAGGGATATATTTCAATACCATTGGTAAAACTGCGACTGTGGAACAAAAACAAGAAATAGAACATGAATACCATTGTGTATGTGCCATACCTTTCACCGATGGAAGTGCTTTACAATAAAGCCAAACGCGCAGTGTGTATATAAAACTTTTATTACAGTCGCGAAAGACGGAATATTTCTCAATATTACATACGACACCTATGTGGTACTTAAATTAAATGAGATATTGTTATACAGTAAATATTATATGAAATTTAGGTATCTTGTCCACATTTCATTCTCAACATTGTGGCAACTAAAATCGATCATACGGAAAGTATACTTTTACCTCTGCAAACTCTTAAAAATTTCGTGCAGTGGTTTACTACATTTAACGCTGCACATCAAAACAAAATTAAGTCATTTATGGGGGGGAGGTATCAGACAAAAAGACGTGTAAAAATCAAATTTTTTGGCCAAATAGTTTTTGTGAAATCGAATGATAAGTGTGTCAAAGCAGTGGGAACACCATGTGTCTGCACAGGCGAGAAGTGCAATGATGAAAAAATCACGCACAGCGTGGAATGCGGGGAGGACGTGTCTACAGCAGCGAAAAAGTTAATGAAGAGGCAAAGCACTAGAAATTTCATTCAAACGAATAAAATTCGTGAAGTAAGGCACTCCAATATTGTTTTTAAATAAAGAAAATATTGAGCACCGCACAAGGTTTGAACTCATAACCTTTTACTTGGCAGCCCAACAACTTAACCGTTCCGCTACATCTGCTCATTGAATAATGCAACTCCATAAGGACTCTAACACTTCACGCAACTACTTATAAACACTGTTGGTATGACTATGAATTACTCACGTTTCGTCGAAGTACAATAGGAAATAAACAATTACCGCTGTTCTTTATTGCGAAAAAGCAGTTCGTGAGATTGAAACAAACACCTTTCCTTGCTATCGCCTGAATTAGGAGTCTTATTGCTTGTTTGGTTTAATTAATTAATAGAATATGACGCAGTTGGTATAAAGAATGCTTTTTCCAAACTTTCTGTAAAAGAAAGTCTGCTATCAAGACATTGCTTTTGTTCTATTACTTTATTTATGACTGAACGTTTCTAAAACTGAACACACTCGTCCGTGCTCTGCACTGCTGTCGAGATCTGGCAACGTCGTTTTCTGTTCATTGGCTGACTGTGTTTTGTGACGTCAGATGCGCAGAACGAACCTAAACTCGGCCGCCAAGATATATGACGCGCACTTTAGCATCCTGCAACAAACACCGCTGACATTCTAATTTACCCCACTTTTAGTTTGATGTTCCATTTAAAAAGTGTATGTTTGCACAGAAAAAAATACTTTCTAGGTATTGCTACAATCTGTTTATTGGCTTGCAATATGAGCCCCAACCACCAATCTATTCTGTGTCACACATCAATAGCACTTATCATTTCATCAATATTTATGATGCAAGTTTTAGGTGATTTAACCCTGCTAATATATAATTTGTGTTATGTCCTTAAAGAGTGTGTTTAGACTAAACTTCGTGTCTATTGTTTTCTCTTTACGTGTGCTGTGTTTCTGCTTCCATTTTTTGGTCCATTTTAGGCCCTGTGTTCTCTTCAGTTTCTCTTTTTTCCTGTTCATCCAGTGTTCCTTCATCCTCCGACTGTGTTCTTGTGTTCTCTATTCAGTCCATTGTGTTCATTTGTTGTGTGGTGTCTCTTGTACTTCATTTCTTCTGATCAGATTCCTAAGGAGTTTTTTGTTTTGTATTGTTTCCTGTGTGATGTTAAGTTGTTCCATGTCATTTCTTACTTCATTCATCTATTTGTTGTTTTTCCTTGTGCTAATCCAGTCCAAGGTCTGTCTCATTATCCTACGTGGTGCCATTCTGTTGAGGTGTCCGTAAAACTGTAGTCTTCATTTCCTGATTTGGTCTGTTATTTTCTATTTGTGTTCACATAGTTCTTCAGCTGGCCTTTTTATCCATACCCTGTGTTTTTGCATCACCCCAAATATTTTCCTGAGTATTTTTCATTCCATCTTCTCTATCTGTTTGATTCGTGTCTGTTGTACTTCTGTGGTCTCGGCTGTGTATAATGCTTCTGGTAGCACCACTGTCTCGTAGTGTCGTAGCTTGGCCTTTCATGAGATAGCTTTCTTATTGTCGTGATTCCAAGTCAGTTTCTAGGCCTTCTCTAGTTTCACTCATCTCTCTTCATTAGATACCTTATTTCTTCCCGTAGTCTGTATTGTTTCTCCTAGGTGCTTGGAATTTTCTGCTCTGTATATTGTCCCATATTTTGTGTGTAGTGAAGGGTGTTTTTAGGTGCTCATGAACTGTGTTTTCTCATATGTTATCTGTAGTCTGGTCTCAGCTGTGATTGCGTGTAGTTCCTCTATGACTCTTATTGTTTCTGTTTCTCATACTGTTACGATGGCAAAATCATCTGCAAATGCTAAGCACTTGACACTTACTTTTCCTAACAGGACTTCTTTCTGTGTCTTTTCCTATTCCTTCACAATTTTGCCCAGTACTATCTTGAACAGCAATGGTGTGAGGCTGTCGCCCTGCATGGCTCCTGGTCCGATTTCGTATTGTTCTGAGAGCTCTCCACAGAACTTCACTTTAGATGTCATGTTTGTTAGCATTTGCTGAATTATGGTTAGTGTCTTCCTATCTACTCTGTATTCTTTCAGTATTTTAAAAAGGGTTTCTCTGTCTATTGAGTCGTACACCTTCTTGAAGTTGGCGAAGATGATGGTCATGTTCTGTTTCTATTGCAGTATCATATTAAGGTTCAGCACACAACATGTGTTTACGAAACCCAGCCTGGTATTTGTCAGTCACGTGGTTTGTTTGCTTCTCTAATCTACTTAGCAGTGCTTTCAAAAGTATTTTATGTGTGACAGGTAACAGTGAGATGCCCCTATAGTTGTTTGGGTCTGACTTATCCCCTTTCTTGCATTGAGGGTGTATAAGTGCTGTGCACCATTCTTTTGGTATCTCTTCTGTTCCCCTTACCTGTTTCACGATGTTGTGTATGTGTTCTGTGAAATCCAGGTCTTCTAGCTTCCAGAATTCCACAATGACTCCATTCTCTCCTGGTGCTCTATTGTTCTTGAGGTTCTTTACAATTTCTCTTACTTCTTCTATCAATGGTGGTCTGCTATCTGGGGTTGGTGTGGGTTTCACTGTGTCCAGTTTGTCTGCTGGTGATTCTGCATTTAGGAGTTGCTCGAGGTACTTCGCTAGGAGGTTACAGTTATTCTTGGTATTGGTCTCTAGTGTACCATCTGGTCTCCTAAAGTAGAGGTTCAGTGCTATGTATTTCATCATGTTTTCTCTGAAAGTCCTGTAGAAATTCCTCATGTTGTTCCTTGTGAAGTATGCTTCTATCTCTTCAAGTTTCTGTTTGCCATAGTTTCGTTTTTCTTTACAGGTAATTTTACTTGTCTGTTTCTGTGTTTTGAGAAATTCTTGCCAGTTTTCTGGTATCTCATAGCTATTGAGCTTCTTCCATGTGTTGATTTGTCTTTTGATTGCTGGGTCTCATGTGTGGTTCCACAGTGGTGTTTCCTGGTTCTCAGTACTACTGCTAATTTCATGGCTTTCTGAAACTTTCCTGATAGCTGTTCTCAGTTTTGTATTGTCCCTATCTTAATTTTCTCCAGTATTTTCTCTTGGTTGAGTGTTAGATATTCTGGGTCTGGTCTAATGATCTTAGTTTTCTGTTGTTGCTCTTAGGGATTAGGCGTGTCTATATATGTAGTAGGTCGTGATTTGGGTCAAAGGAGCCGATGTGTTGATGTTCTGGATTTCCCTCTGTGCTTCACTTTGTATCATGATGGGGTTGATCCGTTTAGGTTTGTGTCATGGTGTGGTGTGTATCTTCCTGTAATGTGTCTGTATTTTTGTTCTGTTCCTAGTTTTGCGTTCAATTCTCCTAGAATAGTTTTAGTTCGGTATGTAGGTATTTTCTTGATTGTCTCCTCCATTACTGTGCAAAAGTACTCAGTGGTGTCTGGGTCATTCCTGTTGTGGTCATTTGTTGGTATGTGTGCATTTATGATTGCATATGCCCTGTTTGCCAACTTAATTGTCAGTGTGCTGATTCTTTCACGGGGCAATGTGAAGTTTATTACTGTGTCTGAGATCATCCTGTGTACTGCAAATCCTGTCCCATAGAGCCTGAGATTCTTCCTATGTACCAATGGTTTTCCTTTGTATATTCGGGAGTTCCCTGTGTTGAAATGGTCTTCATCTGGGAATCTTGTTTCTTGTAGTGTGCAAATTTTGATCTTGAACCTGTCTAAAGCATCTGTGAGCTGTTTCATCTTGCCCATCTTGAGTAGTGTGTTCACACTGAGTGTTGTGATGTAGTGTTTCTGTTTTGTCTTGAGGGAGTTTGGGAAGCTCTGATTCTTCTCATGATATCCATGAGCCCCCGGCATCAGATGCTCATGACTGTTCCAGTCAATTGACTGGGGTCCAGGGTACTGAGATTTTCCTCATTGTTCCATCATGTTTAGTGGTTGGATTTGTGGTGTGTTGCTGAGTACAACCTGATTTTCCAGATCAGGAGGTTGGTTGTGGCCACCACTAACATATGATACATCTTTTGTATCCGCCCATTTTGAGAACCAACACTACTAATAGTTTCGGTCCACCCCAAGTATATCATTTCCTCGGTGTGTGTGTGTGTGTGTGTGTGTGTGTGTGTGTGTGTGTGTGTGTGTGTGTGTGTGAGTGTGTGTGTGTGAGTGTGTGTGTGTGTGTGTGTGTGTGTGTGTGTAATAGTTTCGGTCCACCCCAAGTATATTTCCTCGGTGTGTGTGTGTGTGTGTGTGTGTGTGTGTGTGTGTGTGTGTGTGTGTGTGGAGGTATATATGAGACCTAAACACTGTCCGAGAGGGGCAACTAGGTTGAAATAACTAAATATGCAGACATTAGCTGAGAGATTCACTTTGTGGCTGGAGAAACAAATAAAACCCCACAAGAGTGAGTTGCAAGTTCTGCTGAAGTGATTCCGAGAATGATATTGTCTACATACATACATAATTTTATTCAGTGTACTACATAAATTGTAAGTTATAAGGAAGACATTGCAATAAAAATACGGCTATCATTGATGCAAAGTAATATGTAAGTTGTAAGTAATAATGTTGCCATAGGTAACATATGAGGGATATTTGGAAAGTAATGTTACAAGATTTTTTACACAAGCACAAATGCATATATTTCAATGAATCATACAAGAACAATAGCACAGGTATTACATCATTTTTTCTCGGCATCACCATTTATTTCAATGGATTTTGTTAGCCTTGGGATGAGTTTTTAAATACCTGCATCATAGAGGTCTCCTGCCAACTCCTTAAACCACTTCCACACTTCAATTTTGATGTCCTCATCATCAGAAAAGTGTTTTATATCCACATATTCCTTCAATTCAGGAAATAAATGACAGTCACCAGGCATGAAATCGTGGCTGTGAGAAGGTTGGTTTAAAAGAGTGCAATGAAATGAGGTCAACAACCCTTGCGTTACTGAAGTGGAGTACAGCCTAGCTTTCTCATGAAGGAGGCAGACTACCTTCACCAGCATTCCAGAGCATTTGTTCTGTATGGCTCTGTGGAGCTTTTGCAAGGTTTCACAGTATAATGCAGTGTTGACTGTTTCACCTCTTGGCAAGAATTCCACAAGCGGAAAACCTTTTCTGTCCCATAACACAGCTGCCATGCTTTTTCAAGCTGATTATTGAGTTTTGAATTTTTTGTTAAAGGGGAATGAGTGCGATACCACTGCATCAGTTGCCACTTCTTCACTGGGCATGATGGTAAATATAAGTTTCATCCCCCATCACTAAGGAGTCAAAAAGTCTCTCAGCCATTCGAAAAATGGTCAAGAAAGTCCCCTTGAGTCTCTTGATTTTGTGTTCTGCAGCAAACACCTTTGGACCCATCATCCACACAACTACTTACAATATCCTAGTTAATTACTCACAATTTCATGAACAATGATTCAAGAAACTTCAGGACACAGTTCATGCTGGTTGTTAATCGTCACACAGTGACAGTGCTCTTCAAATTTTTGGATCAGTTGATCAGTCACCACAGACATGTGATGACTTCTCTCTTCATCATGAATTTTTGTTCTTCTGAAGGTGAAATTCTGTACCCATTTTGTCACACATTGCCACAAAACAACCTCTGCCCTTAACACTGTCACAATTTCACAATAGGCCGCAGCAATGTTTATGCCCCTGGCATTCCTGTAGCACATCACAGCACATACTCTGCATGTGGTTTGAGACAGAATGGGAGAGCTCATTTTTAACTTCATCACAAAAAGAGTCAGGATGCTACTGATGACCATTACCACTCATTTGTTTCAGTGTCCACTATCATATGCAACAGTGACACCAAAAATCAATTCCCTGCCAAAACTATGGGTCTTGCGACCTTAGTTTCTGGATATTTCTCATAATATTCACAGCCTGTACAGATGCAGATAAAAGGAGAATTCATTGCTGTCTCCCCAGAACACCTTTCCCTAAATGTTTCAAATATAAGTGGGAAACATGAAAGTGATGCCACGTTCTAGAAGTAGCCTGCAAGAGTTACAGAAAACAAAGATCTCTGTGGACTCAGAGTGTTAGCTGATAATCCACATAATATGCAAGACAACCATTTCCATATATATTGTTTCAAAATAATTACATACAAGAAACTGATTATTGAAAACGAGAGACATGTGTTGCATTAAATGATACACAGCACATCTGGGAAACAGCAGCAGGTATCACATAAAACCAGAGCATGAGATGATGCTTTGGTAAAATGAACACAATTTGGGTTTATATTTGAATTTGACTGATAGTTTTTATTTAGAATTAGATTTACTTTGAGACTTTTGGTAAATAGTAAGTGTTTGCTTCTCTCCTTGGATTTGGTAATGGGTCCTAAAGCAGACATGATTCAGTACTTTGGAGATAAATCAGTGCATTGTCTTCGGAAGAGGTGCTGCTGAGTCCTGCTGGGAACTGATGCAAAGACTGGAAAGTGTCATCATATACAGGCAGCCCCTGTACCATATACAGCACATGCACTGCCCTCAAAACTAGGCTCATGGCACCACCTGTAGTAGACAACAGTGCCAAGGACATATCACCCTCAAAGATTACCCTCAAACATTCAGACGAGAAGTACCAAAGAACATTGTGCTTTGATGCAGGATAATACAGTGTAACCTAGTAACACTAGTACCACTATTAATAGCGAATACTCTTTTCGAGACTCACAAAAAAAGGATATATACTCAGAAAAGGCCAGGTATATGGGAAGATTTCAGTTAGATTACGTCATGGTCAGACACAGAATCCAAAATCAGATCCTGGATTTAAGGCATACCCAGGAGCAGATATAGACTCACATCACAATGCAGTAATGATGAAGAGTAGGCTGAAGTTTAAGAGATTGTGAGGAAGCATCAGTACACAAAGAAGTGGGATAGGGAAGTACTTAGGAATGATGAGATACACTTGAAGTTCTTTAGGGGTATAGCTAAAGCAATAAGGAATAGCTCAGCAAGCAGTACAATTGAATAGGAATGGACTCTCTAAGAAGGGCAATCCCAGAACTTGGAAAGAAAAACACAGGTACAAAGAAGGAAGCTGTAAAGAAACCACAGGTAACAGAAGAAATACTTCAGCTGATCAGTGAAAGAAGGAAGTACAAAAAATGTTCAGTGAAATTCAGGAATATACAAACATGAGTCACTGAGAAAGTGCAGGGAAGCTAAGACAAAATAGCTGCATGAAGGATAAGAAGTAATTGGAAAAGAATTGGTTGTTGGGAGGACTGTCTCAGCAATAGGAAAACCAAAATAACTTTCGGTGAAATTGAAAGCAAGGGTGGTAACACTAACAGTGCAACGGAAATTCCACTTTTAAATGCAGAGGAGAGAGTGGATAGGTGGAAAGATTACCCTGAAGGCTTCTATGAGGGGGAAGATTAGTCTGGTGTCATAAAAGAAGAAACAGGAGTTGATTTAGAAGAGATAGTGGATCCCGTATTATAATCAGAACTTAAGAGAGCTTTGGAGGACTTAAGATCAAACAAGACTGAAGGGATAGATAACATCCATCAGAATCATTGGGGGCAGTGGTAAAAAAATGACTATTCATGTTGCTGTGTAGAATGCATGACTCTGGTGACATTCCATATGACTTTTGGAATAATATCTAGCACACAATTCTGAAGACTGCAAAAGCTGACAAGTGTGAGAATTATTGCACAACCAGCTTAACAGCACTTACATCCAAGTAGCTGACAAGAATTATATACAGAAGAATGGAAAAGAAAATTGAAGATGTGCTAGATGGCGATCAATTTGGCTTTAGAAAAGGTAAAGGCACCAGAGAGGCAATTATATCATTGCGGTTGATAATGAAAGCAAGACTAAAGAAAAATCAAGACATGCATAGGATTTGTTGACTTGGAAAAAGTGTTCGACAATGTAATATGGTGCAAGATATTCGAAATTCTGAGAAAATATCGGTATGCTATAGGGAGAGATGGGTAATACACAATATGTAAAACAGCCAAGAGGGAATAATAAGAGTGGTTGACCAAGAAAGCAGTGCTTAGATTAAAAAATGGGGTGAGGCAGGGATGTAGTGTTTTGCCCCTACTGTTCAATCTGTACAGCAAAGAAGCAATAATGGAAATAAAAGAAAAGTTCAGGAGTGGAATTAAAAATTCAAGGTGGAACGATACCAATGATACGATTCGCTGATAACATTGCTGTCCTGAGTGAAAGTGAAGAGGAATTATATGATCTGCTGAATGGAATGAACAGTCTAGTGAGTACAGAATATAGACTGAGAGTAAATTGACAAATGGGAAAAGTAATGAGAATTGGCAGACATGAGAACAGCAAGAAACTCTACATCAGGATTGACAGTCACAAAGTAGATGAAGTTAAGGAATTCTGCTATCTAGGCAGCAAAATAACCAATGACCAATTCTGAGAAAGAAATTTCTGAGAATGTATGTTTGGAGCACAGCATTGTATGGTACTGAAACATGAACTGTGGGAAAACCGGAACAGAAATGAAACATTTGAGATGTGGTGTTATAGACGAATGTTGAAAATTAGGTGTACTGATAAGGTAAGGAATGAGGAGGTTCTCTACAGACTCAGAGGGGAAAGGAATATGTGGAAAAAACTGATATGAAGAAGAGACAGGATGAAAAGACATGTGTTAAGATATCAGGGAATGAATTTCCATGGTACCAGTGGGAGCTGTAGAGGGCAAAAACTGTAGAGAAAGAAAGAGATTGGACTATATCCAGCAAATAATTGAGGACATAGGCTGTGAGTGCTACTCTGAGAGGAAGAAGAAAAAAAATACAGAGTTCCACATCCAGCTAAGAGGAAGATCTTTGTCTCTGTTAAAAATTGTCTGCCAGCCTAATTTCTATTTATTCCTTATAAACACTGTCCCAAAACTGGATATACCACCAACTATCAAGAGCTTGCCAAACTTCAGCCCATGCCCCTTGTTTAAGCAGTGCTAATGTTCCATGCACCCATCCTGAACTGTGCATACTGATCCAGAATTTCATATATATATCCAAAGATACTTGCAAGAATTATCAGGCTGGGATAGTCTATGCAATCTAACCAGTGTCTGTTGAGAGCATTTATTTTATCATGTAATTAATATATTTTTTACTCTTTTTCTCATTTGTAAGACTGAAGTAGAAGTTGTACACCTCCCTTTTGCATCTGTATAGTAAAACACAAATAATATAGCTATAAATAAAAATAAAATATAGATATATGCCCTGCACAGTGTGCCTAACACTTTAGGGTCCAGCCACTTAGAAAAATTTTGCACCCAGAAAACCAGGCATTTATGCCCGTATTTAAAATATTGCTGGCACATTTGTGTTTGATAAGCAAGCTCCAAAGTTTATTTTTTATATTTATTTTATTTCTTTGATAGATTACAAATTTTACAATAATGATTGCGGAACTGTAATACACCTTCCAACAAAAAGTATGAGGCATTTTTGACAGTAAATTGTCTCGTCTTTCAGAACAAATCTTGGAAATTAATATCAGATGCTGCATTGTCATAAGATTCATCTATAAGAAAGACAAGATTAAGACAAATAAAACATAGTTAAATTGTAATTAGACCAGCAGTATCTGTAGCAACAGTATTAGCAATGGCAACTTGTAGCAGATGGTAGCTAACCTGGGTACAAATCATCTTCACACTGTTCCCACTCAGATATTTCCCTCTCTGTTCCAGAATCACTGAATTCTTCTTCTTGAGATTCCAAAATTTCTTGCTCCTGTCCTAACAGATACATTTGGTGTACATCCCACATTGATTTCTGTGGTTATTTCATGCAATGTTGCTTGTGTGTAAGCAATGACAATTCTACACAAATGCTGCTGTTCTAAGTCATTAAGTGAAGGTTGGCAGTCACAGCTTTGTCCATGGTGAGTGGTAATGCCTGAAATTTCATATTCTCAGCACAGTCTTGAGACTGTGGATCTCTGAATATTGAATTCCTTAATGATTTCTGAAATTGAATGTCCCCTCTATCTAGCTCCAGCTACCATTCTATGTTTGACATCTGTTAATTCCTGTCATGTGGCCATAATCACATTGGACATCTTTTCACATGAATCACCTGTGTGCAAATGACATCTCCAACAATGCGTTGCCCTTTGATACCTTGTGTATGTGATACTACTGCCATCTCTATATGCGCATATCGCTATCCAGTGTCTTTTGTCACGTCAGTGTATAATGACTTTACTGATACACAGGAAATTCATGGTCATACTCTCAGTTTTTGAAGGATATTTGTAATCATATTATTTAGGTGATTTCTTGGAAACAATTACCTGGACACAAACATATTCCATGTCAAGATCTTAGAGCTAAATCACCCAGAAACCCCAGGCAATTTATTGTTATTGAGAGTTTTGCTCTAATCTTGATTTTATATGTGTTTTCTTTTTGCCAAATCTTGATTTAGTAATAGAAGGTGACACTGAAAAGCAGTGGGGATAAATAAATGTCATGTAGCTAGGGCCTCCTGTCATTTAGACTGTTCGCCAGGTGCAAATCTTTTGATTTGACACTGCTTCAGCGACTTGCACGTCGATGGAGATGAAATGATGATGATGAGGACAACACAACACCCAGTCCGTGAGTGGACCAGGTGCAAATCTTTTGATTTGACGCCACTTCAGTGACTTGCATGTTGATGGGGATGAAATGATGATGATGATGACAACACAACACCCAGTCCGTGAGTGACCCAGCCGGGGATCAAACCCAGGCCCATAGTATTGACATTCTATTGCACTTACCACTCAGCTACCAGGGGCTGACAGTGGGGATAATCCAGCACTTTATCACAGACTGGCTTTTATTGTGAAAGCTTTTGAAACTTTACCTCTGAACTTTACCCTGAAATTTGTGTTAGTTAAAGTCAGTTTGATGATTTTTATTAATTTGGGATGAAGACTATATGACCCGAAAAATTTTAAAATTGTGGATCTCTGGAGACCACCGTACACTTTTTTGAAATCTGTGAAGAAATAAAGATCTGTTTATTTCTGTGTTTGTAATATTCCATTATTAGTTTCAGGTTGAGAATTTGATGTGGACAGCTTCTGCATGAATGAAATCTTCCTTAGCATTCTCCAAGTTGTGGTCCCAGAGTGTTTTTGATCTTGTTCTACATTGTATGCAAAAAAATTATATATGTAATCTAGAAGTGTTATTTCTCCATAGTTTACTGGGCTGGTTTTATCTCCTTTTGTAAATAATAGGTGGATTTTTGCTGTGGTCCAATTTGCTGGAATTTTTCTTTGTGATTCACTTTTTGACTAGGTGTTAGTGAAGACTTATGATTACAGGTTTCCCTTCATTTTTTCAGATTTCTGCACAGGTTAGGTCATCGTCACATGCCTTAAATTTTTTACTTCTTAGTGTGTATTCCATTCAAAATCTGTTCAGTGCAAACAATAGATGGTTGATAGTAGTCTGTGTAAAGTTACATAAATGCATTGTTAGAAGTATTCAATCAAAAACTTCAGATGAATGACTAAATTTATTAATCATTTAGGATATGTACTCACCAATATAGCCAATGGACCATGGAAGCATTGGTTGCACAAAGGATGAACCTAACAAGTCCCAGTAGTTAAATTTTATAAACCAAGTGGGAAATGAGCCATCTAGACTTAGATGTCAAAAGTATGACAGATACTATTAAATAGTTCCTAGGAATATAATTTTCTTAAACAACAATTTCAGTAAACTTTAATGGGACTGTAGATGATTTTAACAAATCATAGAAATGACAGCTGATGGAGCCATCCACAATCTGAGTGCTGACCCTCGATGAGGAAGTCACTCTCAGTTAACTTTATGTTGAGGTCTTTGGGGAGGAAGCTGTGGGCATCAAGTCACAACTTGACAGCTGGAGGTACATTGCCAGCCATGCAAGAGTCTTTGGAAGAAAAATTAGGGAGAACTTGGGAGGAATTGCTGTCCATTATAGCTTCTTGATGTGTCCTTGCTGGCTTAAGACAGTTAACAGACACTGTCATACATTTCTTGTTTACCAGTATATTAGAAGTATGATCATCCCTTTTGAGGGCCCAAGTATGGGGGTTCTGAAGCTAGTCATACTGTGTCATTGGGTAACATCACAAATTCACAACCTTTTAGTGCTTTGTGGAAGAAATCTTTAGGTGCCGAGTGCAGAAGACAGGGAGGTAAGCGGAGGTGAGTGATGTGTTGCTTAACCCGTGAGATCAAGTCAGGCATGTCAGGAAGCATAATTGAGCTCTTGAAGCAAAAAATCTGCCAACAGGGATAGTGCTTCATTATACAGAATTTCAGCAAGTGGCATTCCAAGATTATGTTTGTGGGCCGTATGAACTCCCAGAAGCACCCACGATAATTCCTATGTCCAGAGTCTACTGCAGCACACGAGAGCTGCCTTTAAAGTGGGGTGCCACTGCTTGAAGAATCCATTGCTCTGTGGGTGATATGTTGCCATTCTGAATTTCCAAGAGACAACCTTATTGCACAGTTCAAGGAAGAGGGCAGTTTCGGAATTCCAAGCCCAATCCCTGTCAGTTGTGATCGACGTAGGATATATGAAGTGCAATATCCGTGTGTTCATAAAGGCTTTTGTGGTAGACTTATATCCTTAAGCAGTACAGCTTCTACTCATCAAGTGATGCAGTCAGCCATTGACAAGCTGTACCAATCCCTGCGGAGATGGGTAGTGGTTCTGTGAGATGGGCGTGCACATGTTGAAGGCACCACACTTGCTGAAAGCATCCTTTTGGCACTTTGAAGTGACCCACAGCCATCTGAGCTCTTTTGGCATGAAAGCAGCCATGAGTCCATAGCTTGCAATCCTTCTTCACAATAGACAATACAAAATGGTCTGTCACGAGGTGGGTAGTTGGATGTATGCTGGGTTATGTAATTGGTTGAAGATGACACAGCTGAATGTATGGGGAACAAGTAGGCATCACAATTTTTGTGAAACATCACAGAGGATTTGACAGTCTTGCTTGGGATGGACCGAATTTTGATCTGTAGGTTCATAGAGAGATCACTGAGGAGAGCCTGTAACTGCTGAGCTTGCTGTTGTTTTTTGACTTACTGTTCATATTTTAAGTGAGATGATATGGCATTGTTGCAAGAGAAGTAATCTGCCATGAAATTGTCTGCACCTTTCATATGACATACATGAGTAGTGAACTGTGCAACACAATCCAGATGCCGAAACTGTCAAGGGTAAGGATCATTTGGTGGGTTTTGGATGAAGGCATTTGGGATCACCAATGTTGTGTGTTCTGGCATAACAACAAGCACCGGCACAAACATCAAGAACGATGCAGCAGAAAGGCTGTGGGATGACGTGAGCCAATAGCACGCTGACTAGGATGTCACCACGACAGGAGTGACATCTACACAAAAAGAATAAAAGCAATGTGCTGCCTAGCCGCAGCCCCACTAGTAGACCCACACAGTAGAAGATGTGCACTAGAAGAGCCACAGTGATGTTAATGACAGCAGTGACTAATGAACTTGAGTGATTAGCTTCCATGGAAATTGTATATATCAAAGGACATTGATTATTTGCATGTCACCAATTGCTTGCGATCCATCATGCAGAAACAAAAGTTAAGAATTGTCAATTCAATTACTGTAATAAACTCCATTATTATGAATTGCTTGTATACTGTCTAGTTACCTGAGAAAACTGCTTCCTAGGCACCCTATGTGTCCGCCCCGATAGCTGAATGGTCAGCGTGATGGACTGCCATCTTCAGGGGCGCGGGCTTGATTCCCGGCTGGGTCGGGGATTTTCTCCGCTCAGGGACTGGGTATAGTGTCATTTTCATCATCATTTCATCCCCATCTGGCGTGCAGGTTGCCCAGTGTGGTGTCGAATGTAATAAGACCTGCACCAAGGCGGTAGGCCTGCCCCGTAAAGGGACTCCCAGCCAATGACGCCAAACGCTCATTTCCATTTTAGGCACCCTATAAGAGATGAGTGGGCAGGATACCACATTGGCAACAACTTATCAGAAGAAGTCAGTGCCCGGTGGCCACAGAAGTTTTTTTTGTTTTGGTTACACCTTAATTCTTTCTTGTCTTTCCTTTGCAGGGGCGTTTACTAGCTTTAACAGACTATTTTGCTAATCAGTGTTTTCAGGTGGGCGTTGCAGAAATTTTCATTGCTTTTGTACTTATTTTTCTTGCTTGTCTTGTCTGTTTCTTGCATTTGACTCTTCCAACATGCCCACCCTACTTATCCCACCCCCTGATCAGGTGCCACAGCTGCAAGCATTTGATGCAACACAGCTAATGCAGATTTTTCAGTTACAGATGCGGTAAATCTCTATCCTGCTCAACACAGTGCAGCAGCTACTGGCCAATGCTGCGCACCAGATGGAACAAGCACCACCTACTACAGCTGCTATACCGCCTTTTCGTCAGTTTTGTGAACAAGAAGAGGAATGGCTTGAGTGGTTACAACAATTTGAAGCACACATACACACATACTTGCTCAGAACATACCAGGTTCTGTGAAAAGCCATTATTTCTTATCCACAGGAGGAAGTGCAGTGTTCTGCCTTATAAACAAACTATTTCCTAATGTCACTCTGAGTGAACTTTCATATGATCAGCTTATCAATTCACTAACTAACTATTATGACCAACAAGTGAATGTGGTAGCAGCTAGGTATCAATTCTTTAAATGCACATAACAGTCAGAACAAACTTATCATGAGTGGGTAACAGATTTGTATCGTATGACAAGGAAATGCAAATTCAAATGTGCTTGTGGTGCTTTATAGTCAGATGTTATGTTGAGTGATGCAATTGTGCACAATGTACCTGATGCCAAACTCAGAGAACAGATTCTGAAATAGTCTGATCCATTTTTTCAGCATGTAGTACGATTCAGGTGCCCTGTCAGCCAATAAATTTGAGCAACCAGTTATTTGTCAGGTTTTGAGTCCCTTGTTTGTGACTGGCCCATTCAGTGGCAGCTTGTACTTGCCACTCTGAGTAAACAACAATTCACGCCACATAAGCAGTTTGCTAAACAGGTGACTACACAAATGAACAGAATGAAGTCTTGCCCTCAGTGTAATTCATGGCACAAATGCCAAGACTGCCCCTCCTGACAAGCTCAGTGTTATGCTTGTGGTAGGAAAGGACATTTACAATCCATATGTTTCCAGCAGAACAAACATAAGAATTCAGGCCACTCACAAAAAGCTAGTCACAAGGCCCATGTCATTAATGAAGTATATTCAAAGTCTGCAACAGAAATGTGCAAAACTGGCATGCAAGCAGTTTCTTCAGCGATACACCAGTCAGACAAACTTCTTATTCATTTACTTCTTTGTGGGAAATGTGGGAAATTTCAGCTGGACGCAGGTGCCTCTTTCACATTGCTAAATAATCTCACACCTGAACTGTTAGGCCCCCCACACCTGTCTAAAACTAGCACACAACTGACGGCTTATAATGGACAAGACATTCCCATTCTCAGAAAATGTATTTGCCTGCCATGTATCACTCGCATATGGAACAGTGACCTTTACGGTGCTACAATCATGAGAGTGCGAGAACATATTTGGTCTTGATTCTTTTGATTTGTTTGGCTTTAACATTCAGGAAAATGTGTTGACAGTGTCTGCATTCAATGCAAAAGAATTCCCTGAACTCTTTTCTGGAGGTTTGGGCAAGGCTAAGACTTTTGTTGTACATATTACTATGAAAAACAATGCTCAGCCAAAATTTTGCCAGGCCAGAGCTGTTCCCATTGCATTACAGGACAAAGTCACTGCTTAACTTAAAGAACTGCAAGACAGCAGAGCTATTGCTCTGATACAAGCTAGTCAATGGGCAAGTTGATTGGCTTTGCTCCCCAAACCTTCAGGTCACATTCGCCTCTGTGTTGACTTTAAGTCTACAGTCAACCCACAAACTGTGACTGATATTTATCCATTGTGATGCCCTGAGGATCTCATGGGTAGGTTAAGTGCTGGACACTATTTTCCAAATATTGATATGTGCAACGCATATCTTCAAATGCCGCCAATGCAGAGTCTCAAAAAGTGTGTGTAGTGAATACTCATTTGGGCTTGTTTAAATATTTGCATTTGCCTTTTGGCAGTGCATCAGCACCTGCCATGATCCAATGGAATTTGGAGCAGGTGACTGCTCAAGTACCAAACTGTTCAAACTATTCAGACAATACTGTCATAGCAGTTCGTACACCTGAAGAATATATTGCAAATTTATGTGCTTTGTTTCATGTGTTATCTGATGCAGGACTAAAGTATAGACTGGACAAGTGTCATTTTTTAAAACCTGAGTTGCAGTATCTTGCTCATGTCATAAACAGTCAAGGTGTACATCCTCTTCAGTCACATTTGTTAGCCGCACACGATTTGCCAGTTCCTCACAATGTCATAGAATGGCAGTCAGTCTTAGGGAAAATGAACTATTATATTCGGTTCATACAGAACGCTGCAAAAACCGCGGCTCCATTGCATCACTTGTGTCACAAGAATGTCCCCTTTATTTGGACAAATGAGTGCCAAGTAGCTTTTCAAAAACTTAAAGATGCATTGCTCAGTAACTGATGCTTAGTTCACTTTGATCCTGACAGACCAGTTGCATTGCAAGTTGATGCTTCCTCTTAGGGAATCGCTGCAGTGCTTTTGCACAGAATTGGTGATAAAGACAGGCCTATTGCTTTCACATCAAAAGTGTTGTCCAAACCTCAGTGTAAATATTCATAAATTGAGAAAGAGGCTTTGTTATTGTGTATGGTGTCACAAAGTTTTACCACTATCTGTATGGCAGAAAATTCTACTTAGCAACGGATCACAAGGCTTTGTAGTCCTTGATTTATATGCCAAAATTGGCTCCTGTACAAACTGCCCAAAAATTGCAAAGATGGGCTTTGTTGTTATCTCAATACCAGTACGAAATTGTGTATCGTCCGACGACTAAACCTGGTAATGCGGATGCACTTTCAGGTCTTCTGAATGGCTCTGATACAGACATTGACGCTTCTGCTGCATCTTATTGTCACATAGATGCTCAGGATTCTGAATTTCTTCAATCTTTCTCATTGAACTATAGGAAAATCACACAGGCCAAGGAAGCTGGTTCAGATTTGAACATTTAGTTTACATACATTCACATATCTTGGCCTCGTTCCTTGCACAGCATATAGAACCCTGTAATGTGCTGATACTTTGCACATCAGCATAATCTTGCTATACAGAATGGTGTGATTCTTGTTCAAAATGACAGTGGACAGCCATGTGTATTGATCGCCAAAGTTTGCAAAAAGAAGTGTCACAGTTAATTCACCAAGGACACTGGGGGACTGTTCGTACAAAACCGATAATGCATCGACAATGTACTTGGCAGGGTATAGACACCCAAATAGAACAGATGACATCATAGTGTCACACTCTGCCACAAAAATTCTCTGCTTGGCCTAAGTTGCAATTGCTGTGGCAACAGGTGCACATAGACTTTGTGGGACTTTTTTGGAACACTCGTTGGTTGATTGTGGTTGACTCGTATAGCAAGTTTCCTTTTGCAGTGCCAATAAACTCGACAACATCGCGTAGCCTTCACTTTCTGCACCTCCTCTTGTGCTACCAATGGAGCTGGATCCGTCCACACCACAGCAGTCACCGCCTTCTTCATCTGGTTCATGGCATCAGGAGGTGGACACATACCCTTCTGGTCATTTTCTGGAGGATGTTTCTGCCAGTGCAGAGGCCAGATGGCATTGTATGACCGGAAGCTTGATATCGCCTGCAGCCACAGCTTCCGGTCCAACACTGCATCCTTCCTCCGCCACTGTTGCACTCCCTACATGACACCAGGAGGGGGAGGGGGGGGTGGGGGGGGAGAAATATTCCAGCGCAATAACAAGTGCCAGCAGGAAGGTCAAGAATGATACAGCAGAAAGGCTGTGGGATGAAGTCAGCCAATAGCATGCTGACTAGGATATCACCACGACAGGAGTGGCATCCACACAAAGAGAATAAAAGCAACGCGCCTCCTAGCTGGGGCCCCACTAGTAGACCCAGACAGTAGAAGATGTGCACTAGAAGAGCCACAGTGATATTAATGACGACAGTGACTTATGAACTCAAGTGATTATCTTTCGAAGAAATTGTATATATCAAAGGCCATTGATTATTTGTATGTCACCAATTGCTTGCGACCCATCATGTAGAAACAAAAGTTAAGTATTGTTGGTTCAATTTCTGTAATAAACTCCATTAATATGAATTGCTTGTATGTTGTCTAGTTATCTCAGAAGACTGCTTCCTAGGCACCCTATAAGAGATGACGGCGGGATACCACATTGTGTTACACTATCTAGATGATATGTGGGATGTATAACATTATGACCTGAGTCAATTGCAGCTGTACAAGTGATACACAGGTGTACACTCTGAAGCCATTGAGCAAATTGCCAGCCAAAGATCACAAACATGGTCTTGGTCGACTGCAAGCAGTGTTCTTTGTTGTTGCAGAGTGCCCACAAATTCTTTATAATAGTAAGTGTATACTGAGCAATTGCAGGTAATTTTAATCTGTTCATAAATTACTTTGAAGCTCTATTGGCACCAAAAAATTGGTTGCTGATGATTTTAACATATACTGCCAGAAAAAAATTAGTACACCTGGAAAGAAAATGTCAATTTTGATCCAGTGATGGCATTATGCACCTAGGGGACAGTAGAGGTACTGATAAAGGTTTCAACATCATCCACCAACAGACAGCTTAGTGGCATAGCTACCAGAGCACCCTCTGCGTCTACGCCTTAGTAAGAAATGCTCACAGCCAGAAGGCTCAGTGTGGTGCAAACATGTGAAGCAAGCAACCATGCCACAATGGTATCAGTGGTCACATGAACATCCCCACACCTGTGGACAAGGTTCTTGATGTCCACGCAGAATAGACACCTGTCAGGATCATCATATTGTAAGTGCAGCAGTGGTAGATCCTACAGCTACCACAGCACAGATAAGAGGGCTTGTGCAAACCGATTACTAGCAGTGGGACCACAGGCACACACATCTCTAGCCCATCTTCCACTCACATCACAGCTCTGGAAATTAATTTTAATTGTATTTAGTTTGGCTTATGAGAAATTACTTCAGTTTCCTCTGGAATACATGAGGGTTGTCAGTCGCCTTTTTCATATTCCGTTGGAGCTTACTGTAGATTCTTATTCTGGACTGAGTAACTCGTTTTTGTTCTATACTGAAAGTTATTGAGTCTTTGTTAATGCTTTGCTTTGCCCTGTGCCACGATTGTGATGTACACAGGGCCATGACATGAACGAAAAATACCAAACATTTATCAATAAAGTCCTTACTTTACTCAGAAGCTGTGTCCCCTCCCCAAAAGTAACCCAGGTTGGACCAAAGACTACAAAAAAAGTCATGGAGTACTCAGAGAAATAAGGTATCCTGTAAATCAAAAAGGAAACTGTACCTGTCAATCATAAAGAACCCTGATGGTGGTGCTATAGTTCAGACTGAAAGTATTGAAAATAGTAGTACAGACATCAAAGCAAGGCATTGTGAAAAAGATAGTCATATTAGGTAATAAAATAAAAACAATACTGAATACTGTGAAGGAGGAGAAACAAACATACAATAGGGCAATCAGCCAACAGAGGTAAGGCATCCTGAAGACTAACCAATAAACATTGTAAAACAATGTTCAAGATGCAAAGTTAACCAGTCAGCATTAGGCATGAAAGCTATCTAGTGGAGGATCCAAATGCAATATGTAATTTATTCAATAAATGCTTTCTCTCTTCTTTCGACAAACCAGACCTGGTTATACATCTACAGACTGAGGCATTAAATAATAGAAATAATATCACACATTGTACAGGAGTTGAGTCAACAGGAGACATTTAAGGCAATCTAAAAGCTAAAGAACAAACACTTATCTGGTCAGGATAGTATCTCAAGTTGACATTAAAGAAATGTGGCAATGTAATCATTGAACCCCTTAACTATCTTCTTAACTGTAGTATTAGTGGAAACATATATCCAATTGCCTTAAAAATAGGTGTAATTCAGGCATTCCATAACTACTTGAAACTGTTGTCCTACCCCAATTGACACCATTCTTCTCAAGACACGAAATGCTTACTGAATCACAGCATGGATTTAGGAAAGAGCTATGTATGGCCACTGTTGTCATCTGTTTCTTCCATGAAGTATACAGTAATATAGAACTCAACATGCACACTGCTGAACATTTCTAGACCTGAGTGAAGCTTCTGATTCAGTACATCATGTGCTTCTCTTAAAAATGAGCTACTAAAATGAGTACAGTACAAATCACATTTAGCTGAAATTAACTGACTAAATGTGTTTCAAACATGAACATTAGACTACACTACAGGTCAGTCTGTTACCTCAACCTTTATTTCACATTCTCATTTGATGGCTTTGTCATCTCATGAAAAAAAAGAAAGAAATGCATACAATATCAACAATAAACAACTTCTAGTCACATTCCTGGTGAATGAGGATCAATTCATGAGAAAATAGTATATGCAGGATAATTGTGGTGGAAGCAAACAGGTGTAAATACTTAGGTGTCTATCTGGACTTAAACCTTTAGTGGATCAACCACATTAATGTTCTGTGCAGTACAGTCAGCAATGACCTGCAACTTCTCAGCAAGCTGTCCAAAATCATGACCTCCTACATTTGAAAACTGTAATTATGGGACAATTTATCCCAGTCTTAGCTACTGCACATGAACATAGGGTTTTGTTGTAGATGTACACCTTATTAGAGTATTACTGCTACAGAAAAAGAGAGTTAAGTATCATACATGGACTGGGCTATAAAGATTCTTGCTATGAAGTTTTTATGCACCACAAGTGCTTCTCCATATATTCTTTGTACCTTTACAAATTTACAACTTTTTTGTCTACCAGAAAGCAGAAGTAATCAAATTTAGAGATATACATGACCACAACATCAGGTCCAAAGGTAACTACTTCAGCCAAAGAAGTAAAAAAATGACAGACTAGAGTCTTAACATTAATGAGTTGATATATGTTCCACATTGTTACGAAATGTCAAATTCATGATCTACGGAACAAGTATTAATAATATTAGAGAAGGAAAGTTGTTACTCACCATATAGTGGAGATGCTGAGGCATGATAGGCACAACAAAAAGATTCACACAATCATAGCTTTCAACCATTAAGGCCTTTGTCAGCAATAGACACATCTACACACACACACACACACACACACACACACACACACACATGCAAACACAACTTGCACACACATCTGCAGTCTCAGACAACTGAAACCATACTGCCAGCAGCAGCACCAGGCCTGACAAAGACCTTAATGGCCAAAAGCTATAACAGTGTGAATCTTTTTGTTGTGCCTATCGTGACTCACGATCTCTGTTATATGGTGAGTAGCAACTTTCCTCCTCTAATATTGTTACATTCCATCCTGGATTTTCCATTGTTTGAACAAGTATTAATGTAATATAATGTAATAAGCTGCTTAAGACCCTGAAATCTAGTATTTTAAAAAGTTCAAAACAAAACTAAAAAAAGAAATTAATGGAACAGTGCCTATATTCATTTAACAAATTGTAAAGCAGTAAAGATCAAGAGCCCACAAGTCCGTTGAAACATATTGTATATGCAAGCTAGATATAAGATGTTTCAAGTGTTTTTATAAATCAACAAGATGATTTTGTAAAATGCAGAATGTACAGTATACAATAAACTAATGATTCTTGTTGTACTGATATGCGTAAAGATAGTAATGTATTCTGATAAGCATTATTGATAATTGTAAATACTAAATGTGATATTAATATCTGTATGTATTTGCAAAAGCCATTACACAAGTAGTAGCCAAAAAATGATGTCTCAAGTGATGCAGGCCTTTAGTGCATTAGCTGGACCAGATACGTTACCTAAACAGTCATTACACATACATTGGCTGTGAAAATTGCTTGTGAACATTTGCACAGCAATAGCCACTTATCAAGGTTTGTCACTACAAGAGGTAGTGGAGAAGGTAGGTGTTATAGTGAATAGCCTGTCAGAAGTGTCATTGTGCACTGCTGTTGGAAACAAGAGTAATAAGAATCAAGAAAGAGGCACTTAATTGCTGCAAGCCATCAAAGAGTCATGTGGAGATCGTACAGAGCAGCCAACGCAAGAACAAGGGGAGAGCAGTTGGAAGAACAAATAGCATACACAAATCTAAATTTATCAAAATAGCAGTGCAAGGTATGATGCCCTTTCGACCGTACTCCAAAGAAGCAGACTGTGTACCAGAAAGAAGTTAGATGCACATCTGAGATGGATACAGATCAGTGGTGCTGTTATCGTGGGCACTCTGGCAAGCTGCACATCATCTTACTACACCCTGCAGTTACCCAAATGCTGTGGATGGATGTTAAAGAATACCAATGTCTGCCACTAGCAGCTTGTGCATCCACAAAGAAAGTGCAAAGACAGCTAGCAAATGCAATGCGGACAGCAGGGCACAAGTCACAGACATCATTTGCACATGACTGCATCTCTGGCAAGAATTTTTTGGTGGATTCTGGCTCTGAGGTGAGCATCTATCTCAAATGGCTAAATGTCAGGCCTGTCACACCAACATAGCATAGACTCACAGCAGCATCGAACCCTACAGAGAACAGAGACAGATATTGAATTTGGGTCTTTCATTTGAATCTATAACACTAACATATTTCACTCTTATAACCAAACATTTAGTCCTGTCACGAGAAAAGCCCTTATTACGCTAACACGCTGTAAAACACGCTAACGTTGCCCAGCGAGAGGATTTCGAAGTTTGGCCGCACGTGTGTCTAATGGACGAGGGTATCGGACTATAATTTTGAATTTGGTGAAATAACAGAAAAATGAAATGGGCTTTAATCTTGGGAGTCAACAAAAGTGGTAAAATCATAAATGAATGAAAAAAAAAAAAAGAATGGTTGCCAGTCCAATTAGGCACATTAATTTGGAAATATATATTTAAGAAAATTGGATATTAGTTACTGAAGTTATTTTTGTTGAGATTTCCCTTTGAATAGCAAACAGGATACAAACTGATGCAGTGCACTCTGTACTGTGTGTAGCAGCACTTACCAACAGCACACACACCAGTAAATTATGGGGAAATGTCACTGCATGAAGTGCAGAACTAAATTTGGACATGAGGAGTTTCTGTCTTGACTGCCATGAAAAACACAAAGGTGTATAACATCATAAATACACTGTTTAAGCTCCTCTACAATTATCAGTTTTCCTTAGCAACAGTAATAGTTCAATTTTTTCCTAATAGGTGGAGAATATCATGGGAACCCATAAACTAGTATAGTTTCACTAGTCAACACTCTTTGATTATTACAGTAATAAAGACTAACTCAAAAAGCTAATCATTCACTTCACTTGGAGTAGTTCATAAATTACTTTACAAGACAATAACATACAACACTGGGCTTAATTAACTTCAAAAAAGGAACTATTCATGATAGAAACCAAAACCACCCCATTTATGAAAATGAGCATGACTTCACTTCTTATATTACTATCATAAATCTGTTCATTAAAGATTAGTATGTATTTGCCTTTTGATCACCTGTGAAGCAGGTATTCTAGACAATAATATTTACACAATCTTGCACTGTAATCCTACAAAACTATATTTTATAATAAACTAAGCATACTTTAGCAAAAGCCTATCCAACTTCACTTTTGTGGTTTTAGCTTTGACTTTTACTACTCCTTTTACTTTAGACAAAAAATCACTTTTAAACACTTGAAGGCAAGAATTGTTCATTTAAATCAGGATACTCAGTTTTAGTGGCACTTAGGTGAGGACCCTGCATAGGTTCGTGATCAGGATTGAAAATACGGTTCCGGACATGAATTCAGGTTTTATATGGTTATTATTGAAACAACACACAAATAAACTGGTCCATGTCCATATACATTACTTAACTGAATGTATGAAGTTTGTGAAGCAGTAGCGAAGATTGGTGGCAGGCAACATGGTGGCTAACAGTACTTGTGGCTCTTGATGTATGAATGCTCTATAAAATCGGATTTTCAACATATTAGAGTTATTCCATTATGCTGTGAATACCAAATAATACCCAGATCAACATCCAAGGCAAATCCTTTATAATGCAGCTTCCAGTTGCCTCTCTCAGCACTGTCAGAGTGTACCGTGCTACAGCTAGCCACATACTACATGCTGTTCACACAAAGGAACCGCTCAGTGCGACTGCCAAACCCACCTCTTACATTGTGACAAGCCACTTCCATTGTGGAGGGACTTCCCTAAAGCTTTTACATGTTACAAATACAATTTCCCTAAGCATGAACCAACTTTTAACAAACTTTTTTTTTATGAACATATTCATATTATAATAATTTATCACTTCAACATGTTATTTTGCTTTTTTTCATCTATTCATTACAAAACTCTAATTTTCTTGCCATAGATCGAGGAGTTTAAACAACATAGAATACACACTTCATAAATTGAAGGTACACAATTACATAATATAAACCTACTCCTAATCGATACAACTGTTACAAGTCCACGTGGACATTCACAGTTGCAAATGTCACTGACCCCGTAATCCGTGCCAACTATTTGTCACACTTTCACCTGTTTCCTGATCTAATCAATAGACAATTAATTACAATTAATTGTGGTTCTGATCTGACAAATGTGTCAGGGTACTGGTAGATGAAGAAGCATCCATCAACAGGGTAAAAACCAATCGACTACACTACACAATAGGATGTCCGACAGATTGAAGGCTATTCAGTCATTGGAAACAGATACTACAGCATTCGTGGATTAACACTTCAGCCAGATAATACAACAGTTCCCACTGCTCAGCCATTAATTCACTGTCGAGATGAGATGCAGACACTCTACGAGGCACCACACCCGTGCAATTCCGAGTCAACCGGCTGCAGCTCATGCAGGAGACTGCCACCAGACAAACTCTTAGTGGCACAGCCTGGATCTGCAACCAGGTACTCCAGACAGAGTGGATAGCCTGAGGGGCATCTCCCTTACAAACAGTGAGAAAAAAATACGGATCATGACGATTATTCAGAAACTATAGAGCACTCAGTACTCGATACCTGACTGACACATAGTGCCAAACATAACAGACTATAACAGTGCTCAATTGTTTAGCGTAGTTTACTGTGCAAAAGCCTATTTGCAAATTCCTGTAGCAGCAGAGGATATACTGAAAGCCACAATAACAATACATTTCGGGGTTTTCTAGTACAAATATATGCCCTTCCGGTTGAGGAATACTGCACAGACATGGCAGTGTTTTATGAAGGAGGTACAATGGCGTCTGCCATTTCTTTACTGTTACACAGACTATATCTCACATTTTCACCAACAGCTGAACAACATGCATCCCATTTACAGCAGCTTTTTCAGTGTCTGTGTGAATTTGGCATAATAGTTAATCCCAACAAGTGGAATTTGGCAAACAAGTAGTTCCCTTCTTAGGATATGTCATCTCTTTGGGCAGGCTGGCACCATAATTGAGACAGGTCAAGGCCCATACCAAAAACATTTAAGGGATTACGTAGATTTTTAGGTACAGTGAACTTCTATCAATGACACCATCTAGTTTTTGCAAGGTAGCAGGAACTGCTCATCGTGTTGCTCGTGGATTTACCACTGTGGCCAGCAATTGGAGGTACCTGAGATGACGGCAAGCAAAGTCACATTTATCACCGTCGGGCGGTGTTCGGCATGAGCAGCACAGCTGGCTCATCCACAAATTAATGCTCCGTTGGACATCTGATGCAAGTAAAAATGCTGTAGGAGCTGCACTGCAAATGGCAACACCTCATCTTTGTTCACACAGGCTTAAGTCACAGCAAAGGAAATGGAGCGCCACTGTTCGGGAATTGTTGGCAATTCACACGGCCATTAATCAGTTTCAGTCATCAGTACATGAGATCTTTAAAGATCACAAACCACTAAGTAATTCTCCTGACATCTTGCAGATCACAGCTTGCCATGACAATACAGACGGGCAGAATTTACGGCACAATATAAGTGTGGTGTCACCACCAGACACCACACTTGCTAGGAGGTAGCCTTTAAATCGGCCGCGGTCCGCTAGTATACGTCGGACCCGCGTGTCGCCACTGTCAGTGATTGCAGACCGAGCGCCACCACACGGCAGGTCTAGTGAGACGTCCTAGCACTCGCCCCAGTTGTACAGCCGACGTTAATAGCAATGGTTCACTGACAAATACGCTCTCATTTGCCGAGACGATAGTTAGCATAGCCTTCAGCTATGTCATTTGCTACGATCTAGCAAGGCGCCATTATCAATAGATATTTAACTTGTGATGCCTGTACCGTCAGACCGATGTACACCACTTATGGATTAAAGTTAAGTATTACATCAACTACGTACTTTATTTGCTACAATTAATTCCCTTAACTGTTCCAGACCTCGCGCCAGCCTGCGTGAGCTTAAGCGCGTGCTTTTCGGCTTCCTCTCATAGTGACTTGGCTGTCTTGCCAAGTCACAACAATAAGACTGATGTGCAGACCATATCCAGCAGGGATAACTTTGTCACGGATTGTCTGTCACAAAACTGTGTTAGTTTGTGGGCAGTACCGTGAGTGGAGACAGCAAAAAAGCAGCAAGATAATACAGTACTAAATGACTTGTTAGCAAATGAACATGCTGCCCTATGACTATGACGCATTCCTGGCCCATGTGGTGACACAACCATTTGGTGAGATCCATTATGAGAAGTACAACAACCTTACATCCTGCACAATTTAGATGTAGGGTTTTCCAAGCACTACATAATTCAGTTCACACAAGCATATATGCTATGGCAAAATTAGTGGCGAACAAAGTGGTGTGGCCCAGAACACAGAGGCACTGCAGAACTTGGGCACCCTCATGCCTTGGCTACTGATGTGGCAACATCAGTCCACATGTTTTTCCACTGGTTATACAGTTTCTAGCCCCCATCATCAAATTCTCCCATACTTGGACATTTTGGGACTATTACCACATTTGGATCACCATCATTATCTGGCTTCAGTCACAGATCAGTTCACAAAACGGCCAGAAGCCATCCCTACACCAGGCATCTCAGCAGAGATGATAGCAAAGGCATTTATGAGTGGACAGTTTTTGAGATTTGGTGTTCCCCACTCAATTACAATGGATCACATATGACAGTTTGAATCGCAGTTTTATGCAGCAATCCTACAGCTGTGTGCTTGCAACCACCTGTGCACTACTGGCTATCACCCTAAGAGTAACAGAGTGGTGAAAGGCTGCATCTTCCTCTACACAGACAGAGTACTACCACTCATATTGCTGGTCTGCACATGGCAATCAAGGAGGATTTAAATGCTGTGGGTGTGGGGCTCATAAGCCCATCAATAGTTCAGACCCATACACCAGAAGTAACAGAGTTCATATGGCAGCTCAGCATATACATGAGATATTTGTGGACAAGCCCACCAGTCAGACACAGAGAAAGATGGATTTTCTTTCACAAGAATCTAAGTACTGTATCACACGTCTGGCTCTGAGACAATACAGCACACCCGCCATTATGGCAACCGTATACTAGGCCATGCAAAGTACGTTCAAAGCACACAAACACCTTTAAAACTGACCAGAACAGTAGAAAGTAAACAGTCTCTGTAGACCAGTTAAAGCTGGCACATTTTGTCAGTTCATGAACTTTCCACTGACACGAGACGATCCATCAGCACCGAGTAATGTCCTCACTGGCTCACCATTCATTTGCTGAGTTCGGGCTTGGTGATCCCAAAGTTTCTGAGCTGGGGGCCTGTTAAGTGCCACCAGTCTACTATCACTGTAAGCTCTGGGTGCGCTTTAGTGACCAACGTACAGTATGTCAATGGAACAGTGTATATCACATGGAACAGGGATCTTGGTTTGACAGTTAATACCTGTGTAAAAAAAAAAACCTCAGTCCTAAGGTGTGCTATGCACTGATGTGATGCATGGTCATTGAAATGAAACAGATATTAGCAGGTAACCTCTGGGGAATGTGCTGCATCTCAGTTTATAAGGCTTACCTAGGCACACGGATCTCTGTCTAGGTGGACTTTTATTTCACTAGCTGCTTGTGGAACCGAAATGGATCCTTCAGAAGTTCCTTCTCCTCCCCATGGAAAGGGTGGGCTCCTGGTAGGTACCAACAGCCAATCATACAAGAGGGCTTGGATAGTCAGTCCTCCAGTAAATAGCAACAGATTGTTTGCTGGTTGTCAGAACGTGTCTGCCATAATTAAAATGAAAGAGGTTAGCTTTCATAAATTTTCACCATTATATATACAGAAAAAGCAGATTCAGAAGGATGTAGGTTGCAGTAGGTTCTGGGAGATGAAAAAGCTTGCACAGGATAGAGTAGCATGGAGAGCTGCATCAAACCAGTCTCAGGACTGAAGACCACAACAACAACAACATATACAGAAAGGTTTAGCGGGCATTGCAGGAACTTTAAAATCTGTCAAGTACTTACAAAATTGGATCCTGTTGGTCAAAATATCTAGTTCCTAATAAGAGAAGAATGTCCAGAAAACTCAGTGCCTCACGGAGTATGAAATTGAAATTGGGCTGTACAAAACCTTGACCTACAGCAAAGTGTTGTGACTTGCAGAGATCTAGTTGGCATTCTCTGAGAACAAGTGAAAACTGAGTTGTCCTGGGAAGGCACTGTGAATATGCAAAACATTATGAAAAGGGTGGATGGTGATATTGACAAGTCAGACTCTTTTATTCTTACATTTAACAGCACCAGTCTTCCACAGCATGACAAGGCAGGTTCCCTGTATCTAAGTATATGGCATTATTTCCTAAACCCAATATGCTGTTTTAAAGGCATGCACTTTTACCACATTATTCTTCATTGCAAGAGGGAAGCCATTTGTGGTAAATGTTGTAAACTTGCCCATGACATAGTTGGTTGTTCCTCTCCTCCAAACTGTGTCAACTACTCTGGGGATCACTATGTCTGGGGCAGGGACTGCAGTGTCTTCCTTGAAGAATGGAAGATCCAGGAGATAAAAATGACAAAGGGAATTCTGTATGGTGAAGCCGAAGCAATATACAAAGACATGCAGCACCAACATTTGCTGCCTCCTTTGCTTCTGTTGTCAAACAGTCTGTCCAGAAGACCAGAGCTGCTACACAATCAGAGGTTGCTAGTGTCAGCACTAGTCCTGTGTTTGTCGATGCACTTCCACTGCTGCAATTACTTTGAAGTCTGCCCTTCCCCCAGAACTTCTGAAAAGGCCATGGTTGTTCACATTGTAGAACTTCCTGCCCTTCCAAATATCAAATCTTGTCCACTTTCCAGTGCTGCAACTACCACTTCTATGGTTGTGGCACTGAAGCCATATCAGGCAAAAAAATCAAAGTCAAAGGTGACAAATCACCCACTGATGAAGACGGGAAGTGCACAGTCCAACAACGCCTCTCTCGAATATTCTGCAGAATCAATGGACCATGATGTCAGAGTGGGGCAATCATCTAGCCCCAAGACCAATTGTGGACTCCCATCTCTGGCAGAAAGTCAGGATGAAAGTGCTACCCTCAAGATAGATGGCTCCTATTCTACAGTGGAACATTAATTGGTTCAGAGCACATGTAGAGGAACTGAAAATCCTAGCACAGGAACACCCCTTGTGCTTTTGATTGCAGGAAACACACTTTAAAGCATCCGACGTCCTTGTACTATGGGGCAATATGCTCTATTGCAAGGATGACATAATTGTGGAAAGGGCTGTGTTTGTCCATAATGCACACCAGTCCTCTGTTTTTCCCCGGTCACTGATCTGCGAGCAGTTGCCATCAAAATTCATTTTTGTCGGAGGATCACTGTTTGCTCCCTGGATCTACCTCTGCAAGATGCAATAGACTCAGAGGCTCTCACAGATATGATGGAACAACTCCTCTGACCATTTTCCCTAGAGGGAGACTTCAATGCCCATCATGTTTGTTGGATTCTGGAGAGCCTCACGATTTCTCACTCACTGTGCATCCTCAGCACAGGTATTCCCACCAATTTCTGTGCTGCTACTGCGTCATTCTCAACCATCGACCTACCTTTCTGATGTCCAACCGTCGTAAACTCTGTTCAGTGGGTCATTGACAACCTTAATTCCAGTAATCAATTCCCACAATGAATTCGCCTACTGGATGGAGCATTACCTGAAGAGAAGCCACCAAAATGGATGATCAGCATGGCTAACTGATGCTGTTCAGCCAGCTGGCTGTGTTTGAACATAGTGACAGTGTCCAGGAATGAGTGGACCACATTACACGAGTGATCCGTCATGCCACTGACTTACCTATCCCAAAGTCCTCAGGCCATCTTAGGACGCAACCTGTTCCTTGGTGGACTGATGAGTGCCACACAGCAAACTGGGCCAGGGGTGCAGCTCTTTGATGGTTTAAGTACCTCCCAACAGCAGAGGACCTCACAGCATGTCATGTCGCAAGAGACAAGGTTCGATGCGTAATTAAGGAGAACAAGAAAAGGTCATGGCGAGCACTCCTGGACTCCATCAATCTTTCCACTCATTCTACAGAAGTATGGGAAACCATCAGGAGGATTTCTGGTAAACACAGTCGTTTAGCAATAGCAGCAGTGCTGAGACACTGGTGCCTCCAAACAATGCCCGGAGACATCACTCAGACACTGGCAGAGAATTTTGCACAGACTGCTGCCAATGCCAATCAGGATCCAGCATTTTGCCTCTGCTGTGTAATTGTAAGGAGGGGCAAGTTGGACTTCATATCCACCGATTATGAGTCTTACAACTGCCTTTTCTCCATGTTGGAGCTGGAATTGGCACTGTCTGATACTCTTGACATTACAACTGGTCACAACCAAATCAGGTACTGCATGCTTCAATATTTGTAAGCGGCATCAAAAGAAATCCTCCTCGAATATTTTAATCTTATATGGCAGACAGACAACTTCCCCAGCTCGTGGAGAGAAGTAATTCTGATACCTTTCCTCAAACCAGGAAACGACCATACATGTCCCAGTAGTTACTAGAGAATCGTCTTGATAAGCTGTGTAAGAAAGACTCTGGAGCACATGGTGAATCATTGCCTGATCTTGTAGTTAGAGATCAGGCAACTGTTTAGCCACTCTCAGTGTGGATTCCAGAGATTCTGGTCCACTGTCGACAACCTTACCGTACTAGAGGCATCTATTCAGCAGGCTTTTCTAAATAAACATCACTGTCTCAGTATATTCTTCAATATCAGTAAAGCATATAACTATTTCGAGACATAACAGTCTCATGTAACTCAATTTTCATGCAGTTATTCCTCTCTACGCACTTTCTTAGCCATCAACAGTATCACATCTACAACAAAGAGTTCTGTACAGTGCTCCTTATTTGAGGACGATGTTGCTATTTTCTGTTCCTCCTCCAGTGTTGCAATAGCAATCTGTCAGTTGCAAATTACAGTGCAGAGATTAGAGGAGTGGGCTGCAAAGAAGGGTTTTCAGTTTTCTGCACAAAAGTTTGTGTGTGTGTTCATCGTAATCATTCCCATCATATTTTTAATTTACCTGACTTGCATCTGAGAGACACCAATGTACATTTTATAGATTCAGTGAGGTTTCTGGGCCTCATTTTTGACTCCAAATTGTTATGGTTACCACACCTGAGGGGCCTGACAGCCAGAGCCCAGAAGGCACTGAATATCATAAAATGCCTTAGCCACAGGTCTTGGGGAGCAGACAGGGTGTGTCTGCTCCAGTTTTATTGGGCTTTTGTGTGTTCACAGTTAGACTGTGGATGCACAGTGTAAGGGTCAGTGAGTCATGCCTTCTTACCTGAAGGTTATTGGTGCTATCCACCATGAGGGTATTAGGCTGCCACAGGTGCTTGCAGGACCAGCTCCATAATCATTCTCTGTGCTGAGGCTGGGGAAGCACCACTCACCATCCAGCAGTAGCACCTCATGGTGTGTCAGGCATGTAAGCTCCTCACAGCTCCAACTTCACCTGCATAACATACTGTTGCTCATCTGCCTCTGGAATGCCTTTCCTCCAACTGCCCAAGAGCTGCAGTGCTGTTTGGGATCTGTGTGCATCATATGTTGGAGTGACTCAGATGGAGCATGTCCAATCTCAGATACAGAGTTTTAAAAACCTACCACTGTGGTTACTGCAGAGCATCAGTGGTATTTTAAATTTGGTGCAGTACAGGGGAGATCGCACACTTGCTTCTGTTTCTAATGCAATATTTTTTAACTTCTGTATGACACGTGAGGCAATACTGACCTTACGACTTATCTTAGAAGAAAGATTAAGAAAAGGCAAACCTACGTTTCTAGCATTTGTAGACTTAGAGAAAGCTTTTGACAATGTTAACTGGAATACTCCCTTTCAAATTCTGAAGGTGGCAGGGGTAAAATACAGGGAGCGAAAGGCTATTTACAATTTGTACAGAAACCAGATGGCAGTTATAAGAGTCGAGGGGCATGAAAGGGAAGCAGTAGTTGGGAAAGGAGTGAGACAGGGTTGTAGCCTCTCCCCGATGTTATTCAATCTGTATATTTAGCAAGCAGTAAAGGAAACAAAAGAAAAATTCGGAGTAGGCATTAAAATTCATGGACAAGAAGTAAAAACTTTGAGGTTCGCCGATGACATTGTAATTCTGTCAGAGACAGCAAAGGACTTGGAAGAGCAGTTGAACGGAATGGACAGTGTCTTGAAAGGAGGATATAAGATGAACATCAACAAAAGCAAAACGAGGATAATGGAATGTAGTCAAATTAAGTCGGGTGATGCTGAGGGAATTAGATTAGGAAATGAGACACTTAAAGTAGTAAAGGAGTTTTGCTATTTAGGGAGTAAAATAACTGATGATGGTCGAAGTAGAAAGGATATAAAATGTAAACTGGCAATGGCAAGGAAAGCGTTTCTCAAGAAGAGAAATTTGTTAACATTGAGTATAGATTTCAGTGTCAGGAAGTCGTTTCTGAAAGTATTTGTATGGAGTGTAGCCATGTATGGAAGTGAAACATGGACGATAACTAGTTTGGACAAGAAGAGAATAGAAGCTTTCGAAATGTGGTGCTACAGAAGAATGCTGAAGATAAGGTGGGTAGATCACGTAACTAATGAGGAGGTATTGAATAGGACTGGGGAGAAAAGAAGTTTGTGGCACAACTTGACTAGAAGAAGGGATCGGTTGGTAGGACATGTTTTGAGGCATCAAGGGATAACAAATTTAGCATTGGAGGGCACCGTGGAGGGAAAAAATCATAGAGGGAGACCAAGAGATGAATACACTAAGCAGATTCAGAAGGATGTAGGTTGCAGTAGGTACTGGGAGATGAAGAAGCTTGCACAGGATAGAGTAGCATGGAGAGCTGCATCAAACCAGTCTCAGGACTGAAGACCACAACAACAACAATGAGCATCACAACCATGTAGCTGTCTTTACATATGGGTCTAAACAGAGGGACTCTGTTGGTTGCTCTGTTGTTTTCTCAGACTGTGTCCTCGAGGTCCAACTGCCTCAAGTCTTTATTGTTTTCGATGCAGAATTATATGCAATCTTGCGGGTGCTGGAGCAGATGAGACATTCTTTAAGTGCTAAATTTCTTGTCTGTTCTGATATTCTGAGTGCTCTTCACTCTCTACAATGTTTGTACTCAGCAGATAAAGTAGCCCAGAATATCCAGGATGCCCTCCAACAACTACAATGAATGGAAAAGAGGTGTCTTTCTGCTGGATGCCAGGGCACATGGGAATTTTGGGGAATGGAATGGCTGATCAAGTGGCCAAGGAGGCATCTCATGATCCTCAGATATTTCAATATTCTGTCCCCGTGCTTGTTATAGCCTCATTGTCGAGATCCAGAGTCTTGTATTGGTGGGAGGAAGAGTGGCTGGAAGTGATAGACAATAAGCTCCATCTTGTAAACCCCACAATGCAGCTGTGGCATACGTCCTCCCAGCCACATTGATGGCATGAGGTTCTCATTACTCATCTTCACATAGGCCACAGCCCTATGATGCATAACTTCTTGCCCAGACAAGAGGACCCTCCAATGTGTGATGCTTGTGGTGTACACATCACTGTGTGCCATATTTTATTATATTATAACAACGAAAACAATCGATTTTTGACAAAATAATTTAACTGGATACATAAAAAATATACCCACCAAGTGGCGACAGTACACACACATAAAAGAGGGTTGTAATTAGGCAAGCTTTCAAAGCCAGTGGCTCCTTCTTCTGTTTGACGATTGGGAGAAAGCCCTGGAGTCTAATGAAACATAAATTGAAGAAGGAGCCACTTGCTCTGAAAGCTTGTCTAATTACAACCCTCATTTATTTGTGTGTTCTGTCACCACTTGATGAGTATATGTTACCAGACTGTGTTTTATTTTCTGATTAGTGGGTCATAACAGATTTGCTGATGGATCTGCCCTCAATTTTAGGTAATATTCAAACAAATGTGGTTAGAGTTTTAAAGTTTTATGATTTGCCCAACATTTTTCCCAAGATTTTAGGGAGATGGTTTTAATGTGTTACCAGGGTGTCTGGCTCACCCATGCTTTTTGTAGGTGGTCAGCCAATCACATTTCCCTGTGCCTTTCTTTTAGCTCCTTTACATTTTACTGTGTTTTAATCTCAAGTACAGCATCTTTCACTCTTTCTTCATTGTCTTTGTGCACAGCAGATGGAAAGATTGTGTGATCAGTCTGAGTGGTGTGGGAGTGAGTGCATGAGTGTCATTTTACAGATTTCCAGCTCATTGTGTGCAACGATTTTAGAGATTTTATCCACATTCATTTGTTTTAACAAGCACACACACACTGCTGTACCATGTCAGAACCTTCGTAGGCTGTTGTTACGAGGACCAGATGTCATATCAAGTGCCAGTCCCCCCACATTCTTGGGACACTGGACTTTAAAAATGGGGGGGGGGGGGCATTAGTATTTTGCTACAAATTAGCAGCCAAAGAAGCAAGACTAGAGCCTTATAGCATGAAGGAACTAGTTGTTTATTCTTTGATTATTTAGTTGTTGCTAGTGTATCAGATAAAGCAGCACAGTACATTATCTTATGTGTGGTTATTTTGGCTTATCAGAATTGGAAAAAAGTAACCACCAAACCATCATATCGATGACTCCATGCAAAAAAGTTAAATAAATAAACTACATTAGTAAATACTCCAATGAACTTTGGTTTGGTAAATAGTGCGTAACTGGCACATATAACTTTCATAAAAGAACCTTTGTTCTGCTTGTAAACTATACTGAGCTTAAGCTGTGTGTCTCCAAGGTAAGTATTTTGCACCTTTTTATACACTACAGAAGTATGGAACCTATAGCTCCACCAAGCAAAAGAAACTAGATATGTCAGTTTAGATGTAGTGATAATTAAATGATTCACTACTGGGTTTTGACACTGATTAATTAATGAAAAGGCACTCTTTCAAAGATTCTTGGTGCTTTTATTTTGCCTATATGAATTGTAAGCAAATGTTTTCTGAATTGGCAGATTTTTTTTTAATTTTGTGAATGGAATATCATTTTGTCTATCAGCAATGCCTTTCGGTCAATGTTGTACTAAAGTAACATAGTTTTACTTGCAGTAACAAAGTGTGACAATATTTTTGGAATACACCATATATGGGGCATTACTTATTGAACGACCTCATATCTTTGTGCTGGAATCAAGAAACTTTTAAAATATTGACAGTTGTGGAGTATTGTGAACTTCTGTAAGTCTATATATAATGATATGAGGGTCGTTCAATAAGTAATGCCCCACATTTTTTTAAAAATCCGTTAATATACATAGACAAATGGCCTTGTTGGTGCTTCACATTTTATGTTTGTTCTGTGCTCCGGTGAAGTTTCAAACTGTTCTGTCAGATGGCAGAGCCGTAGCACAGCATCAAAATGGCATCTACATATGACTCACACAACAAGCGGTGTGCTATTATTGAATTCTTGTGTGCAGAAAAAGAAACTGTGGTAAACAACCACTTTGCTCCAGAAACAAAAAGGCAGTCCATGGAGTGGCATCATCCTCATTCACAACAAAAGAAGAAATTCAAGACAACCCCGTATGCCGGAAAAGTCACGGTGACAGTCTTCAGGGATTGTGATGAAATCATCCTCATGGATGTGATGTCAAGATGGTCAACCATCAAGTCAGAGGCATATGTAAAGACTCTGAATAAGCACAAGAACCATTTAACGAGTCCAATTGGACAAGAACCCAGCAGAAATCTTGCTCCAACATGATAATGCACGCCCATACACAAGTCTGAGAATCCGGGAACACATTGCCAAATTGAGTTGGACATCCTTGCCTCAACCACACTACAATCCAGACATGGCACTCTTGGACTTCCATCTCTTTGGGCTGGTTAAGTACTCTCTACAGGGAATACAATTTGAAAATGATGAGAGTGTTAGTCATGCAGTGAAAACATGGCTACACCTACAGGACAAGAGCTTTTACCAGCAGGTAATACATGCTCTTCCACAATGTTGGTGTACGTCCATAGAACGTGATGGAGACTATGTAGAAAAATAGGAAATGGACATGACATGTTGATGTATATTGTCACCAAATTCTGGGTCTTAACAATAAATACATTCTGAGAAAAAAAAATGCATGACATTAACTATTGAACAACCCTTGAACATTTTTATTTTCCATCGACAAATGTGGATGTTAATGGCAAAATAGCAATAGAACATTTACTTGTTTCCTCAGATATTTAAAGCTAGTTTTGATGTGACAACAAATCCAATCAGAACATAGTACTGTTCTTAAGGACACAACTGATGAATGATAACTTCATTCTGCACTATGGTATAACATTTTGGTTGTAAAATATGATACAGGAAAGTGATACTTAAAAGTGGCTGTCATCTCTCAGGACACTGAATGGCTCCAAGAATTTATTTATTCATCCAGGGATCATCTCAAAATGGTAAAAGCTTTGTCATCATCACACAATGAAAACAAATTCCTCGAAATACCTATACACAGAATAAATATATCTGCCAAACGAAAGCGCTGGCACATCGATAGACACACAAACAAACACAAACATACACACAAAATACTAGCTTTCGCAACCAATGGTTGCTTCGTCAGGAAAGAGGGAAGGAGAGGGAAAGACGAAAGGATTTGGGTTTTAAGGGAGAGGGTAAGGAGTCATTCCAATCCCGGGAGCGGAAAGATTTACCTTAGGGGCAAGCAGACATATACAGAGGCAAAGAGTTTGGGCAGAGATGTCAGTCGAGGCGGAAGTGCAGAGGCAAAGATGTTGTTGAATGACAGGTGAGGTATGAGTGGCGGCAACTTGAAATTAGCGGAGATTGAGGCCTGGTGGATAACGGGAAGAAAGGATATATTGAAGAGCAAGTTCCCATCTCCAGAGTTCGGATAGGTTGGTGTTAGTGGGAAGTATCCAGATAACCCGGACGGTGTAACACTGTGCCAAGATGTGCTGGCCGTGCACCAAGCCATGTTTAGCCACAGGGTGATCCTCATTACACTGTCTGCCTGTGTTCATTCATGCGAATGGACAGTTTGTTGAATGGACAGTTTTGTAGAATGCGTCACAGTGTAGGCAGGTCAGTTGGTAAATCACGTGGGTGCTTTCACATGTGGCTCTGCCTTTGATCGTGTACACCTTCTGGGTTACAGGACTGGAGTAGGTGGTGGTGGGAGGGTGCATGGGACAGGTTTTACACCGGGGGCGGTTACAAGGGTAGGAGCCAGAGGGTAGGGAAGGTGGTTTGGGGATTTCATAGGGATGAACTGAGAGGTTACGAAGGTTAGGTGGACGGCGGAAAGACACTCTTGGTGGACTGGGGAGGATTTCATGAAGGATGGATCTCATTTCAGGGCAGGCTTTGAGGAAGTCGTATCCCTGCTGGAGAGCCACATTCAGAGTCTGATCCAGTCCCGGAAAGTATCCTGTCACAAGTGGGGCACTTTTGTGTTTCTTCTGTGGGAGATTCTGGGTTTGAGAGGATGAGGAAGTGGCTCTGGTTATTTGCTTCTGTAGCAGGTCGGGAGGGTAGTTGCGGGATGCGAAAGCTGTTGTCAGGTTGGTGGTGTAATGGTTCAGGGATTCCGGACTGGAGCAGATTCGTTTGCCACGAAGACCTAGGCTGTAGGGAAGGGACCGTTTGATGTGGAATGGGTGGCAGCTGTCATAATGGAGGTACTGTTGCTTGTTGGTGGGTTTGGTGTGGACGGACGTGTGAAGCTGGTCATTGGACAGGTGGAGGTCAACATCAAAGAAAGTGGCATGGGATTTGGAGTGGGACCAGGTGAATCTGATGGAACCAAAGGAGTTGAGGTTGGAGAGGAAATTCTGGAGTTCTTCTTCACTGTGAGTCCAGATCATGAAGATGTCATCAATAAATCTGTACCAAACTTTGGGTTGGCAGGCTTGGGTAACCAAGAAGGCTTCCTCTAAGCGACCCATGAATAGGTTGGCGTACGAGGGGGCCATCCTGGTACCCATGGCTGTTCTCTTTAATTGTTGGTATGTCTGGCCTTCAAAAGTGAAGAAGTTGTGGGTCGGGATGAAGCTGGCTAAGATAATGAGGAAAGAGGTTTTAGGTAGGGTGGCAGGTGATCGGCGTGAAAGGAAGTGCTCCATTGCAGCGAGGCCCTGGACGCACTTTCCTCTTTACCTTAGCCAGCTTCATCCTGACCCACAACTTCTTCACTTTTGAAGGCCAGACATACCAACAATTAAAGAGAACAGCCATGGGTACCAGGATGGCCCCCTCGTACGCCAACCTATTCATGGGTCGCTTAGAGGAAGCCTTCTTGGTTACCCAAGCCTGCCAACCCAAAGTTTGGTACAGATTTATTGATGACATCTTCATGATCTGGACTCACAGTGAAGAAGAACTCCAGAATTTCCTCTCCAACCTCAACTCCTTTGGTTCCATCAGATTCACCTGGTCCCACTCCAAATCCCATGCCACTTTCCTTGATGTTGACCTCCACCTGTCCAATGACCAGCTTCACACGTCCGTCCACACCAAACCCACCAACAAGCAACAGTACCTCCATTATGACAGCTGCCACCCATTCCACATCAAACGGTCCCTTCCCTACAGCCTAGGTCTTCGTGGCAAACGAATCTACTCCAGTCCGGAATCCCTGGACCATTACACCACCAACCTGACAACAGCTTTCGCATCCCGCAACTACCCTCCCGACCTGCTACAGAAGCAAATAACTAGAGCCACTTCCTCATCCTCTCAAACCCAGAACCTCCCACAGAAGAAACACAAAAGTGCCCCACTTGTGACAGGATACTTTCCAGGACTGGATCAGACTCTGAATGTGGCTCTCCAGCAGGGATACGACTTCCTCAAATCCTGCCCTGAAATGAGATCCATCCTACATGAAATCCTCCCCAGTCCACCAAGAGTGTCTTTCCGCCGTCCACCTAACCTTCGTAACCTCTTAGTTCATCCCTATGAAATCCCCAAACCACCTTCCCTACCCTCTGGCTCCTACCCTTGTAACTGCCCCCGGTGTAAAACCTGTCCCATGCACCCTCCCACCACCACCTACTCCAGTCCTGTAACCCAGAAGGTGTACACGATCAAAGGCGGAGCCACATGTGAAAGCACCCACGTGATTTACCAACTGACCTGCCTACACTGTGACGCATTCTACAAAACTGTCCATTCAACAAACTGTCCATTCGCATGAATGGACACAGGCAGACAGTGTTTGTTGGTAATGAGGATCACCCTGTGGCTAAACATGGCTTGGTGCACGGCCAGCACATCTTGGCACAGTGTTACACCGTCCGGGTTATCTGGATACTTCCCACTAACACCAACCTATCCGAACTCTGGAGATGGGAACTTGTTCTTCAATATATCCTCTCTTCCCGTTATCCACCAGGCCTCAATCTCCGCTAATTTCAAGTTGCCGCCACTCATACCTCACCTGTCATTCAACAACATCTTTGCCTCTGCACTTCCGCCTCGACTGACATCTCTGCCCAAACTCTTTGCCTCTGTATATGTCTGCTTGTGTCTGTATATGTGTGGATGGATATGTGTGTGTGTGCGAGTGTATACCCGTCCTTTTTTCCCCATAAGGTAAGTCTTTCCATTCCCGGGATTGGAATGACTCCTTACCCTCTCCCTTAAAACCCAAATCCTTTCGTCTTTCCCTCTCCTTCCCTCTTTTCTGACGAAGCAACCGTTGGTTGCGAAAGCTAGTATTTTGTGTGTATGTTTGTGTTTGTTTGTGTGTCTATCGACGTGCCAGCACTTTCGTTTGGTAAGTCACATCATCTTTGTTTTTAGATATATTTTTCCCATGTGGAATGTTTCCCTCTATTAATTTATACACAGAATAATATATATGTAAGCTTTTAAGAGAATAGGACAAGTGGTCACCTGTGGCCCTGATGAAGGAACTCTTTGTATTGGTATTTGAGGTGGCCATTAAATACAATTAGACATCTAGAAAAAGGTAACACATTGATAAGTTTATTTACACTATATACTCTTAATAAATGAGTTACGCATACTCGTAACTTTGAATACTGTAGGTTCTTCGGTTGTATTGAGTTATTTACATTGGCAGTAATTTTTTTGATTTTAAGTACATAATCTTGAATGCTGATTCACATAAATATTCAGTAGCATTGTGCTATGTTCATTGTATTATTCTCACTACAGTCTGCCAGAGTTACATTGATATGTCTTTAGAAGCCCAAACAAGACCAGCCCACTTTGTATTATCATACAACGTGGGCGAGAGTGTCATGGATATGATGAGCAAGTTTAGGGTGGCTATCATTAAAACAAAGACATTTTCCACTGAGGCAAGAATTTTCACAAAATTTCAATCACCAACTTTTTCCTCATTCACTGTTAAGGAGTCGAATAGTAAAGAAACAGTCTGCATGTGTTTGATGTAGAACCATCCGCCAGGCATTTGAGTGTGAATTGCAAAGCAGTCATATAGATGCAGACAGATGCACAGTATCTGGGGCGAGCTCTGAACTGTGACTGCTTAAAAGGATGTGCTGGTCAATCAGTAAGGTCATACAGATCTGCATCCTCTGGTGGTGTGTACATGCCTGATGCCATCTGATGGAGAATAGCAGGTGACTTAAAAGGGTCATCTTTCACATAGTTGCAAATGGTGCACAGGGTGTGGTTCACGAAGATACCATCAATACTGCAGAAACTATCCCAGCATTTGCCTGAAATGATTTAAGATAACTCCAGAAAACTTAAATCAGTGCGGCCAGGCAGAGTATTCTCCAGCCTCCAAAATATGAGGTCAGTGTCTTAACAATTTCCCTGCCTCATTAGGATGGTCCCTACCGTACAAAGTTCTTTGATTTACACACAGAAATTGAGTCAGTATCGCCCACGACTAGTGAAATGTTCAGCTAAGGGAATGACAAGATATTACTACTACGCACTACAGATATTGACACGATTTTCTTGTAAAATCTTACACTGTGATCACATACGAGAGGGGACCCAAAAGTAACCGGAATCATAATGTTGCACATCGTGTACTTGTAGTACCTGGTTACACTGCCAGAAGGTTGTAGTAGGAGCTCTGCTGAGTCATTCTGCCATGTGGCATCACCCAACAGTGAGAAGTGTGGTTTCTTTGGCAGTTCTTTGAGTGTGCGTACAGTGCAGACGTGACACGAGGAAATGGCTAGTTCTTACGAACAACGTGCGACAGTGAAGTTTTGTTTCTTGCTCAGCAAGAACGCTGCTGAAACTGTTGCAATAATTCAGACAGCCTACAAAGGCCATGCTCTTAGTAAAACCCAAGGGTATGAATGGTCTTCTTGGTTTAAAAAGGGAGAAATGGTGGTTGAAGATAAGCCCCGTTCTGGTCGACCTTCAACTGCTCGAAGCGAAGACAACATCGACAAAATCCGTGATCTCATCAGTGAAGATCGACACAGGACAGTCGACCAACTCAAGAACTTGTCTGGGTTGATCTGGAGCTCAATTTAGCGCATCTTGACCATCGATTTGGGGATGCGAAGAGTGGCAGCAAAATTCGTGCCGAGGCTTCTTACCGGAGATCAAAGGGATCGCCGCGTTCAAGCCTGTCTCCAAATGAAGGATGCGTTCAAATATGATCCACATTTTTTCAACAAAATCATTACAGGTGAGAGTCATGGTGTTATGGGTACAATCCAGAAAGTAAACAACAGACATCACAATGGTAGTCACCTGGCTCACCTCAACCAAAAAAAGCTCGACAAGTGAAATCGAATGAGAAAACGATGTTGATCTGTTTTTTTTTGACATCAAAGGGATCGTACACTCTGAATTTGTCCCTGAAAGCTAGACAGTAAACAAACAATTCTATCTGGAGGTTATGAAATGGCTTCACAGAAGTTTGTCGCGGACATGTCCAGCTTTGTGGGATTCTGGCATGTGGTTTCTGCATCACGACAACGCTCCTGCTCACACAGCTCTCAGCGTTCACCAGTTTTTGGCCTCAACGAAGATGACTATCTAGACCCACACGCCCTATTCGCTGGATTTAGCACCCTCAGACTTCTTCCTATTCTCACACGGCTCTCAGCGTTCGCCAGTTTTTGGCCTCAACGAAGATGACTATCTAGGCCCACACGCCCTATTCGCTGGATTTAGCACCCTCAGACTTCTTCCTATTCCAGAGGATGAAAAGAGACTTGAGAGGGAAGCGTTTTGCGGATGTGGAAGACGTAAAAAGCAATGTCATGAAAGTGCTAGCAGGTATCAAAGAGGACGAATTTAAAAGGTGCTTCGGACAATGAAATGAACGTTTGAACAAGTGTATTAATGCTAATGGAGAGCACTTCGAAGGAGATTAAGGTTGTATTTGAAGACAATAAAGTATATGCTTTCTAGAAAGAAATTCCGGTTATTTTTGGGTCCCCCCTCGTATTGCAGTGTGGCAGGTTGTTGCAGTTATCCTCTTTTTATTATTAAGCATTAATTTGAGTCTGCTAAGCAATGTTTAGTCGTGTAGTATGAACTACTGATGAGGATCATTTCAGCTGCCTTTATTTAAACAGATGTATTTTAGTAATCTTTTTCATCTCTTGGAGAAATTTATTAATCTGTGATAGAAAATGTTGTTTTTGAGTTTTACTTGTTTGTTTCTCCTTGGTAAATGTAAGTCCAAACTGGCTCTTGTTCCAAGATTGCACACACATCATGAAAAGTTTCGCATCACCCCAGTTCCCAGAACTCCTGAAGATGGATGTTGACTATAGATATTGTATCAGAGACACAGTCCCTTTGACTGTTCAGAGATGTCACTAAACCCGCCCAAAGATGTAAACAACCATGCATGAGCAGTGCCTAATAGATTTGGGGGGGGGGGGGGGGGGGTGTGTTCCGACAGCCAATCAGTTCCAGTCATTCTACCAGGAACGAGGTACACGGGTCATGTTGTGTGTACTACAACCATGACTAGACGGTCAATATTGTGGTTCAATTGTGTCCACATTGTTACTTTCTGCCAGGAAGGGGTCTCAACAAGGGAAGTGTCCAGGCATCTTGGAGTGAACCAAAGTGATATTGTTCAGACATGGTGGAGATACAGAGAGACAGGAACTGTGGATGACATGTCTCGCTCAGGCACCCAAGGGCTACTGCTGCAGTAGATGACCGCTACCTATGGATTATGGCTTGGAGGAATTTTGACAGGAATGCCACCATATTGAATAATCATTTTCGCCCACAGCCACAGGATGTCGTGTTACAACTCAAACTGTGTGCAGTAGGTTGCATGATGCACAGCTTCACTCCCGACATCCGACAAGGTCCAGCTTTGCAACCATCACACCATGCAGCGCCATACGGATGGGCCCAACAACATGCCGAATGGGCCGCTCAGGAATGGCATCATGTTCTCTTCACCGATGGGTGTTGCATGTGCCTTCAACCAGACAATCATCGGAGACGTGTTTGGAGGCAATCTGGTCAGAATGAACACCTTAGACGCACTGACCAGTGAATGCAGCAAGGTGGAGGTTCCTTGCTGTTTTGGGGTGTCATTATGTGGGGTCGATGTGCACCACTGGTGGTCATGGAAGGCACCATAATGGGTGTATGATACGTGAATGCCACCCTCCAACCGATAGTGCAACCATACTGGCAGCATATTGGTGAGGCATTCATCTTCATGGATGACAATTTGCTTCCCCATCGTGCACATCTTGTGAATGATTTCCTTCAGGATAACAAAATCGCTCAACTAGAGTGGTCAGCATGTTTTCCAGACATGAACGCTATCGAACATGCATGGGATAGATTGAAAAGGGCTGTTTATAGATGACATGACCCACCAACGATGCTGAGGGATCTACGCCGAATCGACGTTGAGGAGTGGGACAATCTGTATCAACAGTGCCTTGATGAAGTTGTGGACAGTATGCCACAATGAATATAGGCACACATCAATGCAAGAGGATTTGCCCCTGGGTATTAGAGGTACCGGTGTGTACAGAAATCTGGACCAAAGCCTCTGAAGGTCTCGCTGTATGGTGGTACAACATGCAATGTGTGGTTTTCATGAGCAAAAAACAGGGTGGAAATGGTGTTTATGTTGATTCCTATTCCAATTTTCTGTACAGGTTTTGGAACTCTCACAACTGAAATGATGCAAAACTTTTTTTTATGTGTGTGTGTAGAACTGCTACTGAAATAGTAATGTTTTTCCTGATATATATATGATAAACTGCTAGATATACTCACTTGGCCCAGTAAGGATGCCTAGTTTTTAAGTAGTTCTTTACAATGAGTCCCGCTTTGAACTGAGCCCCGATGACCAGGGAAGACGTGTCTGGAGACGCCTGCAACAGCTGTCGGTTACCAATCTTACTGTCACCCACCATATGATTGTCCAACTGGGACTGATGGTCTGGGGTGCCATTTCTTTTCAGAGCAGGATCCTTTTGGGTGTCATCCACAGCACCCTTATGGCACTGTGGTACCTCGATGATACTTTATGTCTTGTTTGGTAGCCATTCATGGCAAGCTATTCTGGGCTTACATTTCAGTAGGATAATGCTGCTGCATATCTTTGTGCTTGGCATACCATACCTTCACCTGCAAAGTCACCACATCTTTCCACAATTGAGAACGTTTGGAGCATTATGGACAGTGCCCTCCAGCAAGCTCAGGATTTTGATGATCTAAGGCACCAACTGGACAGAATTTTGCATGACTTCCCTAAGGAGGACATCCAACAACTCAGTCAGTCAATGCCAAGCCAAATAATTGCTTGCATAAGGGCCAGAGGTGGACCAACACATTAATGACTTGTTCAATTTTGTGAATCTCTTTCTTTTGAATAAAACATCCAGTTTTTCTGACCCCCTTTTTTTTTTTTTTTTTTTTTTTTTTTTTTTTTTTTTTTTTTTTTTTTTACATCATATCTACCAGTTTCCATTCCATTCAGATAATTCCTTCATGGTGTATCTTTTTTTTCATTGTTTTTATTTTAGGAACAGAATTGAACCCAATACAGTGTCCTGAGGAAAACCTATGTTTATATATCACTTGTTTGACTGTTTTGTCACTAAACATTTATCATCAGCAGACATGTGAACAACCTCCACCTTTTATACCCTCCTTTCCAAGTAAGACTGAAAGCTCTCATTCACTATTCCTCTTATACGTAATGCCGCTAACTTGTTCAATAGTATTTTATGGTCCACAGTGTCAAAAGCCTTTGCCAAGTCTCAGAAAAGGCTTGTAACACAATCCTCCCTATCAAGAGCTTCAAGTTTGTGAACTCTGCAATGGCTGATATGCACTTCTTCCATTTCTGAAACCAAACTATGCTTCGTTACAGAGGCTGTATTTTCTCACATAAGTTATCAGTCTCTCTTTCATGGTTGCTTCTACTGTATTACTTTTGAGAATGATGACAGCAGTGAAACTGGCCTGTTGTTTTCAGTGCTTTCTGCATTACCTTTCATTGGTAAGGGCACCACTGCTATAGGCTTTAGGTACTCTGGGAAAATATATGAACTACAAGAATGACATATTATGTTTACTAATGGGCCTTGTATGCTGTTTATAAACGCCTTGAGAACAGAGACAGGAACGTCATCTATGACTGCTGTATTCATTTTTTAATTGTTGTACTGTCTTTCTAACTTCAAGAAATAACACCATTTTGCTTGCTGTGTAAGTCATTGTGGGTGCTACATCTGTTTTAGGAAGCTCTTGCTACAGATTCTTCACAATACCACAGAAATAATCGTTAACAAAATTTGCTGATTCCTGGGAACTTTCTATTATTCTATTACTGTCTTTGATTTGTATGCTATTATGTTTGTGGGTGCCTTTTCCAGTTTCTTGTTTTATAACATCCCACAACATTTTGCTTTTATTTTCTGCATGATATACACTCCTGGAAATTGAAATAAGAACACCGTGAATTCATTGTCCCAGGAAGGGGAAACTTTATTGACACATTCCTGGGGTCAGATACATCACATGATCACACTGACAGAACCACAGGCACATAGACACAGGCAACAGAGCATGCACAATGTCGGCACTAGTACAGTGTATATCCACCTTTCGCAGCAATGCAGGCTGCTATTCTCCCATGGAGACGATCGTAGAGATGCTGGATGTAGTCCTGTGGAACGGCTTGCCATGCCATTTCCACCTGGCGCCTCAGTTGGACCAGCGTTCGTGCTGGACGTGCAGACCGCGTGAGACGACGCTTCATCCAGTCCCAAACATGCTCAATGGGGGACAGATCCGGAGATCTTGCTGGCCAGGATAGTTGACTTACACCTTCTAGAGCACGTTGGGTGGCACGGGATACATGCGGACGTGCATTGTCCTGTTGGAACAGCAAGTTCCCTTGCCGGTCTAGGAATGGTAGAGCGATGGGTTCGATGACGGTTGGATGTACCGTGCACTATTCAGTGTCCCCTCGACGATCACCAGTGGTGTACGGCCAGTGTAGGAGATCGCTCCCCACACCATGATGCCGGGTGTTGGCCCTGTGTGCCTCGGTCGTATGCAGTCCTGATTGTGGCGCTCACCTGCACGGCGCCAAACACGCATACGACCATCATTGGCACCAAGGCAGAAGCGACTCTCATCGCTGAAGACGACACGTCTCCATTCGTCCCTCCATTCACGCCTGTCGCGACACCACTGGAGGCGGGCTGCACGATGTTGGGGCGTGAGCGGAAGACGGCCTAACGGTGTGCGGGACCGTAGCCCAGCTTCATGGAGACGGTTGCGAATGGTCCTCGCCGATACCCCAGGAGCAACAGTGTCCCTAATTTGCTGGGAAGTGGCGGTGCGGTCCCCTACGGCACTGCGTAGGATCCTACGGTCTTGGCGTGCATCCGTGCATCCGTGCGTCGCTGCGGTCCGGTCCCAGGTCGACGGGCTCGTGCACCTTCCGCTGACCACTGGCGACAACATCGATGTACTGTGGAGACCTCACGCCCCACGTGTTGAGCAATTCGGCGGTACGTCCACCCGGCCTCCCGCATGCCCACTATACGCCCTCGCTCAAAGTCCGTCAACTGCACATACGGTTCACGTCCACGCTGTCGCGGCATGCTACCAGTGTTAAAGACTGCGATGGAGCTCCGTATGCCACGGCAAACTGGCTGACACTGACGGCGGCGGTGCACAAATGCTGCGCAGCTAGCGCCATTCGACGGCCAACACCGCGGTTCCTGGTGTGTCCGCTGTGCCGTGCGTGTGATCATTGCTTGTACAGCCCTCTCGCAGTGTCCGGAGCAAGTATGGTGGGTCGGACACACCGGTGTCAATGTGTTCTTTTTTCCATTTCCAGGAGTGTATTATTTTGGCATTGATTTTTTTCCAGAAAATAATACCCTCCTGTAAACTTTTTTTATACCTGTGCTACTACTCAAAGAACTGTGTATTAATGCAGCCCTTTACCAAAAATGTGAGAAACTTAAGTATCTCTCACGACTTCCTAATACCTGCAGTTATCTATTTTCATAGATTTTTTTTTCATTTTTCTCCAGCAAGCTGTACCCTCTGCAATTTTTTTTTTTATATCTGTGATAGTACATGAGATACTGAGTATTACTGTAGCCCTTTAGCAAAGAGGTGAGAAATTTAAGTGTCCTTGAGGATTTCCTAATACCTATAGTTATCCTTCTATTTTCATAGATTTTTTTTCAGCAAGCAGTACCCTCCTGCACATTTTTTTATACCTGTGATAGTACTCAAGGAACTGTGTATTAGTGTAGCCCTTTACACGTCATCATAGGTTTGATTTTCCAATGCCCTAGAAAAAATATCTTTTTTTTCACAGATCCTGTCTTTAACTTTATTATCTGATAAAGTAATGATCCAAAATGACAAGATCTGTCATAAATACTTTACAGTTTTCTCTGTCATTATTCATAAGTACATGGCCTCAAATTGAAGCTGAACTTTTTGAAACTCTCATAGCGGTATAAATGATTTGTGCCATGCCAAAAGTGCTCAAAATGTGGAGGAAGTTATTACTAATTTACCCTCAACACCTGTGTTTAACATTCATGTCTCCACATATTATGACATTATTATTGGAGGCTGAGACTCTTTCTAGGACATTACCACAGGTTGGTGGTAAACACATAGAATTATCACATTATTATTATTTTTATTATTTATTCATCCAACTTTAAGGATTTGGATGAAATCATTGCGTCACGTGTAATGTACAAGAGATTTTATAAATTATGATTCATATGTTACGAAACATATTTACATTGACCTTAGAGATTTACTCCTCAATTTGGTCCTACAGAACTGGACGTCTAAATGAATAATACATAATTGCACTGCACGTGATCTAACTAAAGTACACTTAATAGAAGAACAAAAGAATAAAATAATGTAGGTGATACATAAATATTTCTCCATGTCTTTAATGGTTAAATAAGGAACTAAGCATTGTTAAGTTGCTTATTAAGGTATACACAATGAAAGAATTGAGGTTATACACAAAAATTTGCCAGTGACGTTAAAAGTAAACTATGATATGAAGGCGATGACGAGAAAGGATAATAATTGTTATAAATATTTCTGTTTTCCCTTTCAATGTCTTTAAACATATATGGTCTACGACTGTTGCTGATCTTTTTGAGGCCCTAGTGGCAGCTTTTACCATTTGTACCACGCTAAATGTGTTCAAAATGTTTAGGAAGTTGTTACTAATTTCACCCTCAACACCGTGTTAAAACTAACGTCTCCATATTTTTTTATTTAATTTTTGGGAGCTGAGAATGTTTCCAGGACACCAGTTAACTGACTGAGGAAAGTGTCCCTATCACCACTCGGTGATCGGTACACATACAGCTCCGTTAGTACAATAGCTGCCAATTCAAAAGGTTTATTTATACTTATTATGTATTAAAAAAACCAATGTGGCGAGTATTGGTAAGCAATACGTCGCATATAAATTTGGAAATCGTGCATTTTTGGAACCCAGTACGCCCTGATAAATTCCCCAGTGTCTGATACCTTATCATAAATCGTATGTACTTTAATGTGAGTTAGATGGCTTCTCTAATACGTGTATATAGTATCTACCTCCTGTAAATACAAAAAAGCTAAACCGTAAAATGAAATCGATTTTTTTGCATTCGAAAATTGTTTACGAACGACAATTTGCCCCCTGCTAATAACACTCTCTCAGTGCGTTTGAAGCCTTTAAGTGTTTATACGTGTAATCCATTTCTTCGCCCTACTTCTGTGGAACAGATTTTTTTCTAGCCTCCATGGGTTATAGTGAGGTGATTAATGAGCAAGTTTTCGTTGCGTTGCTCGTTGTATGTCTGGGAAATAGTCTTCGTCCATACTGGACCCTTGTGAGAACTGATATTCTGGTCAATATGACTTAATTACCTATGAAACTCTGAACTTCAAACTAATACTTAATTATCTATTATTACTAACAACCACTGATCACGAAAAAAAATCTACCGAAGGTGTATTGGTTGGCAACTGCTATTACGGTGATAAATCCAAAACTATTTTTGATACATTTTACATTCTACATCTACATCTAAATTCTCATAATTTAATTTCCATTGACTCAACTTCATCTCAAATATTTGAAAGATTTCAGTTCTAGAATTTTTTTTCAGGTTTAAAAAAATTATTACGGATCTACGTCTTTAATACGGGCATTCATGCTCATACATTATCTTTGAAATGGCTGAGTAGTATAATGGCGAATTGTGCTTGTTTATGAATGTTATTTAATGTTTGTTAAAGGAGAAAAAGTGCATTAGTGTTGTTATTTGGTTAGAGAAACTGAAGCTGAATAACAATATACAGAACTTATATCACGTACGTGTAGTTGGCTACCGTTTATAGAAATGGTATCGTCTTCTAAACGTATTTCCAAACGCGCCGATGTTGGGGGAGAGGATAAAGCAAGTGTAAACTGTGCAATCGGTTTTGTATAATATTGATCTTTTGCAGTCTGAAAGGTATAAATTTCATGACTCCCTCATGGAAACAGGAAGAGAAGTCTTACGCAGAATGTGCTTTGGGGATTAAATTCGACCTGTTTCAGATAACCTTCTGGCGTCGAAATGGATATACCATTGCCAGGAGAATCGGACCCAGCTCCGATATTACCATCGAGTCCACCCCCAGTTGTTTCAACGCCAGCATTCAACATTCCGTTGCCTACCTGTGGTATGCAGTTCAACGCGTCAATTCCTCCACCATTACCATTGCCTCCAATGAACAAACCACCCCCCTCTTTGCTGGGTGTTCCTTTACCACCGCCGCCGTTGCCGTCCGGTCCACCACCGTCTCTGCCTCCCCCAGATCAAGAAGATCCCAACAAGTAAGTACAAAGAAACAGCTGATTCTTTTTTTTTTTTATTTTCGCGTCGTAAATTTTTTTAGATGCTACCAATCCTGAACTTCCTGAAACAAAGCCGTAACAACTCCAGCGCCCTTCGGTTTCACTACAGTTAAACATGTACTTTCAGAATAGGTTACTGCAACAGATGATTTCCCAGTAGGCTAAAATTTGTATGTAGCGTGTTTTTTTTTTTTTTTTTTTTTTTTTTCTTCCAGTCATTGCCCTTTCTGAGCTTGTGCTCTCCGATTTGATATTTACATTGCCAGGGGTCAGCAATGAACTCTTGTCTTTCTTCCTTTTTCATGTGGGTACCATTTTATTATACAGTGAAATGCCTTTTTTTTTGCATGGTTCTATTTTAAAATCCGTTCATATCTTTGTGCAAAAATGTTAAATGATTGTTGGGTAAAATACTGAAACTGTTATCCTTTTTATAAGATTCAGATTCAATGTTACACATGTTGTTGATGAGTGTAATGAGATCTTTTTCTGGAGAAACAGGCTATCAGTATGCTTCAATAAAATAATGTAAAAAAAAATTGAAGTAGTTGAGCAGAGGGAGTTATTGTTCTTCATCGGTGAATTGGTTTGGTGATGGAGCTGCACTAATGCTGCGTAAAATCCATCAATTGCTTTATGTTGTGGTTTTCTCACAGCATATGGCTCCATGAAGAATGCAAGAAAAATGTAATAAAATTACCGTATGCATAGATCTCTACTAAATATTAAACGGAATGGTTGTGGTACTGGCTTCATAAAAAGTATTCAGTTGCCGCACAGTCAGCTCTTGGAAGGAACATTAATTAATGTACACCTCTGTAAATTCAATATAGTATGAAATTTAGGTTTTAAATGTTCCATTGGCAGAGGTTACTTTGCAGCATAGCATTTAACCTGAAAAACAGTAAAAAACTTGAGTCCGGCATTGATATTTTTGTAGTACAGTGGCTGTTTAAAAACATTCACAAATGAATAAAAGAATTGCACATGTTGCAGCTAGTGGCATTAAAGGAGCATTCCTCCTCATTAAATCTTGTTCTTGTATGATTCCCTTACAGTGGAAATATCTGATTTATTGTAATGTTCAACTGAAATACGTTGATACACATGTATTGTCCACATTAGAGGACAAACAATTGAAAGGAACAAATTTTGTTCTACTGACATTTGTGCATCTGGGGGCAATTCCATAGTTACGGGTGTTACATGCACACACCTTAAAATCGGGAAAAATAATGTAAGGAAAAATATTTATTGGATTTAATATTGAAAACTTTTAAGGCTTACATTATATTTCATGTTATAAATGTTGATACTGGAATTGTTTTATTGTTCTCCTGGTTATTAATCAAAAAAGTAGTGTTACGGGTGTTACCAAAAGCAGACCTGGCCCCTGTTATGAGTTAGGGAATTCTCTAATTTCTGCGAACTTGATGAAGCTTTTATTCTTGTAAAACAACTGTTAAAAGGTATTGCCCCAAATTTTATTTTGAAATATAAATTTTTATTTTTTTGGACATCATAACTCAGTATTTATATGTGATTCTTGAGTTTCCCCCGGCTGTATTTGATAATCAAAATATCCACGGGTGTGCTGCCAGTCTATAGTGTCCAACGGGAACAATATTTCGGCGATCATACATGTCGCCATCATCAGGTGAATTGACGGACTGAGCTCCTGTGAACGTGCTGGCACGGAGATCCGTACGCTAAGGCTGCTCAGAGGGAACTGGGTTAGGTCGCGGCGGCGGCGATAATCGGCCGCCGCCGCGATCTAACCCAGTTCCCTCTGAGCAGCCTTAGCGTACGGATCTCCGTGCCAGCACGTTCACAGGAGCTCAGTCCGTCAATTCACCTGATGATGGCGACATGTATGATCGCCGAAATATTGTTCCCGTTGGACACTATATACTGGCAGCACACCCGTGGATATTTCAGTATTTATATATTTTTTGCTGTTACGGGTGTTACATTAAATGTTACGGGTGCTACATAGATTCATCAGATTTCATTCTTAAAGGAATAAATCTACCTCTTACAATTGCATAAAAAGAAAAGAAGTATTATAGTTTATTTGGAATAGAAGTATGTACTTAAGAAAACATATTTGAAGGATAAAGCTATTTATTACACAAAAAATTTTGTTCACAGTTTTAAAGCACAACTAGGCCAAGATATCGTTACTTACATTTACCTCATTTTGTAGGCCTGGCAAATTTATGACAAAAATGTTTTCTTATTATTGATAGGTTTAAAAACTTTTTAATAATCTTTTTCAGCAACATCCAATTCAAAATTGAAGTCATAGTACAAACGGTTACCTTGTTGTTTGATTTCTGGTGTTGTTACCTTAGATCAGGCTGTTCCAGCTCGTGGGCTCCGTTGTGAGCCGCGGAGCGCTCCCTGCTCCAGGGAGCCGTGTCGCTCGCTGTGACCAGTCAAGTGGGCCAGCACGTGGCACGGCTGGCTGAGGCAGGCGGCAAGGCAAGCGTTTTGATGTGCCAGCTGCGTCTTACAAGATCGACAACCTCACACTCTTAGCTGCTAAGACGTGGTGACGTGCTACACCAGGAAATACGATCTTCAGGAAATAAATATGAAACAAATGTTTTACAAGAAATTGCATACTAAATTTATTGGGCCTCTGTAGTTTGAAATTTTCTTTTCATTGCAAGATCGGAAATATCTGGCGTCAAAGTGTTCGCAGCGTTAATGCGGAGGATGGCCTTCATTGTGGCATCCTGAAGAAGCGATCATTCCTTACTTTGTAACTGTTTTCATTGCTCAGAAAAGCTGCTCACATCAAAACGTAGATCCGAACATGAACATGATCTGAGCGGCATTGTTGTGAAGTTTGAGAAATGTTTTTTCTGTAATGAACACTACCATCGTGACAAATACAACGTGTTGTAGTACCGCTCTTTCAACAAAGTTGAATTTTGCAAATCAATAATCTCCAATTGAAGTGACGATGACAAGTCATCAGTGGAAACTGAAAAAGGAGTGCTGAACACCTTAAGTTCCATTTCCAAACTAGTGAGGTCTCGGAATCGTGTGTCAAACGACGTGATGAGCTGCTTTAAGTTTGCTTGGTAATCGCCGAGAGTAGTACCTTCAGGTAGTTTTAAAGAAGCAAGATGATTGAAGAACGTTAGATGTCCATTACTCATCTGCCTCTCAAATAAACGTAACTTTTCCATGAACACTTTGATCTGGTCGTGCATGTCAATGATTAGCTGCCCTTTGCCCTGCAATGACAGATTTAAATTATTCAGATGCATAGTTATGTCAGCTAGGAACGCCAGGTCTGATATCCATTTTATATCTTTCAGACAACGCATTACTTCCCCTTTCATTTCTAGAAAAGGGGTATTTCTTCACTAATGGCAAAGAAAACATCAAGAACTTTTCCACGACTCAGCCAACGAACTGTACTGTGGTAAGATATATCCCCATACTCCACTTCCACATCTTTCAGGAATCCTTTGACGACGCACAAAATTCACACACTTCACGACATCTTTCATCACGCCACCTAGTCTGCTGTTTCAGCACACAGTGCCTCTTGGTGCATTACAGAACACGAACTATGTTGCATGTTTTGATACCCTCCGTATTACGAATCCGTTTTTAAACATACATCTACTGGTATGTCGTTCTTAAGCCTGGCTACCAGTTTTCTGCGTGTAATGCCTTCTACCTGACTGTATTTAATTCTGTATATTGTACCTCTTCGCAGAATTAAATACTTTATGACATACAAAACACTGCGGTCGACCATGCCTCTCAATGAATAGAAAGGTATCCTCCAACAGAGGTACAGGGCTCCCGCGGCTAGTCATAGCTGTCATTGAGCACGGATTATTACGGCTGCATGCGGCCAGGGGGCAGTGAGTTCGCTTTCCCCCTCCACGCAGGCTCCGAGCTGCCGCAGTGAGCGCTCCGGCTCCCTGGAGCTCGGTTGGAACAGCCTGCCTTAGATAGTACTTGACTGAATTTCACAAAACAAACATCAGTTTCATCTAGTTTAAAAAGTGTTTTACTTTTTCCTACTGACTTCAGAAACATTATTTTCACATCCTCCTCTTCATCAACCTCACTCTGGTAGATTCCCAAGTAACAGTATTGAATTTTGGATAGGGTTGGCTTTTTTTTGTCATTTGGAATGTCATCCAAGACAAATAACCCAAATTTTAAATCAGACTTTTCAATTTTATTAGTTAGGCTTAACTCACAAGCACTTCCAATATTGACTTGTGATTCAGATAGTGAAACAGTCTCCTGATCAGAATCATCAGAACTGCACATTTTATGGAAGTTATGCATCTTTTTGCATGTAATGTTTTAACTTTGGCCTCCTCAGTAATAAATACTGACACCCTCGTCATTAATGACTCTGCTGTTTTTGAAACCAGCAAATCAGTTGTGTTATAAGGCCAAAAGTGATGGCAGCCCTGAATTTGAGGAATCCCTTGTAAAATTTTCCACCTTTCATCCAAAATAGGACTGTTATGCTCCACTGTTATGTTATCAACCCATAATACCTTAAATTTAGAAAAATTCTTCAGAGTGTAGTCATAACAGTCAGTTGTGTTGAAATAATAATTTTCCTAGATCTAACAGCTGTACACATGCTCCTCTTCAGTGCACCTCCAATGCCATCCATGGCTCCTTTACCATGTGAACTGGCAAAAAATTCCACTCAACTGTCAGTCCAAAGTTTCTCTCAAAATAACATAGATTGGACAGAGTATATTTGTTTTTGAACTGCCCAGCACAGTACATTGTTAAACATAGACTCTTATGAATGACTAGAATTTGCCTCAATAAGCAGTTTATTGGGCCTATATAAAATTTAAAACTGAGGTTATAAATATTGTTGTTCTTGGAAAAGTTGGAATGGAAAACATAAACTATATGTAATCTAAAGAATTTTGGGCTTAATTAACATTTTAGGGGAACATCAGTTGAGTCAGGTTAATGCTCTAATTAACTTTTATAATGTAGTTGTAGTGCTTAAAAGATGTATGCAGAGGAATAAAAATTTTAGTTTTCATGCTTAAAACTGTTTTCATATGTAATAAACATAATTAAAAATTTTTTTTTCATTCATAATAATACCCTTTGGTTATAATTTAAATGTAGGGCCTAGACCTACTAAAGATGAAGGTGGCATTAAACCTTCCCATTCAAGTTACGGGTGCTACACATGTGTTAAGTAACACCCGAAACAAAAATTAGTAACACCCGTAACAGCTCTAAGAGTGTTAAATAAGATTTCAAAATGCCATATAATGGTATGATATTGTAAAACATGTGCATAACCTCACTTTTACAGAAAGGTATTGTACAGAACAAATTTACTAGATTACAAATTAAACTTTTGTATCTTTTTTGTTACGGGTGTTACAAGCTGCATATATATTATAAAACTAACAAAATAAAGAAATGCAATTAGCTTACTTCAACAAAACGAATTATTATGAGCTATAACAATGTTGACTTCAATATTCTTTGCAACAATAGAACAATCAGCCATAGATAACACAACTAATACTCACCTGGAAATAGCATAAAACATACCTCTCTGTGGTGCCATAGAGTAGTGCACTTTAAAGACTTAGTGAAGGTAGAAATTTAATTTTTTCATGTTCATGATTATTTTGCAATGAACATATGTACTTTTAACTTGGCATTTTTTAAGGTTATATTTGTAATATTGTCATTTTAATTTTTTTGTCACAAAGTCTCTTTAACATGGAATGACCCCTGGTCTTAATTTAGTAAGATGATTTCTTAACATGTTTAACATACAGCATTTGTAAATGTTTCGTATATAAATTAAACAACTTTTAATGTGTTTTAATATATGGCCAATTTGTCAGTTATTAGCATCTTGGAAACAAATATTCAGTATTTGATTCTTTAAATTGAGAATCTAAACTGATCTGACTTTTTAGCTGACGTTAAAATTACCACTTATGCCGATCACACAACTCCTTTCTAATATTTCTTTGTGTGGTGTTTCATTGCTGTATACAAAGCACCTTGGTTTGTATGAGAGAAAGCTGGTATCTTACTGAAACAGTGTTCTCTATTGTCATTAACAAATTAATGGTAGGAAATTATGTATTATTTACGCCTGTCAGCACTACTTCTCCAGATACTGTAGACTTAGTGTTAAGTGCATGTGTTTTGAATTGAAAACTTCAATTATTTTTATTTCTCTGGAGAAGATGCTAGACATTCAATGTATTAGTCTACTTAGGGTCAGGAAGGTGCTTTTTCTGCTTTACAAATACTTTGACTTGCTTGTATTAATAGTATTGCAAAAATCGATACAGGTAAAGTATTTGACTTGGGTCTTAGTTATGTTTGGTTTGCTATCCTATTTTGCTTGGATGATGGTGAACCACACTTACATGGAAGCAATAGCCCCAATGACTAGTTATAAGTGTGGTGCAGGCAAACCGAAATATAGTTCTCAGGCAACAATATTATGAAAAGGATAGTTTCTAATCACCAGAAGCAGAGATGCTGAGATGCATATAGGCAACAAAAAGACTGTCACACAATAAGCTTTTGGCCAACAAGGCCTTTGTCAAAAACAGGCCACACACACCCACCTGTGCGTGTGCAAACGCAGCTACTCTTTCTTCAGCTTCCAGTGACTGTGCGTGCGTGCGTGCGTGCGTGCGTGCGTGTGTGTGTGTGTGTGTGTGTGTGTGTGTGTGTGTGTGTGTGTGTGTGTGTGTGTGCGCGTGTGTGCATGTGTGCGTTTTGAGAAAGGCCTTGGCCGAAAACTTCTTGTTGTGACAGTCTTTTTTTTTTTTTTTTTTTTGTTGTTGTGCCTATCTGCAACTCGGCATCTCTGCTATATGATGAGTAGCAACTATCCTGAATTTTCCTTTGTTATATAAGCAGTTGAAGACTAGAACAGTGTCATAATTAGCAAGACTCTCTTACAGGTTTTCCTCCTGATTTAGGTTAAGGTAATGTGACAGCAGGAAGGGCACAGCAATAAAATGACTCATTTCCTGTGATTTTTCAGATACCAAGAAAATAAATGAACAGTGCAAATCGAAATGGAAGAATTAGTATATGTGCAAAGATTGAAAGCAGCTCAAATTGAATTGACACATATCAGTTGACAATTGACAGCATTTTATTGAAGAATTGTTAGTGCTGCTTTCGCCTTAATGAAACAATTCAAGCATATTTGTTTCGTATATACCATAAGTTTTCTAACGTGGTTCTTGTTTAAAACAAGTTGTTACGTGAACATATCCGATCAGTCCAAAATGTTTTAACATTGAATTAATAAAAAGTTAAGGTGATCTACGTGGTCATCTCTCCTCCCCCCTTCCCCACCCTCACTTTGTGCCACACACAGAACTTTCATACAACATTGTGAAACTGTTAGAAAAGTCCTCCTTTGGGATGTAGTGCATCACATTCACACCATCTGCAGTTTTGCTGGCTCATCAGAAACCCATTTTACACTTGATCATTTTGCGGTTGGTTCATATTGATAACACCAAACTTTGTCACTAATTATTGGTTTTTCCAGACGAGAATTTGCCCAATTTTTTTCATTTCAATCAAGATGTGGCAGGTGTCCACTTAGTCATGGGTCATTCCATGTTAAAGAGACTTTGTGACAAAAAAATTAAAATGACAAAATTACAAATATAACGCTAAAAATGCCAAGTTAAAAGTACATTTGTTCATTGCAAAATAATCATGAATATGAAAAAAATAAATTTCTACCTTCACTAAGTGTTTAAAGTGCACTACTCTATGGCACCACAGATTTGCAATTAGTTGTGTTATCTATGGCTGATTGTTCTATTGTTGCAAAGAATATTGAAGTCAACATTGTTATAGCTCATAATAATTCGTTTTGTTGAAGTAAGCTAATTGCATTTCTTTATTTTGTTAGTTTTATAATATATATGCAGCTTGTAACACCCGTAACAAAAAAGATACAAAAGTTTAATTTGTAATCTAGTAAATTTGTTCTGTACAATACCTTTCTGTAAAAGTGAGGTTATGCACGTGTTTTACAATATCATACCATTACATGGCATTTTGAAATCTTATTTAACACTCTTAGAGCTGTTACGGGTGTTACTAATTTTCATTTCGGGTGTTACAACACATGCGTAACATCCATAACTTGAATGGGAAGGTTTAATGCCACCTTCATCTTTAGTAGGCCTAGGCCCTACATTTAAATTATAACCAAAGAGTATTATTATGAATGAAAAAAGTTTTTTAACTATGTTTATTACATATGAAAACAGTTTTAAGCATGAAAACTAAAATTTTTATTCCTCTGCATACATTTTTTAAGCACTACACCTACATTATAAAAGTTAGTTAGAGCATTAACCTGACTCAACTGATGTTCCCGTAAAAAGTTAATTAAGCCCAAAATTCTTTACATATAGTTTGTTTTCCATTCTAACTTTTCCAAGAACAACAATATTTATAACCTCAGTTTTAAATTTTATATAGGCCCAGTAAACTGCTTATTGAGGCAAATTCTAGTCATTCATAAGAGCCTATGTTTAACAATGTACTGTGCTGGGCAGTTCAAAAATAAATATACTTTGTCCAATCTATGTTATTTTGAGAGAAACTTTGGATTGACAGTTAAGTGGAATTTTTTTGCCAGTTCACATGGTAAAGGAGCCATGGATGGCTTGGAGGTGCACTGAAGAGGAGCATGTGGACATGCTGTTAGATCTAGGAAAATTATTATTAACAATACAATTGAGTTTTATGACTACACTCTAAAGAATTTTTCTAAGTTTAAGATATTATGGGTTGATAAGATAGGAGCATAACATTCCTATTTTGGATGAAAGGTGGAAAAATTTACAAACGATTCCTCAAATCCAGGGCTGACATCACTTTTGGCCTTGTAACACAACTGATTTGCTGGTTTCAAAAACAGCAGAGTCATTAATGACGAGGGTGTCAGTATTTATTTCTGAGGACGCCAAAGTTAAAATATTACATGCAAAAAGATGCATAAACTTCTATGAAGTGTGCAGTTCTGATGCTTCTGATCAGGAGACTGCTTCACTATCTGAATCACAAGACAATATTGGAAGTGCTTGTGAGTTAAGCTTAACTAATAAAATTGAAAACTCTGATTTAAAATTTGGGTTATTTGTCTTGGTTTACTTTGCAAGTGATAAAAAGAAGCCAACCCTATCCAAAATTCGATACTGTTACTTGGGAATCTGCCAGAGTGAGGTTGATGAAGAGGAGGATGTGAAAATAATGTTTCTGAAGTCAGTAGGAAAAAGTAAAACACTTTTCAAACTAGATGAAACTGTTGTTTGTTTTGTGAAATTCAGTCAAATACTATCTAAGATAACACCAGAAATTAAAGAACAAGGTAACCGTTCATACTATGAGTTCAATTTTGAGTTGGATGTGGCTGAAAAAGATTATTAAATGAAGTTTTTAAACCTATCAATAATAAGAAAACATTTTTGTCATAAATTTATTAGGTCCACAAAATTAGGTAAATGTAAGTAATGATATCTTGGCCTAGTTGTACTATAAAATTGTAACAAAATTTTTTGTGTGATAAATAGCTTTATCCTTCAAATATGTTTTCTTAAGTACATACTTTTATTCCAAATAAACTACAGTACTTCTTTTATTTTGATGCAATTGTAAGAGGTAGATTTATTCCTTCAAGAATCAAATCTGATGCATCTATGTAACACCCGTAACATTTAATGTAACACCCGTAACAGAAAAAAATATATATATACTGAGTTACGATGTCCAAAAAATAAAAATTTATATTTCAAAATAAAATTTGGGGCAATACCTCTTAACAGTTGTTTTACAAGAATAAAGGCTTCATCGAGTTTGCAGAAATTAGAGAATTCCCTAACTCATAACAGGGGCCAGGTCTGCTTTTGGTAACACCCGTAACACTACTTTTTTGATTAATAACCAGGAGAATAATAAAACAATTCCAGTACCAACATTTGTCACATGAAATATAATGTAAGCCTTAAAAGTTTTCAATATTAAATTCAATAAATATTATTCCTTACATGATTTTTCCTGATTTTAAGGTGTGTACATGTAACACCCGTAACTATGGAATTGCCCTCATTTTTGTCCTGCACTTGATGTGTGGGATACACTTTTTACACACACTTCTGGAAATTACTTGCTAGTGGACACATGTCTTCAGCTAATGCTTTAGTGTGAACCTAACCATCTTTAACTAATTCTGTTTTGGGACTGTAACATATATTTTGAGTACAATGGGATGTGAAATGTATGTAGTTAACAAAACTGTTACCTTCGCACGTACTAATGGGCTGGTGTCTTAAATCTTACGATAATTATGACACCTACACGGTGGAAATTGTTTAAATATACTCAAATGCAGATACTCTTAAAGTATTATGTACCATCAGCGAAAATTTTGTAAGATGCTTTGTAATAATCTAAGACTGAAATTGTACAACCATGCAACCAATAACGGAAAAATGAGACCTACAGGTGGCACTAAATCATTGAAACACTTCATCACAACTGTGAAACTGATCACATTCAAGAATGCTATGGAGAATTCCATTTTTAGGGCAAATAGTTGGATGGTAGGAGATGGTGCACAAGCGAATGTAAAGCATTGTGGGCAAGTTGAGTGATGCTCAGATAACACAGTCAGTAGAATATTTACACATGAAAGGCAGAGGTCTTGGCTTCGAGTCTCACACACTTTTTTAATCTTACGGGAAGTTCTATTTTTGATGAAGGCCTGATGTGTTCAAAGCTTTATTTGGAACAGTCTTTTTGTTGTGCCTATCTGTGACTCAGCATCTCTGCTATATGGTGAGTAGCAACTTCCCTTTTCATAATATTGTTACATTCCATCCTGTCCTTCCCATTGTTTGTGTTAAGAAATGAACTATTTTTGCTTTATCTTAATTTTTGTAAAAGGTATGGCCCTTTGAGAAATATGTATTTTGCAAATAACTGTTAAAACATTAGAAAACAAAAAATATAACTCATAAACCAAAGTACTGGAGACCTGGCAGATGTTTTACATTAAAGCCCCCTCTTAGTTTGTATTTCTAGGTGTGACGTAGTTGATGTGTTGAATGTTACCATTTCTGCTCTAGCTCCTATTGCATACATTAAATAGCTGGAAAAGGTAAGAAGCACAAGAAGAAAACAGTATGTAAAAATAAAAATGGAAGAAATTGAAACAAGTTTCACCCAAGCACCTTCTTCAAAACTTTGTGAAGTGTATAATGTAGATGCATATGAAGATAGTGACATGTCCACGAAATGTGATGCATAGTTTCGAAACCTAAATACTGGTATCTCAGCAGCCACCAATACTGAGAAGGTACAATTATTGATCCTGATACCAGGTAGCTACTTTAAGCAGCAGATTCAGAAATACTTACCTACTTCCTCACATCATTTGATTTCAGGAGCTCGTAAAATAAAGAATGACAAAGGTATTTGGGCATGCCCAGATTCTTACTGCAGGCGTCCTTTGCAAGATGATATGCTTATTGTTGCCCTGGAATATTACCTAAGTGATGACAAAGATTGCAGCAGGCAAAATCCTAACCAGGGTGATGTTATATCTGTTAGTGATAATGGTGAGAAAGTTCAAAATATATAACAAGATCTCCTAATGAAAAAGGAAGACCCGATTTTAAAAATTGGTATCAAAAAATTCTACTCATGACCAAAATGGGTAAATTGCCAGCCTGTGAAAGAAGTATGCATGTATATTTACCGCACTAATTTGAAGCTTGTTGTTTCACCATAAGTAGTGTCACAGGAAAGAAGTATACAGAGATAGACCTAATGCTTTTGTGTATACTACCCTCCATAAGTTTGGAAACGCCTTGTAATTATAGACAGTGGAAAGGAAATATAGTATAAAATGCATTTTGTTGTTTTCCAAATGTTTATTAAGCTCAAATAATACACAGGAAGATCCAACAATTAAATTTTAGATTCCTCAAAATAGCCACCCTAATCACTGCCTTGCACACACTCGGCCTGCGATGCATCAGTTTTGCCAAGGTTTCAGTTGGAATCAATCTCAATTCTTGCTGCAGGACCTCCCACAATTGTGACCCCACTCATGATTTCCCGTTTTCGGATCCTCCTGTCCAATTCATCCCATAGCAGCTCGATTGGGTTACAATCAGGAGATTGGTGTGGCCATTTCATGTTTTTTCAATATTTTGTGAACCTCCAGGGACTTCACATAGTTCTGACACAAGTGAGATGTATGTTTCGGGTCGTTGTCTTGCTGCAAGACAAACCCTTTCCCAATCGGACTCGAACCAGATGTCCTAGCATGTCGCTGGAGAACGGCATCATAATCCTTTCAGTTCATTTTTCTCTCTATTTTCACCAACTCTCCAACTTTATTCCCTCCAAAGGATCCCCATACCATCACAGAACCCCCTCCGTGCTTTACAGTTATAATTACGCACTGAGGATTCAAGTGTTCATGGGGTAAACAGTGTACAGATTGATGGTGTTTACTTCCAAATATTTTGAACTTGGATTCATCAATGAATAAGACTCTTTCCCAATCCCCCACTGTCCAATGTTGGTGTGTCTTAGCCCACTGAAACCTTTTCTTCTTTTAACAGGGTGCTACAGTGGTTTCCTTGTTGCTACATAACCTCGGAGGTTGTTGTCTGCCAGGCGTCGTCTCACTGTTGACTCACTCACTGGCGTATCCCTCATTGTGTTTAGCTCAGCAGTCAATTCACGTACAGTTTTTAATCTGTTACATTTACTGGTCACTACCAAATACTTTTCCTGGTGTTCTGATATTTTCCTGGATACTCCTCAGTGAGGACGATCTCCAGAGCCTGTTTCTCGATGTCTGTGTATGGTTTTGACAACTCCGCTGATGGAAGTCATCAGTTTCTTTGCTGTTTGTCAGACACTATTGCCTTCTTGGTGCAAAGTGATTATCATTACCCGTTATTCGTAAGGAACCTGGCACTTCAGGGCCATTTTCAATTACTTTTGTGGCATGTTATACCATCATGCAAACGCAACTACAGGTGAACAGAAATGTAAACTATGTACCTCTACATAGCCATGCAGTCTACTCATGCCACCTGGCATGTTCGGTAGAACTGCTTGGACAGGTAACATCGGTTTACATAAAATGGAGCAATACATAGTATGTTGCAATATGTATATATATGTACAATAATTCAGTGTACAATACTGTATGTGTCATTATTAACCGTTATTTGAGCTTGCTATTCCATATTCTAACCAATAACTCACATTGATCAATTCCATTTTGCTCCTTTGTAATACGCAGCATGATGTTTCCAAACTTATGGAGGGCAGTGTATATGTCAAGAGCCGCAAGATAAATGTCGGTTGTAGAAGTGTGCGATGTGTCCTTGTGCTGTGCTGAAGTGATGACTGTTGAAGCATTACACCTTCAGGATACTGACAATGACAAAATGTATGCATTGTAGGAGGGAGAAGAGTTGGTGAAGGAGATACTACAGCCAGAGAAGTTCATTACAGAGGTCAGGCATTGGGTCATGAAAGGAATAGCTCACCATCATATCTGTAGGATTCAGAGAAAAGCCATATCAGAAGTAAAATCAGCCACATCCTAGAATACTGATACACTAGTTCTTCGTTTTGACTTTGTTGAGAACTGGTCTGTTCCTTTGCAAAATGAAATTCAAAGTTACCACTAGCACACATCACCGGTCCTTAGCGATATATATAATGCTTCGCTGGCACAGGGGCCTTTTCCAGACAGATTGAAATACACAGTTGTCAAACCTCTTCATAAGAAAGGGGACAAGAGTGACTTAAATAATTATAGACCAATCTCATGTTGACTTCATTTTCTAAAATATTTGAAAAATTTATGTATTCAAGAGTAGTCTCACATTTAAGCGAAAATAATTTAGTCAGCATGTCACAGTTCGGATTCTGGAAGGGTTACTCAACTGAGAATGCTGTCCACACATTTACCCATCAAATAGTACAAGCCCTAAATAACAAATTATTGCCAGTTGGTATTTTTTGTGATCTCTCCAAGGCATTTGACTGTGTGGATCATGTCACACTTTTAGAAAAACTCAGGTTTTATGGAATTGAAGGCTATACACACAGCTGGTTTGAATCATACTTAATGAACAGAAAGCAAAAAGTTGTGTTGAATAGCAGAAATAATGTTGGGAGGTTGGTAAATTCTAATGAATGGGAGTTATCACAAAGGGAGTCCCACAGGGTTCAATTTTAGGTCCTGCTGTTCCTTATTCATGTTAATGACCTCCCACTTAACGTTCAGCAAGCAGAACTAGTTCTTTTTGCAGATGACATGAGAGTTATAATAAATCACATTCCAGAAGAAGCAGCTGAAGATATTGTTAAGGATGTCGTTCAAAGAATTAAGTGGTTCTCAGAAAAAGAACTCTCCCTGAAGGGGACCACACCCTGCCCATCTAACCCATGTTAATTTAGGCAAGTATTTGACCCATTTCTGAAAAAAACTATTTGATGCAGTGCCTTAATATTTTTACTGTGTGTTACATGATGCTAATAGTAAACTGTACTAAAATCTACTTTATCCATTTTATAGTTTTTAAGAAATACTTTTCTAAATTTATTAACAAAAAATATTAAGTTTTTTCTGTGCAGAAAATATTTTTTTTGTTAACTTCCTAATGGGGGAATATTAATGAATGTAGTACCAGAGGTGGCTTTTTATGTTATGCAGAGTCTCAGAAAATTTCGTTCATTTATCTATGATGGGGCATATTTACTGAAAATTTTAGTTTGTGGGTCATTCCACATCAAATCACCCAATAAAAAATAAATTTTACACCCACCTCCTTAGATTTTCATGAAATTTGGCTCAAATGGTTCTAATACCATCCTGACAACACCTGCAAAATTTTTTTGCTGTATCTCTTATAGTTTTTTTTAATAAATTTTTTAAGTTTTTATGTTTTGTGTTTTCCGAACCTTCCGAAATGGTAAATTTAATTTGTATTCAAAACTTTAAAATTGCTTATCTTAAAAACTCTTCTAGATAACATCATGAATTTTTGCAGCAAGTTTATTTATTATACATATTTGAAGATAAAAATGATACTATTAAAATATATTAATATTTTCTATGAAAAAAATATATATATGTTTTATGGATGTTTTGTTTTAGAAGAATTGCAATATCTAGAGTCTTAGACCTGATAGAATGCTCAAATTTGTTTTAATTTACTCTTAAACATATAGGCTACTTGATAAAACAAAAATAATGATGGCTTTTTAACATGTTTATTAATTATAGTAGATTACATTAGAATTATGTACAAAGATAGTGCACTTACGACACATATGTATAACCCAACTGATTGCTTGAAACATTGAATTTTTTGAGTAATTTTGTCTTTTTAATAAACATTAATGCTGATTCAACTTGTTTTTCCACTTCATCCAAGAGCTTTCAGTTCTTTTGATACAGTCTTTATTGAAGTAATACATTCTTTCAGTGCCGCTTGATTGAGGTGCGTCTACTACACAGACTATGTGCTCCAAAGGCACTATGCAAGAATCTTCTCTTTCAGGCCAATAAAATGATGCAGCTGGTCCTGAAGGATGTAGAAATAGAATTTCTGCATCTTCTTCATCATTGAATATTGTTTTTACCAGTCCGAAGTACCAGTTACCATCATAATTTACAGCCACATAGCTATTTATGGATGGTTCAACACGAACCCAATCAGAAGATGAATGGAAAGAAAAGAGTAAGGAGGGTTTTACACTATCTGTAGTCCTTCTAATTTCAAGGTTGTTTGTTGGAAGTGGTTTGAAGTTATGAAAACTTGTTGTTCCAGGAATGGTTCGGGTTGCTGAAAAACGGTTTTCTAGTTTTAACCGTAGCAAATCAGCTTCTTTTTTGTCAATAAAGTGAAAATGAACACACATCGATTACTGTCATTATTTGTTCTTTGTCTGAAAGCTGTAGATTAGCTTTCCTTAAAATTCTTTTAATAGTTCCTCCTAGGCCATCACAAATTGACTTCCCATGACTTGTTGCAAAAAAAGAGTGTTGGGTCTTCAAATTAAAGTCTCTCAAGTGTTCAGTCAAATTTTTAAAACTGTTTCTATTTTTGTACTGCCCAGCACAACCATCTGTAAAGTAGTGAACTGAGTCAATGTCAGTACGATGTGATGACAGCCACTTTGTAATTTCTCTTTGTACAAAGTTGACAAAACCAGTATCACGTTCTTGGTCATCACTAATAAAACATTGGTTGGAAACAAAAACATTGTTTTCCTCATTTCTTAGAAAAACTCCAACTGGGTGTAGAGTACAACCACCTCTATTCCAGTGGTAACTTTGGATCTCATTTTGTATAACGAAGGAATAATTTTCACTGAAACCCATCACAATAATTGCTGTTTTGGGTGTTGGGTCTTCTTTCAATCTTTTAAAGGCTGCTGATTGGGATTTTGCTATAAACGAATGCGGGGTGAGCTTTTGCAATGACCTAACCAATAAAGAAATGTAGTCTTCAACACTGATACGACTTTTTGATCATTTCTGCCCTGTCTGTGTTAACCCACTGACTGATTACAATTTCTTCTTCTAAATCATAATCTTCACTTAGTTTTTCAGATAAGTACTCAGTTAGTGCAGTATTTGCAGTACAGCTGTCGCAATGACGTAGCATGCAGTTTTGGTTTTCCGTGTTGCACACAAGCATCTTAATTAGGTCTTTATAAGATTCTTCAATTTTCACAGCATCCAGTAATAGTTTAACATTCTGGTGGATACTGCATACACATACAGTGTGTGTGCCTGCAGCACCAGCAAGGATACACCATTTAGGTCTCAAGAAACAAAATTTTGAAAATCCTACTTCTACCTCGGGATTCTCCCATTAGAAAGAATAATAGAGTTCTCTCAAGTTACACAAAATGAGTCTTTTGTTCCAGGTAGCACTCTGGAACTTTCATCCTTTTCATAAAAATCTGTTACAAGTTGTACTGTATTTTCAGAAAGAGTTTTACCTTTTTTTGGACCAGGAGTTTCCAAAATACCCTTTTCGGATTTTAGCTTTCTAGCTTGTCGCACCATGTACTCACTCACATTAAATTCTTTCATCACTTTATTTTGACTCCAAGAATCTGGAGCCAAGGTCAGAATCTGGATTTTTCTAGACCTCCCAACAGATGAAATCTTCTCTTTCATAAGAGAAATCATTACATCAAAATCCTTTGCTTTCTCAACCACACTTGTATCTTCTTCGTCATCATCAGAACTTGGTGCATCATATTTTAATGCTTTTGAAACCGCCTTTTTTGCAGTCTTTTCAATACTGTTAACCTTCCTTTTAAAATAAGACCCTTTACTTTGTTCTGACAAGCCATGAAGCTCTATCAGTGTTAAACCTAAATTATCAAGAGCAATGTTTGTTTGTACGAGGGATTCATTTCTGGATTCCTGTGGTTCTAATTCAACCATGACTTCATCATCTGTTTCACTTTCATTGACTTCAACTCTTTATTTTTCCTCACAAAAGTTACGGCATGTTGAGCAAAACTTTTGTCCAGGTTTTATGCTAATATTTTTTGTCAGTAATTGTTTAGAAAGATCCAAGCCTACACTTCTCAATGATTTTTTGATGGGCTTTTTGTGTTTTTTTAGTGGGTCTACACATGTTGTTTGATACTTTTCAAAAACGTTTAAAAAGTAGTAGCTGTGGTATGAACATATATTCTTAAATTCACACAGATTAATTCCAGATCGTAAGTGGATCAAATCTTTTTCTTCCTCGCTCAATTCAGATACCGGCTGTAACTGTTTTGAAGGTGTGTAGGTTGTTTGGAAACAGTCAGATTTTTTAAATAACCCTACGCTACAGGTTTGAATATCTGACATACTGATTTCACTTTTGGTCTGATTACTGTTCTGGTTACTTTTATAGGATATTGGAAAAGAATGTCTGTAAACTAAGTAACAGTACTTACTGAAAGTTCGAATAAACTTAATAAAATACTATCCAAGCACTATTTAACACTGTAATAATTTTTTACTTCAAAACACAGGAGTAACAAAACAAAATCCAAGTGTACATTGTTACTCGAAGAAGACAAAAACTTATTTTTGGTGTCTAAGTCACTTGGTACTTTTTATTTTTAAAATATAATTAATATTATTTTAAAAATTAGATAACTATTAAACAGGTTAAAAAGCCAACATAATTTTTCTTTTATCTAATAGCCTATACAATTAAGAGTATTTTAAAACAAATTTGAGCTTTCTATCAGGTCTGAGACTCTAGATATTGCAGCCCGCATCTCGTGGTCGTGCGGTAGCATTCTCGCTTCCCACGCTCGGGTTCCCGGGTTCGATTCCCGGCGGGGTCAGGGATTTTCTCTGCCTCGTGATGGCTGGGTGTTGTGTGCTGTCCTTAGGTTAGTTAGGTTTAAGTAGTTCTAAGTTCTAGGGGACTGATGACCATAGCTGTTAAGTCCCATAGTGCTCAGAGCCATTTGAACCATTTTTTTTCTAGATATTGCAGTTTTTGTAAAACTAAACATCCGTTAGCTAAAAAAAAAAACTTGTAAATTTTTATTCATTTGGAAGGTTTTAATATATCTTTATGGTAATTTTTTTTAACATTTAGATATAATACACAAACTTATTCCAAAATTTCATACTGATATCTTGAGTATTCTTTAATATACAAATTTTTTTAGTTGTGAGGATACGTTTAAGTTAAGATTTCCGACTGCTGAAACAACGCCAAATCTAAAAACTTTAAAAATTTATTAAAAAAAACTATAAGAGATGGAGCAAAAAAATTTTACAAGTGCTTTCAGGATGATAAAAGAAGTAATTGTAGCAAGTTTCATCAAAATCTGACATGGTTGGTGTCAAGGCCTGGGTGACTTGACATGGAATGACCCTTGTGGGAAATTGACTTTACATAAAACTTTCGAAATTTGTTACTTACAGTTAATTAAAACTGACCTTCTGCATATGATAGCCCTTCTTTGGCCTCTAGCAGGTCTTCCAGCTTCTTTTTCACCTTCCTGGATGTTCGTCTCGCTTTCTTGGCCATATTAGATGCGGACCTGTCTGCATCAGCTATCGTCATTTTATCGCAATGTTGCAGCCCAGTGATAATATTTTACCAGAATTAATTTACAGCTTTTTCAGTACCCAACACTTTCCAATATTGCCACAATTGAATGTAATAACAGCATCATGAACTCCTAATTTCATTGTGTGCATGCCTTCAAATACAGTTTTGGGAAGGCAGTTCCAAATTATGCTGTTGAAATGTTCATTTGGGTTCTGTGTCTGCCCATGCAGACATTTCCTTAGAAGTCTCTGAAAATAGGTTTAATTGCTGTAATAACAGCAGCAGGAAGAGAATGCTGGTAAGAATAAGATTCTCCAGTTGCCTGAGCCCTATTGTATTTCACCACGAATTTTCTCCTGATGGACACAATCCATGACATGGCTTATCGTCCATAGACGACTTACGGAAGAATATGGCCCAAACATCTCTCTTCATTGCCTCCAGATTTTCTTTTTTTCTTCTAATTGCCTGCCCATAGTATACCTGCAAGTTTTCTATTTCAGTTTTAGTTAACTGACCCTGTCTGGTCAATAATTTTCCATCTTCTAATTTTTTTCCTCTCATATCAACAGTTAGTTTTCTCAGTCTTGTTCCCAAACGTTTTTGAACATGGCCAACACATTTTATTTTGCTAATAATGGCATCTCCATAAGGCTTAGAGTTCACCACATTGTTGTATGCCTTACTGTCACCATCGCCCAAATATTTGGTGTACTGTACGCCTCGTTTCTACGGAGCAATGAAATATTTGTTGTACTCCATGAACTTCGATACCACCATTTGTTCCTCTAAAATTAGCCACACAGTTGTGTTTTATGTTCATTGACTTTACAACATTTGCAATATTTAGACATTATCTCCACATCTAACACTTTACTGGTGTCTACACTCGTGGCAGTCACTACTCCATTCAGAGTAAGGCCTCTTTTCTGCCAGCTTCCATCAAGTGCAACTGCAATCTCCGAACATCCACAGCTCAGAAGTGTCTGTATTGGGAACAAAGTATTTACTGAAAATAAATTCAGATTTCTATCACTTTTGATTTCTTTATTGCAATTTTTCAATTTTTCCCTTTCGTTGCAACATTTTCACAAATACTCTCATTGAGAGGTCTGTAGCATTTTAACAAATCATCATAAAATCAAAATATTGTAGTTTTTGGAGAGGTATCTTGTGGAACTTCAACATATATATATTTTTAGCAAACTTTGAAATAGTGGCATGACACATTAACTCTTGATCTGTATGATTTGAGATGAAATCGCCCTATAGAAGTCTCCGTAGCTGATGTGCACATGAAGGCTGTTATCCTTGCAACTTCTTCCTTTAGCACTCATCAGTCGAGCTTTGTTCAAAGAACTGCATACAAATAAAAGGACTGTTTACTTGCAAAAATTTTGTGGTAGATGTACAAACATCTGGAAAAATGGGACATTGTAATTTTGGAAACTTGAAGTTTTTCACTAGTGGTACAACATAATTCATTGCACTTCTTGGACACTTGGCCTGGACATAATACCACATATGTGTTTCAGGAGGACAGTAAAAAGACAGTTAATGTATGTGAATTTTCATGTGAAAACCTAATGTGATTTAACATCATGATAAACAATTGTTTGGCAAAGGAAAGTGATTTTTCAAGATATTGTGGGACACTTACAGTTTCTGGTAGCTTTTTGTCATTTCTGGTGTATTACTGGAACATTGTTCTTAAACTTCACTCATTTGTGCAATATAATTTTGCATCCTTGCATTTTAAAAACTTCAGAAAGCATGATTGGTAGTACCACAGTGTGGAGACCAGTGGACCGGAACCATTTCTTACTCTAGCTAAGTTTTGCCTAAGTAAAACCCACCATTTCTGGAAGTGTGTAAATGTGTTAATTTATCTTTCGTTATGTGTGCTTGACGCGAGGAAGATGTTTTTCGTCAATCAGTATATTGTTTTTATGTTAGTGATGACAGTAAGGAGTAAACAAGGGACTGTTTCATTATAAGTGTGAGTAAAATATACAAATATTTCAAGAAAGGTACTGATGTCAGCCAAAATTGGGCACAGAAATAATTCAGTGTCAAAAATTGCAAATTTGTACCAGACCAACACTCGAACCCAGATTTCCCTTTTCACATGAGCAGTCACCTTAACCACTTCAGCTAACGAAGCTTGCTTTCTGTCCGACCCAAACCATGAACTTATCACACCTACTAAGTAGTGTCCCCATCCATTTATCTCATTTGCTCACAGTGTTGCCTGTGTTGACTGCATTTGTACTTCAGGTTTGAGCCCTGTTGTGCATCCACTAGCTTACAGGTGCACTACATATGTACATAAGTGTGTGTGTGTGTGTGTGTGTGTGTGTGTGTGTGTGTGTGTGTGTGTGTGTTCGGGCAGGCGCACGCGCTTTGTCGGATGTGCCAAACAGAATTTACGGCTGTTTTATCAGATATGGTGTCTGTATATCAGATATGTCTGATAGAACACACCCACACACATATATAGATCAGTAAGCTTGACTGTTGCGATGTCATCAGTGTGGATGCACGGTAGTGTCTGAAACTCGGGTGGGAATACAGGAAACACTGTGAGCAAATGAGGTAAATGGACAACCATGTTACTTAGTTATGTACGATATGTTGAGAATTGAGTTGGACAGAAAGTGTGCTCAGATAGCTGAACGTTCAAGGTGACCACTTGCATAAAGTGGGAAATCTGGGTTCAAGTCCCTGTATGGCAGAAAATGTTCAACTTTTGCCATTCAGTTATTTCAGTGTCCAGTTCCAGTTGGGCATCAGTACCTCCTTCGAAATATTGATATTTAGTGCCATTATGCTAAAAACATAAAACTTAAATTATATAAGACTTCTTTGGTATGGTTGATGTGCTGGAAATTACCCTTGTGTGCTGTGTTGGAGCCTTGCACTATATCACTTTGTTACAGCTGGTTCTGCAAATTTGCTGATCTGCATGCTCGGCAGAAAGGTTTCTACACTGCTGTTAAATGGTTCTGTGGCAGCACATCCTACGCATACATACTGTGTGTGTGGTGGGGGGGGGGGGGGGGGGCATAAGGTTGAACCGGTTAGTGTGGTCAGCTCGAAGGACATATTTTTATGTTGATTGGTGCAGCTTTTTAAATAACATGAGCATTTTTCATAATTCTATATACACTGTTTTATTATTTCAATCATTTCTTATTGCCAAGTGGATGATTCATTGACACATTCTTGGTGCTTACGTTGGAATGTCCCAATAGTTCTCTCTCTTACTCTGTTACTGTTGTGTTACCTCTCTTACATAGGTTATTGAACCAGCTATCTAGTTGCTGTTTTGTATTTTGCGCTGGGTTTGTTAGTCGTATTCTTTCAGCATCAACCACATTTTTCATAAGCCTGTAGAAAGGATCTCTGATGCTGCCGAGCCATTGCAGCAGTTAGTAAATTTCTTATCAGTAAGTGTCTCCCACCCCCTGCTTTCTCTCTTTGGTGGTTATACTTCCTGATCCTTGCATAGGTGCAGGATTTCCCTCGGATTAAGCTTATATGTAGTCCATGTAACTTTAAAGTTGAATGTCTAGTTGGTGACTTGCTCAGTGCCTCATAGTCAGTGTTGCTTGCCAAATTCTCTTTTTGCCTACTCCGTATCTGGAAGTAGGGAGGGAGGGTGAACTAACTGGCAGACCACTTTGTGTACTCATTTCCCAGTAATTTGATTTTCCAAGCGTTTGTCTGTGCTTTGCTGATATTTATTACATGTTCAGCAGTTTACTAATTGTGCCTTCGCCCAAAGTTTTATCTGTACGATGCATGCAAGTTATTAAACATGTTGACTGTTCTCGTAATGTTTCCACAGGATGATTTCATACAGTTTCGCTGAAGCTCCCAGCTATGTGGTTGAATATTAGCACTCCGTGTTATTTCTTGGGATGGTTGCTCTGAGTGATCGTACTCCACCCAATTACGTAAAGGTCTTTCTGTGACAGCACTTAAATGTTAAGAGATTTCTTCTGTGGATGAATGCTGGACAGTTTTCATGTTTCCTTTGTGGAAATGATGGTGCTCTCTTCCAGAACTAATTCTATTGACAGTTTCTCTGTGAGCTCCAGTTGTCTGTTCCCTATAATTTGTGATCCTTGGCACAGGTATGATGCGGCCAGCATATGAATGACCTTTGGTCACCTTGGAAGCTAGTTTGGATGAGTAATTCTGCTAATACCTGAAATTGTGGTATATGCACCTCATCAAGAGATTTGCTAGTGTAAACTACTTTGTGCTGAACATACAACAAACATAATATTCTGTGCCTTCTTCTATTTTATGACTTTCTAGAAGTAGTATTTCAGCAGTCTGCTTCTTCATTTCTGTGGGTATCAGAATTCTGAAAGAATACATTAAACTTGCCTCACAATTTGTCAGATGCATAGGAGAAAATGACTTGCTCCAGCTTTCTCCTATGGTACTGCATCTGCAGCTCTTGTTTGCAACATGTTGACACTACAGTGTCATGAATATGCTGTCACACCTGCTGGGCTGATGGTTAGTTGCACATGTGACAAATGTGCTGTGTCACTGCCCTGGGCTGACTGACATGTTGGTGTTTCTATGGTCCTGATGGGCTTGCTATGTTCCAATGGCCCTCCATGAATGAGTTCCTTGTAGTTTGGTTATTGGCAGATCTTGTATCTGCTTTTGTCCTGCACAACTGTAAATAAATTCCACACCACCATAACCATTTTGACAGAACTCAATAAAGTTAACATAACCAAGGATTCCCTTCAGAGAATAAGATCATGTTTCCAGAGTTGACACACAGTTTGTGGAACATGAACTCTACAATACAAGTACTTCAGCACCGTTAATTAAGTGTAGGTAATAAAAATAATTTGCAACACTGTCCAAAGGGCTAAGACTGAAACAGACTACCTGTTTCACTGTAGACAAGCTAATTATTTAGAAGAAGATTCTAAGTGTTCAGCGACCACAAACTGCTGCCAGCACTTGACAGCTTCAGAAATCCTTTCTCCAGGCTTATAAAAATGTTATCTGTATTTGTTAAGATACCTTGCTGCATATCATAAGCTGCATTTAAACTGTTTAATTGCTAGTTCAGTATTCGACTGTATAGCCTTTGTAAGTGGTATCTGACAAACAAATGTGTGCATAACAATATCTACAACATAGTATTTATATGCATAACAGTAGAATCGTGATGTTGCTTACATATTTTGCACAGCCATATCAAGTGATGTGTGTGTCAATTATAGAATCTCTGTGATGTCAGAATTAATGCGGATCTAGAAAACATAGAACCCCATGGATATTTAAAATCTTACTATAACTATGTGTGTGTGATCACTCTAGGATCCTACATGCCATACCCTCTTTATTGCTCAAAAGCTAAATAGCCATAATTCCAGGTCACATTGGACACTGTCATGGAATGAAAACATGCAACTGGTGGACAGGCCAAGAAGTCTATACTACAAGTCTCTTGCTACTATGAGATTCTATCTAGACACATTCATGATATCCATCCACACATGTATTGAATACTAAACTTGGACAATTAGTATGTAGTTGTTGGAGAGTAGGGCACATATAAAAAGCTAAAACTGTTAGTTGCCACGAACAATACATTGAGCAAGATGGACATAATGTAACAAAATCTATCTAGCATACAATGGGGTTGTCAACTTGCATCTATCTAGTCATATTTAGCGATTTTATGTGCAGGAAAATGGAGAACACTGTAATCCAAACCTATTTGGTTAAAACACAGTTACAGTTATATACCTACAGTGAATTCTGCCTGTTGAGAATACACTGAACAGGTGAGAACCCAACCTCCTCCCCCTCACCCCCCTCTTGTATGTTGACTTTAAGCTCCAAAAAATTAATACTACCTTTTTTTTCTCATTGTTTATGGTAAAAGCGATATCCTTATTTAATGTATTAAACTGTAGTAAAATCTATTAGCTTCATCACTAGTGTCATTGAACAGAGCAAGTGTGTAGTGTACATAACAGTGACAATAAAGAACATTCTTAGTCAGACTATAGCAAAGTGGTGGTGGTGGTGGTAATTTTTGTCAAACATAATCTAGAAAAATATTTGCTAATGACGCTGATGGGCAGCTCGCCATAGCTATGCCTTATTTTTGTTTGTATGTAAGGTGTGATCAAAAAATATAGTAAATAATTGTATTAGAAATAAAGTAATAACCTTCCATGGAATTTGATTTTAATCTACTTGAAATACTGTCCTGGGATAGCATGACTCGTTGAACATTGAACCCATGACGGGAAGCATTTCTGGAAGGCTTCTTTTGTAAGGACATTCAGCTGCTTCTTCGTGGCCCTCTTAATGTCAAGAATAGTGTCAAAACATTGTTCTTTAAGCATGGTTTTAACTTTTGGGAAAAGCCAGAAGTTGCATAGTGCTAAAGATGGACAAGGAAAGCAGATGTTGAATGATAGGAACACTTTTTCCAGCCAGAAATTTGTGACTCAAAAGTGAGTACAATAGCGCAAAAGAAGGAACCTATTGGCCCGTTTTTCAGTCTCTTTCTTCATACATCGTTTTACAAATCTTGCAGTACACCAATGTTAAATTCTCTCAAATAGTTGTTTACTTGTTTGAGAGAACAAGTTTTTCCATTTTCTGCACATTGTCTTCTGTTCCTGAGATTAATGGATGTCCCAAATATTGCTGTCTTTACCAATTCATTTCTGCTTTTAAATCAGCCATACCAATTCTAAAGTTTTCATAGTTATAGCATTATCATCATATGCCAATTTCAACATTTCATGAGTTTGCTTCTCACTTTTTTTCAACTTGGAACTGGACTTAATGTTGATCGTTGGATCAGAATCCATAATGCGTGATCCACAGTAAATGTAACGGCATTCTAGCATTTCTGGTCACTGGCTGACAAATCAGAATGTGTTCCAATGTAACGCTGCCTGTCTCAAGAGATCAGGGTATCAGACAAATAATGTCAAATGGTTGTAGCTTCAGCAGTTGCAGCTAAAAAAATTCATTCACTGTACGTAGATATCACTAACTCTACAAGCTCACCTGATTTCATCAGTTTCTATTTGTTTTACTTTATTAAATTTGGATAAGTTCATTTTGATAGCAGATACGGTTTCAGCTCTGAGAATATTTGTATAAATGTTAGTGACATCTAGGGAGAAGACTCGACCATTCATTGGGATGTGAATGTCTTTAATCTGGTTTATGATGTCTGCTGAGCTTTTAATCATATTTTTCTGTAAAGGTAAAATATTAACAATAAAATCACTTTTCACTTATCAGACAAGTGAGCCTATTAATGTAATTGACGAAGGATCTGATTAGAACACCACCTGTGTGAATCATGAGTGTTTGGGAGATTAGGGGTTCATCACTCCATACTGCCCCTTTTCCAATAAGTTAGTAGGAATTGACATTTGGTTACAGCTTCCTTTACTCAAGCTTGATGTTTTATCAGTCGTGCACCGAGATCAACACCTCTTCAACGGCTGTCCTTATTGATCCACATTACACCCCTAGCAGCTCTACTCTGTGAGTTTAAATGCATATGACCCTCGACTCTCTCTCCATCAACATGTGTTTATCCTGGAAAGATAGCAGATTTGATCAAAAAAACCTTCAATGAAAACAGCTATATCACTGGACGCATCTCAGTACAACTTAACAGACTCGAGGGAAGAAGACTGAACAGAGGCTTGCCCTCCACACTTCAGGAACTTGACCTGCATAAGAAAGAAACATCCTGCCTTTGACTAGTCACACAGAACATGGACATTGTTTAACAGAATATGCACCAATCATGGCAAAAGCATGGACTCTGGTGGGGTAAGGCTCCATCTCCAAAATGCAATTCTGGAGCAACCAAGAAAACCATTTGTCACATTACAGAACATCCCAGCAGGGCCCATCGTGGTATTTTTGGCGATTTCCTTACAGGAGCAAATGACACAATTGATTATACTAAAAATTTAGATGTCCATAAATTAAATGTTTTATTAATATTGTGCTTGAAACCCATACAGTAAAATATAAATAAATATAAACAATTTGTGTGTTAACAGTACAACTGTAGCGTACATTAATGGTTGTTTTGCAACTAGTATGGGCATTGCAAATACGTAATCTTTACTGTACAGTCATTTGCTCTCTCTTGTAAATATGGTAGCATATCTTAATGTGTTTTTGTTGATATGATGCTTTGGTGGGCCATTGAGTAAGTGGCAGACCACAAATCCAAATTTCTAGGGTTCAACTAAAACTTGGTTCAGAGAGTCTTTTTCAGCCAGTTATCACTTTGTTTGTCTCTGGAAATAATTGTTAATGTGAAAAATGCTGAGTTGCACTATGATCCAGAGTTCGCCTTAAACTGTAGGACCCCTTATAATTGGCTAATAAGGAAGGTCCCCATTGGTGGAATCTTCTTTTTGAAAGTGGAATCTATCCCACTTGGCAATTGTTTGCGAGCAAATGATGAAACAAAATTTCAAAATTTTGTATAATACTCTATAGCTTTACAAAAGTAATGTCATACTGACTGATTGTATAGCATAATGGATAGGGTACTGTCCTCAATGCAAAAAGGTGTGGGTTTGAATCTCGAGTGCTTTATATTTTGCATTTTTAAATCTTTGTCGAAACAACTGTGATCCATACTTTAATTCTCTTAATTGGTTTAAATGAAATTATTTTTAAGTTCCTTTTGTTCCTTCATTTTAATCATGGTACAAGCTTTTTCATTTGCTATCTTTTTTGTCTTGGAATTTTTGGGCATGTGAATGTAATGATTTTTCTTTATCTATTATAATGTTAAAAGATTTGAAAATGTTGGTTAAAAAACATGAGACAAAATAATCTGTGTATAGTGTGTGCAGTGGTGTCAGAAATGTAATTTTTGGTACAATGTGTACATTTTTTGAATGGTAATCAGCATGCAGGCATTTAAAACGTAAATTCCCTTTACACTATAAACAAAATAACACAGATGAAGGTTTAAATGAAAGAAGCGATTTTAAGTAAAATGAAAGTTATGCATGAGGAATAGAACTAATGAATGCAGTAACATGTATGAACATATAGAATGGTAAAATGAAAGAAATTAATTCAAAGTTAATGAACAAAAATAATTAAAATAACATGAACAAAAATTCCAAGTGGAAAAAGAATGATAGGAAGAAAAAAGGAAAGCAAATAGAAAAACTTAATACAAAGAGTAAAATGGTCTGACAAAGGAATAAAAATAATGATCAGTCATTTCAATAAATATTTAAAAATAAAAAATTCCACTGAACACTCAGTATTTTTTGTTGAGCAATTTGATGCATGATACAACGATTTTTGATGGATCAATAGTGATTAGTCTGTCTTTCCACATTGCACATGAAATTTGCTAATGTTTCAGGTGTAAGGACTTGAGTGCAGAATGACAAGTTATACATTTAACACATTCATTAGGAAAACAAAATGATGTGTACTGAAAAAAAAAAAAGACAATGCCAAAAAATTATTTGAGTAATGAATTTTCGGGAATCCATTTGTCTAGTTCATATGTTTAAGTGATTAACATTGCAAGATCACAGGTTGATGGAAGTGTGAGATAAGCCATTGAAAATGTGAAATGCTGCTACATTAACAAGCAGTGTAACCATCTAAATGTTGAATGCAAACATGCCAAAGTGCATGTGTTGGGTTGTACGGATGCTTAATTTCAGTTTGTACAGATGCTTAATTTCAGTTTGTGGGATGTAGTTCCATGCCTGTTGCACTTGGTCAGCCAATACAGGAATGGTTAAAACTGTTTGTGTATTATGCTGGAGTTGTCATCCAGTGAAGTCTCATATGTGCTCGATTGAAGATAGAACTGGTAATTGAGTAGGCCAAGGTGACATGTTGACACACGTTAGCGCATTTGTGGTTACAACAGACATATGTGGACAAATTTTATCCTATTTGGAATCACCCCCCTGGAATGCTGTTCACAGATGGCTACACAACATCACCAGATTGACATAAAATTTTGCAGTAAGGCTGCATGGGAGAACCGTGAGAGTGCTTCTGCTGTCACACGGAATCTCAGCCCGGACCATAACTCCAGGTGTAGGTCTGGTGTTTCTAGCATGGAGACATGCTGATTGCAGGCCCTAAACTGGTCTCCTTCTAACCTACACACGGCCATCACAGGCACTGAGGCAGAACCAGCTTTCATAAGAAAATGCAACCTCCAATGAGTTTGCACTTGATACCACTGAAGTGGCAAATGGTGGTGATATGCAATGCACACCATAGGGCATCTGACTCAGGACTGTCCGACTTGTAACTGTTCAGTTTGTCACTGTGGTGCCAACTGCTGCTCAAATTGCAGCAGCAGGTACAGTATGATGTGACGGAGCCCTATGCCGAACATGATGGTCTTCCCCCTCGGTAGTGCGATGTGGCTGTCCAGAGCCCAGGTACATTCGCATGACCACCACTGCCAGCAGTCATGTACATTAGCTACATTCCTGCAAAGTCATTCTTAAAGATCGCTCAAGGAACATCCAGCTTCTCATAGCCCTATTACTTGACCTTGTTGAACTGGTGATATTTTGACAACGGCATCTTTATTGCCTTAAAGGCATTCTTGACTAACTTCAGTTCACCCCATCCAGTCTCAAAGTTAACTAATGCTCACGACTGTTACAGCGTGTATTTAAAGCAAACCTGTTTTGCAGCTTCATAGTGGCGCTACTAGCATCACTGTCAGGTGATTGGTGTGAAATTTGAATAGATACCATCTTCCAGATGTAGAACTATGCATGCCAACTTTTGTTTATAACTCCTTCTTGGTGTTCCAATTTTTTTTTCATGTAATGGATTTATGTAGGACAGTAGTAATTTATTGAACTGAAGGCTTGAGGTTACACTTGCAAGAGGGTTTACCCCCGGACTGCTGTTACATTATCAATTTCTAAACACACTCTTTTGCAGAAATACTTAAATTCAGGAATTTTTTATTAAGAATTTCACTAGTCATGTAAAATGAATCTGTAGGGACAGTAGCTTGAACTATACCCACTAGTTCATTCTCAGAACACAGCATACTTTACTCAAATAAAATGGAGAATGATGAAGAGACACGCGTAGAACTTTCATGAAACAGCTGAAGTTGGGAGTATTACCCATGCCTGCTACATGTTGGAAAATAGGGCGGGCGGGATTTCTTTGATCTTGGACATTGTACTAGTGATGAACTGTGCCAAGAAGTCATTAGAAATTGGGTAGGGATGCTTGATTAAAAAGACAGTGTAATGGATCTGAATGGGAAAGAAATAGAACAATGGAGAACAAGAACAGGAGATAAAAAGGCATCAGAAGCAAACAGGCAGAAATTGAGCTACAGGATGGGGTTAGAAGAGGCCCAAGGTATTCCTGCCTGTCGTAAGAGTTGACTAAAAGGAGTTTCACAAGTTTCGGCTTTTATGTGATCGTCCCCTGTAGGGTTTGACTTCCATTCTTCAAAATTTTCCCAAAGAGTGAGCCAATTGGGGAAAGGTGCCTTATATTGTGCATGTGTCTGTCATGCATTGAGATCTTTAGCCCATTTTCTCGTCGTTGCATTTCAGTCCCACTCATTCTCCATCTCTTGGGTGAGGACACCTTCGTGGGTGCATTTTTCACCATGCACTATGCAGTGTCGCTTTCTGTGTCGACGATGACCATGGACTTCTTTACACCAGATATCCAGCTTGGTAGCCAGTCTGTTGTCGTGCGGCCGCCATGTGCCCTGTTGGTTGTAGCCCCCCACATAGGGATCGCTCTACTGATGCCTGCACCGTTAACTCCCCACGCATGCCAAGGGGTAGATGCCCATCCCCTGGGGCACCGGGACTCCTAGCAATGGCCATCCTGCCAGGTGGTCTTTGCTGCAGCTGGGTGGCACCCATGGGGAGGGCCCCTGGTCGGAGTGGGTGGCATCAGGGCAGATGGCATGCGATGAAGTGTAGTCCATCATCTCTTGCTAGTGGTGAAACACCAGCAGTCTCTAAGCGATCACAAGCTCAATTCAACACACAGAAGAACGACCCCAAATTGTTCCCTCCCTGGCCACACCATGGGAGGAACGTCAGGCTAAGGATGGCAGCGGATCTTACTCGCCTCGGTACCTTGTATGTTCGAGAGCTGATGGGGATCTTTCATGATGATGAAGCCTCAGTTTTTTGTTGAGCATTTAGAGGACAAGTTCGGGGAGGTGGAGGGCTTGTCCAAAATGAGATCTGGGTCAGTCTTCATCAAAACAGCACCCTCTGCCCAGTCAAGGGAGTTACTCGCTTGTGACAAGCTGGGGAATGTTTCGGTAACCACACGCCCCATAAGAGTGGACCAGGGTACATATTTCACAGGGACCTTCTTTTGCAGTCCAACAGTGAGCTGTGCGCCAATTTAGAGCGGCGAGGTGTACATTTTGTGCGACGTGTCCACTGGGATCCGAAGGATAATCAGGTTGCCACCGGTGCCTTCATCTTGGCCTTTGAGGGTGATTCATTGCCTGAGAAGGTCAAGGTGATGGTCTACCAGTGTGATGTAAAGCCCTACATCCCTCCCCCAATGCGGTGCTTTAAGTCCTGGAACTTTGGTCATATGTCTTCCCAGTGTACTTCCAGCGTCACATGCTGAGATTGTGGACGCACATCACATCCCAGTACTCCATGTACCCCGGATCCCATCAGTGTCAACGGTGGAGAGCACCATTTGCCTTGCTCACCTGACTGCAGGATTCTACAGAAAGAAAAGAAAATCATGGAGTAAAAGACCCTGGACAGACTGACCTACACTGAGACTAAGAGAAAATTTGAACGCCTGCACCCTTTGCATATGACATCGCCGTACGCCACTGCTACAACAGTTCTGGCACCATCAGCTCTGCCAACCCCAGTCACCTCTCAGAGCCGGAAGACTACACCTGCCCCCTTGATGATGGGGGGACATTGCTCTCCCTGTTGCTCCTGCACCACCTACTTCAGGAGCAGCACCTCCCCAGCCATCAGGGACATCCGTCCCCACTTCTAAGCCGGTGAAGCGTAAGTCTTCTTCAGCTTCTCTCGCTAGGAAGGGGTCCCTTGGGCCACTCCCTTCCCAGATTTCTTCTGGTGGGAAAGATGACATCCGCCAGTGGCTGAAGTGCCCAAAAGCAGCTGGTCGTACGGCTTCACACTCATCCTTAGTGCCGGAGACTGAGCCAGTGAAGTCCTCCCAGCCAGGGAATCCCAGCAATGCGGACTCCTGCTCTCGGTGGCTATAAGGGATATTACAGGAACCATGGTGACTGTAATCAAGTGTCAGGTGGAGCTTGCATTTATGTTGTAAACTCGGTCTGTAGTGAACATGTGCCCCTTCAAATCCCTCTTGAAGCTGTGGCTGTCAGAATAAGGATGACACAGGAAATAACTGTCTGCAATGTGTATCTTCCTCCAGATGTTGCAGTACCCCTGAATGTATTAGCTGCACTGATTGATCAACTCCCTAAACATTTTCTTACTTTTGGGAGATCCTAATGCCCATAACCCCTTTTGGGGTGGTACCATGCTTACTGGCCGAGGCAGAGGTGTCTGAACTTTACTGTCGCAATTCGACCTCTGCCTCTTAAATACTGGGACCACCACACATTTCAGTGAGGCTCATGGTAGTTATTCGGCCAATGATTTATCAATTTGGAGCCCAGGACTTCTCCCATCTTTCCACTGGAGAGCACATGATGTCCTGTGTGGTAGTGACCACTTCCCCATCTTCCTGTCACGGCCCGGTGTCAGGCACACAGATGCCTGCCCAGATGGGCTTTGAACAAGGCGGACTGGGAGCTTTCACCTCTGCTGTCATCGCTGAATCTCCTCCACACGGTAACATCGATGTGATGGTTGAGCAGGTGACTAGCACAGTTGTTTCTGCTGCCAGAAATGCGATCCCTCTCTCTTTAGGGTGCCCAATGCGTAAGGCAGTCCCTTGGTGGTTGCCGGAAGTCACTGAAGCAATTGAGGAGCATCGGTAAGCTCTACAGTGGTATAAGCGGCACCCTTCCCTGGAGCACCTCATAGCCTTTAAACAGCTCCATGCCCATGCTCACTTCCTTATTAAGCAACGGAAGGAGTGGTGTCGGGAGAGATACATCTCCACCATTGTGTGTCACACGGCACCTTCCCAAGTCTGGCCAAAGATCAAATGTCTTTCTGGGTACCAGGCCCCAACAGCTGTCCCCGGTGTTACCATAAATGGCGAGTTATGTATCAAGGCAAAAGCGATTGCCGAGCACTTTGCTCGAGCTTCTGCGTCGGAGAATTACCCCCCAGCCTTTCGCACACTCAAATAACGGCTGGAACGGAACGTCCTCTCATTCACTACACGCTGCAGTGAATCCTATAACGCCCCATTTACAGAGTGGGAGTTCATCAGTGCCCTTGCACATTGCCCCGACACAGCTCCTGGGCCTGATCGCGTCCACAGCCAGATGATTAAACATCTCTCATCTGACTACAAGCGACATCTTCTCGTTATATTCAACCGAATCTGGTGCGATAGCGTCTTTCCATCGCAGTGGCAGGAGAGCACCATCGTTCCGGTGCTCAAACCCAGTAAAAATGATAATATGTAATTTGAAAAGCTACATAAATAAAACTTTTCCTGTCTGGGAGTAATAAAAATGTCTGATACATTTGGTGACATACGGTGTGCCGCATCTTGAAGAAATTGCACATATGACATATCAATAATTATACACTATGCATGGTGTATACGACCTGGGAATTTTTTCATCCGGGAGAAAACCGGGAATCATTTAGAATTCCGGGAATTTTTCATTGTTTTAGTTTTCAGTTAATTTTTTGTGATTTTGACTGGTAAGAACCAATACTCTTAACAAAGGATATTACTGTATCCTGGTGCTGCTGAATAATACTGCAGCAACAAAACATGAACGAGAGGGTGGGGGGGGGGGGGGGGGGGGAGGAGGGAAAGAAGAAGAAAATAAAACTTAAGTTGCAAAGGAAATGCGCCGTATACAACAACAAAACAGTGCTCATACAAGAGCATCTGCCAGAAGCAAAGTGTGTCAAAGGTTTTAGGAAAAGTATGCAATGCTTTATAATAAATTGCCTCCAATGAGCCTGACATGACAACTGTTTAAATTAGATTCATTTGAGCAGTTGCGGGCGGGCTCTGGGCGTGTGCAGTTGAATCGGGTATGAGTAGTACATTCTCCTGCCTCTGGTTACAGAAGTGTGGCTGGGCGCCACTAGTTAATATTGCCCCGGTTCGGAAATACAGTAAATCTGGGGCTGATGCACAAAGCAGTCTGAGTTGTGGTGGGGAGGTGGGTCATCTCCATGTGACCTGTGTTTACGTTCAGTGATTTTATTTTTTTTCCCCAGAGTTCGAGTCTCGGTCTGGCACAGAGGTTTAATCTGCTAGGGAGTTTCAGTGATTTAGTTGTTTACTTTTTGTTTATTGCTCGTTAAATGATGACAAAACGGATTTTTGTGGCGGGAACTATCAAATTGATTAAAATACATACACATAATTACAGAAGGCTAAAATATGTTGTTAGTTTCAGATTTTATTTCCACATTTCTGTCAGTCAACCATTAATCGCCTTACTGAACAAAAGAGATTTTGGTTTTTATTAACCTTTTCTGCCGAGGCAGTCAATTTATTTGAAACGAAGTGTTTAATTTCACACTATTGGCTAGTTTGAACTATTCGCTGTATTTCAAGTGCACGTATGGCATTATGCCATAATAAAGAACCAAACATGAGATAATACGGTACTGATACTCCAAGGAAATTTACATACAGATGCGCATTTTAAGCCAAATTATGCGCTTTAATATGGTTCACGAAATTCCGACGCTCTTGAAGTATCGTCTGATGTCTTGTTTCTTTTATGACATATGTAAGATCTTTTAATGTTTTACACGTACGAACATATGGGCTTCCTGCGTCATCGTAGGTGCGCAAGTGCGGTGACCCCTGTTATCTGGCGCTCTCTTGTAACTACTGAAACAAACCTATTTCTAAAAGGTCGCGGAAAAATATTGCGAATCGTGGTTTGAAAAGCGTTACATTCAAAGCAGATTTCCTTTTACGCAAGATGAACTATGTGCGAGAATGTACGATGAATTTCTTAAATCACAAAGCATTTGACTCTAATTAAAAAATCAACTCTTTGAGGACGACCATTTAGAAGAATTTCGAGCCCAGATCAGACATTTATGTTGTTATTAAAAATTTTACTGGCATATTTGTGTGATTTATCTTAAAGTGTAACACGCGCAAAAAAGATCAACATTATATGTGGAAGCTTTTTCTCTTCCAGCTTGTTAATCTTCGAGACCAATATTATATGTGAATGCTACGTATATTAATTTAAACAATTAACTTTTCTTATTTGTGTGTTCGCGCTACTTAAGAGTGATCTTGCTATTGGCTGACTACATCACATGGCCTATGCTGTCATCAGCTGGTGAGATCACGTGACATGAGCTATGACTGGCTTATAAAAGTGCATCACAATCTCGATTTCAATGCTTCGGATAGTGACATGCGGTGTTTGGTGGAATTCAAATTTATACCTTCGTTATACGAAAACATGCAGCGTACGTCTTGCTGCCCATCAAAGGTCTTAAAAACGTGTCTAAACCCCCCCCCCCCCCCCCCACTCGAGTTTCGTTTTCTAAAGTGCGGGGAAATTCTACTCCGGTATATAAAACCATAAACATTCAAAGGATTGATGAATTCACAGTGCCGAGGAAGAGTATACTGTCACTTAACACGAAAAAGTGTATTTTGACCCAGGAAAAAGTGTATTTTTAACCGGGAAATCTGGGATTTTTTTTTTTTTTTTTTTTTTTCCCCCCCTTGTCCATGTATACACCCTGCTATGTGATCAAAAGTATCAGGACCCCTAGCTGAAAATGACTTAAAAGTTCGTAGCATCCTCCATCGGTAATGCTGGAATTCAGTATGGTGTTGCCCCACCTTGAGCCTTGATGACAGCTTCCACTCTTGCAAGCATACATTCAATCAGGTGCTGGAAGGTTTCTTGGCAAATGGCAGCCCATTCTTAATGGAGTGCTGCACTGAGGAGAGGTATCAATGTCGGTCGGTGAGACTGGCATGAAGTCGCCATTCCAAAACATCCCAAAGGAGTTCTATAGGATTCAGGTCAGGACTCTGTGCGCTCCAGTCCATAACAGGGAAGTTATTGTCGTTTAACCACTCTGCCACAGGCCGTGCATTACGAACAGGTGCTCGATCGTGTTGAAAGATGCAGTCACCATGCCCAAATTGCTCTTCAACAGTGGGAACCAAGAAGGTGCTTAAAACATCAACGTATGCCTTGTGCTGTGATAGTGCCACGCAAAACAAGGGGTGCAAGCCCCCTCCATGAAAAACACGACCTCACCGTAACACCACCGCCTCCGAATTTTTACTGTTGGCACTACACACGCTGGCAGATGATGTTCACCGGGCATTCGCCATACCCTCACCCTGTCATCGGATCGCCACATTGTGTACCAGGATTTGTCACTCCACACAATGCTTTTACACTGTTCAATCATCCAATGTTTACGCTCCTTACACCAAAAAAAGGCGTTATTTGGCATTTGCCGGGATGATGTGTGGCTTATGTGCAGCCACTTGACAGTGAAATCAAAGTTTTCTCACCTTCTGCCTAACTATTACAGTACTTCTAGTGGATCCTGATGCAGTTTGGAATTCCTGTGTGATGGTGTGGATAGATGTCTGCCTATTACACATTACGTCGCTCTTCAACTGTCAGCGGTCTCTGTCAGTCAACAGACGAGGTTGGCCTGTACGCTTTTGTGCTGTGTATGTCCCTTCGTGTTTCCACTTCACTATCACATTGGAGACAGTGGACCTAGGGAAGATTAGGAGTGTGGAAATCTTGTGTACGAACATATGACACAAGTGACATCGGATCACCTGACCACGTTTGAAGTCCGTGAGTTCCACGGAGCGCCCCATTCTGCTCTGTCACGATGTCTAATGACTACAGAGGCCACTGATATGGAGTACCTGACTGTAGGTGGCAGCACAATGCACCTAATATGAAAAACATGTGTTTTTGGGGGTGCTCGGATACTTTTGATCACATAGTGTATGTTTGACGTAAGCTTATGTCAAATACACAGTTACTAATGTACGTATTTGCAAAACTATTCCATCAATTGACTTGAAACTTTACTTCGTAATTCAACATGATGTGCAAACATAAAGAAAACCAAAATTCACTACCATCAGTGGCATCACTGTGCCTTATAAAGAGGTTTCCACCTGCCACTGGTAAAGGCGACATTTATTTGAAATGATGCCGTAATGCAAACGGGTATTCCTGAACATTCCCTCTTCTCCAACCTATATGCACCATAGTGTTATACGAAGCTTTTTCTTTTTAAGTAAGTACACTAAGCTTTTTCATTTTCATTAATACTTCTGTTTCCAGAGCGTGATCTGTTATACTATACTATGCACATGTAATTATTTGGAGCATCTTGACACAAATCTAGGTGCTCCTGCTGCAAACGTGGTGGGGATACTTCCTCTCATTGTGATATGACCATTTTTGTGGAACTGCGCGTATATTACTAAGTCAGTCAGTCAGTAATGGCCAGGTCCACAGACGTTTGGTATATACCCCACACTAACTGTAAACAAATAAAAAACACAGCCATTTGATCTTTAGTGAACATTAAATTTCTCATTGTTTTCTGTATCTCACTAGCATCTGCATTTTCTGTTAAATTCTCTTAACCATAATGCTTCGTAATTGCAAGAGGTTTAAAAATATTTAATTGATGTCCTCAGTAGAACTTCCTTATTTATCATAAAATTGTACATAGATTTTGATTGTTATGCAATGAGATATGCGATACTTGTGGTTAGAAGAGGAATCATAAGGTGAGCTCAAAATTGGGCAATTGGTGAAATATTCTGTGCAGTCCTACGGCATACTCCTCTCCCACTGTGCTCTTACGAATCTGAAGATACAGATTTATTGATGCAGTGCTCAAGAAACTGTCCAAATACGTAGCACAGTGTGCTGTCACTCCACACACAGTGACCTCACTCTCGAGAATCGGGATATCGTGAGAAATCGGTAGGATAGGGGCGGGATGCTTGCTGTAAAATGTTCCAGTTGGTGAAAGTAGATTATTGGTCCAGATTGAATCTGCTGCTGGTTAACAGAGGCTGTACAAAATACTGTTAAGCCCCACGGCCTGTGGGATAGAAATACCTCATCTGTCGAGATGAGTCACAGGTGTGTGGTGTCAGCTTGTGGATGTTGTTAAACCACAATTTGGAGGAGAGCAACTAGTTTACTCGTGTGAGGACAGTTAATGATTTGGGGGAGGGGGGTGACATGCCATCTCTTTTGTGTGACAGTGTTTGTTATATGTCTTCCTAAACAAGAAACAACTGTGCCCCAGTCCTTAGTTGGTACCTTTGCTGGTAAAAATTTAACTTTGAGGTGTAGAAGCTAGCCTGCATATGGGCTGCAAAGTTATTGAGGATGACTGCTGCAGTAGATGAAGACCTCAGTCCAATGCACTAACAGTCCTTGTCTGGTAACTCATTGTGACACACTTACTCTGTAGTAGCCTCACAGATCATGACTAATATGCTGAACATAGACTGCCACGACACACACGGGAACTGCCAAGTGTACGTAAATAGCAGCCTGTGGTGACAGCGCCATGAAACTACCTGAAGATGTTGGCTCCAGGACCTGCTGTGGTTGGCAGCTCTGGGCTGGTCTCAAATAGGCTTAATAATTTGCCTGGTAGTGTCAGTTTTGGAATCTCTGATACGTAACAGATGACACTGTAGCATTCTATGTCAAATCCACAATAAATTTGCTCAGTAAACCTTTTCTCGTAGGGAGAAACCAGTTTTGGATCGGTTCATATTGCTTTGTACACCCACTGCCTTTTCTGTGTGTTGTCTTAAACTTTGTCCACATTGTCGGTGTAGCCACACAATTTACGCTTGGAATTGTTTGACTGTCACTTAGCTATAAAATGTATTTTGACAATACCAAGAAAAGTGTTTCCAAAACAGAAAAATTTCGTAACAGTGAATATGTCTAAATGTTAGACTGTAATTTCTGAAGGTATTTTTATAAAGTGTAGCCTTGTATGGAAGTGAAATGTGGACAATAGACAGTTCAGACAATAAGAGAATGGAACCTTTCGAAATGTGATGGGATGTATTATATATAGCTTCAGATGAATCTAGTCTGAGCAATGGACAACTGAGGTTAATGCATTTACTTTGCGTACACACAGTTCACTTTTTCAGAAGCATTGGAAGTTTTGAAGATATCACCATACACACACAGTGCAATGAGATGTACAATGATAAGGTTTTGTATACAGAGAGAGAGAAAGCATGTACAACATGCAAGTGTAATAAACATAAGGGCTGTGATGTTTGTGAGTGAAAACTAGTGTCTGTGTCTGAAGCAGATTTACTTCATCTGTAGGTAAGAAAATGAAACTTCAGAAGTTCAAACAATAATGATACAAACAGGCCAGTATGAAGGTAAACATTGTTTCTAATAAAATAATAAGTGTTTGGTCACATTAACTAGAAAATATCTTTTTGAACGTGATGTGTGTGAACAGTTTTGCAAGTGTAAGTGCATGTAAACATCAAGGAAAACGTGATTTGGTCTTCATATTAGGGAACTATTGAGTTGTTTTTACCAATAGGTTAAAATATTCGTTCAGGCAGGATTCGAACCAGCAGTCCATGGATATCATGTTACATAATTCAACAGCCTACCATTCTAACAACCGAGATACAAATAATATACATAAAACGACAATTTTCACTAAGAGTAATTTCATTGAATGACGCTGTCTTTCCTTGTAACAGTGGAAGAGCATATATCATAGGTAAATTAATGTTAACTTCAAAGTGCAAGACATTTTTAATCAAATTAGGGAACTTGTGCATCAACATGGTGGTCTGTATAGTGCAATCACATTTTATGCATCTTCTCATTCTTTGGAACACCCAAAAACCGTTTTCCAGGAGTTTTTATGGGTGTATTTGTACAGTGTGCAACTACAGACCATTTGTAACCATTTTCCGAAATGTACATTCCAAAGCAAGACTCACTGTTAATGAGCTTTCTTACAGTAGGAGCAGCAAGCTAACGGGTGACATCACGGGCATCACATGACTCAAATGAGCATATTAGCAGGAATTCGTATTATTTTAATTGAATTCCTGTGTTTATAAAAGAATGCTGAAATTCAAGAGAGAGAGAGAAGCATTACGGGCATAAAATGACGTGACTAACCATTTAAGAAGTATCTAGAAAACAGTCATTCACTATTAGTGTCAGTGGTGTTTAGAAACAGCTGAAATTAAAACTGAACAAAGCTCCGGGGCCCATTGGAATCACTTGATTCTATACTGAATTTGTGGCTAAGTTAGCCCCTGTTCCAGCAATAATTTATCATAGATCCCGTTAACAAAAGACTGTTCTTGCACAAAAAAAGTGCATGTCACGCTCGTCCACAAGAATGGTAGAAGAAATGATCCACAATACTACCATCCAGTATCCTTGACACAGATTTGTTGTAGAATCTTGACACATATTCTGAGCTCAAACATACTGAGTCAATAACATTGATCGTGTGAAACCCAACTTGCACTTTTCTCACATGACATTCTGAAAGCCGTGAATCAAGGCAGTCAGGTAGGTGCAGTATTTCTTGATTTCTGAAAAACATTTGACTCAGTACTGCACCTATGCTTATCGTCATAAGTATGTACATATGGGGTATCAAGTGAAAATTGTAACTGGATTGAGGACTTTTTAGTAGGGAGGACACAGCATGTTATTTCGAATGGAGAGTTATCCTCAGATGTAGAAGTAACTTCAGGTGTAGCCAGGGAACTGTGTTGGTACTCTTGCTGTTCATGCTGTATATTGCTCACCTTGCAGACAATATTAATACTAACCTCAACTTTTTGCCCATGATACGGTTATCTGTAATGAAGTACTGTCTGAAAGAAGCTGCGTACATACTCAGTCAGATCTTGATCAGATTTTGAAATGGTGCAAAGATTACACATGGGCTGCACATTTTTGGAAAGCTTTCATTTGTTTTGTTTGACATGTTTCAAGATAAGTGAGTAGTCTTAGTGCAGCTGGACCCCACGCTAGCATAGCTCTGTTGTTTCTCCCCCTTTATTTCAGAAAGATTAAAAAGGGGCCTTTGGGGAGTAACACTTTAAAGTTCTTGAAGCATTTAGGGTAGTGCACATGGAGCAGAATCTACCAACCATCCTCACATTTAGATGATGAGGTAAGAGACCTCTTAAGAGTCACAGAAAAAGTAAATGTCCACAAATTCCACTATGGGAGGAAAACGAATGATTTTTTTTTTAAGGACAATGGATGACTAATTCTTTAGTGGGAAACTCTGTATGTAAATCAGAATGAACAGTCAAGATCGCAATAGTATTTATTTATTTACCAATTTCTGCTTATGTAATAGCAATCTTCAGAATTTTAGGCCCCCTATGGCTGGTGCTGGGGGCTCTCAGTTGTCTCATGATACCACAATAGTGGTGTACAATCACAGTATTACGGGATAACCGAGGAGCCACCAGCACCAGCCATAGAGGACCAAAAATTCTGAAGGTGGCTTCTACATAAGCCGAAACTCGTAAATAAATAAATAAATATTATTGCAATCCTGACTGTTAATTCTAACTAAAATATAGCATCAGGTCCCTGTTCTCTATAGACTATGTTGTCGAAATTTATGAACATTGTAAGTGACAACAGAAATTAGAGGTTAGATGTTAGCATAATTTGTCACAATATGTTAAAGTTTGCCAAGAAGAAAAACCTGTTTGCCCTTACTACATTGTCCAAGAAGAAAACAGTTTCAGTGTGGGCTTGCCAAGACCTGCAATTGGAAATGATAAGTTTTACAGAATAATAAAGATATTGGATACGATAATCATAAACTGCTTTACAATTTCAGCTGGTTAGTGACTAGTTGGAGACAGAAATAGAAAGAAAGTAACCAGGCAGTAAAACAGAAATGTTGACCACAAGAGTTTTAGTAATGAGAAGTCATACCAGATCAAATTAAGCATCTTAGAAAATCCACATAACACTGATATAGATGAAAGGGGGTGTTAGCAACATATGATGAAAGTACAAGTAATACAGAAGAAAAGAAATCTGAAATCGAACAAGACGGTTATTAAAGAGAGTATCAGACTTTAAGCAAGTGATAGAACGTGATAAAATATGCTGAATTAAAACCAGTCACAAACATTTTGAGGAGGATGTCAGAAAATAAAATGAAAATTTGATTGAAGAAAATTGCAAGCAGTGTAAGTACAGATAAAATAGAACACCTGCATTGGGTAGACACCACATTTTATTAGATTCTGTGGCAGTTGAGACAGTAACTGATAGAAAGAAAATTGTCTGAGCATTCAAAGATCTCCTTAAATGTTTGTATAGTTGAAAGATTACTCAACAACTTATGTAATTAACAATGAAATTAATGACATTCCAGAAGTAATACAAAATGATGCGTCTGAAGCCATTCAAGGTTTGAATACAGGAAACGCACCTTGGTGGTGGTGGTGGTGGTGGTGGTGGTGGTGGTGGGGGTGGTGGGGGTGGTGGGGGGTGGTGGTGAAGATTCAGTAGAAATGGTTAAAGCTGGAGGAAAAGCGGTACAAACAGTAGTTGTAAAATTATTTGCAGAATGTTGACAGAAGAAAATACTGTCACACATCTGTAAGAATGCTGCTGCTTTTATATTTCACAAGGAAAGAGGCAGTTGAAATGTAAAAGATATTAAATTTCATAGAATAACTGTGGATCTTTATCAAGCAAAGGAACGAGAACTGTATAAAAGACAACAGGCCATTTTCCAGTTGTGAACAAATTTAGAAAGTGAGGTAATGAGTATGAATTAGTACTGTCGAGAATTCATAGTTTTGAAAAATCTTTTGACTGTGATTCAGACAAAGTTTATACTGATAACACTACAGAAATGTGGTATTGATACACATATATTAGTATATGGAAAAACACACATGCCAGTGGTACAGCTACTGTTACACTTCATTAGTATAGTGCCGAATCGAATTTTCAGTAGTTCTATAAGGAGTTTTCGGGTCCTTAAATTGGGAAAACAATAAAGAAATCAGTGTTAATGGAACATATCTGAAGCTCTTTCATTTTGGCGATTATGCTGTACTGTTTACTCCTAGTGCAGCTATGAGTGGAGTAACTTAAAAGAGCAAACTTCCAAATACGCTGTATTAAATAGTCAGGGAGGAAAATGAGTGTAAATAAATCATGTAATGAATAATTCTGTAAGAAATGGCATATTATTGGCATATTGTGTACTAAGTTGAGATTATTCCCTAACAGGAACCTTTTTTTCAGCACAGTATAATTTAATCATAAATTCACAGTATTTTCCCCATTGGTAAATGTTAAGATATCAGTGGAATGTTATTGAAACTAAGCAAAGTTCTCTTCTTTATTAATTTTGTGTGTGTGTGTGTGTGTGTGTGTGTGTGTGTGTGTGTGTGTGTGTGTGTGTGTGTGAGAGAGAGAGAGAGAGAGAGAGAGAGAGATGATACTGTTTGGAAATGTAAATGGGGAGAAAACATCTATTTAAGGACATCTTGAAACACGCTGAGCTTCATTTGAAATGTTTAATAGGCAAACTGGTATATGAGTGTAGAACCCATCATTGGTATCTTACACAAAGGACAACAAATAGTTGTATGCATATCATATTTGTAATGTAACAATTGTATACATAAGAGTAGGAGTGTAAGTTAACTCATTATGTATCTGTATATTGATGGTGTATTAATTATAAATTCTTCGTAATGCTCAAATTCATGCTCATTTAGAAAACATATAACTGTGCAGATATTTAAAATCTAATTATAACTATGTGTATGTTAATTTGATCAAGTGTGAAATTTGCCCTTCCTCACAGTACACAGATCGTCCTGTATGTTGCTGCTGTCGGATCTTAAATGGTTACATTTCTTGGTCATATTAGACACAACTGTCATATAATGTAAAAATGCTACTGATAGGCCAGAAAGTCTGTATTACATCTCTCTTTGACTTATCTATGAGTTAAGTTTCCATTATGATAGTTGTTTCCAATCTGAGCAAGAAATGTCACCATTTAAGTTCTGAGAGCAGGAACGTATACAACAACCTGTGTGCTGTGGTAGGACAAATTTGATATATCATATTAACATATTCACAAGAAAGAAAGAAAATTTGCTAATATTTGTAAGAAATCCCTTCTTGAACTAGAGTGCAAAAATATACACATGCTTATACGCTTTCTAGATGAACATTGACTTACACACAACAGAGTATTTATAGTTAACACACGTCATTGACAGAGAGATAGAAATATACGTTTACTTACTTATTATCTACCCTTATTTTTGCTATTGTTACATTCTGAATATCAGTATGCATGCAGTTGTTTCTTTGCCACTGTATCGGATGCCACTGATGATGGGTTCTTTGCCCAAATACCAGTTTTGCTAGGAAATAATTTGAATGCAGCTCAGATCTTTAAAAAAGTGTCCTATAACTAATGTGTACAAGCTGTGGAGCAAAAAACATTCAATGAAGAAAAGGTGTCTTGTTTTGCATATTCAGATTAATTTCAAAATGCACACTGCCGATATTGTGGCAGTAATAGTGCCCTCATCACTGTGTCTTCGAAGTCAGAAACTCTTACCAGTGGAAAATTTTTTCCACATGTCTGTTTGTTCTTGTGTTATTTTCTGCTGCAGAAAACTACTGAAGCAGAGCTTTAGTTTAGAAAACTATTGAAGCAGAGCTTTAGTTTGGGTGAAGTAGATCTGCAGATAGCTTATTGTAGAAGTGCAATCAACATTCGTATTGTTTCCACAGGTATTCTCCAAGTCGTGCCACGACGGATGACGACTTTCCGATCCTTCCCCCACTGCCAAAGGATCCGCCCCCTCCATTGCTGGCACCGGGAGGTGGGAAGACCACGTCGCGTGCCACCGTACTCGGCAAAGCTCAGGCGAAGAAGCGCCTCCTGGCCTTCTCAATGACAAAGCAGGGCGGCGGAGCGGGCCTGTCATTTGGGTTCGCGCGCAAAGCTGCAACACGGGTCTCCTCCTCGGCACCTGCGAAGGCATTCGGTCCTGGCGGCGAGGAGGGAGTAGATGCTGGTGGAGCATCTACTGGTGGCGGCAGGAGCGGCCACATGTCTGCTGCGGATGGGCCGCCTGTGGAGCGCAGAGAGAAGAGAGGGAAAAAGAAGGTGTCGACACGGGAGGACAGGGCTAAAGCGGTGGTGTCCGCTATTGAAGAGATCAAGCGAGAGGAGCTGATGATGCGCGGGCTGGCATTCGGGGGACTGGGTGTACAGCCTCTCCTGAGTTCCCAGATGGCCAACACTGGTCCACTGCCTCTGCTGGAGAAGCCAATACTTCCGCCGAGTAAGTGAATTGCCTTCATTAACTTAGTTACACTAATATTTTACTAACCAAATATTTTGAACAGTATGTTACAATTTTTGGTCTGCATTTAGAACTCTTTTGTCATGTAATGACTATTACTTTTTGTTCTAAAGCCGTATTTCACCCACTTGTGTTGCTGTCTTCTGTAGCTGCTGTCATTTTTTTGCTCTACCCCCATCCCATTTACTCTTCGTCGTTCTTGCTTTCCTGAATGGTGGTCCATCTGTCCAGGCTTTTATAACTTTCCAAATAAATTATGTGTAATAAGACATAATTGTGATAGATAGCAATTGTTTTCTTTAATTAATGTACAAAGCTTGATGTGGCCTTTTATTTTCAGTGTTGCATCACTCAACTGTCTCTGTACTTCATGTACTTTATTATTGTCTCCTGGCAAATAGATATTTCAGGTACTCTAATGGTCTGTATACTTTGACATACGTAAGCCACTTCTTCCCTTTTTCTGTTTCAGAGCAAAGAGACTTATGTGTACATACACTTGTAACAGGACAAACTCCTCTAGCATTACTTTTCCTCAACTGTAGTTGTCAATATCAGTATTATTTTTTTAATTTTGGACAGGTCAATATTATCTCAGTTGCTTTTCAAAAAAATTTCGTATAATTTAATACACAGTATGTTATATTTCAAGTATAAAATTTATGAAAAGAAATTACTTCATAAAATATTTTGGTTTTGACGTTATAATCAATAAGTGCTAGTTCCGAATGTACAGTTAAAATTTTTTAGAAGCATTTGAGATTACGAATTATTGCCACACTTAAAATTTCTATTATTAATTATGCAATCCTATAATGTTTACAATATTTCTTTCTGGATTCATTTATGCTGAAGTGCCAAAGAAACTGGTGAAGCAAATGTATTGCAATACAGAGATATGTTAACAGACAGAATTAGGCGCTGCGGTTGGCAATGCCTATATAAGGCAACAAGTGCCTTGCACAGTTGTTAGATAGGTTACTGCACCTACAATGGCAGATTATCAACGTTTAAGTTAGTTTTAATGTGGTGGTATAGTCAGCACATGAGCGATGGGTCACAGCATCTCCCATGTAGCGATGAAGTGGGGATTTTCCTGTACAGTCATTTCATGAGTGTACTATGAGTATCAGGAGTGTAGTAAAACATCAGATCTCCAACAGCGCTGCAGCTGGAAAAAGATCCTGCAAGATAGGGACCGACGATGACTCAAGGGAATCGTTCAACGTGACAGAAGTGCAACCCTTCGGCAAATTGCTGCAAATTCAAAGGTGGCACGTCAAGTGTCAGAGTGCAAACCATTCAACAAAACGTCATCATTATGGGCTTTCCGAGCTGAAGACTAGTTTGTGCACCCTTGATGACTGTACAACACAAAGCTTTATGCCTCGCAGGCATAAGCATCCTGTCTGATCACCTGCATCCATTCATGTCCATTATGCATTGTGACAGACATGGGTAATTCCAGCAGGACAATGCAACACCCCACATGTCCAGAATTACTACAGAGTGGCTCCAAGAACACTCTTCTGAGTTCAAACACTTCCGCTGGCCGCCAAACTCCCCAGACATGAACATTATTGAGCATATCTGGGATGCTTTGCAAGATGCTGCTCAGGAGAGATCTCCACCCATCTTACGGATTTATGAACAGCCCTGCAGGATTCATAGTTTCATTTCCCTCCATCACCACTACAGACATTAGTAGAGTTCATACACTTCATGTTACGCACTTCTGTGTGCTCGCGGGGGCGCTACAGGTGTACCAGTTTCTTTGGCTTTTCAGTGTACATTTTCCTTATGTGTTCTGGGAACATTACAGTCCCTATTGGTAGGCAGTATTTTCCATTAGTGCTTCCTGTTGTAGGCTCAAAACTGTGAAACTGTAGTAGCAAAAATCTGATTACCTAACATTGCACAATTATATTAGAGGTAAAAGGTTTGATAATCTTGATTTGCATAGCGTGTTTCAATCCATCTTTTGAATGGTTTTCTTTGTAATGTGAAGTTATGCCATCATAATTCAAAATCACACAACTGTTGTTAGAATCTGAGAACTTTTGATGCATTTCTGCTGCTGCTGCTGCTGCTGCTGCTGCATTTCCCCAGAATGCTTGGGTAGTTCAGAGAAGGTAAACTTTGATTGAAGTTATAGAGCATTGACATTGTGATTTGGTTGTTGACTTACGCCCTCACAGTATCATTTTCTTAGGTAGAAATTCTTGTGTGAACTAAGTTTTAGAATTTTTTAGGCACTACAAAACCATAATTATGTGGCACCCCTTCGTGCCCCTACACCCACTCCACCCTAACCAAACCTAACACGAGGAGGGCTAGGCATGTCATTGGCCTATAGCATTGTTCCAGAAGGCAAGTCCTATGTATACATAATTTGTTTAAAATTACCCCAAATGCTCCACCTTAATGGGTTACTTAAATGTCTCCCATTCCTTTTGCTGCCTTTACCCCTATGGGGTTGAAGGTTACCTGGACATTTTTCAATGATATTATCTATTACTTTCAAAGGAGATGTTTTATTGTTTAGATTCCATACTGGGCACTCGGTAAAGCAACTGGATATGATTTTTTTGGAATATGTTTTGGTTACAAATTGTTTTATCTATTTTTGGCAGTGATGTATTTTGCCCTTGTGGGGCACCTTTAGTTTAATCTAGAGATGTAAAATAACGTTATGAGGCATAGCTACATTAAAAATGGGGAATGGGAGTAGTATGAGGCAAAGTTCTAGGTTGTGAACGTGGTTAAGAAGTACTGCGGTGAGCCAGCATCTGTCCATTAATGTCAGCACATAATTGCATGATCAGTTGGTTAGCCGAAACCAGTTTTATTATGATGCTCACTATACTAACCCATGAGCAGTTCTTTATCATGAATGCGATGCTACCTTATTCATTTCTATATCTCTTTTCTTGTCCTTTCCTGACTTCTTATGCATTATATTTACGTTTCATCCTCTATACGCAAAGCTCCATGCAGTGTGTGCCAGAACGTGGTTGGCTGCATGTTACACAAGTTCTTTTAAATACAGGTTGCACATAAAGTCTGGGGAACACTTTCAGTTGTTTATTGCACAAGAACTAAACATTGTACAGATGTCGTACATATTGCATTTTGAAGAGAAACTCTAAAAGTTTGTGCAAACCTTGAGTGACCTGGCAGATGTCAGTAAAGTAATCGAATTCTTACCATACCCATCCCAGCATGGCATTGTCGACTGTGGCAGTCGCTTCCCGTGTTCTCTCCTGGTGCTCTGCAATATCACTTAATAGTGGTACATACACCGGATCTTTAATGTGTCCCCACAGAAAAAAGTCACTTGGAGTGAGATCTGGTGATTGGGGAGGCCATTTTATGAGACAGCTGTCCCCTTCTGTAGCGTGGCACCTGCACTCACTATGTTTATAACTATCGCTGACTATCAGCAAATTACCAAACTATGCTGTGGCGGTACACTTTCGGGGGTTTTCTGAATGACATATGTATTATATCTGTACAATGTTTGGTTCTTGTGCAATAAATAATTGAAAGTGTTCCTGGACTATATGTACACCCTGTATTTTTCTTGGTTTTCGATAGTTTTTCTTTCCAGTAGATATCATAGTTACACTTCAGCATTTTATTCCTGATTTCAGGTCCTATAAATTACTTCTTACACAAGTTCACAGTTATAGTTTAGTTGTAGAGATAACTACACAATCTGGAACGTTGCCTCTTTCTACCCCCATCCTCAAATTTTTAATGTGCCTATGCCTCATAACATTATTTTACACCCCTGGGGTAATCTGAAATGCCCACAAGAGCAAAACGTGTCATTGCCAATAAACAGGTAAAACAATTTGCGACCAAGACAGTCTTATTTTGAGAGACGTAATATAATTGGGTAGATGAATAATGTACTCACCAAGCAGCAGCAGTAGCAGCAACAGGAGAAAACACATAAATACCGTCTTTACTCGGATCTAAGCTGCACTTGAATCTAAGCCGCACCTGAGAAATGAGACTCGAAATAAAGGGGAAAAAAATTCCCGAATCTAAGCCGCACGTGAAATTTGAGATTCGAAATTCAAGGGAAGACAAAAGTTTTAGGCCGCACCTCCAAATCGAAACAAAGTTGGTCCATTGTAATACGAGACACAATTTAGATCGAATGAGTGGCGATACAGCTACAGTAGTTTGATTCGAGTCGTAAGCTTTGCAGTTAAGCTTTACCAGGTAGCCATTGCTATGCGTCAGGTGCTCCGTCCATATTTATGCGGGTACGCTTCCTTTTTCACGTGCTTCGTCTGGTTTGAAACGATTGCTTATTTTGCTGTGATCTGATAAGTGCCGCTTTCTTTGTTATAGGTGTTTACGTCACTCTAAGCTGAAAATGCATTACTGTACTGTGTCAGGCATTGTTTGTCGCATTCTGATACTGCGTGTTTATGACCTGTCACCGCTCGCGGCATGGCTTGCTTTTGCGCGCGCTGCCGCCGCTTACAATTAAAAGAGAGAGATAGAGAGAGAGAGAGAGAGAGAGAGAGAGAGAGAGAGAGAGAGAGAGAGAGAGAGAGGTATCATCTCATTAGCGAAACAATGGCAAGAGACTGCTATTTGTTGTTACTTACACTGCTGCTTTCTTTGATAATGATCAACAAGAACCAAATAATAGACTGCATATGATAGAACATGTTCTGAACGAGAGTTAGGTGAAAATTTTTCTCCGTTTGAAAATCTTTGCGGCCGCTTCTTTAGTACGTCTAATTCTGCACAGAAATTAGTCATCTTGGATTTCAAAATCTAGTCAGTTGCCGTGCTTCATTTCTGACTGTATCACTATTAGGCATAAGAATAATACGAATATAAACATGACATGATATGTATATTCTTCTGCATTTGCTGTTGTCTCACTCTAGTTTCGTAGTTTATTAGGCAGACAGGATTTAACTGAGATAGCAGCAAACATGAAAGAATATATGGCAAAATATTTATTTTCGTATTATTCTTGTGGTGAAGAGAATGCTGCATGTGATTCATATTTCATCAGGTTCCTATTAGCAACCATCTCTCCTCACAGGTAGGAAAAAATTCAGAACATAGAGTTGGCCATATTGACAAACATCCGAAACAGTCTTGCCAGTCGGATTTTCGTAGTACATTGAAATTCTGCTACAATCGAAGATGAACAGTACGGAATTTGTATTTGCTTCGTTGGATAATGTATGAAAATGTAGTGGTTGAAACTCGGGGCAGAGGAAAAAAAGCTTGTCTTCCACCTTTTTTTAAAAATTTATTTACTGACATAGAGGTTTTGACGCCAGTATTTATCTTTGTGCCTGCAAAGAATGCCTGTGTAGCGCTACATATATTCGATGGCAGAAGTTAGTTGTGGGGGCACCTACCAACGTTTTTCAGAACTTCCGCTTCCGTTGCACTCGATTCTAAGCTGCAGGCGGTTTTTTGGATTACAAAAACCGGAAAAAAGTGCGGCTTAGATTCGAGTAAATACGGTAGTTATGGGTATGTGCAAGATTTTGGGGCTAGTGGCATCTTCTTCTAGAAGAGTGGTTGAAGAGGAAGAAAGAGGAATGAAGAAAACGGACTGGCAAGATTTAGGAATTGATGATAGTTATGGAAAAGTTGCCTAAAACCCGGGCCAGGGGAGTATTACCAGATGGGATGAGAAGGAAAGACTGACTGACTGAGGACTGCATCATGCAGGTAGAAGATAAGGTAATAAGTTAGAAAGAGATTACTGACAAAGCTAAGTGTATTATAGATTGAAGAATGGTGAGTTGGTGGGGGGGGGGGGGGGGGGGGGGGAGGAGAGGGAGATAAAGTTAGAAAATAAGACATAGAACACTGAAAGGGTATGACGAAAGGAATAATTATTGAGATGAAATGCTGAGACTAAAGAAATAAGTGTAAATATAGGCTACGTTGGTGGTAAGCTGTTGGAAGATGAGTGGGCATAGTTAGAGGATGTATACTGGTAACACACAATATCATGTTGCAGAGCGTGCTTTACAGCATGACAGTCATGACCTCGGTGCCTTTTTCACTGAATGTGCCATCGTGATCCCCTTTCCTCTCCAACACCAATTTCTCAGAACTGCACAAGAGGAAACTGATGCAGCGTGTTGCCACCAACATGATCTAAATTTAAATTAATTTCTTGAATCTTATAATTTATTTTCAGTAATTATTCCTTTTCTTCTCTCCCTTTAGTTTTCTATTTATTTTTTCCTGCACCTCACCTCACCTCTCTTCCACATGTAATACACTCAGCTTTCTTCTGTAATTAGCTCTTCCACAATGTTTTGTCAGTGATCTCTGTTGTGCTTAATCCCCTATCTTCTATCTTTAACTGCAGTCCCCGACACAGTGTCTTTCCTTCTCATTACGTCTGGTAAGTCTGCCCTGCCCCATGGTTTTGGGCGACTTTTCTTTAACAGTTTCTAATCCTTACCAGTCCTTTACCTTCATCCCTTCAGCGCTTCTGAAAGAGGAGGAGCCACTGGCCTCCAAAAGCTTGCATATTTTCATAACTTTAGTGTGTGTTTTCTTCTTGCCACCACATGTGGGGTTATTTTTTTATTCATCCAATTATATTTTCAAACATGGGCTATTTTCTATGGAGAGTTTTATTTATGTGGCTGTAGCCGATGCAGTATTTGGTTTGCAAACATAAAGCCTACAGCTACCCTTTGCCCCCCCCCCTCCCTCCCACTCTCTGCTTGCCCCACCCAGCTAGTATCAGAGTCACAGCCCCGTTCCCTAGTACTTATTCATGTACATGGCCAAGCTGTTAGGTTGGAACAATTGAACATTAGAGAATGGGGCTGCGACCCTGAAATGAAATATAAATAAAATAAAAACAAAGTAAAAAAGTGGAACTATTGTTTCCAAAAAAGTCGTCGTCAGTCAGGCTAACGATCCCAAAAACACTGAATCCAACATCAAATGTTTGTCGCCTTTATGTGTTGCTCCCTTCTCTTCCTCATTTGGATTGTCAGGATGTTGGAGGTGTCTTCTCCAACATAAGTTTTCAAGATAGTGAGTCATGTATGTACCACATTCGGCTAAAATTTGCTTCACGCATTCCTGAGCTCTACTCTGGTATATACACTGCCTACCGAGAAAGTGAAGCACCCAAAAGACTTGATCAGATGTCAGTGTAACTTCTCACATGCATGCACCATTGTTGGGTATGTAAATGGAGTCGCAATTATCTGTATTAAGTAGAGCAGCTACCAGAGTGCACCAGTGTAGTTTGCGTTTGGTGGTGTTACGTGGCCTGGTAGGGTATATAAGGAGGTGAACAGCATCAGATGTTGAGTGATCATCGTGAAGGGCAGATGCCACTTCCTTGTTTATGACAGTATTATCGGCACCTGAGAGAGTGAGATAGTTTGAAAGAGGCCTCATTGTGGATATTCGTAGAGTCAAAATTTAAAGCCTATTCTTGAAACTTTGTAAGTAGGCTTTCTTGGAATGGTTTTCTGTCTATCTTGAAGAGTCTGTCAGTTCAATTTCTTTGGTATCTTTGTCGGTCTCCACGGGTCAAACAAACCTGTGACTATTTGTACTGCTCTTATCTGTTGACATTCAATATCTTGTGTTAGTCCTGTTTGGTATGAGTTTCACACACCAGAGCACTATTCTAGTATCACACCATTGATTTGTAAGGAACTTCTTTGTAGATTGATTGAATTTCCATAATATTTTACCAATAAATTGAAGTCTGACACCTGCTTTACCTATGACTGACTGAACTTACGTGATAATTCCATTTCATATCCCTATAAATTGTTACACACAGGTATTTGTAAGAGTTGACAGATTCCAACTGTCTCTTTTTGATACTGTTGTCATAAGATACTATCTCTGCCGTTTTATGAAGTGCACAGTTTTGAACATTTAAAAGAAGTTGCCTGTCTTTGCACCACTTCGAAATATTATAACAATCTGACTGAATATTTGTGCAACTTTCATCAGACAATACTTCTCTACAGATAACCACATCATCCTGTACAGATAACCACATCATCCTCAAATGTTTGAGGTTACTATTACTATTTTCTGCAATGTCATTAATATACAACATAAACAGCAAGGGTCTAAACACATTTCACTTGGCTCCCACTCGAAGTTACTTGTACATCCGTCAAGTCTCTCAGTCGAAGATAATATGCTGCATCCTCCCTACCAAAAAATCCCCAGTTGTATCACAAATTGTCGTACCCCAAACAATGATATTTTTGACAATAAGCTTAGATGGAGAATGGACTCGAATGCATTTCAGAAGTTGAGAAATACTTCCGTAACCTGACTGGCTTGATTCCGCACCAGTAAAGCACAAGTTGAGTTCGTGTGATTGATGTTTTCAGACTCTGTACTACTTGTCATGGATGACAAGTTGAAAGTCAGAATGTGATTTAAAACTCTACAATTGGATGTCAAGGATATTGGATGGTAGTTTTGTGGATCGCTTCTGTAGGCAGGTGTGACCTGTGCTTTCTTCAACCTACCAGTCAGTTTTTTAATTTTTTTTAATGTTTTATTTTTTAATTATTTTTTATTCAAATATAGTTAAGACAGGTAATTCAGCAGCAAATCCAGTAGAGAATCTGTAGGGATTCCATTGAACCTGGAGCTTTGTTCAATTTTAGTGATTTCAGATGTTTCTCGAGACCATCGACTTGAAAATCTGTTTTGCACATCTTTGCAGTGATGTGAGAATTACATTGGGGCAGTACCACCCTGATTTTCATTTGTAAAGGGACATTCGAAAACAGTGTTCAGCAATTCTGGTGTTGCTGGTTGAGTTCCTGTCTAATCCATGAGTGACTTAATATTAACTTTGGTACCACTAACAACTTTTACATATGACCAGAATTTATTTGGATTTTGTGAGAGATCCTTCTATAATATTCTGCTACAGTTGTCCTTGAAGGCTTTACACATGTTTCTCTTGACAGCCAAATGAGTTTCATTCAGATCTCCATACTTATACCACTATGCCTTGTTTTCCACCTATTATACAGTAATTCTGCTCTCCAGAGCTAAAAGTTTCAGAGTTACTTATTGAGGTATGACATTGCTTCCTCTTTACCTGGTTACTGAAAATATAAATCCTTCAACTTGTTCTGTTTGCACTTTGTACTTCAGTATTCACAGTTGCTACAGCTGTATTAACGTCAGTGATACCAGTTTCAGTGTGTTCAAACTCACAGATCAGGTCTGTTTGTTGCTTTTATATCCAATATACACTATCCAGTCACACTGATGTGACCACCTGTCAAAAGCTTGAATGACCACCTTTTCTGGTGTGAACCATTGTGAGATATGCAGGAAGAGTGTCTGTGAGGTTCTGGAAGGTATTGACAGGGCTGTGGCGCCATGCCGACTCCAGTGACTTAGCCAGCTGCACTATGTTTCTTGGTTGAGAATCCATGGTGCATACACCCTGGTCGAGATGGCTCCACAAAGATTATGGTAAACTCATCCTGGTGCTCTTCAAACCACACACGTACGCTGTGAACTGTGCAACTCATTGCATTGTCCTGCTGGTAGATGCCATCATGCTAAGGAAAACCAAACTGCATAGAGGGTTGGACATGATCTCCAAGGATAGATGTGTGCTTGTGTTGATTTGTTGTGCATTTCATAATTACAAGATTACCCATGGGATGCCACGAAACATTCTCAAGACCATGACACTCCCTCCTCTGACCTGCACCTTTCTGATGATTGTTGCAGGGTGTTTGCTTTCAGACCGTAAGTTCCACGCTTTGTCACTGACTGCTATCCGTCAGCATGGATGTATGGACCCGGAACCTTCAGGGGAAGCCCAAGCCCATATTCAGTTATTTGCTGAACAGTCATTGAGGAGACATTGTTGGTAGCCCCTTAGGTCATCAAGGTGGTCAGTTGCTCAATAGTTGCACATCTACTTGTCAGCACACATGTTCTCAGCCATTGTTCACCCGTGTCATCTGTGGCCCATGGTGCATCACAGTTGCCCTCCACACCCATTTTGGATAGCACTGTTTTGCTGTGCACAGTATACTTTTAACTGTTGCGGCACAGAACAGTTAACAAACTTTGCTGTTTCGGAAATGTTTTCAATGATGATGTCTTTTTGGACATCAGATAAATTGCTCTGTTTCTGCATAACAACGACGACTGCACTGTTAACTATGTCCTCCTGACTTGTTATATATAACCACCACTACTAGCACTGTCACCTACCGACTGTGAGTGGTTATTGCACTGTGAAGTTGAACATAGCCTGTAGTCACATTAATGTGACTAGACAGTGTATTTCAGCCATGAGAGGGGTACTGAAAAATCAGTTGTAGGTAGTTTTCAGAGAAAACAACCAGAAAAGTTTCAAGAAATGTCTTGTCACTCCCACCACTTACAAAACTGTAGTTCCTCAGTTCATGATAGTTGGAGTAAAGTCTCCTCCAATAATGGCACTATGATTGGGGGAACTAATGCACTAGTAAACTTAGGTTTTTCTGAATTTTTGGTTATATCTGGAGGTGAGTCTGGTGATCAGTAGAAGGCTTTGATTGTGAGTTTATGACCACCCTTAAAACAGTATGGCATGCAGTTTTAATGTCTGTCTTGCTGCATTTAATTGTCTTGTGTGTGTGTGTGTGTGTGTGTGTGTGTGTGTTTTGTTGTTGTTGTTGTTGTTGTTGTCTTCAGTCCTGAGACTGGTTTGATGCAGCTCTCCATTCTACTCTATCCTGTGCAAGCTTCATCATCTCCCACTACTTACAGCAGCCTACAACCTTCTGAATCTGCTTAGTGTATTCATCTCTTGGTCTTCCTCTAGGATTTTTACCCTCCAATGCTAAATTTGTGATCCCTTGATGCCTCAGAACATGTCCTACCAACCGGTCCGTTCTTCTTGTCAAGTTGTGCCACAAACTCCTCCCCAATTCTATTCAATACCTCATTAGTTACATGATCTACCCAACTAATCTTCAGCATTCTTCTCTAGCACCACATTTCAAAAGCTTCTATTCTCTTCTTGTCCAAACTATTTATTGTCCATGTTTCACTTCCATACATGGCTACACTCCATACAAATACTTTCAGAAACAACTTCCTGACACTTAAATCTATACTCGATGTTAACAAATTTCTCTTCTTCAGAAACGCTTTCCTTGCCATTGCCAGTCTACATTTTATATCCTCTCTACTTCGACCATCATCAGTTATTTTGCTCCCCAAATAGCAAAACTCCTTTACTACTTTAAGTGTCTCATTTCCTAATCTAATTCCCTCAGCATCACCTGACTTAATTCGACTACATTCCATTATTCTTGTTTTGCCTTTGTTGATGTTCATCTTACATCCTCCTTTCAAGACCCTGTCCATTCCATTCAACTGCTCTTCCAACTCTTTTGCTGTCTCTTGACAGAATTACAATGTTATCGGCAAACCTCAAAGTTTTTATTTCTTCTCCAAATTTTTCTTTTGTTTCCTTTACTGCTTGCTCAATATACAGATTGAATAACATCGGGGAGAGGCCACAACCCTGTTTCACTCCCTTCCCAACCACTGCTTCCCTTTTGTCCCCCCATGACTCATAACTGCCATCTGGTTTCTGTACAAATTGTAAATAGCCTTTTGCTATTTGTATTTTACGCCTGCCACCTTTAGAATTTGAAAGAGAGTATTCCAGTCAACATTGTCAAAAGCTTTCTCTAAGTCTACAAATGCTAGAAATGTAGGTTTGCCTTTGCTTAATCTTTCTTCTAAGATAAGTCATAAGGTCAGTATTGCCTCACATGTTCCAACATTTCTATGGAATCTGAACTGATCTTTCCCTTGGTCGGCTTCTACCAGTTTTTTCATTCGTCTGTACAGAATTCGCGTTAGTATTTTCCAGCCGTGACTTATTAAACTGATAGTTTGGTAATTTTAACATCTGTCAACACTTGCTTTCTTTGGGATTGGAATTATTATATTCTTCTTGAAGTCTGAGGGTATTTCGCCTGTCTCATACATCTTGCTCACCAGATGGTAGAGTTTTGTCAGGACTGGCTCTCCCAAGGCCATCAGTAGTTCTAATGTAATGTTGTCTACTCCCGGGGCCTTGTTTCGACTCAGGTCTTTCAGTGCTCTGTCAAACTCTTCACGCAGTATCATATCTCCCATTTCATCTTCATCTATGTCCTCTTCCATTTCCATAATATTGTCCTCAAGTATATCGCCCTTGTATAGACCCTCTATATACTCCTTCCACCTTTCTGCTTTCCTTTCTTTGCTTAGAACTGGGTTTTCATCTGAGCTCTTGATACTCATACAAGTGGTTCTCTTTTCTCCAAAGGTCTCTTTAATTTTCCTTTAGGCAGTATCTATCTTGCCCCTAGTGAGATAAGCCTCTACATCCTTACATTTGTCCTCTAGCCATCCCTGCTTAGCCATTTTGCACTGCCTGTCGATCTCATTTTTGAAACATTTGTATTCCTTTTTGCCTGCTTCATTTACTGCATTTTTATATTTTCTACTTTCATAAATTCAATGTTTCTTTTGTTACTCAAAGATTTCTACTAGCCCTCGTCTTTTTACCTACTTGATCCTCTGCTGCCTTCACTACTTCATATCTCAGAGCTACCCATTCTTCTTCTACTGTATTTCTTTCCCCCATTCCTGTTAATTGTTCCCTTATGCTCTCCCTGAAACTCTGTACAACCTCTGGTTTAGTCAGGTTATCCAGGTCGCATCTCCTTAAATTCCCACCTTTTTGCAGTTTCTTCAGTTTTAATCTACAGGTCATAACCAATAGATTGTGGTCAGTCCACATCTGCCCCTGGAAATCTCTTAAAATTTAAAACCTGGTTCCTAAATCTCTGTCTTACCATTATATAATCTATCTGATACCTTCTAGTATCTCCAGGATTCTTCCATGTATACAACCTTCTTTTATGATTCTTGAACCAAGTGTTAGCTATGATTAAGTTATGCTCTGTGCGAAATTCTGCCAGACGGTTTCCTCTTTCAGTTCTTACCTCCAATCCATATTCACCTACTATGTTTCCTTCTCTCCCTTTTCCTACTGACGAATTCCAGTCACCCATGACTATTAAATTTTCATCTCCCTTCGCTACCTGAATAATTTCTTTTATCTCATCATACATTTCATCAATTTCTTCATCACCTGCAGAGCTAGTTGGCATATAAATTTGTACTACTGTAGTAGGCATGGGCTTTGTGTCTATCTTGGCCACAATAGTGTGTTCAGTATCCTGTTCGTAGTAGCTTACCCGCACTCCTATTTTTTTTATTCATTATTAAACCTACTCCTGCATTACCCCTATTTGATTGTGTATTTATAACCCTATATTCACCTGACCAAAAGTCTTGTTCCTCCTGCCACCGAACTTCAGTAATTCCCACTATATCTAACTGTAACCTATCCTTTTCCCTTTTTAAATTTTCTAACCTACCTGCCTGATTGAGGGATCTGACATTCCACGCCCCGATCCGTAGAACGCCAGTTTTCTTTCTCCTGATAACGACATCTTCTTGAGTAGTCCCCGCGCGGAGATCCGAATGGGGGGACTATTTTACCTCCAGAATATTTTACCCAAGAGGACGTCATCATCATTTAACTATGCAGTAAAGCTGCATGACCGTGGGAAAAATTACGGCTGTAGTTTCCCGTTGCTTTCAGCCGTTCGCAGTACCAGCACAGCAAGGCCGTTTTGGTTAGTGTTACAAGGCCAGGTCAGTCAATCGTCCAGACTGTTGGCCCCTGCAACTACTGAAAATGCTGCTTGCCCCTCTTCAGGATCCACACATTCGTCTGGCCTCTCAACAAATGCCCCTCTGTTGTGGTTGCACCTACGGTACAGCCATCTGTATCGCTGTGGCATGCAAGCCTCCCCACCAACGGCAAGGTCCATGGTTCATGGCTTGGGGGGGGGGGGGGGCTGCGACAAATACACCATCTCTTTTTACCATTAGGCTATCTTTTTGTCACCTGGAGAAGCATTTCTCTTGCTCTTATACTGAAACTTTGCATCTCCTAGAGCTTTTGTTATTTGTACTGGATGCAGAGTTGCATAACCTACAAGAACACTGTGTGTACCCCCACTAAACCAGCCAGGTAGCTAACTAGATAGCAACCTCTGACATGTAGTGCACGCATGACCCATTTAGGGGGACCACACAGTTTTCAAACCTATGGCACAAGTCCAATAAGTTGCAGTCTTAACTTATTGCAGAAAGTCTGTCTTCCAGTCCTTCCGCCCGACTCTGAACCTGGAGGCTACAATCAGACCTGTGGTCAATGCTGCAGAAAGTGAATTTCATTGAAGCCCCGTGAGCAAGACTGGTCTTCTCATCGCTGTCTGTGAGTCAGTGGAATGATCCGAGCATGAACGCAGTGCCCAGATCCAGGCATTGTTTGTTTGAACATGTATGCCATTTCCTTGGCGGGTACCAATGTTCACTGGATGTTTGAAGTGCTGACAATTAATATCAGGCTGCGGGGGGGGATCAATTTAAGATCCTGATTGCTACCTGGTCACTGTCTCCCTGTGCAGGACACCTAGACCTACTACTGACAAACTGCTCACAGTCAAGTAAATGTGTAGTGGTAGATCCTGCACTTCCTGTAGATGAGACAGGATCCATGGGAAAGGATAGTACTTGGGGAAGATTCAGTACCTCTGGTACATGACACCCAGGAGCTCTCCCAGCATACATATTCTTTGCAGCTTCCAGCCATTTGACAGCAGTCATTGTGATCTCCAGCTGCTTATGAACATCAAACCAACTCGTCCTGAGAGAACAGCAGTCGCATTGGGGCTGTGTTGTGACTGGTGTAGTGTTTTACAGAACTGTAGAAAGAGAACTTTTGAATTGGCCTGGTGATTCTCTTTGGATTTCTGGTTCTGTTAAGCTAAAAGTGTAGTAGCTGGTCAGTATGCTCTCTTCTGCTTGCTGCCAACTTGCGCACAAGTGTAACAGTTTTCAACTGCAACTAATTCTCCTCTGTATTCTCGCATTCCATAATCACTTTCATCTTAACAGTGTCTGAGGCTTCTAGTAGGGTGGGAGGACTCGGAAATTAGAAGAAAGAATAAAACATATCTACTGACGAGACTGCCTACAATATGCTTGTCTGACCTCTTCTGGAGTACTGCTGCATGGTTTGGGACCCTTACCAGATAGGATTAATGGACTATATTGAAAAAGTTCAAAGAAGAGCAGCACGTTTTGTATTATCGCAAAATAGGGGAGAAAGTGTCACTGACACAATGCAGGATTTTGGGTGGACATCGTTAAAATGGAGGCATTGTCGTTGTGGCGGAATCTTGTCACGAAATTTCAATCACCAGCTTTCTCCTCCAAATGTGAAAATATTTTGTTGACACCGACCTACATAGGGAGAAAGGATCATCCTAATAAAATAATGGAAATCGGAGCTTGCACGGAAAGTATTGTTCGGTATTGAAATAATAGAGAATTATTGTGAAGGTAGTTCGATGAACCCTCTGCCAGGCATTCAAGTGTGATTCGCAGAGTATGCATGCAGGTGTAGATAATGGAATCAGCTGACTGGCCTTCAGGTCGTGTGGTGTTTTTCTAGCCTTAGGATTGAACAATGCTGTGTATTTTGTTTTGTTTTCATGTACAGTAAATCACATTTTTGCTCCTTCGGCTTCCATTTTTTTGTACATCTCTCTCCACAGTGGCGGGATGTGCTTATGCATGTAACTGACGGGATTTCATCACCTTTGTACCTCTCTTGTTAATTTTTTGTATCTGACTTTGCGGTGGTAAATTAAAGAGGACTGCAGATGGACTATCAACCTGTTCCACTCCATCTGTAAAGTTGAGCTTCTGGTCATTTTGTTGTTCACCTTTACATTTGCCTCTGTGTCTTTCATTGTCAACTTGACTAACCTCCTTAGCTTGTCATAGATGCTTCATTCTCTTAGTGCTTCATACAATGCTGTCTTGTTAACAGTATCAAAACCTTGCTTAAGCTCGACACAGGAAGTGAAGGTCTATGTCGTATCCATAAAAGTTTTCCATTATTTGTCTGTCAACAAACAAACTGGTCAGAAGTGCCCCTATTTTGCCAGAGACCTCATTGGTATTCTCTGAGAATATTTTTGGCACATTTATTCATGTTTCCATCCTGTTTCTTTTATATAGGGCAAGTACCTCTCTCCTGGCTTCCATATGTCAGAAATTTTCCAGCATGCTTAGTGCGACTAGCACTCCTGAGAGAGCTGATGATGTGGAGATTGATTCCAGAAAGGATTTACACTTAGCAGTGGAGTGTGCACTGTTTTCAAATGTCTGGCCAGATTAAAACTGTCCCTGATAGACACTCAAACCCAAAACGTTGTTCCCCAGTTCCTGCCCATCGCAGGTAGTGTTATTACAGACCTATGGTTAGGTTGTGTTAAAAGTTTATGATCACTTGCTCAGATACAACATGATGTAGGTGTTCTTAAACCTCCATACTTTCCACACATGTGATCAACATTTAGTTATTACTGTTGTAGTTTTCAAATATTGTAATACAAGGCGTATTTCAAAACTAAGGTCCGCTGACCAGTATTTAAATGTTGCTTGGCCTGAATGAAGTTCCACATACGCAGCACTGTCTACTGACTCTTAGGAAGCTACTGCAGTTTTGGTTTGATTCAGTAGTCGTTTACCAGTCTGTGAGAGAAGATCACGATGGCCGAGACAATTGTAGATCCTGCCTGTTGTGAAATGTGCATTGTGATTAGATTTTTACTGGAAAAAGGATCATCACCTGCTGAAATCCATCATGAGTTATGCCTAGTGTATGCACCTGAAGTAATGAGTAACAAACAAGTGAAAAAACACTGTTGGGAATTTCAAGATGCACACACAATTTCACGATGAACAGGAGAGTGGCAGGCCAAGTATTTGGACCAATGACAGTGTTGATAAAGTGCACCAAAAACTTGAAAGGGATCAGTGATTGATGATTAGTGGTCTAGCTAATGAATTCCAGAATGTTGCTTGAACCTAATATTACAGGATTGTGCTATTGCAAACTGTGTGTGAGATGGGTTACAGAAATGCTCACTGATCAGCACAAAGAGCAAAGAACGCATATTGCATGACAGTTTTTGGAGTGCTATGGACAAATGGAGACTTTTCCCCATTGTTACAGGCGACCACTATTGGTTCACCCAAGTCAAAAAAGTTTAAGCAATCTCCATTCTAAAATCAGAAACTGTGGGTACTGTTTCTTGGGAGGAAAAGGGCTTTATTTTGATTGATTTAGTGGACCGTGGGTTAACAATTATGCCTGACTTTATACTGTGAAATGTAACCAAACTGAGATGCGTGATCCAAAATTGACGCTACGGAAAAATTTGGCTGGCATAATCCTCCTCCATGACAATGCACACCCTCATGTAGCCGCCAAAATCCAAGAGAACTTTCAAGATTTTCATTGGGAACTTTCTGTGCACACTTTGTACAGTCGTGACCTTGCACTAAGGGACTATTTCCTCTTCTTGCATTTGAAAAAGGGGCTGGATGGTTCAGTTACCAGGTGCCAGATTTCTACGCAGTGAGGTTAAAGAAGCTGGTGCAGTCTTACAGAAAGTGTCTATATTTGAATGGCATTTATGTGGAAGAGTAAAATAGATCTGTAGTAAAATATTACTGTCAATAAAAGTCTTTCTAGTTTGAATCGAACAGAATGTGTATTAGTAGGCTTGAATCAAACGGAATGAATAGCTTGAACCTGGGTCATTGTGCCAATTCATTTCATTAGTAAAGTTCTTCCCAATTAAAAAATTTTCAGGCTCGTGTGTTACTTCTTCTGGTTATTGTAATTAATTGCTTACTTTGTGCTTAGAAATCGTAGGAAGAGGCTGATGATTGACATATCAGTCTTTGTATTGTTCTGTTGTTGACAGTTAATTTTGGGTAGCAAAGTGTTTATTTTTCCATGTAAAATATTATTTTCCTTCTGTGTATATACTGTGCTGTTCTTTTGTTGTGCAGCTTATTTCATTCCACTGTATTCTGTTACTGTTATTTTTTACATTTGTAATTATATTTTACGAAACAGTAGCTGAACCAAGGAAAGAGCCAGAGTTGAACAGACAGATACCTCTTTCGAGGGAGCAGAAGGGTGCCATTAATTCGATGGTGGACAGCCTTCTGATAGCACAGGACTCCCTGAAGACTCCTGCAGAGGGTGGGTCAGGCAGCCACGAGAAGCGACCTTCGGAGAAAAGTCAGCGTCAGCACAGTCGATCGAGTCGCCATGCTGAACGGGAAGAGAGACGGAGCTCAAAGGTAGGCTCCATCACTTTACCTCATATTGTTTCATTGTGCAGTTGCATGAAATTACAGTGAAACTGAAAATGATTAATAGTTATCAGTTTTGTAGCAGCTTAACACTCATTTTCCATTGCGTAAACTATTGTAAATTTAGGAGAAGGAAATGGTTATTGATGTCTCATACTGTATAACCCAGCTTTTACGTTGCCTAAATTACCTTGCCTTTTACAACATTTTTTTTGTTCCTGTCAAATTTCCAGTGTCCACAATGTTATTTTGCAGCTGATTTTGTTATGAAAAAATCGTTTTGGATGAAAAAATGACGTTGGCCATCCAGTACAATCTACAAATATTATGTGGTTAAGTTTCTTGACACCAGAGCACTCTACTCATTGTATTTGAACATGAAAATGTCTAAAAGTTGGTACAATTCGTGCCATATCTCCCGTCACTGCCAAGCTCTACGTGGCATGGTGGCTGATGGGAGTAACTAGGTTTGTTCGAATAATGATATCATGACCAATCACGACCATCTCCAAACTGTCTCTATTATGCAAACACGGTTTCGCGATTGTTGTGATCATCATGATACCTTTGTTGAACCATATTTAGTGTGTTTCAGCGTTTGGCGATTTGTAGTGCTAGTTGGCACTGTCATTCTCTTTGTGTTGCGTTTTAGTTAAAACACTGCACTGGGTATGTATTGTTTTCGTGCTGAACAAAACATGTTTCGAGAATTTATTCTCATTGTAAAGTTCAGTATTTACTTATGCATTTTTTGTAATGTTATGCAAACAAACAATGTGAGTGACAGTTTGCGTGTGTGTGGTTTCCCACAAAACTGAGGAGGCACAGTACTTGATAACCTCAAAAAGGTGGCTACAGTGTAAGAGCTGCGGAATAATATGAATTCAAACACCACACAAAATACATATCTGCATACTTGCACTTGACAACGAGAAAAAATTCTCAAAATGCTTCATGCTAAGCATGAAAAATACCTAACTAGTGCAGTATTTCATTATTTAAATAATGAATGACAGCTGCAGGCTTTCAAAACCATCGATTATGACCTATGAAACAGTAAACTTTCCACTTCCCAGATAGTTATCAGTTCCAGTTACATCAGTGGTTTTCATTAGATAATGAACCTTTATTAGTTAATAAACAAGTCCCTGGCATGTCTTTTGATGCCTGTTGTGTAAATATACCATACATAAAGTGCGAAAATGCAAGGGGGTTTCCTACAAAGTAACTTTTACAGCTTAGAACATTATTTCCCACATTTTATATTTTCCCGCATTTTACACAATTTTTTGAAGTCCCTTGAAAAGTGTAAAAGTGGGATTTCACTGTATGAAATCTGAAGAAACATTTTTTATCCATTCACTGTGTCTAATTTCGTACTGCATGTACTCTTTCTGTGTTGCGTATAAAATGTTTGGAAATGAAAGTTGTGCTGAGAGTTATCATACATTACTTTGGTTAATAATTTAAGCCGTTAATTTCAGATGTTTATAGATATATTGGAATCTTGTAAGATTTCTGATAATTACCAGGGGTGGATGTATGTAATTTTTTTTTCTCACTTTGTAAAGAGGAATGGAAATCGACAAGTATGGAAGCAAAAAAAATTCATTGTTTGGATTGCAACGGAAAGGGGATGATAATGTGCTACACAGGCTGCTATAGCAAGAACAAACACAATCTTTGGAACATAGTACTTCATCGAGCAACATGTAAGGTACAGTGAAATAGAGATTTTGCGTAGCACTGAACACATTGACTGGACAACAGTAATCGAGGTTGCAAAATGGGCTGAGAACTTGTTTATGATCGTTTAGATTGTATTGTTTCTTCGGCGGCTCACCAGAGTGCACCAAGTGGTCAACCCAGATGTGCTCAGGCCTATGAATTGTACGGATGTGCAATCTCTGAAATTGCACTTGTCGTCTTCATCATCATCATCTTTCATCCCCATTACGGTCGGAGGAAGGCAATGGCAAACCACCTCCACTAGGACCTTGCCTAGTAAGGCGGCGCGGGTCTCCCGCGTCGCTCCCCTACGCTCTGTAAAGAAGTATGGGACTCATCATAATCATGAGTGAAGGTACATCACAGGCAGTCCAGGAAATTGTATCTCTATTTATGCAAGGGCTTAAGACGTTAGTGTTCACTGTACTCAATTTCTCGAGGGCTCTCTGCCTTCAAATGCCAGTAAGTGGCTAATCCTCTTAGTTGCTTAGACATCTTATTTTGTACCTCAGTAGAAAAGTTAAAAGCATTGATGAAACAATAAAATACTTCAGGTTTCATGTACATCTTTGTGCTGGAAACCTTTTTAGATATCTTTTAATGATTCCGTATAACTGTCGTAGTTCATACCATCTTAGAAAGAAGAGCAGAATAACAATATTAAGATTAAAGGGTTTTGAAAGACAATTATGTAAATCTTCTCTGCGTCTTTACTCAGTCTGGAAGGTAATTTTATGTAGGATTAGAAGGATGTATAATTTAATAGCATACACGTTTGAGCACACATCAGTAGTAATTTAGAGTATGTTATTAAGGGGGGATGGATTGCACAGGATAGATCTGCAGTGAAGTAGTAAATGCATCTGTTCAAATTTTGTGTATGCAAAATTGTTATTTTGTAAATTCAATTTCTTGAGACAACTGGATGGTTTTTGACCACAGTAAAGAATTACTGATTGTGATTCCAGCTGAGTGCCCTAAACATTTTTGCTGTGTTACCATCAGTAACCAGGGTACTAAGTAAGAGGTTTTTGTACAAGGTTATGAGCACTTGTGGTATCCTAAATAACTTCAGACACTGGGTACGATGAATTCCTTGCAGTAGTGTTCTGCACTGGTCTGTTAATTTTTTAGCCGGCTGAAGTGGCCGTGCGGTTAAAGGCGCTGCAGTCTCAAACCGCAAGACCGCTACGATCGCAGGTTCGAATCCTGCCTCGGGCATGGATGTTTGTGATGTCCTTAGGTTAGTTAGGTTTAACTAGTTCTAAGTTCTAGGGGACTAATGACCTCAGCAGTTGAGTCCCATAGTGCTCAGAGCCATTTGACCCATTTGTTAATTTTTTATTTAGTAAACTGAAGTAATAAGTGTATTAATATATTATGATCATCCTGAGCAAAATTATGCCTGAGAATGCTCGGAATGCAACTGCACAGTATTACTACAGGAAGGAAGATGTTCTTTTGCTTATCTAAACACATCATATGTCGATACTGCTCTGGTATTGGAGCTCCATAAATTGTTGATCTATGGATCAAGTGTTTGCTCTTAAGGGGACAAATGTGGTGTGTGTTCTCAGTCACACTGTTTGCCAGATCTTGCCATACGAGAGCCACTGACGGCACAGTTTTGGCCACTCAAAGTGATAAAAGAATTTTATTTATTTATGGCTTTCTGAAAGCTGCTATGTGTCATTACGGATCATGCGATAATTTGAATTTCCTCTATATAATTTAACATTCTTTTAAAAAATTATTGGCTCAAATGATGCCACGAAACATGACACAAAAAGACACAATGATTGACCCATACACTAGCAAGAAGATTAAATTACTAAAGTATTTCTTGACTTACGTGAAACAAAAGACTTCCAAACCAACATTCATTAGTGAAAATATAATTGCATTGGGTATTAAGTGAAATTTGTGACCGTCTCTTCTTCTTTCTTTCTTTCTTTCTCGCACAAATAAACATGCAGATCTTCAAACAAAAATTGGCAACTTATTTTAAATGTACATATAAACTGCAGAACAGTAATAACGTATGACTAAAATGTCAGTCAGTCAAAATTGGAATCAGTGAGCTCCTACAAGTACCAGGGCATGACAGTTCGTTGGGATGTCAAATGGTTTGATCACATAGGCTCAGTTGTAGGTAAAACAACGGCAGACTTTTGTTCAGTTGTAGGAAACCATGAAGATGCAGCCACTCTACAAAGGAGATTGCTTACAAATCACTTGTACATTTGAGAACATTGACAAGATCTTGGTACCTGTACCATATAGAACCAACAAAGGATATTGAATGTATATGAAAACATGCAGTACAAACAACAACATGTCAGTAGTAGACTTGCTGCAAAACTTTGAACTAGCAGCCACTCTTAACAAGGGAACTATCCAATATGATGTGTTGAAACCTGACCAGAAATTTTTTGTACAGGAAGAATACACTGAAAGAAACACAAGGACAGAATTTTAGTTGCAAATACTCACTGCAAGTATTTTTTTTTTAAAAAAGAGTTGAAAATTGTTAAATTCATAGGTTGGCAGATGGCTGAAGGAATGTACGTTTCTGCAGTAGCTGCAGCAGACTGCATGTGCAACACTATGTGTGCATAGCCTTTGTTGACTGCAAATTGGTAAACAGATAACATGCAACAATGTAGTCATAATTTGAAAGGTAAATTCCAGTTTCTGTAGACATGTTTTTTTAACAACTGTTCGCTGGAATTAGCAATTTATTTTTACCTTCCATAATCAGTAGCAGTTGTCTTTTTGCGGTATCACTAAGTGTTAACAATGGAGGTACGACTGAATTAATTTTCTGTGTGTTTTCATGATATATGCTAGCTAGTAGAATTTGCCTTTACAAAGGTTTGAGAGTTCACAGTAATCTGAAATCCAATTAATGTTTTCAACTGGGTGAAGATGAAAACACGAAGAATGTGGTATGCACTCGAAATCATCTATTTCTTCTGAAGACTTACATATGTGCTATTTATTACTTAATTTCATGTACATGTATTTGTATGATGCTGACGTTGCGTTAGAAACTGTGGCAACATTAGAAGGAACAGGAAATAGTTGATGACTGCGAATTGTAGTTTGGACTGTGATTGTCGTGCTAACTAAAGTCCAGATCAAAACACAATGCCTTCCTAACCCAAAGAAAACAAGCACGATAATAGCTTTCAGTATCAAAGAAAAGGCTGTCAGGTTTTTTTGTTAACTGAAGGAGGGAGAGAAAACGGCTAAAGTTGAGCAGTCTGTGAAGCTGGTTCCGTTTTGTAAAATCTGAACATGAATTACTGAAGTGGATCAAAGATTTATTAGAAAGTTTATTTCAGGTAAATGTTTAGAGAAGATGCTGTCAATAGGTAATACTATAGAGAAATTCTTAGCTGACGTAGAGACAGAGCTTCTAGTAAACCCCAAAAATGCTGTGTACAAAGCCAGGTAGTCTGGTTTTGTGTGAGAACTTTGTCACTTCACGTGAAAGACAGACAAAGTTGCTTGTGCAGTTGGTGGCTCATTAAAAGCAGGACTTTTTAGTTGCAAAAACCTTGTAATCAATGTGCCAAAATCTGGAAAAATGAATGAGAATAATTTTCAATATTACATCCAAAACATCATCTTAACAGCTGCAGCAAATAATTCATCACTTTTGTTGTGCTCTCTGCCTGGAAATAACATCACACATGTCTGTAGAAAACGATGAAAGGTCACTCTTGATAAAGAAAGAAGAAAGGGGGGGGGGGGGAATACCAGTACTGCCGATAGGCACAAATAAAAGTAATGTTAGCTTTTGGAACTATTCGTACCTCAGGGAGGAGATAGGGATGTGTTGGCGAAGGTAAGAAAAAACTAACAGGTCAAACAAATCCTAGGATGAGAGGGAGCCGCAAGTAATGAGGTAGAGGGGAGACAAAGATGTAGGGGGCCACAGTCTCTCACAGGTGTTGGAATGTGACTGACTTGCCCTCCTGTTTGTAGTTCCATACTTTCCTCAAGTGAATTTTCCTTGTTAGAGAATCTATGTTGCTAAACAGCTAATCTGGTGCATGGTCACACAGTCCCAGCTGCAGGTTGCATACCTAACGGCTTCTAGGAGCAACAAAAATTTGATTGTCAGTATTCCGTAGGGTTATTGACCAAATCTACAAATTTGAAATGCTGTCATAACCTCATATTTTTCAGTCTGCATTCTAACACGGCCTTCACCTGGCAACGATGTGAGGAGTTACCTGAAATGACATGTGGTTTGGATTCCACATTAAACCGTAGGTCCCCTTTTCCTGTTTGGAAAAGAGGTAGGTTAAGGACACAAGAGTTGCGGAAGTGGCAACCAATCAAAAGGCTTGCACCAGACATCTGAGCCACAAAAATAACAATAATAATATTTTTCTCACTAACATGGTTAATCTCAAATTTTCAGCCTGAAGTTTCCATTGTGTGGTTTAACATATTAACTCATTTGTAAAGTATTTGCACACTTGGAGCTGTTGCATACATGGGAGATCAGATTCTTTACAGAACTGAACGTGAGTGGTTTGCTGGTCAGTACCAAAGTTAGCACTTTATACGATACAACATAACTTAAAAAAATACTTTCAATATTATGAAAAGGATAGATTGCTACTCACCTTATAGCGGAGATTTTAAGTCACAGACAGGCACAACAGAAAGAATGCTAAACACACAAGTTTTCGGCCAGGAGGCCTTATTCTGAAGAGATAACATACAAGTACATATTCACACAAACGTAGCTCACACGTGTGACCACTGTCTCTGGCTGCCGAAGCAGACGATGAGCAACTGGATATGATGGGAGAAGCAATTTGGTTGATGAGCAACTGGATATGATGGGAGAAGCAATTTGGTTCGTGCGGTGGTGGGGTGAAGAGGAGACTGGGAGGGGAGGCATAACAGAGTAGGGGTGGGGGGCAGTAAAATGCTGCTTGTGTGAGTCTACAGGGATGATGTGGGAAGAGGGTAAGGCAGCTAGGTGCAGTCGGAAGGTTAGAGAAATGACCTTTGGGGGGCGGGGAGGGGGGGGGGGGGAGTGGAGGAGGAAGACAAAAAGACGGTGGGTGTGTTGGTCAAATAGAAGGCTGTGTAGTGGACAATGACTAACAAAGATGGAAATATGGAGGCCAGGAAGGTTACGGGAATGTAGGATAAATTGCAGAGATAGTTCCTAACTGTGCAGTTCAGGAAACGTGGTGTTGGTAGTAAGCATTCAGATGGAATAATCTGTGAAGCAGTCATTAAAATGAAGACAGTTGTGTTGGGTAGCATGCTCGGCAACTGGATGGTCCAGCTGTTTCTTGGCCACAATTTGTTGTGGGAAATTCATGTGGACAGACTGCTTGTTGGCTGTCACGCCCACGTAGAACGAAGCACAGTGATTATGACTTATCTCGTAGATCACGTGACTGGTTTCACAGGTAGTCCTGACTTTGATGAGATAGATGATGGGTGTGACTGGACTGGAGTAGGTTGTGGTGGGAGGACATATGAGACAGATCTCGCATCTAGGTCTATTACAGGGCTGTGAGCCATGAGGCAAGGGGTTGGGAGCAGGGTTTGTGTAGGTATGGACAAAAATGGGCGTCAGAATACGACTGTGGGAGGTGTGGGGAGGATAGTGGATAGGATGTTATTCATTCCAGGGCATGGAGAAAGGTACTGGAAACCCTGGCAGAGAATGTGATTCAATTGCTCCCATCTTGGATGGTGCTGAATCACAAGGGGAATGCTCCTCTGTGGCCAGATGGTGGGACGTTGAGAGATGGTGATGACTGAAGAGATAAGGCATGCGCGATCTGTTTTTGTACAAGGTTGGGAAGGTAATTATGGTCTGTGAAGGCCTCAGTGAGACCTTTGTTATATTTCAAAATTGACTGCTGGTCACTACAGATGCAATGGCCACGGGTGGCTAGGCTGTATGGAAGGGACTTTTTGGTATGGAATGGGTGACAGCTGTTAAAGTAGAGGTATTGCTGGTGGTTTGATATAGACAGAGGTACTGTTGTAGCCATCTTTGAGGTGTAGGTCAACATCAAGTAGGTGGATTGTTGGGTTGAGGAGTAGCAGGTGAATCAAATGGGGGAGAAGGTGTTGAGATTGTGGAGGAATGTGGGTAGGGTGTCCTCGTTATTTCATTTGAATTTTCCATTATTCATAAATACTTTGTTAGAAATAAATTGAAATGAAAATAACTAATTAATAAAACAAAATTCGTAAAATTTATTTCTTCATTTTTGTTTTATGAACTACTTTATTACTGATGAACTTTGATTTTTCAGTGTCTTTGTGGTTATGTTACATAAACTGACATTTTTAGTGTTACTTAATTAGAGCAAAGAATTTGAAAACCTCATGTAGAGGGTGCTCAGGTTACTCCAACCTTCTTTCCACACTCAAAGGAGCAGGTTTTGGAAAACAACAAAAAATAATTACTTAAAGAAGAGTGTAAGTGTAAATTAGCACCAGTAAAAGTAACCATTAAACATTAAAACAGCCGAAAAGTAGATGGATACACAAACAAAAGGTTGAGTTGCAGGTTATTTGTATTATTATTGTAAGAACTCCAATCAAAATTTTTTGTTATTTTACAAATTAGTGCCTCATTGCTTTGATGTTAAACTGACAGATTAGTTTTTATCTCTGTTGTGGTGAGATAATTATTCACTCAGAGTAAGGTAGTACTAACAGTTTATTAACTGTACATGTAAAGGCCACTGTAAACAAACTTGTTTGTCCAATGAGCCCTTGTCTAGCTGCAGATGTGTCAAACTCGTACATGTACAAACAAAGTTTGTCAGTTTAACCCCACTTTCGAGAAGACACTGTTAGTGTTCATATTTTGACAGTAGTGAAAATGGCCATAGATGCAGACAAAGCAGTCTGGACATTGACTTTGGTATTGCATTTAAAGGCAGAGAAGTAAACAAGATGCTGGTCCATGTAATGGCTGAAAATGAGAGATTTACCCATGAAACTCAGCTAAAGAAAATATTGCTCTCAGAACCTGATCACATCAGCTTTCTGCAGGTGGACAGTGAAATGTTTAACTTGTTCAGAGTTACTTCACCCTCACATTGAAAATAATACACATGTATTTGAAAATTTATTCTCTTGTACTTGCTCACGTAATGAAATTTCTTCAAAATACCATAATGTAGCCCGCATGGTCTGAGGGTGAACTAGAGAATTTAGATTTCTTTCATTTCGTTGCACTCCTGCTTGTATGTTAAGCATAAAATAGTGATTTTGTTCATAACCTCTTCCTGCGTAATACATGGCTGGATAAAATGTGATTTGTCTACCATTTTGGTAATTGTGCTATTTTGTTTTTAAACTTGATTGTAGTTTTCATAGTTGTGGAAACTCGTCATACAGGGAGATAAATTGTAATAAAACCATTATTCACTAAACACGTGTGGCAAAACATTGACATAAACAATGTCCACCATCTTGTCAAACTTTCTGTCAATTGGAACTTTTTGTACACACGTCAAACACGATCTATGCTTGACAAACCCATCAAACAACATCGTACACGATCAAGTATTTGACAAGCATAGTTAAATTTGACAAAATGTTTGACCGTTTACAGGGCACTTAAGAGCACAGCAGGCTGGACATTCACACGACAACAAAATGTTGAATTTTAGTGCAGGTAATAAATAAGCAACTGAAAGTATTAATTATAGGACATTACAGACTGGCCCACATACATTCTTTTCCTACTTCAAATTCTTTAAGTTCAGTGCTTGGAAACTAATTTCGTAAAGCATTAAGATCCAGCTCTCAAAACCACATGATAAAGTTGACTTCAAAACTTGTGAGCATCAAATATAAACAAAAAATCTAGCTGTTTAACACAGCTGTCTGTAGCTGTGTGTGTAGGATCTGGTATTGTAATTGCATGGTTACTGGTTACTGCAAGGTTGCTGGTTTGGTTCTTGCTAGATGTAACATTTTTTACATTTATTTGAATTCAGTATTTATTATGAGATTAAGTTGCTAAGTAACAAAAAAAATAGATTTTTCTTTACTAATTGTATGAAAATGCGAGATTTATAATAAATTAAAATTTTGTGTAAAGCTACAAAACATTGGATTGAAACTAAAACATGTATTCTGTCTCTAGAAGTTTTGAATAAATTCAAAAACTGTATTGAAAAGTGTTATTTATATTTTCCATATAACAAAAAGTGCATCATACTACTTTATGAAATTAATGTCCTGGCTCTCATCTTCAGATCCAATAAACATGAATAAAATCAAAGATTGCCAATCTTTAAGGTCTCCTTAGATCAAAGCTGAGGTTTGCATATTTTTAGTATGTTAATTGTTCTCTAGTCGCATTACGGGCATTTCACAGGGTGAGTTAGGTGCTCTAATGACAAATTTCCTTTCCATCCTTTCCCAATCCAACCTTGTCATTGGATTCATCATCATCATCAGTTTTTTGTTATATTAGCAGATCATTTGTGTCTCCATAATCTGTGATCCATGCACCCTCCTTAATGCTGCGTATGTACTGCCGTCCATCATATCATCCAGAATTTGAAATCTCTCCCTTCCTTGCCTCCTCTTCCCTTCCACATACCCCTCTAAGACTGTTTTTATAAGCCATTCCTTCTTATGTCCTTATAAAATGCCCTTTTCGCCACTGCTATTGTGGTTTTAATTTCTGTTCTACTCTTCCATTTGGTTTATATCCAACTTCAGAGGTGTTCTCATATTTCTCCATTCAACATTGTCTTTATCCTTTTATTTCCTCCTTTTGTTTTCTTTGTGTTGACTTTCAGTGCATAAATCTTTCCTTTAGTTTCAGTGGCATCCATTATATTTTGTAATTCTTTTTCATCTGTTGCTAAAAGGTTCATCCTCTATGCGAACATCAAACATCATGTTCTTCTTCCTCGATTATTATCCTCTTGTCACCTCATGGGCAAGTGGTCAGTCATATTTTAGGTATGGATTGAAAAGGCTAGGAGACTGACAGCAGTTTTGTCGTGCTTCTTTCCCTAGTTTTATCCAGTAAAGATATTTCAGCGTGAAAAGTAAACCCAATGTGAACTCATTGCTGTAAGGAACCTTAAATAGTTTCAAGCTATATTTGCTTCAAGATGGATTTCATTAATTCATTTATATAAATATGAGTTAAAAGTCAAATTTTGAAATAAACGTAACATCCTCTAACATTAAATCAGCTTTTATGCAATGTTACTCATAGAAATTTAAAGTTAAACTAATGTTTGCATACACTATAGTGATCTATTTGTTCCTTCTTTATAAATTTGCTTTTATTTCTTTGGCAAACTTGTTTTTTCAGTTGATTGTGTATTAGAACAATTATTTCACAGGCTAGAAAGTAACATTCCATTGTCCTCTTCTTTTCTCAATCTGTTTAAGCTGTGTTACATATTATGTTATTAATACACATCCTACTCTTGCACTGTGCTAATAAGTTTTCATCGATAATTTGAAGAAAACTCTAGTTAATATTCATCGTCCTGCTCTCTGTACTGAGGCAGTTAAAGCCAAATCACAGTTGTTTGGCTACCGTGTAGACAAAATATACATTTCAAACTGGTTCTCAAATTCAGTAACAGCCATCCAGTACATTTGTGAACTATCTGAAGGAACGTGAACGCGAGAGAGAGCGGAAACGTGAGAGTCGACGGTCGAGTCGCCGTCGGTCTTCACGACATGGTGATGAGCTGCCGTCCGACTGGAAAGAATTTCATGCCGGCGGATACCGGATTGACGAGATGCGGAGACTAAAGCTGAAGTTGGAGCGCACCAAAGTGACGGGAGCCCCGGCAGGTTCTCGTGACCATCACAGCCGGCGCCGCCGATCGAGGTGAGTTCTTAGTTTTATGGTGTGTCTTTCTGTTAAGTGTTTAGATTTTCTGTTAAGGTGTGATAGTTATTGTCATATGTTGGGCTACATTACTGCTAGTCACACAGATCATTTTATTTGCTTTCAACATTTCCTCCATTTGAAGTACAAATGAGGAGCTGCTAACAAACTGAATTATCATTTGATAATTTACTACCTCTGCCAGGTGAATATGACTGCATCAGAAAAATGTCCAGTATCAGAAATCTATACATGGCATGTTTCTCATAAAGAAGTTTGTGTCTCTTTTTTGTAATAATATGATGGAAACACAAGGGAATTGTACTGCATTTTTTTTTTAATCCTAGAGGACAGAGATTCCATTTTTGTACTGTGTAACGGTCTGGGGCAAGAGGTTGTCACTTCTATTTTATTGTTACAATCTGTTAACTTTGTTGCTTCCCAAATCCTAGAGTATTTGTTATGTTCTGCACATACTTGATCATGTGTTACACTGGTATCTGCAGGGACCAATGTACTGCACTATTGTACACACTTAGGAAGAATACATTTTTGTGAAGGAGAATAGTTACATTTCTTATTCATGCTTCATTGGTATATATTTGGCCTTTACCACATAGACCAAATGTCTGGTTTATGCTACAGGCTGTAGATAAATATTTACTTGAGTCATCAGGATGTGGGAAGATAGCCTGTTTGTGTTTTCACAGATTCTTCGCAGGTAATTTATATGGTGATTAAGGTATCGTGGCATGTTTTTTAATGTGTGTATGGGATCACTTACCACTTCTTGTATAGTATCAGGACGAGCTTGAAGACTATAACAGTTAAATAATATACTTCTTTAACTTTTCTCATTTGTGTTTGAGATGACAATACTTTCATTAGACAGCTGTAATGGTGGTTCAGTTTATGCCACAAGTGGAATAAATTGGACATCAAATATGTATACCATGTAATTTCCTTACCTTTTGGTTACAGTCAATTTATGTTTGCAAAATTTTCTTTCAATTTCATTGTGTATACTCTTCAACATGGATATCATTTTGAAAAATATTTTGATTATGTTAATGATTTTGGTGTATGGTATTTAGTTATCAGTTGAATATGGGAAAAGAATTTTAAAATTTGCTGGTACTGGTATTTGCACCATTTCAACTTCATGAATACCTAAATATCGTAACTAATTTTTTATTTGACTATCCAGCATTAGCTATTCATAGTGCTTGGACTCTATAGTTACCACTTGAAGAAAAGCTAAGAAATACAAACTTCAGACCTAACAAGTTGAAGATAAGGAAAAGCACAGTTTACTGTAAAATGAATGGGTTTCAGATTTGGCGTGAATTTAATTTTTGAAATAGGAAGTTCCATCTTTAAAGCAGAGAGATGGAGGAAGGGGCATTGAAAGCTAGAAGTAAAGGAAAGATTAGGTTCCCTGGCACTTTGAATGTAGCAAGGGAGAACAATGTTTTCTGCTTTTCATCCCCCCCTCCTCCCCCCAAGACTTGCCTGTCGAAAATTTTTTACCTCTGTATCATCAGAGGCGAGTACTGAATACTTTTTTAAAGTTTAGCCCATTTTGATTCTTGTGCAATTGGAAATGGTTTAACTGACTTCCCAGTACACAAGTTGTTGAGCCAAATGAAGTAAGAGTTATCGTGTATCTTTCTATAACAGTATCAAAGAGAAACAACTTTTCCTCCAACCTGCTCTCACCCCACCACCACTCCCCTCTCTATTGATATGTGGACAAAGGAATTAGAAATAATGTATCTAAGACATTGAACAAATAGTAGAACTCATGCGATTCTAAAATGTACAGATTTCTATGGGAATCATTCATTTTTTTATATCTGATATAATTCATTAAGTCTGAAGTTATACTGTCATTCGATTTACTGTAGGGTTATCAGTTTTGTGCTGTAACAAACTACTAAAAGGAAGGGAAATAAAGTAGATGGTAATCACCATACTTGAAAAGATGAACACTCAAAAATGAGCATATAACTGTTTGTTGTAGTTTTAATGGGTCACATTAACTTCATCTTGTTGTCCACAAAGAGGTTATGCGAACAGCGATTCGTGTGTTCACTTGAGGGAGAGTATGAGGTGACTCTCATTATCAAAAAGATATGAACACAACTTTAGGTGTGTCCTTCGTTGAGAATGGGGTAGCTGAGCTTTCCTGTTGTTCCCTTTGTGTTAAAATGTTAAGTTACTCTCCTTTTCCAGTTCCCCTATCATGCTAATGGCATCAGCAAGACTATTTCTCCTGTGGAGATGGATTTGTTAATCTCTTTCTGCCTGAAGCAGCACGCACCAAAGGAAGGAACACGCTTGGTATCAAGGAATTGTAACACATTTTCTTTAACATTAAATGAAGCTTAGTGGTTGTTGCCTTTTATTTGTATCAGTATTTTATATAAATCATGAACTATTTCTTTAATCCTTCATAGACAGTTTGAGGCAACTATATTTTCCTTTAATTTGTTTATAATTACTTTCTTGATTTCATAAAACACAATATTTTGTAGGATTATTTTGTTTCTGGTGAAATAATGATGATGGTGTGTGTGTGTGTTTGTGTATGTGTGTGTGCATAACATAGCTATTTGAACTGTGAAACTGTAACCAATGTATATTGGTTGATGCTTTTAGCGTTGAACGATAAACGAGGCAAGTGCACGAGAGCAGCTGTGCTGTTCGAGAGACAAAGAGAGAAAGCATATCATTTCTGAGCTCCGATGTCCGATTCTAGTCTCGGGGGTCTCAGAAGATTCTGTACACGGACCACCAGCACTGGCATGCTGCAGGAGATTGCTTTTCCACAAATGGAAACACTGATTTTTTTGTTGAGAGTTACAGACACACTTATTGACAATCTATTGTAAAAATAAAGAAAAATAAATTTTTATACTTTTTGTTACAAGTTCGTCTTGCATTGTATGTAATTATTGCTATAACATATACCCTTGATATGACAAAGTTAAAAAACAAAAACAAAACAGTTTGATAATGTACATAAGTCTGCTAGACTCAAGTTTTACCCTTTGATTACAGGTATATTAGATTAGGCAATATCATTTATTGTTTCACACAAGTAGTTGATTAGTCTGCATAAAACACGTGGGGTATAAATTTTTTCAGTTGTGTTGTTCCAGATTGGCAGTCTTCTCTTGATTTCATTTGCTTTGTCCAATAAAATGAGTTACTTCATAATGCAACTTCTACCACACTGTTTCCTTAAGTCACTTAAGTTCATGATTGTCATATTTATTTTAATATTTCAGTAGTAAGTGCAATCCTGTTAATGAACTAGCATTGTTTTCAGTACTTAAACATATTAGATATATTGAATATATGAATTAATGTTGAGGCATCTTTGACATTCAGTATTCTTTCAACAATTTCAAGCCAAGTTTCCACTATATTATGGACACAGTATGTCACCTCTGGTACATACACAGTGATATCAGATGCACTTTAGTATAAATGTGTTAAGAAATGTTGCCACACTTTACAGAAGTTGTAATGAAAATGTATTGAACAAGTTTATGGTGGTGCTTCAAAATGTTTCCAAGCTTAATTTATTCAACCTGTTTTGTGCTTAGCATGTCATACGTTTGTGTCAGCCACCAACATAATTACCTTGTTCTGAAACATGTTTATCTGCAATGTCATTAAAAACTAAAATGGCATCAGACTGTGATTTAGAAGTGGAGCCACATCTGAGCCGTAAGCGTGTGAGACATCTCCGACATTTTTAAAGTGAAGCCTCGTATGTAGAAGATGCAGATTAAAAGAGTAATGCACAGAGCACATAAAAATTGGTTGCATGTGTGATACTGATTCCACTTTATGATAGGATTTGAAGATAGATGTGTCCACTTTATGATAGGATTTGAAGATAGATGTGAAACAATTAGTTCCTCTATGTACCCCCCCCCCCCCCCTCCCCATCACCACCACCATCACCACCAGAAATAGAATATTCAAATTTTGACATGTGTTAAATTACCAGTACTAATTAATGCTGTTGCAATATCAAATACGTTATTCAGTGATTGATCACTTCCTCCAGTGTGCTTCACAATCAATTTCTGGAATTTGAAGACTTTATTAACACTTTTGAGACTGGCCTGAGTCACATTGAGCACTAAACTGTAACCATAGACATTGTGCCATTCAGTGATACACTTTTGCAGGCATATTCAGTAGTATGTGTGGATAGTACCCGCAAAATATGTTGCAAATAGTGTGTGGTAAATAAGTATCAAATAAAATCATGTCTGGAAAAACTGTCCCCGTCTCTAAAGTGTTAACTAAGGACAATGCATCACAGGCATGGACACCCAATAACACCCGTCAACCTGCTTTCAGACAGGCAATACTGGGTATGATTCCACCAGGTTGTCGCACTGTGCAGCATTTCATGCCTCATCCTGCACATGTTCTAGCATTCACCCCTGAAAGCTGTCAAGCTGGCACAGCCTAAAATAGTTGATAGGGCTACTGAACAAAACATTAAGACTAGCTTCTGTTCCACTGGTTACAGTGAATATCGTGTTAGTGCTTCTCAAGGTGATAGGGTGCTGGAAATACTGGACTTCCCAGCAGTGAAGGAACAGGCTTTAAAGTTTCTGTCCAATCCTCTGATTTAGATTTTCTGCAATTTCACTCATTTAGGCAAATGTTGGAAAGGTTTTTGTCATACCTTCCCCCAATACTGATTAGTTTCAAAACAAGTGTGATATTATGCAGTGCCATTTGGAAATTTTCTGCAATCTCCTTATTCTCCTTCATTTGTTTTGTTTTAGCCTTTTTCTCCATCAGCTCTTATGTTTGTACCATGTTATGGGCTATTTTTTCTGAAGCTGTGCTCTGCATGTGCTGCCTATATGGCTTTGACATGACTTACACATATAATGCAGGCACTTCCATTGCACACATAGCAACTGTCACTAGGTACTCCTTTATGGTGTCTTTTGTTGGTGAAATGTCATTTGTTTTCAGATTGGGGGGGGGGGGGGGGGGGGGATTTAGTGAAGTGCCCTTGTTGGTGTAACTGGTGAGTTTCTGTTATTGGTTTGTTTCTGTTAGTGGCTTGTTTCTGACTATAGAAATCTCATTTATTCAATTACCAGTGCACAAGGAATTGTGGTACGTGTTAACCATTACTGGAGAGAAATGGAGAGGGAGCAAAGATTCACAACACTTCAGAAAAAAGAATTGATTTTCCAGAATTCCCTAACATCTAACTTCATATGTTCGAGATAGTTCTGTTGGTTGTGAGTGCTGCTGATCTTTCTGAATGTACTTCAGTTTTGAATTTCAAATGAAAATTAACATAACTACAGACCAGTTTGAGAGATGGAATGGTATAGGTTTCTTATGCCCTCAGTGAAACAAAGGCTGTATACACAGAGTGGAACAGACAGCAAAACTGTTGCCTGCAGTAGGACAACAGACGTTGCTTGTCAATTGGGTTCATAAATTCAGTTCTGGAATCTCATTACCTGTTTTTGGCCTAGAAAGAGAGCAATTATGAGCAACAGTCCACATATTTGATTCACATGTTGTTGCTGGTGTAGTTTCTAATTAGGGTAAGAATTTCATGGTGCTGCGAAGGGGAAGATGAAATTGAGATTAGACAGTATTGTCATTTATTATTAAAGATATTTTTCTCTGCTTGTATCAGTCAACATGCGTCATGCAAATGTAAATTTTTGAGGTTCATTTGGAACTCTTAAGCTCCGCAGGCTTTTTTTATAGTAGATGAGAGGCGAGGGGTAACAGAAACAAAGAAGTGCAAGCAGAGGTTCAAATATAAGCAGAATGGAAGTTTCTGAAAGTTAAGAAAGTAGGGTTGAACAGAGCAGATTCAGGCATTAACCATTTATTTGGGGGGGGGGGGGGGGTGTAAATGTATAGCAGCAATATGATACAGGGAGTACAGATATCTATAAGGTGTACAACTTTGCTTCCCCCATTAGCCAATAGGTGGCAACAACAGTAAGTAGCGGCCGAAAGAAACAAATTGGAGACGTCAGGCAATTAGCTTAGATGTCGGTCAACATAATCTCATTCAAAAATTAGTCGATTTGTGTCTGCATCATAAAGTTGTTCTTGATTGAAAATGTCAGTTTACGAGCCTAATTCTCATCATTTGCAGGACGTGTTACTGTTTTGTTTCAGTATGAAGAAAACGGGCTGAGTCTCATTGAAAGCTCTCAATTACGTATGGCAAGGACGCTATTAGTGAAAGAACGTGTCGTGAGTGGTTTCAACACTTCAAAAACGGTGATTTTAACATCGCAGTCTGGCATAATGGTAGAAGAGAGAATGTTTTCGCAGATGCAGAATTGGAGACATTGCTGAGTGAATACTCGCGTCAAACTCAAGAAGATTAGCACGATTACTGGGAGTGACACAGCGAGCCATTTCAAAACATCTGAAGGCTGTGGACATGATTTAGAAATAAGGAACTTGGGTCCCATGTGAGCTGAAACCAAGAGACGTTGAAAGGCGATGTGTGTTTGTGAACAGTTGCTTCAGAGGCAAAAACGGAAGGGATTTTTGCATCACATTGTGACCGGGAACGAAAAATGGGTTCATTACAATAACCCTAAATGCAAAAAGTCATGGGGGTATCCCAGCCACGCTTCCACGTCGACGGCCAATTCGAATATTCATGACTCCAAGATCGTGCTCTGCATTTGGTGGAACCAGTTCGGTGTCATGTACCATGAGGTGTTAAAACCAAGTGAAACTATCACAGGTGCTCGTTATCAAACACAATTAATGCGTTTGAGCAGAGCATTAAAAGACAAACGGACGCAACCCAGCGAGAGGCAAGATAAGAGCGATTTTGCAGCACTACAACGCTTGACCCCCACGTTGCAAAAGAGTTCAAAACGTACTTGGAAACATTAAAATTCCAACCCCCCCCACCGTATTCTCCAGATATTGCTCCCTCGGACCATCACCTGTTTCGATCAATGGCACATGGTCAGGCTGATCGACATTTCCAATCTCATGAAGAAGTCACAAATTGGATTGATTCAAAACATGAACAATTTTTTCGACGCAGGATTCGTACACTGCTCGAAAGATGGAAAAAAGTAGTGGCCAAAAATGGAAAGTACTTTGAATGATACATGTGTAACCAATTTGTTTCATTAGAGCCTCAAATGTTGGGGAAAAAAAAATAGCAGAAGCAAAGTTGTACACCTTGTACAAGAAACATAGTTTTGCAGGTTTTTAATGTAATGCTTTTAGTCATATGATAAATAGTACACTTGTCACCCAGGATCATTTGTGTATTACAATCACAGTTTAAGCAAGTTTTTGAAGCAACGAGGATTTGCAGCTTTTCTGATGACAAGCAACTTAAGTAGCTCCATCCCATCAGCTTTGGTGTGAGCATGTACAATATATCTGTGCTGAGCTCCCCTTTGCCACACCAGGCAAGGTTTTTACTGTTTAAGAATTGTCCGGCACAAGTTTGAGAAACAGTGCAAATTGATCTGCCTTAAATAGGCCACACTTTGCATACTATGCCATCAGACATGCTAAGACACCATTTTTCCAGATGGTAATACCATCTTGGTTCACAAATTTTGTCTCACCTCAATTCTTTGCTAAATTCTACCACACCCCTAAAACCTATCAAGTTGATCTGCATATGCGCCAGAATTTTCTATTAAAAAAAGACATTTGCTTGGATAACTGGTCCACTGGGAAGAATTAACACAGCTTGGTGTGTCCACAGTATTCACAATGTTGGACACAGCATCCCTAGAGATTCGTATTCTCCTGAACTACTCCTGCCTTGCACTGAAACTGATTTCTTCTGTATTTAGCCATTACACAAAACCTGATACACTTTATTGTATCTAAATGAAAACATTGTTACCTGATTACACGTTTTGTCACCATTTTGTGAGTGATTAAGTCGGCTTCACCATTGTGAAGAATGTGATTGCCAGCCAGAAGCCGGGAATGCAGCTAGAACAGAAGTTTCCTGTGTTCCTGTACCAACAGCAGCTCATCCTTACTCTTGGTGTTACCTCATAAATTGTCTCTCAACCGCTGTCAGAGTTTTGTGTCTCCCAGAGCTTACCAAAAATGTCTCCCAGAGCTTACGTGGGCGATGAGCTCTTTAAATGGGAGATACTATATAGTTTCTTATGGGAAGTTCCTCGAAATGAGATGTAATTAATGAGGTTTCACTTGGCTTCTCACATTTAGATTATATTATGTTTTAAGTTACAATATAACCAGCTTGCCTGATATACCATTTACTAGTGTGTATCTTTGTATATATATAGTCTTCAGATATCGCTCATAATTTTTTTCACATAAATGTATCAGTGTCCTATCTTGGATGATGGAGGATTGTGGCTGTTTGTAGAAACAGCCATTGAGGTTGGGAAGGGAAATCAGGTAAATTGTGGGCCATTCTGGATAATGTTAAAAAAATTCTTGGGTGGTATGAATTGAGAAACAGAATACTCATTGGCTTCTTGATGTTGCTGATTCACAATTTGTCACACTTCTGTTGGATGTGTAGCAAGTTTGGATGTGGTGGAGATCAAGGTAGCACAATCAGTCCCTCTTAATACGACTAAAATAGTGTAGGTCAACGGTGCCTCCAGAAACGCCCTGAAATCTTATAACAATAGATGCATATAAATCATGAACAAACGTTAATGGAGTCTGACTGTTCCTCACAAATCAACTGTTCCATGTGGTTAATGGGCTTTGATTTGACCCAGTATGGGCCACAATGGTCCAATAATATTAAAGTCCAGTTGTTGTAAAGGCTGAAAAATACATATTCATTCCCATTCTCTCAAAACACATTTGAATGTTTATTGCCATCTGCATAGGAGTATTATTCACTATCATCATCTAAAAAATTTCACTTCCATTGCGTTTCCTTTCACAGTGACTGTAGGATCCTTACAAATTATTATGACTACCTAATTCATTGTGGGTCCTCCACAGTGCTTAAGTTGGAAAAAGTCAAGATTGTCCTACTCAGTGATGATGTGTTACATGTTTCCATAGCTCGTTAGATCAACTTACGTGCTCCTCACACTGCTGAAGCCTTTTGCTTGCTACCACCTGGTTGAAAAGGTTTTTCGAATAATCTCTTATTCACTGGATAGATAATGCAGTTCCCATTATGCCAATTAGCTTATGATGCTGTACGTCGTGTGTGTGTGTGTGTGTGTGTGTGTGTGTGTGTGTGTGTGTGTGTGTGTTCACGGAGTTGTGAGAAACTCGCATAGAGGTAACGATCAAGAACACACACAGTGTACACTTGTGAGAAGTTTGCAAGCTCCACAATAATGGTAGGTCAACATAACACCACAACAAATTTAGTGGTGGTTTGGAAGATCCTGCAAATGTTAGTCCATGGGGTAAACAAGACAATGTCAGTGTTTTGCAGAAAAGTCAGGGAAACCTCTGGAAATGAAGTATTTATACCAGGGCAGTCTTGTAGTTTATTCATGTATGAGATTCGCATGGAGGAATGGCATTAATAGCTAGCAGCAGCTCGGAGGACATCGTCAATGAAGATTGCAAAAGTTCTCTGCACCAGGTAAACTTAATTGGAAAAAAATATTATTGTGATCGCCGTCGTCATTTGTGGTTGTTTGTCATCTGGCTGCTTACATCTGCGTGCAGTTATTTGGACAAATAATGAGGACTGAACAAGCTACCAAAATCTGGTATTTCTGTGGAATACAGTGAGCAGTATTCCAAAGCTAAAGCTGCGTGCCTAGGAAGCATGTGGTGAAAATGAGACTGTCATAATTCTTCTAGTGTGTTAATCTTTGTTTTGTGTGTCTGCGTGATACACCAACACTGAAAACAAGGTTTTTGAAATTTAAATCGTAGAGAAGCCATTTGCTTTTACAAATGGGTTGCCACAAAAGCTGTAATACACCTTTTACAGCTTTCTTAACTGTACTGTTGACTATCATGTTGACATCTGTGCCACTACAAAGACAGCAGCCATCATAAACTGAAGCACTGGAGAGGCACCTGCAAAAACACTGGAAGACTTGCTCAAAACAGCCCTCATAATATTTTCACCTGGCTGTACTGATATAGTGATGTGACTAGCACTTCTTGTTATGTTAATGAGATAGAAAAATCTGAGAGTATCTCTAAAATTGAGATTTTACAAAAGTGCTGACTTGTGAGTACAGCAAATTGTGGGATGTTGTTGTAACAGAGATGAGTGTGTACTTGTTGACCTAAAATGGACTGTAGTTCACAGTTTTGTACTCAACAAATCATACATTATATATCAACATGAAATTTAAATTTGATTATAAAGACAGTAGATGCCAATAACATTTCCTGTGGCTGCACAAATAACATCATGACATCCCACACCTGATAAAGATTGTTGTAAATAATTGAGCTAACTTCTGCTGCGACATGATTTTTAGTTCATCCCACATTGTTGATGGATGTGATATGCAAACACCTTATTTAGTGAAAGCTCATAAGAAAAGAAAATCACAGAGTGCAGTATCAAGAAAGTTTGATAGTCCAGACTGAAGTGTTTAGTCTACTTACCACGTTTGACATATCCATTGTTGAGGTAGAGATTCCTTGGAAATAATTAAAGTCTCTGTTCCAGTAGTGTGGAGCCCTGTCCTATGGAAAACTGAAGTTCTGTAAATATTAATCATTTTGTTAAAGGACACTTTCATCAAAAAGACGTCTGTAAATCTCTGCTAGTAATACAGCATAAAACAAATTCATTTTTGGAGAGTCCCTTTTGTGTTGCAGTGCTGTATGTGAGTTTTGCAGTCCCCTTTTGGAGATACTAGGTCTGTTGGTTCTCTGTCTTCGATTGAACGTTGCCTCACTGCCAAAGATTACGACTGGCAGAAAACTGTCATTTTTCCCCATGTTTTGAAGCACATGTTCACAAAATTTTATATCATTTGCCATCCTTTTTGTGTGTAGTGTGTGTACAAGGTGCAGTGCAGGTGGTTTGAATAGCGAATTGACACATGCTATAGTTCAGCCAGCGTAAGATGATCTCTCACAGATCACAGTGCAGCTTTCAACTGTGAATCGCAAATGGCTACAGGCAAAAACAGTAGCAGTCTATAGACATCTGAGAACCCTGAGGCATTGCCGGAGAGACGATTTCAAAATTGTTACATTATTGGTTGAGTAAGCACATGGAGCTGCCGCGTCCAGCCCACTGCAGCTGTCGCAGATCAACTTGTGCCAGCTGAACTGTAGGCGGTGTTTTGTAGCAGTCGGTTCTGCACTTCTTATGTTGTTTGATTTCTTAGAACCAGACACCAAAAATGTGTGACATTTTCTTCATAGAAAGTTCAAATTGGAATATCAACAGCTGTTGACCTTCCCTTCTGATAAGCAAGGTCTAGTTGGGCTTTATACTTTTGCACACAGAGCCAGTTTGATCAAAGTGTTTCTTCCAACATCGCATGGAGATTGGAGATCGAATATTGAATTGGCAACAAAATGCGCGGTGCATTTTTACTAAACTCGTTTAAGCAAATTAAAAATAAAAACTGTTGATCATTAGTAGCTATTTCCATCTCAGTAGAAGCTGTTATGCCCTAAGAACAATATAACTGCAGTACTTTGAAACTTCATCTACACTTGAGTGGTATTTTTTGACAATGACTACTTCTAAATGATACATATTTCATTCAAATTCATTGTATGGTTCACTGGATGTGGATATTTGAATCTGAATCAAAATGTACTAAGAAAATTATCGTTATAACACAACAGTTACAAATGCAACAACAATTAGAAATTGGGACTGAAACCTGACATTCCTGCTTATTGCAAGGAGTCGCTCTTATCACTGTGCCGCCTGAGCATGGCTCCAGCCCTTACTCGAACTTTGCCGTAACGTTTTGCTTCAGGCATTTAATTAGTTATTTCAAATCTAATAGACATTTGCTCATGTTGAGACACTGAAAGCTGTGTTACAACTATTGGGGCAAGTTCTAGATGTTTATTCCTTATGCATGTGTCACTGATTCAGTATGCCATTAATCAATAATAGAATGTTACATAATTTGATACTGAGACTTTTTGTGCAAATTAATTGTTGAGACTTAATTTGCTGAGGGAACTGAATTCATAAATATTGCAATGTTAGAAGTATACTGATTGTTCCATCATGAAATGTCAGCAAAGAACATATCTGGCATTAAGAAGCTGTTAAAGCCCACAGATTTGCGATCTTGTGTTCCATTATACAAACTAGTTTCGCATTATTACATTTGGGTAGTAAATTCTTGTTCGTTTTGGCTGTTCCTGTGCGGAACAAGCAAGCAGGCAGTATGATGTTTAATAACGCCACAAGGTTGTAATAATGGTTGAAAATGAAATGTTGGGCTATGAAAATGTAATGTTGGACCATCTCAAAAAGCTAACAGATAATGAAGTTGAAATACTAGTAAATCGTAGTCTGCAAAGCTCAGAACCCAAGTTTCAGTGGTTTGAAAATCCAACTGTGCCCTAAATACTTGCTTCAGAGGTTAATGAAGTATTTTGATGCAAATACTTCATTGATAGTGGTGGAGCATGCTCATTACAATTCAGACTGTGCTAAATATGAACATAACAAAAGGAAAAGTGTGTTTATGATAAAGAACACCTGTTATCTTCCGTGGAATGACAAAGGGACCAGCCGCCTTGTAAGACAAACAGGTAGTTACAAGGATGGAGAAGTTAATGAAGTGTTGTATAAAAAAATTTGAAATCCTACAACAGTTAGATAAAGTTTTATTTGTGGGACATCTACAACTGTTCTGCAACATGTTTGTCAACCAAATCTGTCACGTTATAAAATGCTTTTATTGACCAATGTTTTATGTGAAAGAAGTTGCTATGCACTACCAAGGTTTTGGGGTCTTGCCCAATCATCAGGTGCATTTGAAACCTAAAGTAAAACAATAGTTGTAACCTTCTCCTTTTAACACTTGAAAAATTTAAAACATTAAAATTTAGAACTAAAGAATTAGATGAAATGATTAGAAAAACAACCTACCTAGCAGTAGCAAGATATCATGTCCGTGATGAAACTCGTAGGCAATCATCTATTGTACATGGTCTGTCGTCATAGCATCCCTAGCTGTGGTTGCAAAGAACTCCAACTTTCAAGTGCAGCCCAAGAAAATGGCTCGTCACAAAACTCTACCAAGAATGCATGCAGTCTACAAAAACAAAGCCACCCTAGGACATCGGGTGGAGATCACACACTAGACCACTGTTAAACTAAGTAATGATCCTGTGTTGCAAATGCAAAGCAACTTTAAAAAACTGATATTGCGAATCACAAGAAAATGGCGGTAATGTTTGAGGGCAACACTTAACAAACACTGATACATTGTGCCTGTGTGACCCATGTGTCTATGGCAAGGGGCCTGAGCAGCAGTAACATGGCTTGGACAGGAAGTGAAGTAATGGTACATACGAACTTGGAAACAAAAAAAGAATCGGGAAGAAATAGAGGTAATAACTGAAATTAGTGGCTTAACAAGCAAATAGAAAAAAGCAGCATGAGTTGTAACAAAAGTGCGACAAAGCAACAGAGAACCAACATACAATGCATAAATAATAGCAGAAGCCAAAAACTGAAATACATAAAAAATGCCAAAATCTGCATCCAATAGCAGAAAAGCCCAAACATAACAAATGAAAGTTTGTGAACCAGTAAAATCAAAAGGCAAAACAAACACTTTTTAAAAAATTAAAAAATATATTGTTTTACAATAATTATCTATCAAATGTTACTAGAATAAAAAGGGATACATAATGCAGGTTAAGGGACTGTGGCAGATTTAAGAAATAGGAACAGAGAAGACAGGGAGCTATATACAAAACAGACTATTGAAAGCATTGTATAAAGCTGTTCAAGAGAGTTTTATGCCTGAGCTCAACTTGATGGTCAAGAGAAGTGTCAGAATTGTTCAGTTGAAGTTTGAAAATCTCAATCTCTTCCAAAATGTTTAAAGTTAAGCCCTTGGAGTAGACATGAAGTAAACAGAGATCCTCCTTCATTTTACCTAGTTTATGATTATTTAGTGCTAAGTGCATAGACATCAGTGATTTGGGCTTGTTAATGTTACTGTGCTCCTTACACCTAGTCTGAAAACTCTACCAGTTTGTCCATCATAGCGGCTAATGGAGAGCCCATTGCCAAATGTGCATTCTGCTGACACTTCCTCCCCAACTTGGAATAGTTATATTCAGATAGCAGTATGAGCAACTTCGTAAACTGTTTGACGGACTCTTCCTCTAAGTTATTAAAAATATGTTATTTTCAATAAAGTACAAAACATCGTGTATAGGGATATTAGTATACATGCTCTTGAGATTGAAAGAAGCTAACGTAGCTCCCTGAGGAACACTGGTTGCTTGCAATATTTGTATAATTTCCTTCAGATTATTCACCATATAATGATGAGGGTAATAGTAAAGTTGGGTGAGGATGCTGTTAAGGTATCTAGCCAATTCACGACTAGCATCCTCAACCAGCAATACTGTTACTAAGTGAGAAAGTGGTTGAAGACTTACATATTTTTCCTGCTTTCTTTGTTCCTCATAATAATGAGCAACGTCTTACCGCTAATACAGAGAACCTAAACCACATAGTAGAGCAGGCATTTATTCTGTTCCGCAGTGTGATTGCTGCCACATTGGAGAAAGTGGCAGATAACTTCAGACTAGGTTTAAGGAGCTGTATAACATTAACAAGCCGAAGTCACCAATGTCAATGTACTTAGCATTAAATAATAATAAACTATGGAATATTAAGGAGGGTCTCTCTAAACTTCATGTCTATATCAAGGGCTTGACTTTAAATATTTTGGAAGAGTTTGAGATTTTCAAATCTAGATTTAACAGTCCCGACAATGTCCTTGGCTATAAACTTGAGTTAAAGCATAAAAATATCTTGAATAACTTTGTACAATGCTTTCAGTAGTCTGTTTTGAATGTTCTTGCTGTCTTCTCTGTTCGTATTTCCTGAACATGCTACAGCCCCTTAACCTGCATCCTGTATCCTTCTTTATTGTAATAACATCCAATGGTTCATTATTGTAACAATTTTAATTTTTTAAATTGCTTAGTTTTTTAAAAAATCTTTCAGATGTTTTACCTTTTAATTTCTCTAGTTCACAACATGTCATTTGTTATGTTTGGGGTACTGTGGTATTGCTGGCAGATCATGGCATTTTGTATGTATTTTGCCCTTTGACTTCTGCTATTATTTGTGCATTCTGTGTCATGTGTCCGTTGCTTTGTTGCACATCTTCTGTTATTAGTTATGCTGCTTTTTCCAATTTGCTTGTTAAGGTGAATATCTCTCGTACTGGATTGCTATTACTTTAGGTATACCTGTATTTCTATGTATTCTTTTTTCAGCATTTGAATGTACTTTTACTGTAGTTTCTCTTCATGCCATGTTATGTACCCCCTTCACAGAGTACACAATACGTACAGCTTACAGCCACACGGGTCTCACTGGTGTGCTGTATTACTGTTCATTAAGTGTTGGTCTCAAAGGCTACAACTGTTTCTTGTGGTTCACCATATCGGGCCTAAAGTTGATTTAATTTTTGCAGCACAGGATCGCTACTTAGTTTAACTTTAGATGGAAGTCACAAGCTAGAGCAATGCCCTATGGTGACTTCATTTATGTAGGCTGCGTGTATTACTAGTGGCAATTTTGGGACAAGAAGCATTTTCCCAGGCCATGCTTAAAAGTTGGGGCTCTTTGCGACCACAGTTTGGGATGCTATTATGGCGGCCCAAGTACAATACATGTTCATGTACTGGTTGTTTGGGCACAGACATGTCCTTCTACTTTGAGGTACGCTATTTTTTAACATTTCATCTGATTTTTTAGTTTCTAAATTTTATTTTATTTTTTAATTGTTTAAAGGTGTAGGTTACAACTATTGTTTTACTCTAGAGTTCAGATACACCTGACGATGGGGCTAAGACCCCGAAACTGTGGTAGTGTATTGTGACTTCTGTCACCTAGGACTTTGATCAATATAAGCATTTTGCAACTGTGGTGGATTTTGTTACCGTCACCAAAAAATAAGATCTTTAAGCAAACAATTAATAATATGTCAGTTTTAATAGTATACTACAAAGAAAAATGTTTGTTAATAACAATGTTAGTCTGTCAGAAACTTTTTGCAGTTTACCTAATTTGCCAGGGAATATTGGGGGAAAATATACCAAATAAACACCTCTCTCTCTCTCTCTCTCTCTCTCTCTCTCTCTCTCTCTCTCTCTCTCTCTCTCTCTGTAGTGGTCAATCCAAGGATTGGTTTGCATCAGTTACAATGACAGCTTGTCTCCATTCTGTGCGTCTTTCAGCTTTTCTCTTCATTTCTTTATAGGTGTTACATCCCACATCTTTCACAATTTGATCCATGTACCTCAGTCGTGGTCTTCCTCTTGGTCTTTTTCCCTCGACATATCCCTCTATGATTGCGTTCAGGAGTCCTTTATGTCTTAATAGATGGCCTGTAAATTGCACTCTTCTTTTAACAATGAAACTCGAGAAGCTTCTCTTCTCACCTGCTCTTTCCAGAACCACTTCATTTGTGACATTGTCGATGCATTTTATTTTGAGCATGCGTCTATAGCACTACATTTCAAAAGAATTTAACTTCTGGTCTTCCTCTGTCCCGAGAGTCCATGTTTCACACCCATAGCATGCCACACTCCACACATATGATTTAAAAAATCTTTTCCTGGTTTCAAAGCTGATGCTCTTAGATGTTAATATGTTTTTCTTCTTGTTAAAAGCAGCCTTTGCTTGAGCAATTCTACTTCTCACTTCTGCCTTGCTCCTTCCATCCTTGGTAATATTACTGCCCAGATAAGTAAATTTATCAACTTGTTCAAGCAGTTCATTGCCTACATGAACTTGGACTTTCACTTAAGATATAAAATAGGAAATCATTTTTATTATATATGATAACAAGAATAATTCTAACACAAATGTGATAAGTGTTAAAATGCAATTAGAAATCATTGCAGTCTTTTTATGGTGATTAGCCAATGCATATTACATACTCTGTTATACTGAAAAGTTGGAGATTACATGTAACAGTACACTACAGGATGTAAAGGAAGAAATTTTAGCAACTTTAAAAATTGATCCTCAAACAAATAACAAATTTCAGTTTTAAAATAAAATTAGTGTATTAAACTGATAGAAAAGCAATTGGCCATTGGTCTCATAAGGTTCATAATACAGAAATAACAAAAAAAAAAAAAAAAAAAAATCATGTCATTCTCTCTCAGGGTAATTCTTCTAGGAACTAAGTCATTGTAAGAACCATTACCATTATAGCTGATGCTGCTGCTGCTGCTAAAATCATGTTGTTGCTCTTGGCAGTGTTAGTATCATATTTCATTGTTGCATCTTTTAGGCTTTGTTTTTAGATATATTGCTTAAGTTTTAGGCTATACTGAAATGGTTGTAAAGTAGAAATGTTTTACATTTAAATTTAAAAACAGCCATTTAATTTCATCATTGCACTGCCCATTTTTGAAGTTACTCAGTACATACAACTAGATTATGTGAAGTCGATGTACTGAAGACTGAAGCTTAATTCAAGTACATAACATGTACTGAATGGCACTGTGATTAATGCACATGACTCTCATATATGAGGAGCACATTTTAAATCCACATCTCACTATTCGGGTTTATATTTTCAGAGTTTCAAGTTGTATAAGATAAATTTTGGTATCTTTTGTTTGAAAAGACACAGCTGATTTTTATTCCCTTTTTCTTCTTTGCTAGATCTGTTGTAGACTGTGTACAGTCTTTCATCTGCCCTGCACCCCTTCATTAATCTGCCCCAGTATGTAGCTTTTTTTCCCCTCACAGCTCTCCAAGCATTCCTGTTCCTCTCCTCTTTCCTGCATTGCTTTCTTAGACAACTCTTCATTGCAGGCAATATTTTTGCACTATACCAAGTGTGTCTCGTGAGCCATGCTGTGCATTTTTTTATGATGTTTTGGCAGATAGTGGCAATTTCATTTTTGCAAACTGTAGGTGGAGTCAGGCTAATCAAGTATTTGCCCATCACATTTTGTTATGTTACATGCAATTTCCAATATAGATTAGAATTTATTTAAAGTGGAACTTTATGTTCCCATTCAATAGGATTCCAAATTAGTCTGGTGTAATGTTTGGTTTAACAGTATGTCCCATGGTGCTTGTCAAATCAGTGAATAATTGTTAGGCTTGTAGTGTGCTGTCTGCTACAGCTGTGTAGCTGTGGTACCCAGCATATGCTTGAGTTTCGGTTATTCTCCAGAAATTTTTTGTTTGTTCAAGAAACAAACTGATGTTTTATATTGACATAGGGCCTCATTTGAACCATGTGAGTATTATTTGTGTGGGATGACTACATACATAAAAAAGAATTTGAAAATATGATATAGAACACCAGAGAAACTGCGACTGACGACTCTTAAGAGAGATGTGTGCTGTACCCCACCAATGATGTTTCACTTGTTTTTATTTCAACTAGTCATCTTCCCTCGGTCATTTTTTAAAACATTTCTTATTTTGTCAATCCATTTCACTTTAATCCTTTTGTTGCTACAGACAAGCTCTTTGCATTGCGTGCTGTGGTGGCTTTCGTTGTGTATGTATTGCTCACATGTACTGCTCGCTAACTGTGGGTGCCTGTGCTAGAGATACTGTGTTTCGGCTGATATGAAATACTTATCAACAAATTGTTTTGAAAAATATTAGGTGAAAAAATTTGGTTTTCGCTCACCTTACAGTCTGATAACTTCGCTTGATAAAGGACTGACATAGTTACGGTGCGGCATTTAATTAAGTAAAACACTGCATGAAATTTTAAAGACTTTGCAGAGGTAGAAACGCATTGTGTAAACTTCGCAAATGGTTGATTTTAGCTCACACATTGCATTAAATGAAATGTAGACAAGGTATTGAAATTTCATTTTAAAATTGAAAGCAGAAGGATATTTCGTTCAGGAGTTACTGGGTTTTATATCCGAAGGACAGCTGCATGCCAATTTGTGTTCTAGCTCATCGCAAATCATGTGGCCTTAACAATTGTCATATCTCAAAAATGATTAAAGATATTGAAACGAGGCTGTCTGCAAATGATAGCAAGCAATGAGAAACACAAGTAGTATGATAAATACTTGAAACATATTTTATTCACTGACACATGGAAGTAGCTCAACCACAGCAGTGAAAGGTTGGTGGCTCAGGACACATTCAGATGTTCATAGCAGTGTAGGAAAACCCAAGCAATGTGCATACACATATCCACAACATGTAGGGAACAGAGTGGCAGGACATGTATACATTTGACAGTAGTGAAGGGGTTAAGCATTTTTCTCAAATAAATCACTTTAGAAAACCATCAAAATATTTTTCTTCCTCTTCAGTTGTCCTCAGTTCTCTACAATATATTTCTAAATTCCAGTTAAAACACATTGCTAATATCTTTTTAAATTCTGTTGGCGTTGTTCTTGCTGTCAACAAAAATTTCAATCTTCTGTAAGCTTTTTTACCCGTGTTTTATTTCTCCCTTTCAGTTTCTGTTTTTCATTACCATACTTCGTAGATAACAAAATATTTTACATATTCCAAAAATTTCAACTTAACATCACTTTTGGGCGTTATCTGTGGCTGACAATGTTTCTAAGCCGGATGCAGTTGTCCACTCTGTCCCAGAGGAAGCTTCTTGGCCTGCAAGGTTTGGGCATTCACAGAGGGTGTGTTTGCAGGTAGTTGAGAGCTCCAACATTAGGCGTGTAATGGTGCCCCCTTAGGAACATGGGTGCCAAGGAGGGGAGATAAGCCAGTGTGCACATCGGGGGGAAGTCATTCCGGATGTCGAAAGGCTGCTTTCGGATGCCATGAAGAGTACAGGGTGCAGCCAACTGCAGGTGGTGGCTCATGTTGGTACCAATGATGTGTGTCACTGTGGATCGGAGGAGATTCTCTCTGGTTTCAGGCGGCTAGAGTCTAGGCTGCAGATTCCTTGACTTGCGCTATCAGGTGGTGGGATTCCATGTTCTGCTTAGTAGATCAGGAGTCCATTACACACGGGAAACGGCTACACGTGTAGCGGGGGCTGTGTGGAAGGGACTGGGTGGTTTTTAAGGTTAGAGGGTTTCAGGGAACCACAGAAAGGGTGTCCGTCTAAAAGGGGGCAGGTAAAACACAGTAAGTTAGTTGTAGAAACTATCGGTATTGTAGTTGTAAATGGTCGTAGCTGTGTTGGGAAAGAACCAGTGCTCCAAGCCCTAATAGAAAGCGCTGAAGTTCAAATATTCATAGACACGGAAAGCTGGCTAAAGCCAGAAATAAGTTCAACTGAATTTTTTTCAAATGATCTAACAGTGTTCAGAAAGGATAGAGTAAATACAGTTGGTGATGTATTTATTGCTGTCAGAAGTAGTTTGCCTTGAAATGAAATTGAAGTAAATAGTTCCTGCAAAATAGTATGGGAAGAGGTTATACTTGACAGTCAGACTAAACTATTAACTGGATAGTTTTACATACCCCCCTACTCAGAAGATATAGTTGCTGAACAGTTCAAAGAAAACTTGAGTCTCAATTCAAATAGGTACCCCACTCATAAAATTATAGTCGTTGGTGACTTCAATCTACCCTCGATATGCTGGAAAAATTATACATTTAAAGCCAGTGACAGGCATAAAACATCATCCGAAATTGTACTGAATGCTTTCTCAGAAAATTGTTTGAACAGTTACTTCACGAGCCCACTCGAAGTGTAAATGGTTACGAAAGCATACTTGAGCTCTTAGCAACAAATAATCCTGGACAAACAGGGAATATCGTGATGAATACAGGGATTAACGACCACAAGGCAGTTGCTGCTAGGCTGATACCATAACGCCTACAACCATCAAAAAGAAACGCAAAGTATGTCTATTTAAAAAAGCTGATAAAAATGCTCTTAATGCTATATTAAAACACAGTTTTCACTCCTTCCGAACTGATCAGGTAAGCATAGAAAAGGTGTGGAATGATTCCAAAGAGATAGTATCGACAACAATTGAGAGATGTATACCACATAAATTAATAAGTGATGGTACTGGTCTCCCATGGTACACAAAATGGGTCAGATCGTTATTGCAGAAGCAGCAAAAAACCCATGTCAAATTTAAAAGAACACAAAATCCCCAAGACTGGCAAAGTTTTGCAGAAGTTCGAAATATAGCATGTACTTAAATGTGAGATCCTTTTAATAATTTCCACAACAAAACTCTGTCTTGAAATCTCGCAGAAAATCCAAAGAGAACCTGATCATGCACAAAGCACACCAGTGGCAAGATGCAATCAATACTTTCTTTGTGCAATAACAACGGTGAAGTCACTGATGACATTGCCACTAAAGCAGAGTTATTAAACACAGTTTTACGAAACTCCTTCACCTAAGAAGATGAAGTAAATATTCCTGAATTCCAATCAAGAACAACTGCCAAGATCAGAAACATAGAAGTAGATATTGTCAGTGTTGCAAAGCATCTTAAATCACCCAATAAAGGCAAGGCTCCCGGTCCAGATTGTTTACCAGTCAGGTCCCTCTCAGAGGATGCTGATACAATAGCTCCATATTTAGCAATTGTATACAACTGCTCACCCACAGAAAGATCCGTTCCTAAAGACTGGAAAATTGCTCAAGTCACACCAATACCCAAAAAGAGCAGTAGGAGTAATCCATTGAATTGCAGGCCCATATCACTAACGTTGACTTGCAGTAGGGTTATGGAACATATACTGTATTCGAACATTATAAAGTACCTCGAAGAAAACGATTTATTGATACACAATCAGCACAGATTCAGAAAATATTGTTCTTGTGAAACACAACAGGGGATGTCAAATTGATTCCATATTTTTAGATTTCCAGAAGGCTTTCAACACCATTCCTCACAAGCGTCTTCTCACCAAACTGCGTGCCTATGGAATATTGCCTCAGTTGTGCGACTGGATTCGTGATTTCCTATCAGAAGGGTCACAGTTCATAGTAATAAACAGAAACTCATAGAGTAAAACAGAAGTAATATAGTGTTCCCCAAGGAAGTGTTAATAGGCTCTCTATTGTTCCTGATCTATATCAACGACATAGGTGACAATCTCAGTAGCCGTCATAGATTGTTTGCAGATGATCCTGTCATTTACCATCTTGTAAAGTCATCAGATGACCAAAATGAATTGCGAAATGATTTAGATATATCTGTGTGGTGCGAAAAGTGGCAATTGACCCTGAATAAAGAGAAGTATGAAGTTATTCACATGAGTACTAAAAGAAATCCACTAAATTTTGATTACGTGATAAGTCTCACAAATCTAGAGGCTGTAAATTCAACTAAATACTTAGGGATTACAAATAACCTAAATTGGAACGGTCACATAGATAATGTTGTGGGTAGAGCAAACCATTGGTAGAACACTTAGAAGGTGCAACAGGTTTACTAGAGAGACTGCTTACACCACACTTGTCTGCCATATACTGGAGTATTTCTGTGCGGTTTGGGATCTGCATCAGGTGGAACTGATAGGTGACATCGAAAAAGTACAAAGAAGGGCAGCTTGTTTTGTATTATTGTAAAATAGGGGAGATAGTGCCACAGACATCATGCGTGAATTGGAGTGGCAATCATTAAAACAAAGGCATTTTTCATTCCAACAGGATCTTCTCATGAAATTTCAATCACCAGTTTTCTCCTCTGATTGCGATAACGTTCTGCTGGCACCCACCTGTATAGGGAGAAATGATCATCACGATAAAATAAGAAAAATCAAGGCTCGCACAGAAAAATTTAATTGCTTGTTTTTCCAGCACGTCGTTTGATAGTGGAATGGTAGAGAGACAGCTTGAAGGTGGTTCATTGAACCCCCTGTCAGGCACTTCATTGAGAATAGCAGAGAAATCATGTAGATGTAGGTGCAGACTGATTAACTTAATGATAATACAAAAATGATTAGTATTATGAAATCAGCTGTGGAAGCCCACTGTGACGAACTCGGGGAATCTCTAAATGTAGAATCTAAGTTATACTGGACATGTTCCTGGGAAATTTTCCTTCATATGTTGTGTACGCAAGTCCACAAAACGACAACAGTGGTTGCCAGAAGACCGTGACAAGTTTCTGACTGTTCTTCAAGTTTATTTGGTGGGTGCTGCGACAGGTAAATGTCCAGCCAAATAGGCAGTGCGAGTTGGTGTAAGAAGACCTACCCATTCCTCTCCTCATGTACTTGGGATTTATTTTGCTGAAATATGGCATGGGAAGGTATGTGATGCAGTGCCAATGCTTACACCCAAACCTCCAGATTTCAGTCAGTCAGATCGGTACCAAACGTTGCATGTCTATAGAGCATCAGCAGAAACTCCGATTTAGTTTGTATTATGTGCTGTCATCCAGTAGAACGGGTGTAAACTTACTTAAAAATAACACCAGAGCTATGGAGCACATCAGAAGCACTAACACGTGAGTACATAACACATGTTGCTTCTGTGGGGGAAGTTGATAGAGCATTAGATTCTCATACCAAAGTTCCTGGGTTCAAACCCCAGTGGTGACAAGTGTTGTTGTTGTTGTTGTTTTTTTACTGCATTATGCGTGAAAGTGTTATATGGGAAAATGTGTGCATGACATGTAATAGGGCCGTTTGGAGTTTACAGTAATGTCTCTTGGCAGTCTGCTTTCGCTTTGTTTCTTTGAAAGTAGTAAACCTATAGAGTACATTTTTAGTCTCACAGAACAAACAGTCAGAACAGAAAAATAAAGAAACAATTACATCACATGTGCCGAGGCAATAGTAGTAGTAGTAGTAGTAGTAGTAGTAGTAGTAGTAAACAAAATAATAAGATCAGTAATAAGTACATAACGTTCAACTAACGAAGCAAAAGCAGACTGTCAAAGGAACATTGCTACAACTCCCACTTAGATGTCAGGAAAATGTTTTCCCCCTGTAACAGTTTCAGGCATAAAAAGTTAAAAAAAATTGTTATCGGTGGGGTTTGAATGCAGGACCTTTGGGGTTTGAATGCAGGACCTTTGGTACACTGACCGAATACTCTACCTTCTCACCCATGCTACCTTCTCACTCCATAGCTCTGATGATACTTTTAATTATTGTTTATGCATGGTCTTCTGGACAACAGCACATAGCACAAACTAAACTGGTGTTTTGATTCATACTCTATTGACATACAATTTTTGGTACTGATCTGAGTGTCTGAGTTCAGGAGGTTTGGGTGTTAGTTCCCTGACAACATTGTCCTACTATCCTGGAGCATATCGTACTAACAAAGAGTAAAACAGTATTATAAGCAACAAAAAAAGTTTTTACTTTATTTACAGAAGATGTAATTTGGGAAACTGGCAAAGAAGAAATAGCAAAGTTACAAAGAGCATGTAAACTCATTGACACACATAGGAGTTGTAGAAACTATGGCATTATAATGATTTCTAAAACGTGAGTATTTTATGCAATTAAAACAGTAACAGGTGACAGCTTGATTCAAAAACATTAAAAAGAGAAAAGAAAGATACAGAGAAAAATCCAAGGACCAATATCCGAAAAAGGGATTTGAATGAAGAAGAAACTAAAGTAAATCTATGTAGTTAAAAAAATCACTGATACAGTCAGAAAGTAGTGATTACAGTTTTGTGGCACCTTAATCAGAGTGAATAGCAACAGGCTCTGCATGCAAATAAAACTCTGATTGTAGCATTGTTGATAAAGAGCCCAAATAATATGCTAAATTAAATTAATAGAAGAGTTCAGTGGGAGTCCATGTGATGAGAAGGAAAGAGAAAGAGGAACAAGTAGTTTCAAGAATACTCGTGGAGAAGTCATTTGGTAAGAGACTAATCGGAAAACCTATTAAAACAATATGCAGAGTGTGTGCATAAGTAACTGGTGGGAACCAGCAAAAAGTAGCAGCATTTGGAAGCAACGTGTGAGATCAGCATGGGGCTTTAGATTCCCTTAAAAGCCAAGAATAAGAAGAAATTAATGAAGACCTTAAGGAAATTGGTACAGTTGCAGAAATCTGTCAAGGTAGGACAGAATTTGGAACCCTACTTGAAAACCACAAATTTCCTGATAGCCCAATTGACAAGGAACACAGTAGACAGAACTTTATAAGGGGAACAGTGAACAGATGAAGAGAGATTCAGAGGAAAATAAGTTCTGCTTGAGAGAACTCAACTTCACATCTGCATTCACATCTACAGGTACTCTGCACAAGGCACCTCCTGATATGCGATTGAGGATACATTGTGTATCATTCACATCCCTCCCCCCCCCCCCCCTTCCCCACCCATCAACTCATTTTTTCCACTCTCCCTCCTATTACTCACAAACTTCATTCACGAATAGTTCACAGGAAGAATGGCTGTTAGTAAGCCTCAGTACAAGCTTAATCTTCTCAGACTTCACTATTGTGGGTATTTTGCGAGATATACCTTTGGAAGGAAGCTATTTATTTCTTGATTCAGAAAAACTTGTGATATATATTTAGTTAGTTGGTTGGTTGGTTGCGTGTTCCATTGATCAATCACACGGTATGGTAGCCATTATGATGTGGAATGTGTCAAGTGCACAAGAAATGCACATATGAAACAAGATTTTTTTTTTTATATTTTATAATACGGAGTTAAGGATGAATATTTCTATTACTTACCCAATTACCTTAAATGACACAAAATGCATATACTATATTTATACATTTATTTATTCATATTCAAGAATTCATCTATGGTATAGAAGGAGTTGTCAAGGAGATGCGATTTCAATTTATTTTTGAAGCTATTACTGCTGTCTGTCAGATATTTTATTTCATCTGGTAAATTGTCTTAAATTTTTATAGCAGCATATTTTACCCCTTTCTGTGCCAAATATCGGTTGTGTAAAGGATAGTGTAAGTCTTTCTTTTCTCTGGTATTATAACCATGAATGTCACTGTTGTTTTTAAACTGGTCCGTGTTGTTAAGAACAAATTTCATTAGTGAGTAAATCTACCGTGAGGCTGTTATAAGAATTCTCAATCTTTTAAAAAGATGCCTACAAGATGTGCAACTATGAACCCCACACATTATTCTAAACACTTTCTACAGGGACTGTAAGACACAATACGAGGGTTGCCCAAAAAATAATCCACCAAATTTTTTCTTCAACAATTCTTTATTGAACATAATGGGAATTACACACACGAAAGAATGTTGTTTTATCTACACACTTTATTTTTCCACTTAATCTCCATTCCGCGGTACGGCTTTCTTCCAGCGCGAAACGACGACGTGTATTCTCTGTCTGTACAAATTCTTGTCCTGGTGGCAGAGCCAGTGCTTCGCTGTCTTAGCTTCCTTGAATGACAACATCAGCTCACTGCAATATGTCAGGTGTGACAGCCGTGCATGGTCTCTCCGACTGCTGAAAATCGTGGAGCTCCGCCGAACCACCTTTTGATGACCTCATCCTCCGTGCCCAGCGACTAACTACTTCCGTCAACAGCAGATGCTCCGTTGACTTTGCACGAGCATTTGTGAACATTTCCCACAGTTTCTTTCTCTGCAGTGAGAAATTTGGTGATGGCACATTGCTTGTAATGTATATCACCTACAGACGCCATTTTGGGACTGTCCTGCAGCTACGCTATCTGTCGGAAGTGACAGAAACTTGGTGTGCTCACTCAGGAGACTTCAAATAATACGTGCGTAATGTTTCACATTCGTAGCGTTGTTTTTGGCTGAGAAAAAACATGCGGTGCATTACTTTCTGGGCATCCCTCGTATATACAACAGCTATAATTTCATAGAAATACATCTGAAATGGTTGAAGAGGGAGTATTGCTTGGAATTAAGTTTTTTCATGATGAATATTTGGTGGCATTGAGTTCACTGTATCTTTGCTCAGGTCTTGGGAAAGTACATATCCGGGCACAAACTGCTCTAGGTTTATAATCTGTTCTACACCATATTTGCACATTGTCAACTCCTCTCTCAGGGATGTAAGTTGGATCTTGGCATTATGATGCCATTTTGCAGACAATTACGTGTCTTCTAAGTGGCCCAGTTTTGTGTGTGTAGTGGCAGCAGCAGTTGTGTGGCACCACATGTGCTCTTAATAGTGCTTACTCCTGTCATCATGCTTACTAACTGCCTGTACGGGTTCCTGAGGTGTTGCAAAAAATGCTCTGAATCATTTTGCTGCTCAGGTTGAATTAGAAACTGTAACTTTTGACAATGTCCTCGTTATTTACAACAGACTAACTGCTGCTGTAACATCCTTTGGTAACTGACTGCAGTTGGTCAGCCTATTTCAACTTGTCATCTTGCTACCTGATGTCATGCTGGATACTAGTGGCACCATATTACATTGACATCCAGTTGTCAAGATGCAGAGAGAATGAGAGAGACAGAGAAAGAGAGAGAGAGAGAGAGAGAGAGAGAGAGAGAGAGAGAGAATTTTGAAGTGTTTGCGAAGAATCCAAATAAGGTGGGTGGCTCGTATATTCAGTTTATCCTAAGCCAACACACACTGACCTATATCTCACCATGCAGAGCTTTCACAAACCTAGCCAGAAGAAAATGATTTTGAATACCCTCTAATACAAACAATGATACACCATGTAGGAATTATCTGAATTGGACAGAAATCGTTAGATGTGATGTGCATCTGTACACAAACAAATGATTACCGTTTCAGAAAAATTGGATGATTTATTCGAGAGAAAGGACTTCATAAATGAAACAAGTCAGTAACATGTTGATTCATCTCTGGCCCATGTGCAAGCAGTTATTTGGCCTGTAGTTCAGTAATAGTTATTGGATTTTCTTCTCAGGTATATCATGCCAAATTCTATTCCATTGATGTGTTGGATCATCAAAATCCTGAGCTGCTTGGAGGATCGTGCCCATAATGCTCCATGCATTCTTAATTGGGGAGAGATCCAGTGACCTTCCTGTCCAAGTCCAGGATGATTTGCCATGAAGGACAACAAAACGCGATGTAGGATGTTGCCGACATACCTCTATGCTATAAGGGTCCTGTGTATGATAACTAAGGAGGTCCTGCTATGAAAAGAAATGGTGCCTCAGACCATCACTCATGGTTGTCAGGCTGTATGGGGGCAACAGTCAAGTTGGTATCCCACTGCATCTCCAGACATGACGTCGGCCAGGAATCTCATTGACTGGAGTAGAATTGCCTCCATTGATGATTCCTGTTTCAAATTGAGCCCAAGTGACCAACAAGATGTGCCTGGAGATGCCTGCAAAAACGTATGATACCAACCTGATTTGTCACTGGCCACATGACCTGACAATCAGGAGTGATGGTCTAGGGTGCCATTTCTTTTCATAGCAGGACCCCCTGTGGTTGTCATCTGCAGTACCCTTACAGTATAGCAGTATGTCGATGATATTCTACGCAATGTTGTGTTGCGCTTCATAGCAAGCCAGTCTGGTCGTATATTTCAGCAAGATAATTCCAGTCTGTGCATGGCAAGAGTTTCTACTGCTAGCATTAATGCTTGTCAAACACTGTCTTGATCAGTAAGGTCATCGGATCTCTCTCCAATTAAAACATTTGAAGCAGTATGGGCAGGGCCCTCCAACCAGCTCAGGATTTTGTTGATATAACATGCCGTTTGGAGAGTTTTTGGCACAATATTCCTCAAGAGGACATCCGACAACTCGTGTCAATCAGTGCCAAGCTGAATAACTGGTTGCATAAGGGCCAGAGGTGGACCAACGCATTATTGAGTTGCTCAACTTGTGAAGCTCTTTCTCTGGAAGAAATCGTCCAATTTTTCTAAACCATAATCATTTGTTTGTGTGTACATGTCATCACATCTACTGATTTCCACCCCATTCAGATAATTCCTTTGAGGTGCATATTTTTTTGGTCCTCACTGTAACAGACAATAGCAGTGTCATCTGGGAATATTATAAATTACATCCTTTCATGCTGAACTTTCCTAATTCCACTTCTGAAGCATTATTTTATTCCTATCATTGGTTCTGTAATGTATGGATTGAGCAGTAGACTCGAAAGACAGCCTCGTATCCTTTTTGAGTTTTTCCCTCTTGGTCTTTCCTTGTTATAGTTTATTCTTGGTTCTTATACATATGATACTTTATCCATCTTTCCCTGTAGTACACTTATTTTTCTGAAGATTTTTCTTATGTCTTGCATCACTTTGACACACTTTCTCTCTGGGTCAACAAAGTTTATAAAAATGTCTTGCTTCCATTGTTAAGAGTACCAGAACTGCCTCTCTGGTGTTTTTACCTTTTCTAAAACCAAACTGATGTTATCTAATGGTTCCTCGATTTCTTTTCCATTCTTCTGTATATTATTATTTTAAGCAACTTGGATGCATGAACTTTTGAAACTGATTGTGTGATAGTTCTGACATATCTATTTACCACGTAAGTTTTCAGTTTTATTTCCAGTCTCATTAAGTATGCACAGTAATTTGAAGAATTATGTGGTTACCACTTCTCCAAATGATTCGAAAAGTCCTGGAGGAATATTAAGTGTCACACCCACCTTTGTAGATTGTTGGTCCTCTGTAGATCTGTCAAACTGTGACACTTATGTACAAATATATATGTCTATACTATGTCTTTCAACTAGATACCTATTCCTTCTTCAGTTATGTTAGCAGACTGTTCCTCCCCCTTGTTGAGGCAGTACTCTTTCCATTAGGACCTTCTCTTTGGTACTTAATAGTGGAATTCCTCCTTATCTCTTAATGTTTATACCTTAGCCTTTAAATACTCAAAAAATTATTTTAACTTTTCTACATTCTGAATCTGTCCTTATGACGACCATTTATTTTTTGATTTCTTCACATTTTTTGCAGCAATTTTGCTTTAATTTTCTTGAATTTCTATTGATTTAATTTTCATGTGATTTACATTGCTTTTTCCTCCATTTTTGTATTTCCCTCTTTCGTTGATTAATTAATGTATTACTTCTGTCACCTACAGATCATTTGAAAGTTCCTTTCTTATATCTCTATTTGTCTGCCCACCTTCTGTGATGCGCCTTTTAGAGACAGTCATTCCTCCATAACTGAACCACCTACTGTGATATTCAGTACCACACTATATGCAGCATCAGGGAATTTCAAACTTCATCCTACTTCAGTACTTTTGTATCCCACAGCTTTGTATCTAGATTCTTCCTTTCACCATCACCACCTTGAACAGTTTCCAGTCTCAGGCTGGGTCTGTTTGAAACATAAGCCTCACCATCTAGTCCTGTTTTCCCACCATCTTTCTGTACTCACACTGGTCCAGTCTTCACCCCCTTTTTCTTTCCTCAACACTCTCTTCCACCCCTTCAACCAGCTATCCCTTAGTCTTCTTCTTGGTCATTTCCCTCGCATCTCCATTTTATGTATGTCCTGGTGCATTCTATTGTTTTCATTCTCTTTAAGTGCCCGTATCATCTTAGAAGTTAACCTGATGTTTCTGTTGTGTCCTCTTTTACTGTTCCCCTTATCCTCTCATTCCTTATCCTCTCACTCCTGGTCACTCCTATTCTACTACTGAGGAACCTCATTTTACATGCCTGTAATCTGCTTACATATCTTTCCTTCATTACAAAAAATGGAAACTCCAGGGTGGAATAATGTCACGTAGAAGAAGGTGAAATTAGATGAATGACGAACACTGACTTCACTTACGAAGGTTTATTCAGCACTTGCACATACAAGAGTGCGGAGCGAACTGCCTCCAGCCAGAACACATACAGTATATATACAGGTACAGAATATTCCAGTGCAATGATTCTTGACATTTGTGGATACTTCTAGAATGTTCTCGAACCGAATATAGAAAATAAAATTCTACAGTCCAGGTGAGTTTTGAACTCACAACCCTCCATGCATCAGTTTAGTATCATAACCACTACTCCACAGTGCTACTCGGCTTCTTCTGTGACATTGCTCCCTCCTTAAGAGAACAGTGTCTCGGTGTTAAGTCGTCCTAGTCCGGGAACGAGTCATTGGTCCTGCATACTCCGACTCCTGATGACTGATTCTCACCCTGGCAGTGATCTTCTTAGAACTTCTTTTGCCGTTATGCTCTTCGTCACCTTTCCGCTTGTTGCCTGTCTCTGGAGCTTCGAATTTACCCTGGGTTGCAGGATCCTTATTGGGCTTCATTCGAAGGATGTGGACCATATCTCTGATCTTTTGTCGTCTTGTGTTGGGGTCGAAATCTTCAGCTTAATAAGTAACATCAGACAACTGTCTTACAACCTTATAAGGTCCAAAGTAGCTCCTGAGGAGCTTCTCAGAGAGACCAACCTTCGGAACAGGCGTGAAGATCCAGACGAGATCACCAGGCTGGTAGACAACAGGGTGGTGGCTCGTGTCATACATTCAGCAATTGTTTTCTTGAGCCTGCAGCATGCAGAGTTGAGCTAACTGCCAAGCTTCCTCAGCTGTGGTTAACACCTGGCTGATGCAGTCGTCGTCCACATCATCAGCATGTAACAGAAACACACTGTCCATCGTTGCAGTCGCCTCACACCCATGCACCAGGAAAAATGGCATAAATCCTGGGGTGTCTTGTTCGGTGGTCTTGTAGGCAAACGTCATGAAAGGTAGCACCTCATCCCAGTTGCTCTGCTCAACATTGATGAACATTGATAGCATCTCGGCCAAGGGCTTATTAAGGCGTTCAGTAAGCCCGTTAGTTTGTGGGTGGTAGGCAGTTGTCATGTGATGAGTAATGTTGCGTCAACGGTTTATCTCTGTCACAAGATTCGATTGAAAAAATTTTCCCTTGATCCGTGATTAACAACCTTGGGACACTGTGTTTTAATACAACGTCTTCCACGATGAATTTGGCTACCTCGGATGCTTCGGTTGTTTTCACGGCCTTTGTAATGGTATAGCGTGTCAGATAATCAGTGCAAACAATAATCCATCTATTGCCACAAGCAGATGTTGGAAATCATCCAAGGAGGTCAATCCCAACACGCTGGAAAGGTGTTTCGGCTGGTGGAATTGGTATGAGTCGGCCAGGTGATTTCTGAGGAACTGCCTTTCTCCTCTGGCACTCTCGACAGTGTGACACATAGTGGCGGACACTCCTAAATAAACTTGGCCAGAAAAATCTCTTGCGGATTCTATCATATGTCTTAATAAATCCTAAATGTCCAGCCTCCGGTGTGTCATGGAATTTCTGTAGAACATCTAAGTGCATGTGTTTAGGAATCACTAGTAGCCACCTCTTTCCAAACGGATCAAAGTTTTTCTTGCAAAGTAATCCATTAACTACCTTAAATTGTCCTTTCACATCCTCTGACCGATTTAAGGCAAGCAGAATTTGAGATATCTTGGCATCCTTATTCTGCTCAGCAGAGAGATCCTGGAGTGCATTGAGACAGTCACTATCTTCATCAAAGTCTTGATGGTCTTGCTCAGGGTTTCTTCAGAAACAGTTGGCATCTTCGTATTTTCTTCAACTCTTGTACCTTATGGTAATGTCACACTCCTGAAGACGTAGTGCCCACCTAGTGAGTCGTCCTGTTGGATCCTAAAGACCTGTCGACCAACAAAGTGAATGATGGTCTGTAACAACTGTGAATGGCCTTCCATAGAGATACTGTCGAAATTTGCACATGTCCCAGATCACAGCAAGACACTCTCTTTCTGTAGTTGAGTAGTTTCTCTCAGTTTTAGTAAGTAGTCTGTCCGAAATTTGCACCAGAACAGCACCGATCCCGGCATCTGTGCATAGTTCTGTAGGTGCTCTCTCATCATACAGACCAAGTACAGGGTCAGTCGTCAGAGCTTTTCGCAGCACATCGAAAGAATCTTATTGAGCACCACCCCAGATAAATTTAGCATCAGTTTTTGGCAACTCTTGGAGAGGCCTGGCTTTGATACAATGGCGATAATAAGAACATAATCCAAGGAACCTTCTCACGTCTCTAATACTTTTAGGAATAGGAAATTCCGTTATAGATCTCACCTTTTCTGGGTGTGGCCACACACCTTCATTTGACACAAGATGTCCAAGTATTTTGATTTCTTTTGCTCCAAAGAAATACTTTCTTGGATTAAGTTTCAGTCCCCCTTGTTGGAGACACTTAAGAACAGCCCTCAGTCTTTTTATATGTTCATCAAATGTCTCTGAGAACACTATAATGTCATCTAAATAACAAAGATACATCATCCACTTCAGGTGACTTAGAAGATTATCTAACGTTCGTTCAAAAGTTGCTGGTGCATTACACAAACCAAACTCATACAGGCCCTCAGGGGTAATGAATGCAGTTTTCTCACGATCAGCCTCATCTACTTTGATTTGCTAGTATCCCGAGTACATGTCCATGGTTGAGAAAAACTTACCCCTTCAGACCATCTAGTGCATCGTCAATTCGTGGAAGAGGGTAAACGCCCTTTTTAGTTATCTTATTAAGCTTCCTGTAATCAACACAGAGCGCCAACTGCCATCCTTCTTCCTGACAAGGACCACTGGTGATGACCATGGGCTCTGCGAAGGCTGAATGATGTCATTCTTCATCAATTGCTCTATCTCGTTGTGAATTATTCAACATTCCGTTGCTGACACACGGCATGCTCTCTGGCTTATCGGTCGATGGTCTCCAGTGCTAATCCGGTGCTTCACCATTGTTTTGTCTAATTTGCTCTTCACCTGTAGATTGAAGCATTCAGAGAACTCTTGAAGAAAGGCAAGTAGCTTCTTCTGTTGTTCCTTAGTGAGATCTGGTGATAGTTGAGCTAGAAGAACTTGTCTCGTAGTGGTAGCGCTAATTTTGCTCGCAGACTCGGCATAGTAGGTTTCTATGACACTCAGCTGTTCTTCAATTAACGGCTCAATGTTTGCTATGCACATGCGTCTTGGTAGGATCTGTGGTTCTCGGCGACATTTAACTATCCACAATTCACTGAATTGGTTCTTAAATGAGATGAGAGAGGCTGGGATGACCAAGTTATTCTTCAGTGGTATGCTTCTCTCACATTCCACTGCAAGATCCATTGGTTGATGCATGGCATGACACATGACAGTTACCTTTCTAGCACTGACTGCAGCAGTGATCACTTCATCCAGCACACACAGTCTCCACACACTTGGATGCACATCTTCCTGTCCACAGTATCTCATCTCGTCTAGCATAATCTTCGAGTGACCACAATCTATATTTGCCTGAGAAGCTTTCAAAAAGTCCCATCCAAGAATGACGTCATGACTACACTCTTGTAAGATGATGAATTCTAAGGGCTGTGTATGGCCACTTATACCCACACGAATAGTACATCTTCCTGTAGGTTTTACATATTTCCCATTAGCCACGTTCAGCAGAGATGTTTTGTTGTCAACGAATACGGTTTTCTGCAACTGGCGATGGTACTTCTCCGAAATGACTGAATATGATGCTCCAGAGTCCACAACAGCTTGTGCTGGTCGGCCATCCATGAAGATGTAGTTTCCTGTCATTTTTGTAGTGATCGATGGCAGAGGATTTTTCTCTTCGGCAGTCTCACCTCCAAGGAAGGTCGCACCCTTTAGTTTTCCAGGTTGCGGCAGCTAGGTGATCGACTGGAGCTACTAAACAGCCATGGAGACCTTGATCGGCTTGTTGTGGAGCATCCTCTCCAGCGACTAGCTTGTGAGGATGGTGACCTACTTTATCCCACACCCACATCGTCTTCTTCATCTTCGTTGTCCCGGAGTTGGTGTTGGCTAAGATCGGTCTGCTGTCTTCTGGCGTGGGTGTCATCAAATATCCGCCGCCTTCTCGTCAACAACGTACCACATGTCCCGGTCATCCACAGTGGAAACATACTGGTTGGTTATCCTGGGTCCTTCAGAAGTCAGTCTTCCTTGGTGCGCAAACAGGTTCCTCACGCGGCATTGTAGGAACGTAACTCCACCTGGGTCTCGATTTTTTCACCATTTTAAAGGGAAATGAACAATGAGTGATTGGGTTCAACGTTTGTTCCACTTCCTCCCTTAAGACCTCTTGAAGCGTCTCGAGGTTTTTGCTCGCCGTGCTATCCAAGTGCCTTCTGAACTTCCTCTCTCACTATCTGACGAAGGACACTTGTGAAATCAGTTGCTTCCTCCATCACAGACATCAATACGACATTTGGAAGCTGTTCAAACTTCTTGCATGTAATTCTTTTTTAATGCATTGTCTCAATATACTGGCACCATTTTATGAAGTCGTCTGCTGTCGAAACCTCGTTTAGGAGTAGGGCTCGATACATGTCATCAGCAACACCCTTCATGAGTTTTGCAACCTTATCTTCCTTCTTCATTCTAGGATCCACTATTTTACACAGCTCCATGACGTCTTGAATCTAGGATGCTGTAGTTTCTCCTGGATGCTGTGCCCTGCACTTTAATTTATCTTCAGCCTTGCAATTCTGTCATTGTGTGTCGCCAAAATACTTGTGCAGTTCCGCCTGGAATACTTCCCAGCTTGTGAACTTGTCCTTGTTGTTCTCATACCATTGCTTGGCAATGCCCTCCAAGTAAAAGAATATGTTAGCCAAACACACGATGTCATCCCATTTGTTAAATTTGGCTATATGCTCATATACCTTCAGCCACTTGTTTGGATCTTGGCCATTGTCACCAGAGAACCCGGAAGGATGTCTCATGCGGTGGCACACAGTTGCTGTCATCATTACGTCCTCTTCTCCTTCTGTTTCCAATAAACTGTGATTTGTTGAATATAGCTTGAACTCGGGTTTTCTCGCCACGTAAACAGCAGCTCTGTCGTGGCCTGATGGGAGCCACTGTGTCATCAATAATGTGTGCTATCACAAGTTCTGATACCATGCGTCTCCACCAGAATAGTGTCACATAGAAGAAGGTGTAATTAGATGAATGACGAACACTAACTTCACTTACGAAGGTTTATTCAGCACTTGCACATACAAGAACGTGGAGCGAACTGCCTCTGGCCAGAACACATACACTATATACAGGGTGGTCCATTGATCATGACCAGGCCAAATATCTCATGAAATAAGCGTCAAACAAAGAAAATACAAAGAACGAAACTTGTCTAGCTTGAAGGGGGAAACCAGATGGCGTTACGGTTGGTCCACTAGATGGCGCTGCCATAGGTCAGCATTTAAAAAAAATAGGAAACCCCATTTTTTATTACATATTCGTGTAGTGTGTAAATAAACATGAATGTTTTAGTTGGACCACTTTTTTCACTTTGAGACAGATGGCGCTGTAATAGTCACAAACATATGGCTCACAATTTTAGAAGAACAGATGGTAACGGGTAGGTTTTTTAAATTAAAATACAGAACGTAGGTGCGTTTAATCATTTTATTTCGGTTGTTCCAATGTGATACATGTACCTTTGTGAACTTATCATTTCTCAGAATGCATGCTGTTACAGCGTGATTACCTGTAAATACCACATTAATGCAATAAGTGCTCAAAATGATGTCCGTCAACCTCAATGCATTTGGCAATAGGTGTCACGATATTCCTCTCAACAGCGAGTAGTCTGCCTTCCATAATGTTCGCACATGCATTGACTATGCGCTGACGCATGTTGTCAGGCGTTGTAGGTGGATCACGATAGCAAATATCCTTCAACTTTCCCCACAGTAAGAAATCCGGTGAACGTGCGGGCCATGGTATGGTGCTTCGACGACCAATCCACCTCTCATGAAATATACTATTCAATACCACTTCAACTGCACGCGAGCTATGTGCTGGACATCCATCATGTTGGAAGTACATCGAAATTCTATCATGCAGTGAAACACCTTGTAGTAACATCAGTAGAACATTACGTAGGGAATCAGCATACATTCCACCATTTAGATTGCCATCAATAAAATGGGAGCCAATTATCCTTCCTCCCATAATGCAGCACCATACATTAACCCGCCAAGGTCACTGATGTTCCACTTGTCGCAGCCGTTGTGGATTTTCTGTTGCCCAATAGTGCATATTATGCCAGTTTACGTTACCACTGTTGGTGAATGACACTTCGTCGCTAAATAGCACACGTGCAAAAAATCTTTCCTCGTCCCATAATTTCTCTTGTGTCCAGTGGCAGAACTGTACATGATGTTCAAAGTCGTCACCATGCAATTCCTGGTGCATAGAAATGTGGTACGGGTACAATCGATGTTGATGTAGCATTCTCAACACTGACATTTTTGAGATTCCCAATTCTCACACAATTTGTCTGCTACTGATGTGCAGATTAGCTGCGACAGCAGCTAAAACACATACTTGGGCATCGTCATTTGTTGCAGGTTGTGGTTGACGTTTCACATGTGGCTGAACATTTCCTGTTTCCTTAAATACTGTAACTATCCGGCGAACAGTCCGGACACTTCGATGATGTCGTCCAGGATACCGAGCAGCATACATAGCACACGCCTTTTGGGTATTTTGACCACAATAGCCACACATCAACACAATATCGACCTTTTCCGCAATTGGTAAATGGTCCATTTTAACACGGGTAATGTATCACAAAGCAAATACTGTCCGCACTGGTGGAATGTTACTTGATACCACATACTTATACGTTTGTGACTACTACAACGCCATCTATCCATTGTACAGTCCAGGTGAGTTTTGAACTCACGGCCCTCCATGCAACAGTTTAGTATCATAACCACTACTCCACGGTTCTACTCAGCTTCTTCTGTGACAATATCAACAATGTAAGGACAAAATATATTGCTGCTTACCTTAAAGATGACGCATTAAGTTGCAGACAGGCACATTTAGACATTTACACATTAGCTTTCGGTCACAGCCTTCATTAGAAAAAGAAAGAGAAACACATATGTGTTCATTCCCACAAGTAGGAGCACATCACACCCACATGACCATCAATGTTGGCAGTTTGGGATAGAATGCGACTGTCACATGAAATGGAAGCAGCAATCTGGAAGGGGTGGGGAAGGGAAAGGAATAGCAGTATACGGATGGGGGTGGGCCCCTCCATCTCATCCTTTGCTTGTGGCATTGGGGTCTATACCTGAACTACGAGGGCTATCCACAAAGTACATTACGTTTTGGAATTAAAAATAAATAAAGTATTGGAAATTTTTTTTTTATTATATACAGATGAAAGCCGCACTTAAATACTACTTTTCTACATAGTTGCCATTTAAATTAAGGCACTTATCGTAGCGATGGACTAGCTTGGAAATTCCTTCATCGTAAAATTCGGCCGCCTGCACCTTCAACCAAATAGTTACCTGGTCTTGAAGCTGTGCGTCGTCATCAAAACGCTGCATAGCCAACCACTTCTTCATTGCTGGGAATAAGTGGAAGTCGCTCGGTGCCAGGTCGGGACTGTATGGTGGATGAGGAAACAACTCCCACTTAAAAGATTCGAGAACTTTACGAGTGCCATTTGCCGTGTGGGTCTGGGCGTTGTCGTGAATCAGCAAGATCTTTGAGCCGAACTTTCCCCTGCGCTTGTTTTGTATTGCTCTTCTGAGGTTGTGCAGAGTTTGGCAGTACCTTTGAGAGTTTATTGTAGTGCCTCTTTCCAGGAAATCCACAAAAATCACACCTTTTCTGTCCCAAAAGGCAGTCATTACGTGGTTGAAGGCGCAGGCGGCCGAATTTTACGACGAAGGAATTTTCAAGCTCGCCCATCGCTACAATAAGTGCCTTAATTTAAATGGCAACTATGTAGAAAAGTAGTATTTAAGTGCGGCTTTCATCTGTATATAGTAAAAAAAATTTCCAATCTTTATTTATTTTTAATTCCAAAACGTAATGTACTTTGTGGATAGCCCTCATATTTTTGTTGGTTTTGGTTCGCTGCTTACACTGGTAAAATGAATCACAGCACTGAAATACTCAATCTTTGCCCCACCTTGCTATTCTTAATGAACCTTTGACCCACTTTGATATTCGTAATGAACTGCCCAAAAAAAAGGGGGGGGGGTTAAATTTTGACAGAAAAACATTGTGGTTTTTGAGCTGGGCACACCTGCAAATGTATTGGGTTTATTCTTCAACAGTTGACTGAAAAGAGGAGAAAATACCAACTAAGAACTAATGTTGCATTTATATACTTTAAAAAGCTTAAGACTATGTGAAAAGAGCCACACTGTGGAAACTTATGGAAGTAGTGAGATATCCAATATTTTTATCTTGGTTCCTGGAGTGAGTGTTCTATCACTAAATAGTCACACTTACAAAAGTTTCATGATTAAAATTTGTAGGTCTTATGAAAATGTAAAGGAGAATACTGTATAATTGGAGTAGCATTCTGCAATCTCTGTTCAATAGTCCTGCAATGTTTTGGTAAACACACAGCCAAAAATTAACTGAATGCTGTTTACTTAGCATTTGTATCAGGCTAAATGTGCCAAGCTTGTTCATCCAATCCATTCTGATTTGTTACTGTGCTTGAATGCTCCAATTCTGGTGTGTTGGTATGTTCAAAATTGAGATTTATTGTGCTGTCTGTTGCTATTGGTATAATCACTTACTAAAAAAAAAAAAAAAAAAAAAAATGGTGAGCAGAAAAGCAGTAATTTGCACCTGTATCATTTGTCTGTAACAGCTGATTTCAATTCAGAATCTCCTTGCTTTACAACAATTTCCAGGATACTACAGCAAATTTTTGATTTGCACCATAAATAATGAAGTAACTGAATTCATAAAATGTGCTGGAGGAAAAAGAAAACTAAGACTTCTAGTGAATCCAACGACTCAGAAGAATGGTACTCAGGCAGCCAATTTGCTAGCACAGAAACCTAAGAAATGCAGTGCCTCAAGTCAGGAAGAAATGTGCTCTGAGAAAGATGATAAGCGTAATTGCGAAGCTGGAGTACGAAAAATAAATTCCTGTTCATTGCCAAAACTCTAACTGTATAAACAGAAGTGTGGCTCAATGGTAGTACCCGAATGTAATTTTTATCTGTCAGTTACCACTTTTTTCACCTTTGGGAATGTTTGTTAATTTGGCAATACAGAGTTGCACCATGATTCACAGTCCTTACTAAACAGTAGGTCTTCCTATAACTGGCCGGATAAGTCAGTTCAAAGGGTTGAGGAAAGTAACAGCATGCTGCTTCCAATAGGATCGCACCTAATAAAGCATTGTGGTGTTCAATCCAGACTTCAGTTTGATGACAGCTTTATTTTTCTTTAAAACACACATCTGAAGTTTGGAATTGATGGAAAGCAACACTAGCAATTTTGCCGTGCTGCATGATTATTACTTCAAAATACTGTGCACAGGATTAGGAAGCCTTTTCTGATGTTCACTGCTGTATTACTCTTTGAGGTGCTAACAGTGCTGTCTGTATTGACTCATGTACATATCTATATGCACTATTGACTCATGTACATATCCATTATGCGCTGAGGTGACAAAAGTTGGGGGATAACGATATGCACATGTACCGATGGTGGTAGTACCACGTACACAAGTTTTAATCTGCCAGGAAGTTTCATATCAGCGCACACTCTGCTGCAGAGTGAAAATCTCATTCTGGAAACATCCCCCAGGCTGTGGCTAAGCCATGTCTCCGCATTATCCTTTCTTTCAGGAGTGCTAGTTCTGCAAGTTTCGCAGGAGAGCTTCTGTAAAGTTTGGAAGGTAGGAGACGAGGTACTGGCAGAAGTAAAGCTGTGAGTACCGGGCGTGAGTCGTGCTTCGGTAGCTCAGTTGGTAGAGCACTTGCCCGCGAAAGGCAAAGGTCCCGAGTTCGAGTCTCGGTCGGGCACACAGTTTTAATCTGCCAGGAAGTTTCATATCAGCGCACACTCCGCTGCAGAGTGAAAATCTCATTCTAGTAGTAGTAGTAGTAGTAACAGTTTTGTTGTTTGTCTGGAATAACTTGAGAGAATGATTCTAAATCCTGTTGCATCGACTTTGCACATTCCCACTTATAATAGTTGTGGTTTTTCTAGACATAGACCATCAAATAGGGCTTGTAAGTACATCTTTTGTCAGTGACTGCCTTTGGTTGTTGGAAAATATGTGATCAAAGTAACACACACTTAAATGAACTATTGATGGATGTGTCCCCCATTTCACATATCATTTTGGCATCTGGTGTTCATTGGATGGCTGCAGCTGTTGATTCAAAATGAATTATCATCATCAGTCATGAACATCATGAGACTAGAGAAAGTATGCTGCAATGTCTGTGTGAGATCTTCGTATTTTCTTACGCACAAGGACACAACTTTTGAAAACACACCTTATACTAGGTTATTCATCTTTCTCTCTCATCTTCTTTAGTCTCATTGCTGCAGAATGATTTGAAATACCTTTTACATATTTTCAAGAGGTATTTTTATCTTTCTCTGAACTGATGGTCGTACTGTCACAGCCTCAGCTCCTAAGACTGTGGCAGTACAGGTGTGAGAAGGCACGAAAGAATGCTCCTCATGTAAAATAGGGTACCACTGAAAGTAGTGCTCTCCAAATTGAATGCTAATCAGTCCATCGTGACTAAGATTTTCTCTAAATTACTGCAATTTATTTCTGAAAAAAAAAATTGAAGGTTTATCTTTTGAGTAGCTGTCCACAGTCTTAAAACAGACACTACAACACCTCTGACCAAAAGTGACTGGAAGTTAACACTGAATATTGTCCCTCCCAGATCAGATGTCCATACAGTTGTAATCCTCCCCTACTACCACCCAAACATCTCCTGTTTATCTCCCGGGAATTCCTATCTCCAACTTAACCTCATCTTTCTTTCCTAGGTCACTTATCAAGAACAGAAACCTCTGAGCAGAAGAAGAAGTAGCAATCTGCTATTATAAAATTCACCCTAATTTGCCTTAATGCTAGAATAGTATAGTTTTGTGTGTGTTTTTGTTAGTTACCTGAGAGGAAAGACATTGTTTGAAAGCTTAGCATATCTCTATGGGCTTCTCCACATAAAAGAAAAAAAGATAATTGAATGTCACCTGTCATTCATGTTGTTGTTGCTTTGGTCTTCAGTCCTGAGACTGGTTTGATGCAGCTCTCCATTCTACTCTATCCTGTGCAAGCTTCATCATCTCCCAGTACTTACTGCAGCCTACAACCTTCTGAATCTGCTTAGTGTATTCATCTCTTGGTCTTCCTCTAGGATTTTTACCCTCCAATGCTAAATTTGTGATCCCCTGATGCCTCAGAACATGTCCAACCAACCTGTCCCTTCCTCTTGTCAAGTTGTGCCACAAACTACTCTTCTCCCCAATTCTATTAATACCTCCTCATTTGTTATGTGATCTACCCATCTAATCTTCAGCATTCTTCTGTAGCACCACATTTCGAAAGCTTCTATTCTCTTCTTGTCCAAACTATTTATTGTCCATGTTTCACTGCCACACATGGCTACACTCCATATAAACACTTTCAGAAAAGACTTCGTGACACTTAAATCTGTACTTGATGTTAACAAATTTCTCTTCTTCAGAAATGCTTTCCTTGTCATTTTATATCCTCTCTACTTCGACCATCATCAGTTATTTTGCTCCCCAGATAGCAAAACTCCTTTACTACTTTAAGTGTCTCATTTCCTAATTTAATTCGCTCAGCATCACCCGACTTAATTCGACTACATTCCATTATCCCTGTTATGCTTTTGTTAATGTTCATCTTCTATCCTCCTTTCAAGACACTGTCCATTCCATTCAACTGCTCTTCCAAGTCCTTTGCTGTCTCTGACAGAATTACAATGTCATCGACGAGGCTCAAAGTTTTTATTTCTTCTCCATGTATTCTAATACCTACTCCGAATTTTTCTTTTGTTTCCTTTACTGCTTGCTCAATATACATATTGAATAACATCGGGGAGAGGCTTTAACCCTGTCTCACTCCCTTCCCAACCACTGCTTCCATTTCATGCCCCTCGACGGAGGAGATAGAGAAGATCCAAAGAAGAGCGGCGCGTTTCGTCACAGGGTTATTTGGTAACCGTGATAGCGTTACGGAGATGTTTAATAAACTCAAGTGGCAGACTCTGCAAGAGAGGCGCTCTGCATCGCGGTGTAGCTTGCTCGCCAGGTTTCGAGAGGGTGCGTTTTTGGATGAGGTATCGAATATATTGCTTCCCCCTACTTATACCTCCCGAGGAGATCACGAATGTAAAATTAGAGAGATTAGAGCGCGCACGGAGGCTTTCAGACAGTCGTTCTTCCCGCGAACCATACGCGACTGGAACAGGAAAGAGAGGTAATGACAGTGGCACGTAAAGTGCCCTCCGCTACACACCGTTGGGTGGCTTGCGGAGTATCAATGTAGATGTAGATGTAGATGTAGACTCTTATAACTGCCATCTGGTTTCTGTACAAATTGTAAATAGCCTTTCGCTCCCTGTATTTTACCCCTGCCACCTTTAGAATTTGAAAGAGAGTATGCCATTCAACATTGTCAAAAGCTTTCTCTAAGTCTACAAATGCTAGAAATGTAGGTTTGCCTCTCCTGAATCTTTCTTCTAAGATTAGTCATAAGGTCAGTATTGCCTCACGTGTTCCAACATTTCTACGGAATCCAAACTGATCTTCCCCTTGGTCGGCATCTACCAGTTTTTCCATTCGTCTGTAAAGAATTCGCGTTAGTATTTTGCAACTGTGACTTATTAAACTGATAGTTCAGTAATTTTCACAATTGTCAACACCTGCTTTCTTTGGGATTGGAATTATATTCTTCTTGAAGTCTGAGGGTATTTCGCCTGTCTCATACATCTTGCTCACCAGATGGTAGAGTTTTGTCAGGACTGGCTCTCCCAAGGCCGTCAGTAGTTCTAATGGAATGTTGTCTACTCCCGGGGCAATGTTTCAACTTGGGTCTTTCAGTGCTCTGTCAAACTCTTCACGCAGTATCGTATCTCCCATTTCATCTTCACCTACATCCTCTTCCATTTCCATAATATTGTCCTCAAGTACATTGCCCTTGTACAGATCCTCTATATACTCCTTCCCCTTTCTGCTTTCCCTTCATCTGAGCTCTTGATATTCATACAAGTGGCTCTCTTTTCTCCAAAGGTCTCTTTAATTTTCCTATAGGCAGTATCTATCTTACACCTAGTGAGATAAGCCTCTACACCCTTACATTTGTCCTCTAGCCATCCCTGCTTAGCCATTTTGCACTTCCTGTCGATCTCATTTTTGAGACGTTTGTATTCCTTTTTGCCTGCTTCATTTACTGCATTTTTATATTTTCTCCTTTCATCAATTAAATTCAATATTTCTTCTGTTACCCAATGATTTCTACTAGCCCTCGTCTTTTTACCTACTTGATCCTCTTCTGCCTTCACTACTTCATCCCTCAGTGCTCCCCACTCTTCATCTACTGTATTTCTTTCCCCCATTCCTATCAATTGTTCCCTTATCCTCTCCCTGAAACTCTGTACAACCTCTGGTTCTTTCAGTTTATCCGGGTCCTATCTCCTTAAATTCCCACCTTTTTGCAGTTTCTTCAGTTTTAATCTACAGTTTATAACCAATAGATTGTGGTCAGAGTCCACATCTTCCCCTGGAAATGTCTTAAAATTTAAAACCTGGTTCCTAAATCTCTGTCTTACCATTATGTAATGTATCTGATACCTTCTAGTATCTCCAGGAGTCTTCCATGTATACAACCTTCTTTTATGATTCTTGTGTGTGCTTGGATAAAGTATGCAGATAGTCTCTTTGGTTTGCTATGAGCTAATACTCTGATATGCCACAGTTTGTGAAGCTTGAAGTGAATTAAGTCAATGTTTGTGGTTAAAATGAAGCTGTAACTGTCTAAAACTGGCATGGGAAAAAATGGCAGATGATGCTGGAAAATTTTTCTCTTATACAATGATTTTGGCCATGTTTTAATGCACGTTGACTGCTCAGTTCATTAACTGTATGATAATTGATTACATTTGCTCTTTCCTTTATTATTTTGATCTTGCTTATGGCTGATGTAGATGTGAATTCCTTTGTAAGGAATAACACAGAAGACTGTTCATTAGGAAAGGAGTGAACATCTCTTAAAAAGAGCAATCACAGATATTGGAAAGACAAAAACATATGCATTAACAGCATTAACAACGTAGGAAAAGACAGATTGGTACTTACCATGAAAAAGATACGTTAAGTTGCAGACAGGCATTATTAAAAGACATTTACATAAGCTCTCTGTCTCAGCCTTCATCAGCAAAAGAGAAACACACACCAATCATACACACAAGCCGCCTGGGCCATAGTGCATCTATCATGTGGGATGCAAGCAGCAATCTGGACGGGGTGGGGAAGGGAAAGGGATAGTAGTGTTCGGTTGGGGGGAATGGAAGTTCTGCCTGGTAGACTGTGCAGGGCTTGAATGCCAATAGGCACAGCATCAGGAGGTTGTAGGGCAGGGAGGTGGGGAGAAAAACAGTGAAAAAGGAGAGGAGCGGGAAAAAATAGGTGGGTGCGTTGGCAGAGGGTGGCAAGTAAACAGAGTGGGAGACAAGATTTGAGAGGAGATGCTAGGACAGAGGGGGTAGAAACTGCTGGGTGGAGGGTGTGGGGGCAGTATGCTACTGTAGGTTGAGACTGGGATAATTACTGGAGTGGAGAACATGTTGTTAGGATTACTCCCATCTGTGAAGTTCATAATAGCTGGTGGTGGAGGGAAGGATCCAGATGGCTCAAGTAGTGAAGCAACAATTGAAGTATGTTACATTCAGCTGCATGTTGTGCTACAGGATGGTCTACTTTGCTCTTGCCCATAGTTTGGCAGAGGCTGGTCATCCTGGTGGACAGCTGGTTGATAGTCATACCAATATAAATGCCCATTGCAGAGCTGGTTGGTATGACTGCCAATCATCTGTCCACTGGGATGAATGGCCATTGCCAGAGTGATTGCAACTGAACATAACATACTTGATTTCAGTGGCTGCTTCACTACCTGAGCCATCTGGATCTTTCCCTCCACCACCAGCTGTTCTGAAATGCACAGATGGGAGTTATCCTTACAACATATTCCCCGCTCCCATAATGATCCCTGCCTCAACCTACGGGAACATGCTGTCCCCACACCCCTCACCCAACAGATTCCACCCTCTCTGCCCTACCATCTCCTCCCATATCTTGTCTCCCACTCTGTTTACTTGCCACCCTCTGCCAACGCATCCACCTATCTTTTCCCGCTCCTCTCTTTTTTCACTGCTGTTTACTTACCACCCTCTGCCAATGCAGTCGCCTATCTTTTCCCGCTCCTCTCCTTTTTCAGCCCCCCCTTTTTTTCCCAACTCCTTGCCCCACAACCTCCTCCTGTTGGCAGTCTAGTCCCTGCACACTCCACCAAACAGCGTTCGTCTTTCTCCCCACCCATACACTACTATCTCTTCCCCTTCCCTTTGCCCTTCCACATTGGTGGTTGCATCCCATATGATAGCTGCATTCTGGCTTGAGATGCTGGAGTTGGCAGTCATGTATGCGTGAGGTGTGCTTGACTGTGTGTATGAATGCTGTGTGTTATCTTTTTCTGATGAAGGCTGTGGCTGAAATTTTAATGTAAGTGTCTTGTAATAGTGCCTGTCTGCAACTTAACGTGTCTTGTTTTGGTAAGTAGCAATTTGTCTTTTCATACATTGTTAATATTGCTGCCTGGAGTTTCCATTGTTTGAAACATAAGTTTTATAAAGGTAACTGGGAGGAAGCATTGGGTAACAGAAGAAATACTTCACAAGTGATCAACAAAAGAAGGAAGCACAATAATGTTCAGGAAAAGACAGAAATACAGCAATAGAAAACACTCATGAATGAAATAAAATATGAAGTGCTGGTAAGCCAAGGTGAACTGGGTACAGAAAAATGTGAAGAAATCAGAAAATAAATGGTTGTCAGGAGGACTGATCCAGCACGTAGAAAATTCAGGACAACCTTTGGCGAAATTAAAAGCAAAGAGGGCAACATTAACAGTGTAATGGGAATTCCTCCACTGAACACAAAGGAGAGAACGGATAGGCATAAAGAGTACGTTGAAGGTCTGTATGAGTAGGAAGAATTTTCCTATGATGTGATAAAAGAAGTAATTGGAGTTGATATGGAAGAGATACATCCAGTATTAGTGTCAGAATTAAAAAGTGCTTTGAGAATATTAAGATCAAATTAGGTAGAATGGATAGATAACATTCAGCAGAATTTCTAAAATCGTTGGGGAAGTGGCAACCAAATGATTATTCAAGTTGATGTACAGATGCTATAAGACTGGCGACATACCATCAGAGTTTTGGAAAAATATGATCGACACAATTCTGAGGAGAGCAGTAGCTGACAAGTGCGAGAATTATTGCATAATCAGCTTAACAGCTTACGCATCCAAGGTACTGACAGGAATAATATACAGTGGAATGGAAAAGAAAATTAAAGATCTGTTAGATGACAATCTTCTTTCTGTAGGAAAGGTAAAGGTACCAGAGGAGCAGTTCTGATGCACTTGATAATGGAAACAAGACTGGAGAAAAGACACGTTCATAGGATTTGGCGATCTGGAAAAAATGGTGCAGGAATGAAAGTGATGCAAGATGTTCAAAATTCTGAGAAAAATAGGAGTAAGCTATAGGAAAAGTCAGGTAATATAAAGTGTGTACAAGAACCAAGAGGGAACAATTACAAGACCAAGAATGAAATGCTCTGATTAAAAAGGAGTGTAAGACAAGGGTACAGTCTTTTGCCCCTACTGTTTAATTTATAAATCTAAGAAGCAATGATGGAAAGGAAAGGAAGATTCAAGAGTGGGATGGAATTCATGGTGAAAGAATATCAGTTGCAAAATTGATGACATTGCTATTCTCAGTGAAGGTAAAGAAGAATTACGGGATCTGCTGAATTTAATGAACAGTCTGACAAATACAGGATATGAATTGAGAGAAAACCAGAAGACAAAAGTAACGAGAAGTGGCTGAAATGAGATTAGCAAGAACCTTAACATCAAAATTGCTGATCTCAAAGTAGATGAAGCTAAGGATTTCTGTTATCTCGGAAGCAAAATAACCCATGACAGGTGAAGGAACGACAGTATAAAAAGAAGACTAGCAGAGGAAAAGTGGGCATTCCTGGCCAAGAGAAGTCTACTATTATTAAACACTGTCTTACTTTGAGGAAGAAATTTCTGAGAATGTATCTACAAATTCTTCTACATTGATACTTTGCAACCCACCTTACGATGCATGGTGGAGGGTGATGCATACCACTATTAATCATTTCCTTTCCTGTTCCACTCAAATATAATGAGGGAAAAACGACTGTCTCTATGCCTCCACATGAGCCCTAATTTCTTGTGTCTTATCTTTGTGGTCCTTACGCGCTATGTATGTTGGAGGCTACATAACTGTTCTGCATTCAGCTCCAGGTGCTGGTTCTCTAAATTTTCTCAATGGTGTTCTTTGAAAAGAACGTTGTCTTCCCTCGAGGAAATCTCACTTGAGTTCATGAAGCATCTCCTTAACACTTGCTTGTTGTTTGAACCTACCAGTAACAAATGTAGCAGGCCTGCTTCTGAATTGCTTCAGTGCCTTCCTTAAATCTGACCTGGTATTGATCCCAAACACTCGAGCAGTACTCAAGAACAGGTCGGGCTAGCGGCCTATATGTGCTCTTCTTTACAGATGTACCACACTTTCCTAGAATTCTCCCAATAAACTGAAGTGAACCATTTGCCTTTCATACCTCAGTCTACATATGCTCGTTCAATTTCATATTGCTTGGTAACATTACACCCAAATATTTAAATGATGTGACTATGTCAAACAGGACACTACTAATGCTGTATCTGGACATTGTGGGCTTGTTTTCTGTACTCATCTGCATTAACTCAATTTTTTTTAAATTTCAAGCTAGCTGCCATTCATCACACCAACTACAAATTTTGTGTAAGTTATCTTGTATCCTCCTACAGTCCGTCAACTTCAACATCTTACCGTACAAAACAGCATCATCAGCAAACTACTACAGATTGCTGCCCACTCTGTCCACCAAATCATTTTATGCATATAGAAAAAAATACCAGTCCTATCACATTTCTGTGAGGCATCCCTGATAATACTCTTGTCTCTGATAAACATTCGTTGTCAAGGACAACATCGTGGATTCTGTAACTTAAGAATTCTTTGAGCCACTCTCATATCTGTGATCCTATTCCGTATGTTCATACCTTCATTAACAGCCTGCAATGGGGCACTGCGTCAGATGCTGTCTGGAAGTGTAGAAGTATACTCGTAGAATCTGCCTGTCACCCTTCATCCATAGTTCTCAGTATATCGTAAGAAAAGGGCAAGCTGTGTTTCCCACGAGTGATGATTTCTAAAACCATGCTGATTCGTTGACATAAGCTTCTCAGTCTCAAGAAAATGTATTATATTCAGATTCTGCAGCAAACTAATGTTAGGGATATTGGTCTGTAATTTTGCAGGTCTGTTCTTTTGCCCTTCTTATACACAGAAGTTACATGCAATTTTTTGTGAATAAATGCAAGCTAAATAAGGGGCCAGTGCTGTAGAGTACTCTTTGAGAAACCAAATTGAGATTCCATCAGGCCCTGAAGATTTATTTGTTTTCAACTCTGTCAGTTGTTTGTACAGCTGGAGCACACCATTGTATGGAACAGAAGGGAATTGAAGCATTTGGGACATGGTGCTACAGAAGAATGTTGAAAATTAGATGGACTGATAAGGCATGGAATGAGGTGGTTTCCTGCAGAATCGACGAAGAAAGGAATGTATGGAAAACTGACAAGAAAAAGAGACAGGATGATACAACATGAGTCAAGACATCAGGAACTAACTTCCATGGTACTAGAGGGCAAAAATTATTAACGAATACAGAGACTGGAATACATCCAACAAACAATTCAGTATGTAGGTTGCAATTGCTACTCCGAGATGAAGACATTGGCACAAAAGAGGAATTCGTTGCAGTCCACAACAAACCACTCGGGGACAGAGGACTCAAAAATATCTGAAGTGCTACTCTACCTCTAACAACATGGCTGGCTGTAGGATAAAAATATTTATCGCCAGTGTTGGTGATTTTGTGCAAGCAAAGTTAGATTTGTAAATCGTCATAGAGATATTGCTTGTTTGTGGACAGCCAAAATTACTGAAACTCCTAGCCCACTGAGATATGCCGAAGGATCATTTGTTGGTATGTTAGGTTTCATTCTCTGAAAACCCCATGCTGTTTTGTTGTCGAGCCAGTTGCACATGCTTGATTTAATATTCAATATTTAAAGGACATTGCATATGATAAAAGATAGTTGTTTGGTTCTGATGGTTGCAGTTTTGTATCATCTTTGTTGAATGACTCTCTTATCTTTCTGGTTTGAAGTGTTCTCTTCTACCTGCTTATCATGCTTTAGTTATTAGTAGGTTCTTGGGAATGTTATTTATTCCCTAAACATGCTTTCATACACAGAGGCATTCTTCAGTCTTCTAAATATGACAGCTGCATTTTTTAAATGAACCAAATGGGAACCAAATGGACTGCATTCACTATATTATTGAATTATTACTACTTATTATGTGATATTCATGTAATTTACAGAAGAAAAGATTTATTAGGCTGGGCAAGCAGTCAAGCAGGTGATGGTCTTAATGAAACAATAAATCAATTATAATCATTAAAGCATATAAAGTGTCTGTGTCTCTCAATGTTAGAGACTTTTTTTTATTAGAGTTTGTAGTTTGACCAATCATGCCTTTACCTGAAAGGAAATAAGTTGCTTGTTCTCTGTCAGCCCAAAAAGAAAAATAGCCATTGTTACCATGTCTGCCCCAGTTTCGTTAGGTTTACAGGCTGTGAGGATGCTGCTGTATGTTATAGTCACAAGCTGACATCCTGTGATCATCTGAAACAATTATCAATTGAATGGAATTAGCATTATGTAGGCAGCAAGGCGTGTCTCATAGCAAATTTCACAGTGTATGTTACAGGTAAAGTTTCTTCATTGAAGAAATACTTCCTCTTATTCACAATTACTGAAATAAATTTTATCTGCTAATTGAGACATCATTGCATTCCATTTAGACTGAAAATTTTCCTTTTATGGTTGTGTATTGCACAGAGTAAGATGAAACAGTGATTGAAGCACTAGACTTTCATTTGAGAGAAGAGGAGGGTGAAGCTCCTATCTGTTTATTCAGACTAAAGCTTTCTATGGTTTTCGTAACTCCCTTCAGGCAAATGTTAGAGTGTTTCCTTTGAAGAATCATTCCCTTTCTAAATGAGCTAACATTTTGTCTGTAACTACCTCACTTTCCCTTTCATTCTTCAAATCTACTCCTTATTTAGTTTGGACTAAAGTTTTGTGAGGTTGGTTGGCTAACTTGGGGGAGGGAACCAAACAGTGAGGTCATCGATTCTATCAGATTAGGGAAGGATGAGTGAGGAAGTCGACCGTGCTCTTTCAAAGGAACCATCCCAGCATTTGCCTGAAGTGATTTAGGGAAATCACGGAAAACCTAAATCAAGATGGCCGGGCGCGGGTTTGAGCTGTCATTTTCCCAAATGTGAGTCCAGTGTTCTAACCACTCCGCCATCTCACTCGGTTCTAATTTTGTGCTTCTGCAATGTTGCATTATTGACTTATGACAGGATCTACTGTATTTTTTCTTTCACCCTTTCTGTGACTGTGGAGATGTTTGACAATGCCAGTATTTTCCAGGCGCTTTTTCATTTTCATCATAAATACAAATTTTAACAAAATTAAATGATGGAACCTCCAGGTAGGAATATCAACAATGTAAGAAAAGATAGATCGCTACATACCATAAAGAAGGCGCATTAAGTTGCAGACAGGCACAAATAAAACTCTGCCAGACTTATCCCATCCCAGAAGTCCAACACAACCTCCAAGCCCTGCTTAAATCCTTAGGCCATTCCCAGAACATCTCCCTTGAATCCATTTCCCTCCTCACCCCTATGACGCGCTGCGCACCCGCCTTCTACATCCCCCCAAAATCCACAAACCCCAACAATCCTGGCTGTTTATTGTGGCCCCACTGAAAGAATTTTGGCCCTCATTGACTTACACCTTCAACCAGTTGCCCGTAATCTAGCCCCTCACGTCAAAGACATCAACCACTTCCTTCACCAACTCTCTCCTATCCCCACACCTTTATCTCCTGGATCCCTACTTGTCACTGTTGACGCCGCCCCTCTGTGCACCGACATCCCTTGTGCCTGTGGTCGTATCACTATTGAACACTGCCTTTCCCTGTGTCTTTCAGAATCCAAACTCACTACCTCATGCCTCATACACATTACTAATTTGATCCTCTTAACCCGCATGGCACCCTTCTATGCCAACCTTTTTATGGGCTATGTAGCCTCCCAAAACACCAAACCCCTAGTCTGGTTCAGGTTCATTGATGATATCTTCATGATCTGGGCTCAGGACCGAGACATCCTATCTTCATTCCTTCACAGCTTCAACACCTTCTCTCCCATCCACTTCACGTGATCCTCTTGAACCCAGCGTGCCACATTTCTAAATGACCACCTCCTCTCTGATGGCTTCATTCACATCTTTGCCCACATTAGACCCACCAACAGTACCTGCATTTTGACAGATGTAATCCCTTTCACACCAAAAAATCTCTCCCATGCAGTTTGGCCACTTGGAGGGAGCATATCTGCAGTGACAAAAATTCACTTGCTCGGTATGCTGAGGAGGGTCTCACCAAGGCCTCCACAGACAGGCAGTATCCTACAGACCTACTCTACAAACAGATCTCTTGTGCCATTTCCCCTCACCCCAATCCTCCCACCACCCTCAAGAATCAGCCACAAAGGAGTGTCTCCTTCGTCACCCAATACCACTCCAGACTAGAATAACTGAACTGCATCCTTTGATAGGGCTTTGATTACCTACCATCATACCCTGAAATGAGGGGCATCCTACCCGACATACTTCCCACCCCTCCTAAGTGGTGGTCCATCACCCACCCAACCTCCACCACATCCTAGTCCATCCCTATGCCATTTCCAATCCCAACCTCTTGCCAAAAGGAACATATCCCTGTGGAACACCCAGGTACAGAACCTGCCCAATCCACCCACCCAGCCTGTCCCCTCAGACTGCTGGTTGCATCCCACATGATTATTGCATTCTGGCCTGAGATGCTGGAGTTGATTGTCTTGTGTCCATGAGGTGTGTTTGCTTGTGTCTGTGAATGGTGTGTTCTCTCTCTTAATGATGAAGGCTATGATCTGAAAGCGTATGTAAGCATCTTTTAATTTTGCCTGTCTGCAACTTAATGTGTCTTCTTTTGTCCTTTCCTACATTGTTCAAATTTTAACAAAGAAACTTTTGTACATGTGACTGTTTATTCATGGAGCACTCCGCCTAAAATGATCTCTTAAACTGGAATTCTATCAGAAAGAGGCCCTCCCTGGTAGTCCTCACTAGTTGCTTACAGTGATTTGTCTAATTATTTACTTATCCCAATCTTATTTTGATTGTTAATGAAATGGCAGTAGTATGAACACAACATTAGTTTAGGCACATAATTGTATAACCTATAGAGTAAAATACAGCCTTCAGTTGGAGTGAAACATGGGCACCAAGCAGTTTAGACAAGAAAATAATGTTGAAATTCAGATAAGTTAGATTAAACAACTAACAAAGAGGTAAGTAATGTATTGAAGAAGAAAAGAAATGCACAGTTTGACAAAAGAAGGGATTGGTTGATGGGATGTCTTGAGACATTAAGGAACCATAATTTTGTAATGAGAGAGAGTGTGGGGAGTAAAGGTTGTAGGAGCAGACAAAGGTTCGAATACAGTAAGCAGGCTCAAATATAGGTAGGTTGTGGTAACTGCGCAGAGATGAAGCAGCTTGCGCATGATATAATTGCATGGTGAGTTGCATCAACCTTCGTATATGAAGACTGGAACAATGACAGCAAAATTTCCATGATTCAGTTATGGAAAATTGAGCATGTGCTTTTCTGTGAAGCTGTGCTTTGCCAATGCAGATTTATTTTCATCCTTACTCAAGCAAGTAAAAGAAACCTGCATTGACTGAACACTGCTTAATGGAAGAACATGTGTTCAGTTTCAAACATATGTCATCTGCTCAGCTAATGATTCCTGGGAAATAATTATTAAGGGTGCAATCAAGATACTAGTGGCCTTGTATATTGTTAATTGAGATAAGGGTTTTGCCTTCAATGCAGTTTGGCAAACAGCCTTTCAAGAAACGAGACGAGAGAGACAGCATTTTTCAGTGCATAGGACAATGGTGGATAGCGGACACTAGTTGTCAGCTATGTAGACAATCAGCCAGGCTGCTGTTAAAACTGTTGTGGAGCAGATGTTATGAGATTTAAATGCTTGGTACCGATACCTGCATAAGAGGTGGACTGTGGTACGCCGGCACTTCACCAGACATAATAAAGAGATAGTACCTTTTCAGAACACATTTTACTCACTCTGTGATCTCACGTGACAAGAAACCAAGGAAGTTTTTATTGCTAAAAAGAATAAATCACCTTGTTTATCAAGACTTTATATTTGTTTACTAACCAGTTTAAATGTAGCAAAAAAGCATTTACAAGCTGTAGTCCAGTCTGCTACTGATCCTGGTAACTTCCCACACAAATTTGATTAAAAACGTATTGGGCAGTGAAGAAAGCTGCAACATTCTAGCCATCATAAGGGGCATTGTCTTGTTTGAAAAATAGATCGAAATGATTGTGACTATGGCCGTCACAGCACCCGTGCTTTATCTGTCAAGGCGGAGTGTACTTTAGTGTTGTTCTGATGACATCAGAGACACTCTGTACGTACAGTCCTTCTGATTGTTTCAATAATATGCTGGAATATGAGAGTATGTATAGTTTCATTTTGTGCCTAACCACTCTTCATTGTGGTCCAACTTAAACTGACTCCACCTGGAAATACAATACATTGCCAGTCATCTCTCGTGTACTGAGAAGTTCGCTGTAATGGATGAGGCACTGGACAGGGTTCCAATATTTATTTGGTCAATCTGTTTCAGGTTTTCCTTAGTTGCCCTGTGTCATTCAAAGCGAATGCCTGTACAGTTCTTGCAATAAGATCATGGTATATTCACAGCTGTAATGACACTTCTCCCATCAAAATATCAAATGCCAACTGTCCCCCTTCATTTCGTTCTAATGTGTGTAGAAGAAGCTATCTGTTCAAGTGCTGTTTTTGAGTATCAGAAAAGACCTTATTTAGGTTTTAGAGAAGCTTTTATCATTAAGAAGAACACCAGAATACAAGAAATAAAGGAGGTTAGAGTTAAATATCCTGTCAAAATAATGTTACTAGGAGTGGTATATTTGCTCAGTTGGAGGACTACACCAACAGATTGGCTGTTTATTAATAGAGGAATTTGTAGACTATCATTTCAAGTGCAATCATTGGTACACCCTTTGCCTGGTAATGCAGAAGATGTTAAATAACCCAGGTCCCCCCCCCCCCCTCCTCCCCCCTCCCCCCCTCGCCCTCCAGACACGTGGGCTCAGTCAGTATTGCAAATATTCACTTTAACTTGACTTTGAAAATATTAGTAGTAGATGAGTTTTGCTATTTGGGGAGCAAAATAACTAAGGATGGTCGAAGCACAGAGGATATAAAACGTAGACTGGCTATGGCAAGGAAACCATTTCTGAAGAAGAGAAATTTGTTAACACTGAGTATAGATTTAAGTGCCAGGAAGTCTTTTCTGAATGTATTTGTATGGATTGTAGCCATGTATGGGCATGAAGCATGGATGATAAATGGTTTGATCAAGAAGAGAATAGAAGCTTTTGAAATGTGGTGCTATGGAAGAATGCTGAAGATTAGATTGGTAGATCACGTAACTAAAGAGGAGGTACTGAATAGAAATGGGGAGAAGAGGAATTTGTGGCACAACTTGACTAGAAGAAGGGGTCAGTTGGTAGGACACATTCTGAGGCATCAAGAGATCACCAATTTAATATTGGAGGGAACTGTGGAGGGTAAAACTCGTAGAGGGAGGCCAGAAGGATGTAGCTTGCAGCAGTTATTTGGAGATGAAGAGGCTTGCACAGGAAAGAGTAACATGGAGAGCTGCATCAAACCAGTCTCTGGACTGAAGACCGCAACAACAAGAAGTTACATTAGTGAGCAAAAAGAAAAGCAAGTCATATTCTGTAAGAGACTATTTTCACACCGATTTTCCAGATCCAGGTGTTCTGTGAGGAAGCTGGATATCTTGTTGGACCAAATTCTACAGAAACAAACCACCAATCTTGAACAGTTATAAATTGATGATCCAGAGTTAGCATCCAGTACTTACCTTCAAGAGGAGAAATTCGTTGGACCACAATTAGACAATGGCAGGTCACTCAGCCCCCAGAATGAGAGAGATGACCCTTCTTTTCTAACCTTCTCCAACCCATCCCACTTATCTCCCCAAGGAAGGAATAATAACTTTGTGCAAATAATATTTAAACATATTAAAATATTATATTTTTGTCTCACAAATTTTCCTTTCGATATACAAACAGTTGACAAATGAAAGTTCTAAAATGCTAACAGATTTACTAAACTTGAAATTAATTACATTTTTAGACATACATTGCTTATTTCTGTGGATGAGGCTCTTTTTTGCAAAATGGTTTAATGAATTTTGCAGAACAGATCACACTTACAGCACTATTTTGCTTCCATATAGCAATGCCATTTTTCATAAAAAGTTATTACATTTAGGCAAATAATTTACTTATTTCCAAAATATTATATCTCTGAAGCACCATCAGTAGTATTCTCTTTGTTGTTGTCTCCCAGCAATCCAGCATTAAAATTTCTGCACTTTGTTGGAAAAACAGAGAATGGTTTGATTTTTTCCATTTCTGGTGCCTGTCAAATTTTCAGTTTTACATAACTGCTGACTTCTCTGTGTCATGTTATGTCTACATTATAATTTATAAGATCATATATATCAGGTCTCATTAAAATATTTGAGTTTACTGCCAGATCATCTTATAAAATACTTCAAATGTTAAACACACAGTGGCTGCAGAAACCTAAGTATTTACATTAGTGACGCACATCTGAATATATATGTGGAAGTCTTTTCTTCAAGGCAGCTTCTCAACACAAAAGATAAACAGTAGTTTTATTATGTTTTCTCCAGTACTATAAATAGTCAATGTTCAGACATGACATGTGATTATACTATACTTTGTATGTGAATGGCAGCTGTGAGCAGAATTAGATTGGTTAGTGAATGTATGACAGAACGAAACTGTTATTTGCAAGACACACCGTACTGTCTTCATCAGCATGAGAAACTAGAAAATCTAAAGGTGAAATTAAATTTGTTTTTGTCGTCTAGTAAAAAGATAGTTGGAAAACTTCATTATTTACAATTGTGTCAGTTTACAAAATTGTGCAGACAAAGCATACTATAAAATGCAGTCAAATGAAGATGGGGCATCTGGGAAAAAGTACATAAACTCTTTATTACTTCAAAACTAATACCATAACTGTTAATACATGTATCTCGCTGCGAGAGAAGACAGTCGTTGCCTTCATGGAAAAAAATCTTTGCTGTTGCCTATGGAACTATGACTGTACTGAGGTGTGCATTTCTTCATCCACAGGAAATTGTCAGCCACAGTGTCCCAAAAATATGGAAATCGTGTGAGGAGAGATTGGGACTGTGTGGAGGATGTGTAAAGGCTCCCCAGCGAAACTTCTACAGTGTACTTGAAACAACCTTGGCAATATGTGGGCGCACTTTCCTTTGTACGAAGAGAGAAATGCTCGGATACAATCATGGTTCCATAGGCAACCGCAGGCATTTTTCCAGGAAACCTTTGACCGTCCTGTCTCACACTGGGGTACATACTCTATCAGTTACAGCAGAGATGACAACGATGTGCCAAACTGCAAGCGAGCCAGATGCCTGTGTTGTGCATGGGCCAATGTTCTGTCTGTCTCGGCTTCACTCGTGCTTCTCAAAAGTATGCAGTACCAAGCAACATTCGTTTAGTGTTGCAGTGTTACATTTTTTCAGCCAGCACAGTTCTCTTCAGTTCGCTGTTTACCCTTTGCTATATTGTCATGGTAAGGAGGACATTCAAAGGTCCAGTGGTAGTTTGCATGAAAAGAAGCAAAGTAGTGATCTATTGTCACAAGCCTTTAACACTTTAACTGCTCTGGACGTGTTAACACGTGCGCCTTAGTACCTGTCCCTGTGTGCTCTGAACGTGTTTACGTGCGCCGCCAGTTCTTCTACCTGGTACACTGAACGTGTCTAAGTGTAGACATGTTCAGAATATTCAGAGTACCATGTAGCGTTAACATGTCCAGAGCAGTTAAAGGATTAAAACTGAACGGAAATGACAGAAAGGCAGGGATGAGAATTCTAAATATCTATTATGCAGTTGCATAATCGATGGGTACTGCATATTTACTTTGGAACAACATTACAGTGCTGTACTGAGAGAATTTAAAAACTTAGTTGACAGTGAAAGAGCAAAAAATTACACCCGTTGACAGACAGGATTCATTGTTCTGTGCATCAAGAAACACTTCATGCTTAATTTGTAGACATGGAGCACTTGAAGAAACCCGTAGCAAAATTGTTTGTACTAGATGAAAGTGTGATCAAAAGTATTCGGACAGCCCCCAAAACATATGTTTTTCATATTAGGTGCATTGTACTGCCACGTAATGCCAGGTACTCCATATCAGTGACCTCAGTAGTTATTAGACATTGTGAGAGAGCAGAATGGGGCACTCTGTGGAATTCACCGACTGAATATAGTCAGGTAATCGGATGCACTTGTGTCATACATCAGTACGTGAGATTCCCACACTCCTAAACATCCCTAGGTCCACTGTTTCTGATGTAACAGTGAAGTGGAAATGTGAAGGGACACATACAGCACAAAAGCGTGTAGGCCAACCTCACATGTTGACTGACACAGATCACCGACAGTTGAAGAGGGTCATAATGTGTGATAGGCAGACATCTATCGAGACCATCACAAAGGAATTCCGAACTGAGTATAGCGAATGCTCAGTGAACGTTATCTGCCAGCGTGTGTAGTGCCAGCAGTAAAATTCGGAGGTGGTGGTATTATGGTGTGATCGTGTTTTTCATGGAGGGGGTTTGCACTCCTTGTTGTTTTGCATGGCACTATCACAGCACAAGCCTACATTGATATTTTAAGCACCTTCTTGCTTCCCACTGTTGAAGTGCAATTCGGGAATGGCACTTGCATATTTCAACACGATCAGACATCTGTTCATAATGCACAGCCTGTGGTGGAGTGGTTACACGACAATAACATCCCTGTAATGGAGTGGCCTGCATAGATTCCTGACCTGAATCCTATAGAACACCTTTGTGATGTTTTCGAATGCCGACTATGTGCCAGGCCTCACTGACCGACATCAATACCTCTTCTCAGTGCAACACTCTGTGAGGAATGGTCTGCCATTCCCCAAGAAACCTCCCAGTACTTGATTAAATGTATGCGTGTGAGAGTGGAAGCTGTCATCAAGGCTAAGGGTGGGTCAACACCATATTGAATTCCAGCATTACCAGTGGAGGGCGTCATGAACTTGTAAGTCATTTTCAGCCAGGTGTCTGCATACTTTTGATCACATAGTGTACATGACATGTAATATCTCAACCAATATTGAGAACACAGTAAAAAATTCGGAGACATTACTTTTTGGCACGCCATCGTACGTTGAGTCAGGAAAGGAGCTTGTTCGCAGGAAGACAAGTACTAGCATGGAACTTGCGAAGGTCTATGGAGGAACACAGACTCTCAGGACGGCTTCTCTGCACTAGGCGGTGTAGAGAGGAGCGCAGACAATACTATGGCTGGCGGCCATGTCATAAAGAGTTCAGGCAGCACAGAATGACGTGTCTGGCCACAGGGTCCGTCTTCATTGCGCAAAAAAATATATAATACTGAAAATTTCTTTTGCTTGTGACCTTTATTTTTGAGAAATGTGACGTATAAAACTAGGTCGCATGCATCACAGCTGTAATGCCAATTAAATGTGGCACAGTCACAGTTTTTCCCTCCTGCTGCTCCGACAGCATGCCATGGCAATGGGGAAATGTGCAGCCAGGCCAGGCACTACGACACATAGTGGCACAGCTTACAAGCCAAATTGTTGGCTACTGTTGAGCCATGGTGATTACTTTTGAAATAATAAATAGTTGACTTTCTTTTTTTTTCCAGCTTCTTGTTTTCATTTGACTGCTCATTACAGCATCAAACAATGGCCTTAATTTGAGGAAGATATTTCTGAGAAGTTTCATTTGGGGTGCAGCACTGTATAGTAGTGAATCGTCAAATGTGGGAAAAGAGTCGAGGTGTTGCTATAGAAGTATGTTGAAAATTAGCTGAACTGATAAGGTAAAGATACTAGTAGTTGTGTGCAGAATCTGTAAGGAGAGGAGACACCGACTATGTGAGGGGTGAGGTTGATGGGACATCTGTTAAGACATCAGGGGAATAACACGTTTTAGTTGAGGGGCTGTAGATGGTGAAACCTATAGGGAAAGACAGAGATTGGAAAGTAGCCAACAATTAATTGAGGATATAGGATGTAAGTGCTACTCTGAGATGTAGAAGTTGGCACAAGAGAGGAAATTTTGGCAGACCACATCAGTCAGAATACAGAAGAAAAAGGGAGGGGGCGGGGGGTGAGATGGCAGGTCACACAGACCGCAGGATGAATGGGACCTACCAGTTGTGAGGACAAGGAAGACATAGATGAAGGAAAGAGTGGAAGAGCAGCATCAGAGACAGTGGGAGATCAAAGATACTACATTGGTAAGCACTGTGCCAGCTTTTCTGTACAGGAATAATGAAAAGTAAAAATTTAGAGAGAGAGAGGGGAGGGGGGCGGCAGGCTTACCAATGTTCTGTTTTTGACCTCCTATTCTCTCTTTATGAGTATCATTCACCCCCCCCCCCCCCCTACATCTCCCCTCCCCCTATTTCTGTCTCTCCCCTCATCCGCCCTACAGGTGAGTCTGTCTCATCATGGGGCCTGATCATGCCTTTCATTTTTAACCTTCCACAACCTGTTACTATCTGCTCCCCAAGGAAGGAACTATGAATTCCTAAAGCTATGTTACTGTTGTGCGTTTTTATTGTGCCTATCAGCGATGCTGCTATTTTGCCTCCTGAAGCAAGTAATCCAGTCTGGTAATGTAATAGCTCTCTCATTTCTATTTTATTATAGTTGGTTTGTTTTATGTCATATTCAGAAGTCACCTAGTTCGATTGTATATTATAGTACGTACTTGGAAGCTCTTACAGTGACAGCACAGAAGTGGTAAATGTGCCATTGTTCACAAATGTTTCAGGAGGAGGACCTGATGGTGACTGTTGTTTGCTGCATAAGTTCTTTCCTCCCTTGTCTGTTTAAGTAAACTTTCAAGCTGCTTCTGTAATAATATTTTAGGCTGCTTGATAGGTTCCCGGGAATTACGCCGGATAATATTGTAGAAACCGCACAATATTTCAGCAAGACAACTGCCCGCCATCTTCAGGTGCTACTGTTGCGTCGCTGAGAAGCTCGCCAATTTACATGCTGGCTTTCTAGAACAGCGCAGGTGCCAGCGGGGCACAACGTCATCGAAGACCAATCGTAGACAGCGTCGAACACCAGAGCCCTCTGCTGGAGAAACGGGTCGCGGTCTGCGGAAGCGCGCCCCGGCGCGGGAAAATGTGGCCAGGAGCGATGGACCCCGTTCGCGTGCGTGAGGTGTTGGCGCGCGATTTAAGCATCTGCACTAAGGCTTCCCATCTGTGTTGACTCAGTGCGGTTGCTAATCTGTGGCTGACGATTCCTTAGTGCCGCCAAGGCTGGCTCCCAGGCTTTGCTCAGGTGAAATACTGTGTCTCTATTTATTAGGTCACTGCTTATACGTATTTCGACTGCCTCTTTGATGATAGAGTTCCAGTATGTGGAAGCATGCGAGAAGATCTTGGTTTCTTCATAATTCATGCCGTGTCCCGTGTCAAGGCAGTGTTCAGCAACCGCAGATTTCTCTGGCTGGCCCAACCTCATGTGACATTTATGTTGGTCGCATCTGTCTTTGACCGTGCAACACGTCTGGCCAATGTAAGATTTCCCACATTGGCACGGGATTTTGTATATTCCTGGTCTCCTCAGGCCGAGGTTGTCTTTGACAGAGACCAGCATTGATTGGACTCGTGCTGGAGGCCGGAAAACACATTTAATCTGCTATTTCTTGAAAATTCTGCCCATCTTAAAAGACACGCCACCACCATATAGTAGAAAAACCAACCCCGTGGTGTTCTCTGCTTCTTCAGGCTGTTCTTGGGGTTGGAGCTTGCTGGTCGAAATGTGTTCCGGATCTGCTTCTCGTAGTACCCATTCTGGGCAAACACAGAGCGGAGATGGCTAAGCTCTGCCAATAAGTTGTCCTGATCTGAGATGGCTCTAGCCCTATGCACTAGCGTCCGTAATACACTGCTGCACTGTGAGGAATGATGACAGCTCGTAGCTTGTAAATACAAGTCTGTGTGCGTAGGCTTCCGGAACACACTGTAACCCAAGGAGCTGTCTCCTTTTCTACAAACCAAAACATCCCGAAACAGGAGCTCACCATCTTTTTCCACCTCCATGGTGAAACAGATGCTTGGATGGAGGGAGTTCAGATGTTCCAGGAAAGAAGGAAGCGTTGCTGTCCCATGTGGCCATACCACAAACGTATCGTCTACATATCTCCAAAAACATTTTGGTTTCAAAACCGCCGTCTGAAGTGGTTTGTCCTCGAAATCCTCCATAAAAAGATTAGCTACTATGGGAGACAGAGGGCTACCCATAGCAACACCTCGTGCGCGCGAATGGGGTCCGTCGCTCCCGGTCGCATTTTCCCGCGCCGCGGCGTGCTTCCACAGACCGCGACCCGTTTCTCCAGCAGAGGGCTCTGGTATTCAATGCTGTCTACGATTGGTCTTTGATGAAGTTGTGCCCTGCTGGCACCTGCGCTGTTCTAGAAAGCCAGCATATAAATTGGCGAGCTTCTCAGCGACGCGACAGTAGCACCTGAAGATGGCGGGCAGTTGTCTCGCTGAAATATTGTGCGGTTTCTACAATATTATCCGGCGTAATTCCCGGGAACCTATCAGGCAGATGCAGCACCAGGAAAGCCTCAAACAGCACATATTTTAGGCTATTTGCATACTTCACATTTCAGTAAAACCAATGGAAACTTGTCAGAGGAAAACGGGAAGAAACAAAGCTTGTTATTACGATGTCCTGTACTTAATGCGACTGTTGGGATGACAGTGAAATTCACATGATTTCTCTACACTTACTAGTATTTGTCTTTCTGTATTTATAAGCTTATTTATTATTACTTATTGTTATAATCCTCCTGGCTAAGGCATCATTTCTGGCGAGAAAAAAATTCCAATTTAATAATTTTCTTTTTTCGTTGCATGAACAAATTTGTTATTCCATATTTACCTGGTCATAATATCACTGCTCTGTGAGAGTAGTGAGTCCACCTTGATGTGAGTTCTTGGTTTATTTACCATAAACTAATTTCATACATAAGTTGCGATTGTGATTAGCTATTTTAATCTAAACTGCATGGACTTTATGTTGTTACAGAATAGAAAACCTTAATTTTCATTTTTCGTTATGTAACAGTATACATTTAACGTGTTTTAGAATTTTAAAAAAATTGAAAAAAGGAAAAAAACTTGTGAATATGGTGAATTATTGCTGATACATGTTTCTCTTTTCTTTCTGAAGTGTTTTTAGAAAAATATATGGGATTTGTGGGGTGCCCTCGCAAACACAGATTGAGCATGAGAAGGGTTTAAATGTGGAATACTTATAGAGGTTCTGTATAAATATCATTCAGAGACCATATGTGACTCTGAGCTATAGTGGTTTTCTTTATCTAACTTTTCCTGAATAGCAGTTTCAGTTCATTCTTAGAAAATGCACAAACTCCGAAAAAGATGTAATTGCTCTCTCTCTCTCTCTCTCTTTTTTTTTTTTGCTGATGTGTAACATATTTTTGTAAAATTGATGTGAAATGTTTCTCAGTGGAGCTAATTAACATGCTTTATTCCTTTTCTTGATAACTTTCTCCAGTCAATCCAGATAAAAATTAACAATAGTAATTGTTAAAAAAGACAGCATCTATTACGTGGCATTGTGGAGCTCAGCCTCTCAGCATCTTTGTCCCTCCCAGCAGGCACAGCACCCAGTCTACATCTCACGGCTAATGAACCCAAGTTGGCCACAGTGCTTGATCACCTCATGTGAAATAAAAGAAAAAAAAAACAGAACTAAACCCTTGTGAAAGAAAAATTAAATATATTAAGTCCATTAAAACAAAGTGTAGCTAAATTGTACATTACCTATGATTGCACCAGTGGTAGAAGTATGAATGCTAGTGTCAACAATTCTGTGACACTGCAGTGTGTCAATATTAATTAGTGTTTGACTTGTTTCAGTAATTGCATACAAAAAACCTGTAGCTGTCCTCACTATTTGTTGGAAGATGCAGTGGCAGTAGTTGTTGCTCCCTTCAAAGACTTGTTATTTTCCAACACATAGCAAATTTACAGGAGATTTCATCTTACAGGTCTCACGACCGCAAACACAGACACAAGTCTGCAACACAGGAAAGGGAGAAGGAGCGGCTGGGAATACCAGATCCTACGGACTACCTTTACCGTCCATTTGAGGGAACTCCGCAGCTGAGGCTGCCTTACATAGCGACGGGTGTTCTGCAACCACACACCGAGTACCCCTGTGGTCTGATGCGCTGCACGAGGACAAAGCCACCCATCACGTTCTGTGAGAATCCCACTGCCTCGACAGCTATGTTTCGCACCAGGTCTGAGGTGAGTTTGATTTGTGAATAGCGAGTATGAGCTGTCAGATTTAGAGGTTGAAACTGAGAGAGCTCTTCTCAGTAGGTTTGTAATATGATTTAAAAGTCTTTTGGTTTGTGGTCGAGTATATGTAACATTCCTTGCTGTTTGCACTCCATCCAAACTGTGAACAGGGTGGTGATACCTACCTTAACAGTTATGTCCCAGGATCACCACAAAATAAATAAATCTCACAGAAATTTAAGACACTTTGTCCCAGATCATAAAAATGTTAGAAGTGAGGAAAATGTCATAAGACAACACCCTTCACCAAAAATTTTTAACAAGCAGTTTGTAAACAGCACTATGATGCTGATATTTGTGTATTTCATTCCAGCCTCACATACAATAGTGGAAATCAATATAAAGGCATGGATATCTGCAGGAAAATTAATATTGTCAGATGGAATAGTTGTGCACAGTCTACATGCAATAGCATAAAATCCAGTACACCAACAAATGCAGCCATATGGCATCGCATTGGTGTCAGTAGTACAGCATGCAGCCAGACATTGATTTTGTGTGTGTGTGTGTGTGTGTGTGTGTGTGTGTGTGTGTGTGTCCGTGTGTCCTCAGCCTTCATTAGTCGTCATCCTCAGACATCAAACTCCTTCCATGTTCCCATTCCAGCACTACACAGCCATCATTCCATTATCACACCCAGTCTTTTTGCTTCTCTCCTTTTCTGCTACCACCTCCCCACCCCACCTCTTGCCTGCGCTCTGTCTGACCTCTAGTTCTTCACTGTCTGCCACCCTACCCTACTATCCTTCCTCCTCCCTGTCCCAGCCTCCTCCGTACCCCCACCTAGTCACCACTCCCATCATGCACTGGTGCTGCTGCTCGCAGTGTGGCCTCAGTTGTCTGAGACTGCAGTCAAGTGTGGATGAGTTGCGTGTGTGTGTGTGTGTGTGTGTGTGTGTGTGTGTGTGTGTGTGTGTGTGTGCGCGCGCGCCTGCGCCTGCGCCTGTCTGTCGTCTGTTTTTGACTTTATTTGTGACAGTTTTTTTCTGTATTTAAATGTTAAGAAGTATTTTGTGATGATATTTAGGGGAGGATAGCCTTGTCCAGAATCGAAACGTGGGGCATAGACAGTACAGACAAGGCAGGAAAGAGAGGCTTCGGAAATGTGGCGTTACAGGAAAGTGCTGAATGTTACATGGATAGGTTGGGTAACTGATGAGAAGCTACCGAAATAGGTTAACTAAAAGAAGGTATTGATTGACAGCACACAATGAATAGCAGGCCTCAAGGAGTAGTCAGTTTTGTAAAGAGGAGTGTTTTGGTTGAGAGAGTGGGTGGGGAGGGGAGGGTAAAAATTTTAGAGGGAGACCAAGGTTTGCCTTTAATAAGAGTTGTGCTGGTGGAAGGTTTTTTACCTGTGCTATATTCCCGATGTTACTTTTACCTGTTTCCATCTTCTCTTATGGCCCTTCTAAATGGTTTGTCAAATTTGCTCTTACATAACCATGGAGGAGTGAAACAATCCCGTACATGTACCAACAAAACTTGGCAATTTAACATCACTTTTAAAACAGAAGCTGTTCATGTATGCTGTATTTTGACACTTGTTGGAATGGCTACAAATAAGCTTTTCTAAAATTGAATCTGGCACTGTGTTTAAAGAAGAGGAAAATGAGATGCTGGTCCAGGGTGAGAAATATACAAATGGAAATCTGTTACAGGAAACTTTGCACTTGGAACCTGAGGATTACATCAACTTTCTACAAATGGTCAGGGAAAGTTTCAATAACTCGTTAAGAGGTACTTTGTCCTCACATTGAAAAAGAAAACAAGTATACAAAAATTTATTCTCTTCTACTAGGTCCTCTAATGGCAGTTCATTGAAGTACCACACTGTGATAACATTTACCTGACATCATCGACGTAAGAACTTGAGAACTTTTATTTTTTAATTTTATTTCACTCCCACCTGTATTTTGTGTGTGGGATATTGATTTTGTTCTTAACCTCTTCCTGTATAATATATGACCTTAGAAAGATTTTACAGTTCTACCATTTTGGTAATTGCCAATGCTTTTCCCCCCTCTGATTGTAGTTTCCATATTGTGGAAACTCGTGATACAGTGGGGTAAATTGTAAGAAAGTCATGTTTCATGAAAGATATGCTGTCAGCCAGCAGTATACATGGCTAACAGTAAAATCTGACAAATTGTCTGATCATTTATGGGGCCTTTACACCTGAAGAAGGTCCTGTTTAGGCAAAACGCGCGCACACACACACACACACACACACACACACACACACACACACACACACACAGAGAGAGAGAGAGAGAGAGAGAGAGAGAGAGAGAGAGAGAGAGAATATAATATAATATAATATGATTACACATCCTCCGAAATCCAGTCTTTTGTTAACCAATTTCCTGTTTCCCAATGCCCTTTCCTGGTTGTCATGTACCAATTCTGGAAATATGTATTTTAATTCCAGATTTCAGCTTCCATAATCTATTTTTGCTACATACAAACACTGTACCACATTTGAGTCATGGTTGGCTTATTAGATTGCTGATTTCTTTGTAAAAATTTGATTAATGAGGCTGAAGTGATTTTGTGTAGAGTGAAGGAAAAATAATAGTGTTGGAGTAATCAGGTAGTTATTTATTTCCTTCATTTAATGTGAGATTAGCACATACCATATGGAGAGATATATGTAAATGCATTATATTTTCTGAATTAGACTATTTGAACTGCTTGGCAACAATCCTATATCCCGCATAACTGGCTAATTTGTAAATTCACTCACCATAAACAATCATTGGCTGGTGACAAAACATTCTCTGCAATGTTACCAGCAGTACTTGTGTCATTACAGTTTGGGAGTAGCGTTGAAATTTCTACAGCAATATATCGATGTGTGCAAAAGCCTTAGGCATCCTAAGTGTCCAAACTATTGGAATACAATAACTTTCCATCAGTGACCATTTTGCACCATTTTCCCTCAACATGCCTGATCTACGCAGACATAATAAAACAATTCAGCACACATTTATTGCATGGATAATATTTTTTACACATTTCTTTTTGAACAGTCTCCTTCTTACAAGTTCACTGATGTCTAGTAAGAAAATCACACTCTTCCCTTTTTCAGAAAAATATAATTTGAAGTTCCTGACATCCTCACTTTACCGTATTGACGAAACTGGATCAGCTGATTAACAAACGCCATTCATGTAAAACAACTCATGAACAGAGAAATGATTTTTTTACTAGTCTACATGTTAAACAAGACAGTGAAACTAGTATTGCGGAATTTGATATACATCTTTGGCAAGTTGTATTGTGTGTAAATATAATGGTTTAAATGTTGCATTTGGTAGATTTCCGTTATGTATAGCAAATTGATGTAATCTTTTTCATCATTTACAGTATATGCTGAACCTAACGCAAATAAGTTATTTGTAGCATTATAGTTAGTTTCATAATGTTCAAAGGTGCTACCTGTGACTTTACTAATAAGGTTGTTCTAATAGGATTATTGCATGTAGATTGCAGATAATGTAGCTTATTTCCATGCATATAATTACGTGTATCTTCGGTATACTGCATGATAGGTTTGTAAAGTTATAACACTTTGAGTAAGAGGTGGTTTTGTCACAGGTGTTAAATGATGCACATCCACGTGTTGCTGAACTGATGAGAGTCGTAATGGAGGGGTCATGGGCCAGTGCAGACACGCGGGCTCTTACTAGTTCCAAGCAGCGGTCAGTAGCAGCCGCAGCAGACGTGGCGGGCTCTTCCACCGATGCCAATCTGTCCAGCAGCCTAGCTGCATTGCAGGTGTCGTATGATGAGAATGAAGTGGATGATGCCGCCTCTGATGACCTCATCAAACCAAAGGAGAGATCTTGGTATCTTACTTTCAGTGTGGTAAGTGTCTCGCATTCTGGTCTTGATAATTTATTGTATGTGAGGTCTGTAGCCTTTTCAAATATATTAGGCAAAGTCATATCACTTTGGATGAAGAATCATCAACAGATTTGCATCTGCATCTACATACATAACTTTGCAAGCCACTGCATGGTACATTGCGTAGGGTACCCTGTACCACTACTAATCATTTCCTTTCCTGTTCCAAAATGACTGTCTGTATGCTTCCTTACAAGCTCTAATCGTATCTTTTTGTAGTCCTCATGCGAAATGTACATTGGCAGCAGTAAAATCATTCTACAGTCAGCCTCAAATGCTGGTTTTCTAAATTTTCTCAATGGTCTCATCGAAAAGAAGGTTACCTTCCCTGCAGTGATTCCCATTTGAGTTCCTGAAGTATCTCTGTAATACTTTCATGTTGTGTGAACCTACCACTAACAAATCTTAAAGCCGACCTCTGAATTCCTCCGAGCACTTCCTTTAATCTGACCTGGTGCAGATCCCTAATACTCTAGCAGTTCTCAATGATGGGTTTTACTAGTGTCCTACATCTACATGGATACTTGGCAAATCACCTATATCTCCGTAAGAGCTCTGATATCCCTTATTTTATCGTGGTGATCATTTCTCCCTTTGTAGGTCAGTGTCAATAAAATATTTTCGCATTCAGAGGAGAAAGTTGGTGATTGGAATTTCACGAGAAGATTCCGTCGCAATGAAAAATGCCTGCCTTTTATTGATGTCTTGTCCAAATCCTGTATCATTTCAGTGAGACTCTCTCCCATATTTCGCAATAATAAAAAACATGCTACCCTTCTGTGAACTTTTTCGATGTGCTCCATCAGTCCTATCTGGTAAGGATACCACGCTGCACAGCAGTATTCTAAAAGAGAATGGTTCCCCACAACATTTTCTTTGTGTTCCTTCCAATTTAAGTTGTCCACAATTGTAGTTCCTAGGTATTTAGTTGAATTTGTGGCCTTTAGATTAGACTGATTTATCGTGTAACCAAAGTTTAACGAATTCCTTCTAGCACCTATGTGGATGACCTTACACTTTTCATTATTTAGAGTCAGCTGCCAATTTTCGCCGATTCAGATATCTTTTCTAAATCGTTTTGCAATTTGTTTTGATCTTCTGATGACTTTATTAGTTGATAAATGACAGCGTCATCTGCAAACAACCTAAGACAGCTACTCAGATTGTCTCCCAAATCATTTATATAGATAAGGAATAGCAAAGGGCGTATAACACTACCTCGGGGAATGCCAGAAATCACTTCTGTTTTACTCGATGACTTTCCGTCAGTTACTACGAACTGTGACCTCTCTGACAGGAAATCATAAATCCAGTCACATAACTGAGATGATATTCCATAAGCATGCAATTTCACTACAAGCTGCTTGTGTGGTACAGTGTCAAGAGCCTTCCGGAAATCCAGAAATACAGAATCGATCTAAAATCCCTTGTCAGTAGCACTCAACACTTCATGCGAATAAAGAGCTGGTTGTGTTTCACAAGAACAATGTTTTCTAAACCCATGTTGACTGTGTGTCAATAGACCATTTTCTTCAAGATTCATAATGTCCAAACACAATATATGTTCCAAAGTCGTCCTGCATATCAACATTAACAATATAGGCCTGTAATTAAATGGATTGCTTCTACTACCCTTTTTGAATATTTGTGTGACCTGTGCAACTTTCCAGTCTTTGGGTACGGATCTTTCATCGAGCGAATGGTTGTATATTATTGTTAAGTATGGAGCTAATGCATCAGCATACTCTCAAAGGAACGTAGTTGGTATAGAGTCTGAACCAGAAGACTTGCTTTTATTAAGTGATTTAAGTTGCTTCACTATTCCGAGGATATTTACTTTGACGTTACTCGTGTTGGCAGCTGTTCTTGATTCAAATTTGGGAAGATTTACTCTGTCATCTTTTGTGTAGGCATTTCGAAGGCTGTGTTTAGTAACTCTGCTTTGGCAGCACTGTCTTCGATAGTATCTCCTTAGCTATCGCACAGAGAAGGCATTGATTGCTTCTTTCCACTAAAATACTTCACATACGACCAGAATCTCTTTGGATTTTGTGCCAGGTTTCGAGACAAAGTTTCGTTATAGAAACTGTTATAAGCATATCGCATTGAAGTCTGCACTAAATTTTGAGCTTCTGTAAAAGATCGCCAGTCTTGGCGATTTTGCGTCTGTTTAAATTTGGCATGTCTGTTTTGTTCTTTCTGCAACAGTGTTCTAACCCGTTTTGTGCACCAAGGAGGATCAGCTCTGTTGTTTGTTAATTTATTTGGTATAAATCTCTCAATTGCTGCTGATACTATTTCTTTGAATTCAAGCCACATCTGGTCTGCACTTATATTATTAATTTGGAATGAGTGGGGATTGTCTCTCAGGAAGGTGTCAAGTGAATTTTTATCTGCTTTTTTCGTTTATTTTTGGAGGTTTGGGGGTTACAATATTCAGTCTCACTATGACAGCCCTGTGTCCACTAATCCCTGTATCAGTTTTGATGCTCGTTTCTCAACTCAGGATTATTTGTTGCTAAGAGGTCAGGTGTGTTTTCACAACCAATTACTATTCGCGTGGGCTTATGAACTAACTGCTCGAAATAATTTTCAGAGAATGCGTTTAGCACAATTTTGGATGATATTTTATGCGTACCTCTGGAATTAAACATGTATTTTCGCCAACATATCGAAGGTAAATTAAAGTCGCCACCAACTATAATTGTATGAGTCGGGTACGTGTTTGAAATCAAACTCAAGTTTTCTTTGAACCTTTCAGCAACTGTATCATCTGAATTGGGAGGTTGGTAAAAATATCCAATTATTATTTTATTCTGGTTGCTGACAGTGACCTCTGCCCATACTAACTCACAGGAAGTATCCACTTCAATTTTGCGTCAAGGTAAACTACTTCTAACAGCAACAAACACATCACTGCCAACCGTGTTTAGCGAGAACTGTGGCTAGTAGATAGTAAATTAACATGCACAATCTCAAGAAACTAAACTATTAAAGCACACAGATGATGTAATAAAATTCGATCCTGGTTAGGAACTTGTAAAAGTCACAAAATTGGTTAATTCCCTGTTGCTGCTTGTGTCTCAGCTGGCTACTACTGCCTGACTGGCAGTAGTATGGTCTGCTTTACAGATGAACCATACTTTCTCAAAGTTCTCCCAATAAATCAGAGTTGACCACTTGCATTCTCTACTGCATTCCTTACATGCTCAATCCATTTCATATTGCTTTGCAATGTTATGCGTAGATATTTAATCGATGTGACTGTGTAAAGCAGTACACTACTAATGCTGTAAAAACATTATAGGTTTGTATTTCCTAGTCATCTGCGTCAACCTACAACTTTTTTTACAAATAGCTGCCATTCATCACACCAACTAGAAATTTTGTCCACATCATCTTGTAATCCTCCTGTAGTCACTCAACGATGATGCCTTCTGTACACCACAGCATCATTAGCAAACAACCGCAAACTGCTGTTTACCCTGTCTGCCAGATCATTGAATCAGAGCAGTCCTGTCACAATTCCCTGGGGTACTCCTGAAGATATCCTTGTCTCTGATAAAGACTCATTATCAAGGACAACATTCTGGGTTCTGTTACTTATGAAATTTTGAAGCATCTGAGAATGTGTTCTGTATGATGGTACCTCCATTAACAGTCTGTAGTGTGCCACTGTGTAAAATGCTTTATGGAAGTGTAGGAATATGGACTCTACCTCTTGGCCTTCATCCATAGTTTGCAGGATGTCGTGTGAGAAAATGGCAAGCTGAGTATCACATGAGCAATGCTTTCTAAAATGGTGTTGATTTGTGGACAGAAGCTTCTCCATCTCAAGGAAATATATTCGAGCTGAGAATAAGTTCAAGGTTCTGGTCTGTAATTTTGCGATTTTGCGGGTAACTTCAATTGTACCCCAGAGCAGTGTGTTCGGACCCTTGCTGTTCACATTGTATGTTTGTGACCTTACAGACAATAGTAAGCATACACTTTTTGCAGATGATGTAGTTATCTATAATGAAATACTTTCTGGAAGAAGCTGCACAAATATTCAGTTAGATCTTGATAAGATGTCCAGGTGTTGCAAAGATGGGCAACTCACTTTAAATTTTCAGAAATTTAAAATTTTTGCAATTTACAAAATGAAAGACTTAGTATCCCATGACTACAGTATCATCGTGTCACAGTTGGAATGGATCAATTTTTACAAATATCTGGGTGTAACAGTCTGTAGGGATATTAAATGGAACATTCGTTTAGGTTGAATTGTAGCTAAAGCAGGTGGCAGACTTCAGTTCATTGGTAGAATACTGTGGAAATGCAATCAGTCTTCAAAGTAGGTTCCTAACACAATGCTCACATGATCCCTTCTAGAAGGGTGCTCAGGTGTGTGGGACACACAGGGGATGTAAAATATATGCAGAGAAGGGCAACATGAATGGTCACAGATTTGTTTGATCCGTGGAAGAAAATGAATTGGCAGACACTTGAAGATAGATGCAAACTGTCCTGGGAAAGGCTACACACAAAGTTTCAAGAACCAACTTTAAATTATGGATACAGAACTAAACTACAACCTTCTTTGTATCGCTCCTGTACGGATAATGAGGAAAAGATTAGATTAATTACAGCAAGCACGGAGCCATTAAAATAATAAGTTTTCCACACACACTATACTTGAATGGAGTGTAAACAAGCCCTAAAACTTGTTTGTTGGAAACTACTCTCTGCCGTGCACTTCACAGTGGTTTGCAGAGTATGGCTGTAGATGTAGTCATTATTTGATTAGTGTAATCTTTGTTTGGATGCTCTATGCGTTTTTCTCAATTACCAGCTCAAATTTATCACTTGAAAATGAACACAGAGGGAGAATAAAATGAAATAATTTGAGTGTTTAGTGTGATTATACAGTTAGAATAGTGGACAGAAAATGGCCCCACATGAATGAAGTTTTAATCCCCATATTGTACTGACTGTACACAACCTAATGAATTTAACTGCTGTCACATTCAGCAGTAACTCATTGGTGCATGCCTTTCTATATATTTAATTTATAAGTTCATAAAGATTTATGTTTTTGCCTCACGTGATCTGGCTTTACTCAAAATTGTGACCAATGACAGAATCTTTTTTAAAAATGAAGTTCCAGAAGGCCCAGTTTGTTACTCCAGTCTCAACTCTGTGTTATGGAGAAGCAAAACTAGCAGCTGGAGGGACAAGAATAGTGTGTACCACTTCCACCTTCTCCATTTATTTCCCCCATTTGCATTCTTGCCGTACACCTCAGTCATTGGAAACCTTCGACTCTTTGGCTTGCTTCTGTAGAGCAGAACTATGCCATCAAACAGTGCTGCCTGGCAAGTGTGCGCAGCACCTTACAAGTACACTGAGGTGACAAAAGTCATACGCATGTATACAGATGGCTGTAGTGTCACATACGCAAGGTGTAAAAGGATAGTGCATTGGTGGAGTTGTCATTTGTACTCAGATGATTCATGTGAAAAGGTTTCCAATGCAGTTATAGCCACATGACAGGAATTAACAGACTTTGAACACAGAATGGTATTTCAGCTAGACATGTAAGACATCCTGTTTCAGAAATCATCAGTGAATTAAATATTCTGAGACCTACACTGTCAGGAGTGTGTCGAGAATACCAAATTTCAGATATTATCTCTCACGGTGGACAACATAGTGGCAGACAGCCTTTACTTAACAGTCGAGGGCAGTGGCTTTTGAAAGAGTTGTTAGTGCTAACAGACAAGCAACATTGCATGAAATAATCACAGAAACCAATGTGGGAATTATGATGAACATATCCATTAGGACAGTGCAGCAAAATTTGGCGTTAATGGGCTATGGCATCAGACAGCTGACGTGAATGCCTTTGCTAAAAACACGGCATCACCTGCAGGGCCTCTCCTGGGCTCGTGACATTATCGGTTGGACCCTAGAGGACTGGTAAACCATGGCCTGGTCAGAGGAGCTCACATTTCATTTGGTAAGAGCTGATGGTAGAGTTCGTGTGGGACGCGGACCCTGTGAAGCCACGGACCCGAGTTGTCAACAAGACACTGTGCAAGCTGGGGTGGTTCCATAATGCTGTGGGATGTTTGTACATGGAACGAAATGGGTCCTCTGGTCCAACTGAATGGATCATTGATCAGAAATGGTTATGCTTGGCTACTTTGAGACAGTTTGCAGCCATTCATGCATGGACTTCAGGTTCTCAAACAATGATGGAACTTTTATAGATGACAGTTCACGTTGTCGGCAGGCCACAGTTGTTCGTGATCAGTTTGAAGAACATTCTGGACAATTCGAGCGAATGATTTGGCTGTCCAGATCACCCAACATGAATCACATTGAACATTTATGGGACGTAAACGAGAGGTCAGTTTGTGCACAGAAACCTGCTGTAGAGGCAGCATGGCTTAATATTTCTGCAGTGGTCTTACGACAACTTGTTGTATCCGTGCCAGATCAATTTTCTGGTTTACACCAGGCAAAAGGAGTCTGACATGATTAGGGAAGTATCTCATGGCTCTTATCACATCAGTATGATTCATTTGAAAATGGCACGATAACTGAAATTGGCAAATAGCACATTGCAATAAAGATGCTATAGCGAGAAGCAGGCAGAGGCTGCTTTTAAACAATCTGTTATGTCTGTGAAACCACACTCATGAAAATGATTAGGAAAGACTCTAGTGAAATAGAACCATAGCACTATTCTTTTGCCTTATCATATTAATGTATTCTCATGTAATTTATAAGATATGTTATTGCAAAATAGACTGTTAGTGCTGAACTGTTGAATTATAAAACTACACTCCTGGAAATTGAAATAAGAACACCATGAATTCATTGTCCCAGGAAGGGGAAACTTTATTGACACATCACACTGACAGAACCACAGGCACATAGACACAGGCAACAGAGCATGCACAATGTCGGCACTAGTACAGTGTATATCCACCTTTCGCAGCAATGCAGGCTGCTATTCTCCCATGGAGACGATCGTAGAGATGCTGGATGTAGTCCTGTGGAACGGCTTGCCATGCCATTTCCACCTGGCGCCTCAGTTGGACCAGCGTTCGTGCTGGACGTGCAGACCGCGTGAGACGACGCTTCATCCAGTCCCAAACATGCTCAATGGGGGACAGATCTGGAGATCTTGCTGGCCAGGGTAGTTGACTTACACCTTCTAGAGCACGTTGAGTGGCACGGGATACATGCGGACGTGCATTGTCCTGTTGGAACAGCAAGTTCCCTTGCCGGTCTAGGAATGGTAGAACGATGGGTTCGATGACGGTTTGGATGTACCGTGCACTATTCAGTGTCCCCTCGACGATCACCAGTGGTGTACGGCCAGTGTAGGAGATCGCTCCCCACACCATGATGCCGGGTGTTGGCCCTGTGTGCCTCGGTCGTATGCAGTCCTGATTGTGGCGCTCACCTGCACGGCGCCAAACATGCATACGACCATCATTGGCACCAAGGCAGAAGCGACTCTCATCGCTGAAGACGACACGTCTCCATTCGTCCCTCCATTCACACCTGTCGCGACACCACTGGAGACGGGCTGCACGATGTTGGGGCGTGAGAGGAAGACGGCCTAACGGTGTGCGGGGCCGTAGCCCAGCTTCATGGAGACGGTTGCGAATGGTCCTCGCCGATACCCCAGGAGCAACAGTGTCCCTAATTTGCTGGGAAGTGGCGGTGCGGTCCCCTACGGCACTGCGTAGGATCCTACGGTCTTGGCGTGCATCCGTGCGTCGCTGCGGTCCGGTCCCAGGTCGACGGGCACGTGCACCTTCCGCCGACCACTGGCGACAACATCGATGTACTGTGGAGACCTCACGCCCCACGTGTTGAGCAATTCGGCGGTACGTCCACCCGGCCTCCCGCATGCCCACTATACGCCCTCGCTCAAAGTCCGTCAACTGCACATACGGTTCACGTCCACGCTGTCGCGGCATGCTACCAGTGTTAAAGACTGCGATGGAGCTCCGTATGCCACGGCAAACTGGCTGACACTGACGGCGGTGGTGCACAAATGCTGCGCAGCTAGCGCCATTCGACGGCCAACACCGCGGTTCCTGGTGTGTCCGCTGTGCCGTGCGTGTGATCAGTGCTTGTACTGCCCTATCGCAGTGTCCGGAGCAAGTATGGTGGGTCCGACACACCAGTGTCAATGTGTTCTTTTTTCCATTTCCAGGAGTGTATTTCAATTTGACAATGTAAACATTTAAACAGTTCTTAGCTTGACATGCTATTGTTAACCATGGCATAAAGCAGAAAGCAGCCTTACACTCTCCACAAGTAACATTGGGAAATGTGCCAGCACAAGCAGTGTTTGCTCAGTGGCTGTTCTGCCAGAAATTGATATATTTTGGGCGGAGACAGGAAAGGGAAGGGAATGGAGAGAGGGAAAAATGTTTACAACTTTGAGACATAAAACATAATATTTAATGCAATTTTATTTTTATTTAATTGTGCTTCCTGAAGAACTAAGTGTATCCAAAAACTCACTATCCAAGGAGTCATTTGAAATGGTGACAATGCTTTCAACAAATTTTTCTTGGATGCCTCCTCTCAGAAAACCATTTTCTTGCAAATTATTACTGTGGCATGCACAGTTAATCCAGACTTTCAACGTAACATTAGTTGTTTCCTAAAGTAAATTCTTCACATTTTCATGTGCTTTATCCTGTAACTAGAGTCCACCCATTTTCTGTCACAACCTCATGGCCCATCTCTACTACCTGGTGTCAAGTTCAAAGTGATTTCAGATGTGATTGTGGTGCCTGACTCCCTCCAACATATCCACTTTGGTATAGAAATTTTGTATTCGAATTAGGAATTCTTTCCTTCTTCTTAATATTAACTGGCAGTATTTGAGATACACGCGCAACTCTCTTCTAAACTATGTAATAATGTAAAACCAGTGTTTAAATAAATCACTGTTCATCTCTAATGATAATTGCAGGATTCAAAGGTTGTAAGTTACGCTAGTTGCTATAGTATCAGGTCTCTTCATCAGAAATAATTTTCCATTGATCCATTTTCTGAACCTAAATCCCAGAGATTTCGGAATCCTTCCACACAAATGGTGACCCTGCATAAAACATCTGCCACCTTTGCCTTGTGGGATATTCGCTGTGCTTGTAAAATTCACTTACGGTAGTATGAACAAAGTCTTTCAGCAAATCGTCCAAATCAGTAGCTGTGCTAATTCTTCACTCATATCTTTACTTTGTGTTTGAAACTTCCATTTTTCACTACAGATTTCCATTGCTCCTACTCCTGCAAGTACTCTGTGTGGTTCATAGTAAAACACTGTGCACCTTTACTATTGCAGTCTGCAATACCAATAAGATGTTGTCTCTTCTGGCATTTTCTTTAAGGTGCTAAGAAATTCATGCACCTTGTATATGACTCTCATTGTTTGGCTCCATGTGTATTGAAACTCAATTATCTTAAATTGCAAACAAGAATAGCAGTAAAATGCAATGAAAATCAGAAGATCTCACATACAACACTTCCACATAGAGAACACACAAGCAAATGATGAGTATTGAGAAAGCTGCAAAACAATGCCTGTGGCAGCATGAATGAAATGCATTGTTGTTACATAAACCTTGTCAGTGAGAGGTATCGGTTTGTTAACCTCTGGTTCTTATGATACTATCTAAATGTCACCTGTGGCAGAATTGATACTGTGGCAAGAATGTGCTTTTGGTCAGTGACTGAGCTATATTGGGCCATGGATTTCTCATTTGGCAGTTACAAAGATGGGGAAGACAATAACTGAAAGAACTAACATTCCACTTCCAGCTGCAGTTTTGCCGCTCTGTGGTACAGTCCTAATTTGTTGTGGTATTGCCATTTACTCACTCATGACAGCTTTTCTGATGGAATGTTGCAACAGAACATTAATATCAAGTAAAAATGAATGATTTCAATGTCATAAATTTGGTGGTCGGTAGCTGTTTCACATTGTATCTTACAATACAATCATGGCACCCTCTACATGTCATGTATTGACTATTTGCCAAAGGCTTTCCATGTTGGAATCCATTAATTCTGTGATGCCAATGATCCATCTCGTCCGTTGCCACTCTACTTGTGCCTTTGAGCTTCCCCAGCCTAAAGGTGTTTTCCAGAGAATCATGTCTGCTCATGATGTGTGCAGCAGACCTTCCAAGGGGCAGACTGGTTGTACTTGCTGTAATACTAACTTATCATCCTATTTGTGGTCCATGAAACTCTAAGGACTTTCCCCTAACACCACAATTTAAAGGGGTGAGTTCTACACCATTTAGCCTTTCTTATGATGCGGGTCTCACATCCATATATCACAAGTGGAAAGACCATGGTCCTTGCTGTACAGATCTTTGTCATTAAAGTTACGTCTGTACTCCGGATTGGGCACTGCCTTTCTACCAAGTAACAAGTGTGTCTTGATTTCATAGCTGCCCATATAGGGTTCTCAACATGACTTCTTGGTCAATGTATAAATTCCTTGTGATGTGATCTGGTACTTCGGTGTTTTCGAATACTTCCCATAATTTATTGTGGCAAACACAGTCAAAGGGAGTAGCATAATCAATAAAGTAGAGGTACACATCTTTCTGGAATTCTCTTGCCTTCTCCATAATTAGTCGGATGTTGGCAGTTTGATCCTTTACAAAATCCAACTTACTTCAGGTAGCTCTCAGTCTGTGTACTGGAAAAGTCTATTTTGTAAGATTTTAAGTGTGACTTTGCTGCCATGTGAGTTAGGTTTGATGATTGGAACACTCTTTAGAAATCATTCCACTCCATTCGCAAACTCTGTAGCACAGGTACAACAACAGTGGTAATGTTATAGAAGAAATTCAGTCGTGGTTGCAGTAAAGATGAATTTATTAGTTCTTCATTTGCAACATGTTTCATGTGTATTCATAGGCATCTTTGGACAATTTAGGAAATTTACAAATGTAATGGCCATATACAAAACTTCTAAAACAACAAAACCACATAAAAAATTTGTAACCCTAAGACACATTTGAGTTTACCATATGAGAGTTCTCTATTATTACCATTATTGGCTTGGGGTGTGTTACCACATTACTGTAAACCTTCACAAGGTAGGCTTTTGCCTGTTTCTCTTTTATGACTATTGCTAATAATTTTGTATATGACCTAATGTCATTCTTGTTTTAGTTACAGATTGCAACCATCAGCATTGTTCCGTATTTTAGTATTTTATGTGTATGCAGCCTATTCTTTTCTGGGTGTAATGTTATGTGTTTGACTCCTCATTTCAGGAGATAATTGTTTACCCATTGTTCGGCAAGTGTTAAATTTTGTATTTCATACTAGGGGAGCTAGTGCACTCTGTAGCTACCATCCACCCCCCCCCCCCCTCCCCCCCTGCACCACCACCCCCAGACCCCCAACACCCACGCATACTCGCGCGCGCGCCCACACACACACACACACACACACACACACACACACACACACACACACCAAATCAGTTTAGGACCTGTAACTTTTATGTTGTTGGCGTAAAGAAGTTTTACATGGTTTTGTTGTTTAAGAATTTTTGTATGTGGCCATTATATTTGTTACTGGGTTTTGTGGTTTTGTAATTTTCCTAAATTGTCTGAAGATGCCTTTTTAGTTAAGGCCATGAACTAGTAATTACCGGATGGTGCATCTGTAAAATAAGTGAAGCATACCAAAGAACACTAGTGTTACTTGATTAATTAAGCACTATCCACCGCCATGCCTACTTACCTCCGTGAATCTATCTTGTTATTGTTGTTGTGTGAAGATGGTTTAATGTACTTTTCCATGCTAGTCATACCATACTAACCCTCATCATCTCTCCTGGTTGCATCATCTCACATCTGCTTTCTATAGTAAATCCTGGGTTTCCTTCTACAGTTTTAACCCCATATACTTCCCTCTGTTATCAAATTTACCATCTGTTGAGGCATAGGGAAGTGCCCTATCAACTGATTGCTTCTTTGGGCAGTTGTGCCGTGTCTCTTGTCCCCCAAACTCAAGTCAGTATCCCTTCAGTGTTAACCCAATCCACCCATCCCAGCCTTCAACGTTCTTATTTAACACGATATTTCAGAAGTCTCATTTTCTTTTTATCTGAACTGTTTATCATCCATGTTTCACTTTCATATAAGGCTGCACAGCAGACAAGTACAGTCAGGAAAGACTCCCTAACACTAAGATTTATATTCAGTGTTATCAAAGGTGTAATTTTCAGAGAAGTTTTACTTGCTATTGCAAGTCTGCAGCTTGACTGTGTATGTTCACCAATAGCTGGCACTCAAAGATATGGGAAATAAATACTGCAGTGGATAGATGATACTAATTTAGGTAACATTCCATTTCAAAGGAGGTTGTTTATTTTTGTGTAGACCACATGTCAGATTAGTTGTGCTACTATTACCATATTATATCACAACTGGGTCTAGGGAAACTGCTTATGCCTGTAAGTGGTGTCCTCGATTGGGTGACCCTCCTCAGTCTCTCTCTCACCAGTTATTCCATGTGCTGATCTTATCTAGCACTCATGGAACCTGTTGTTCGGTTTGTTGTTGTTGTTGCTGCTGTTTTTGTTTTGGACTGCCTAGTGGTCTTTTCAACTGGGAACAAAATAAAAAATTCTACAAGGTAACAGTAGTTGTTCATTTGAACAGCATAAAATACCCACAAAAGACACGTGCTTTTCATTTCACTTATAAGATTTTAATTCCGTTTTTGATTGTACTTAATTTATTGTTCTGCAGTACCTGTGCCATTTACTGGAAATAAGATATTTCTTCAAGATATCACTTTTTTTTTATTTTTATTTTTATTTTTTTATTTTTTAACTGGATATTATTAAAGTCTTGCTTATATAGGCAATGCATACTGCCTTAAAAAACCACGGTGCCCATCTTACTATTTTTTTTCTATTGTGTACTAACTTATACCTGTACGTTCGCCCACATAGGTATATGTCACATATATTGAACAAATATACACTAAGGTGACAAAAGTCATGGAATAGAGGTATGCACATATACAGGTGGTGGTAGTATCACTACAGAAGGTATAAAAAGACAGTGCATTGGTGGAGCTGTCATTTGTACTAAGGTGACTCATATGACAATGTTTCTGACACAATTGTGGCCACACGATGAGAAATAACAGGCTTTGAATGCAGAGTGATTGTTGGAACTAATTGCATGGGACATCCATTTCAGAAATTGTTAGGGAATTCTGAGATCCACAGTGTCAAAGAGTGTGCTGAGAACAACAAATTTCAGGCATTATCTCTCACCACAGACAGTGCAGTGGCCAGCGTCCTTCACTTAACAAGTGAGAGCAGCAGCATTTGAGTAGAATTGTCAGTGCTATCAGATACGAAACAACATGTATGATGAACTTATCCATTAGGACAGTGTAGCTAAATCTGACATTAATGGGATATAACAGCAGACGACCAGTGCAAGTGCCTTTGGTAACAGCACGATATCGCCTGCAATGCCTCTCCTGGGCTCGTGACCATTATCAGTTGGATCCTATATGCCTGGAACACCTTGGCCTGGTCAGAGGAGTCCCCCATTTCAGTTGGTAATAGCTGATGGTAGGTTCTAGTGTGGTGCAGACCCCACAAAGCCACAGACCTAAGTTGTCGACAAGGCAGTGTGTAAGCTGGTGGTGGCTCCATAATGGAGAGGACTGTGTTTGCACGGAATGGAATGGGTCCTCTGGTCCAGCTGGACCGATCATCGACTGGAAATGGTTGTGTTCAGCTACTCGGAGACAGTTTGCAGCCATTCATTAGCCACAATTGTTCGCAATTGGCTTGAAGAACATTCTGGACAATTTGAGCAAATGATTTGACCACCCAAATTGCCCTACATGTCCCATGGAACATTTAGGGAACATAATCGAGAGGTGAGTTTGTCCACTAAATCGGGCACAGGCAACACTTTCGCAGTTATGGATGGCTATAGAGGCAGCATGGCTCAATGTTTCTGCAGGGGACGTCCAACAATTTGTTGTGTTTGTGCCACATGAAGTTGCTGCACTATGCCAGGCAGGAGGAGGTCTGACACAACATTAAGGGGTATCCCATGGCTTTTGTCATCTCAGTGAATGTTTTTTTCCATCTTATGACTCCAGAAAGGATGTTAAATTAATTTTTGGTACTTGGCCATCTGACCTGGTCTTTGGTCCTGAAATACATTGAGAAAAATATTGGCTCACTGCAGAGCTCATTCTCGTGACATGGTTGACAGCCTCTTTGAGCTGCCTCATCACGTTTCTTCGAGGTGGATCATCACAACCTGTGCCTCTTCCATCTGCCTCCCCACACCCTGTGCCTCATCCATGTGCCTTGTCACACTCAGTATGTAGTTCAACTGCCTCCTCACACCCCTACATCATTCACATACCTCCTCACAACCTGTATGTCTTTCACCTGCCTCCTCACACCTTGTACATCTTCCACCTGCCTCTTCACAGCCGGTACTTCTACCAGCTGCCCTCTCACAACTTCTGCTTCTTCCACCTGGATCCTCACAAAATGTCCCTCTTCCACCTCCCTCCTCAAAGCCTGTACCTCTTCCACATGCTCGCTCACGACCTGTGCCTCTTCCAGCCATTACAGTCTGTCCTCCTTCCATTTGCCTCCTCACAACCTGTCCATTGTCCACCTGCCTCCTTATCATCTGTCTCTGTTCTGCATCAGGCCGTCTCCCTCTTCCACCTGCCGCTTAACATCCTCTTCTTTTTCCACCCCCACACTACCGCTCTCCACCTTCCACGTGCCTCCTACACGCTCCTCTCATTCCCCCACTGTTTCTGTCCATCTCCTCTTCCTTCCTCTCTGTTCATCTCCTCCTCCTCCCTCTCCCTTTCCATCTCCTCCCTCTCGCTTTCCATCTCCTCCCTCTCCCTTTCCATCTCCTCCCTCTCCCTTTCCATCTCCTCCCTCTCCCTTTCCATCTCCTCCCTCTCCCTTTCCATCTCCCTCTCTCTTTCCATCTCCTCTCTCTCTTTCCATCTCCTCTCTCTCTCTCTCTCTCTCTCTCTCTCTCTCTCTCTCTCTCTCTCTCTCTCTCTCTCTTTCCACCTCATCCCCTTCCCTGCCTGTTTCCATCTACTCCTCCTCCCTCTCTCTTACTATGTCCTCCTCCTCCCTGTCACTTTCCTCTTTTTCCTCCCTCCTCCTACTTGTTCTCTCTGTCCATTTCCTCCACGCTTCTCTCTCCATTCATCTCCTCTGTTGCCCCAGTTTCAACCCCACCTCTACTCCAGTGGGAAGTGTGTGGTTTTTACACTCCAAAGTGCTACTTCTGAGACATTAAGTAGTATGTGTAGTAATGTTGATTAAAATGAGCCAGTGGTTTTGAAGGCGAAGTGGAACACACACACACACACACACACACACACACACGCACACACACACGCTTTTTTGTAGTGTATATATTGTTTTCAGCCTCAGGTCACACAAGTGATATCATTAACAGTTTCACCTTGTTGCCAGGCAATTCGAATTTGTTACATAGTAACAATGATTCCACTTTATATAACATGTGATGATGACTTCGTAACAAGTAGAAACTTGTGTTGATAACACTCGTGTGACCCGAGACCAGAAGATATAACAAAAAATTCTTCTTTCCTGCTACACCAGAGCCTACATCCGTATAATACCAATAGTTTGATCAGCACCTTGTAAATTGTATGTCTGAATTTTCTCAACAGAATGTTCGTTCGACTGTAGCAGTTACCTCATTCCTGATTTCTGGCTCATAACCTAAGTTTGTTTGCTGATCGCTGCCCGATACTATGTGTGTTATTCCATAATCTTTTTAGTGTGCATTTGTGACAGCTTTATTTCGGCTGATAACTGTGCAGCCATCTTTGGGGTGAGTTTGAGACTGAATGAAAACCATTTGACACAGTGATATACTGTGAAGTAAATGCACTTGCATCAGATATGACAGTCAGCACGAGAGTGTCACTAATAGATAAAATGTAATGCATTTAAGAATAAAACATAGCTAGAGTTGATTCAGCATATCCATTTTACATCCGCAGTCTCAGAGAATATATTGTTCTAATCTTCATTGCCTGACATCATAACATGTGTCATGATTTTAGTAATTAACTACATAGTACATGAACACTATGGATTTTCTGCCTCAGCATTTGCTATAGTTCTTAGATACACAAAGTTTTATGTGTGACTCTTGCTCCACCTGTACTCCCTGTAATGCACGCTTATTTACTCCGCAGTGTATCATTGTGTCAAGGGAACCTAAATTCAGTCACCAGGTACTCACTTCCAAGAAGGCAGTGTGGTTATGGGAAACAGAAATACTGCTGTCCTAGATACTCACCCAAAAAGTGATGGAATATTCTATCCACATGGAAAACTCAGCGAAATACTTGGTGTATGTTTCTTGAAAATTGCTCCCAAGTATTTAAGTTCTTTGGTCCTTTTGTAGGACAGGGTTTCTCATATTGGCTTATTAAGGCTTGAACTATAATACTGGCAAGAGGATATCACTTTGTAGATTAATTTAATGCTTAGTTTGAGACTCTCCCATTGGCCTGTCTCACAGATTAGGGAGCTCTGGTCAGGAGACTCTGCATCTGCCGTGGCTACCACATCCGGCAGCCAGAGGGAGCCCCCTACGATGAGGGGCAGTGCATCAGATCGAGACCGCGACCATGACCGTGACAAGGAGCGTGACTTCAGCACTTCGCCGGAGGTCTCGCACAGGAGATTCAGGGTGCGGTCTGAGTCTCGCCGTGAAGAGAGCTCTTCTCGTGTGGGGAGCGTGCCGATGGTGTCGCCGAGGGCTGAACGCATCACCGTCCGCTCCCGTTGGGACAGTGACTACGAAGAAGAGGAAGAGGAAGAGGAAGCAAATGGAGAGTATGGAGAAGAGCGTGAACAGAGAAATAGATTTGACAGGGCAGAGACGGCACTGTCGGTGTCGCCACGGAGGACGCGGGGCAGCTGGAGTGATGACTTCGATTATTCGACTACTGCAGCAGATAAAAGTGAGCCTGATGGTATGTATGATTTTAAATCTTCAAGAGAAAAGTTCAGTTGAGAAAATTATAAACTGGGAAATTGTGAATTTGCAAGAAGACAGGCCTGTTTCACAGTTTCTGATCATGTCAGTACCAATATATTCTTTAATTAAAAACCAGTTCTTGTAGCTTTGTCAGGTGCTATAAAAACTATATTAAGTTGCTACTAGTTTCAGTCTATAAGGGCCACTGTCTGGCACTGGTCAGAAGTTTGTTATAGTATTTTTGCCTTTACGTGTATTAAACATACGGTAGTGTGCAAGACTTAGGACGAAAGTAACTTTCACAGGATATGTCACTGTCGAGTAACACAGCTAAGTGAAACTTGGACAATACATAGAAGGAACTGTTGCAATATAGCGCAGAAGGCAACTGAAAGAAATATGCATTGTGACAAACACAAATGACACTTTTATTCAAATACAATAATTACATTGAAGTCACTGTGATTCATTGCGGTCTCCTGGATATATGAAAAGTCAGACATTGTTCTTAACCCTTTGAGTGCTGGAGCCACACCATCTGCTTGATGCACTGAGGCACTGTGGCCTGTGGTGTAATCAGGCTACCTGTGCTCAGTGCCTGTCCCTCGGAGCCACCACTGGGACCGGACTCGCGCAGAGCCAGTGTGAATTTTTGGTGACTTTGAGCTGTAATATCTTGAGATTCCGAGCTGAATAATTGGAATGAAAGTCGGGTGGGAAAATCAGGCTTGAAAACAGTGTAAACTTAAGATTTGCATATTTAGTAGAGTGAACGCATGATGAAAATGAAATTTAGAGTGCAATAGATTGATAGTGCAAAGATATGGAATCAAAATTTTTATTCCCCTGCTATTTTCCAGTAATCTACAAATTAGTCAAAAAGATGTTGATTTTTATGAAAAGATGAAAGCACAGTATATTCGATACCTCTTTCACAAATACCGTTAAAATTAATGCTTCAAAGCCAGTCTCATTCGAACAACCAATTTGAAGCCCCCCACCCTCCCCAAAACAGTGAGTGTAATTTCCAATATTGGCTAACAACAGAAGCAAAGCAGCAAGAAAAATTGCACTGAGAACAGAGTTTTAACTTTGGCATGTTATTTCTCGTTGATAAAAGGCATTTGAAATCAGTTATGGAAAACAGATTTTGTACAAGTAGACCGAATGTGATCTATAGAGGGTGTACATAAAGTCTGGTAACACTTTCGGTTATTTATTGCACAAGAACTAAACCTTGTACAGATGTCATACATGTTGCATTTTGAAGAGAAACCCTGAAAGGTTCCCCCTCCCCCCAATGTATACCTCCACAGCATAGTTCGGTAATTTGCCGATAGTCGCTGCTAGTCACAAACATGGCTCCACATTCACTTCACTCACACTAGAACATCTGCTTCTCTTTGCTGGGCACAAGCAATCCGTCGTAATGAATTTGTTGTGCCAGTGGTAAATGGCCTTCCTTGTTGGTGGCTTCGTACCGTACTTGGTTCTAAACATCCGTTGAACAGGTGTAGCACACTTGTTTTTGTCAAACTTCAGCACACAGAAAGCTCGCTCTGCACCTGAACTTGCCATGTTTGCGACTAGTGCTGACTATCAGCAAATTACCAAACTGCGCTGTGGCAGTATACATGAAAGAAAGCTTTCAGGTTTTCTCTTGAAAATGACATATGTATGATATCTGTACAATGGCTGGTCCTTGTGCAATAAATAATTGAAAGTGTTCCCAGACTTATGTACACCCTGTACTTGTACTCATGAGAAGAAAAAAATATAACTGTCTGTGATACATGTTAAAATTTAAATGTGTTGTACATTGATTAATATATGGGTTTTGTTATAATGGTGCAATGTACTCAACATAATTACATTTGCCACGGTACGGATATTGCACCATCTCAGTCACAAAGTCCATTCATTTGCCAGAAAACTGCTACAGAAGAAGAAGGCATTGTTTGAATAATTTTACACCTGTTACTTCTATTTCCCATCCTTCTTTTCGATTCGGTCTTTTGGACTGGCACTGACGAAATTAGAAATAGGTTTACATATTTTTTACACTTTTTACCCTTTTTTAAATTCATTCAGAAGTGTCAATAAATTTTATCAGGTTTAGTTCCCACTGATTAGTATTGCTTCTTTGTATGAAAACTCTCAAAGCAGGCTACAACACATAATGGAAAGTTGTGAGTTTGGCATTGGTATTTAATTTCCCAGCAAATTTTATGTTTCATGCAAACCTTGCATCTGTGCATTAGCGTACTTTTCTGCGAATGTTCATTCACAATAATGGCCGGAAAAAGTCTCCCTGTAAATCGCAGAGGATTCTCATCATAGTAGCACCTTCCTATACCAGCTTTTATCTGTTCTGCAGCATATTTTTCTACGATCTCCCGTAGGAGAGAAAGGTGAAACTTTGCGAGTGTCATTTTTTGTCCTGTTATCGACTCGTGGTGAGCATGAGCATTTAGAATGCACAAATCCAGAATGTGGAAAAAATATTTCTTGTATTATTTCACAGTCTTACTCACTGGTCCCACTGACAAGGGGAGGCTGCAAATTGTGAAATTCAGATTCGATTCATATTGCGCATAATAAAAGCTCATAGCCAGAGGTGTAATGTGGCAAAGCACCAAGATGCACTTCTCAGCCGTTGTTGAGAAAATCGACAGTTAAAAGAAACCGTTGAGGTGAAATACTCTCTACGAGTTGCAATTTCCTACAGCGTCATGGCGCAGCGGTAAGAGCTCGGGTTCATAATCCGAAGGTCGCCGGATCGAATCTCGAGCCATGCAACTTTTTTTTTTTAGTATTTGTTATTTGTAATTAATATATATAGTTATAATAGAGGGAAACATTCCACGTAGGAAATATATATCTAAAAACAAAGATGATGTGGCTTACCAAATGAAAGTGCTGGCAGGTCGACAGACACACAAACAAACACAAACATACACACAAAATTCAAGCTTTCGCAACAAACTGTTGCCCCATCAGGAAAGAGGGAAGGAGAGGGAAAGACGAAAGGATGTGGGTTTTAAGGGAGAGGGTAAGGAGTCATTCCAATCCCGGGAGCGGAAAGACTTACCTTAGGGGGAAAACTCTTTGTCTTTAAATACGTCTGCTTGTGTCTGTATATGTGTGGATGGATATGTGTGTGTGTGTGTGTGTGTGCGAGTGTATACCCGTCCTTTTTTCCCCCTAAGGTAAGTCTTTCCGCTCCCGGGATTGGAATGGCTCCTTACCCTCTCCCTTAAAACCCACATCCTTTCGTCTTTCCCTCTCCTTCCCTCTTTCCTGATGGGGCAACAGTTTGTTGCGAAAGCTTGAATTTTGTGTGTATGTTTGTGTTTGTTTGTGTGTCTGTCGACCTGCCAGCACTTTCATTTGGTAAGTCACATCATCTTTGTTTTTATATATATATATATATATATATATATATATATATATATATATATATATATATATATATATATATATATATATATATATATATATATATATATATAAAAAAAACAAGACACACAAACATACACACAAAATTCAAGCTTTCGCAACAAACTGTTGCCTCATCAGGAAAGAGGGAAGGAGAGGGAAAGATGAAAGGATGTGGGTTTTAAGGGAGAGGGTAAGGAGTCATTCCAATCCCGGGAGCGGAAAGACTTACCTTAGGGGGGAAAAAAGGACGGGTATCCACTCGCACACACACACACATATCCATCCACACATATACAGACACAAGCAGACGTATTTAAAGACAAAGAGTTTGGGCAGAGATGTCAGTCGTAAACAAAAGTTGCACATATATATATATATATATATATATATATATATATATATATATATATATGTTAATTACAAATAACAAATACTAAAAAAAAGTTGCGTGGCGCGAGATTCGAAATTCCCGGCAATCACCGAGCGAGGTGGCGCAGTGGTTAGCACACTGGACTCGCATTCAGGAGGACGACGGTTCAATCCCGTCTCCGGCCATCCTGATTTAGGTTTTCCGTGATTTCCCTAAATTGCTTCAGGCAAATGCCGGGATGGTTCCTTTGAAAGGGCACGGCCGATTTCCTTCCCCATCCTTCCCTCCCCCGAGCTTGCGCTCCGTCCCTAATGACCTCGTTGTCGACGGGACGTTAAACACTAATCTCCTCCCTCCTCCTCCTGGCAATCAGTTTCAACAATTATGCATGTAATAAGTTGTTGAAAGTCGTTTGTCGTGGAAAATCTGGCGACTTCGAACATGATTATGTCTTCTGCAAACAAAGTTTTATTTCACAAATTTTATTAATTGTCTTCATAATGTTTACACATGTGGTTAACGGAAGACGTAGAAACGATATTCCGAAACGAATACGTATAGTGTAAGTCAAACGTTCGAATTAGAGACCCCATTATTGAATTACAAAAAACAAATACTAAAGGAAAAAAAAAAAAAAAAAAATTGCATGGCGCGAGATTCGATCCGGCGACCTTTGGATTACGAACCCTAGCGCTTACCGCTGCGCCACAACGCTATAGGAAGTTATACACCGTAGAGAGTATTTCACCGCAATGGTTTCTATTAACTGTCGATTTTCTCGACAACGGCTGAGAAGTGCATCTTGGTGCTTTGCCACATTACACCTCTGGCCATTAGCTTTTATTATGCGCAGTATGAATCGAATCTGAATTTCACAATTGGCGGCCTCCACTAGTGAGCTCAGGAACATGTCACGACAGTCAACTGCATCCATACTCGAATTGTAATCAACGATACATTACGGTTTCTTTATTTTTTCGCCAATATTTCTGTTAGTTTTCTCTGTTTCAACCATTTGTGTTGTGTGACTTGTGGTCAAAATGCACACCTCTCTCTTATCGCACTACTTGATAGCAAGGATCTTGTCAGTGGGCTGAAACTCAGCTTCTCCTCGTTTTAATTGCTTCTGCAGTTTTGGCATGTTGTGCTTATTCTTACCAACAGTGCCACATGTCGTTGTTCCATGGTTGTGAAGCCAGAGGAACAAATCCAGACTGGAGTATCAATTATCGGCATATAGAATATGACCCTGTTCCAAATATGGTCCCGTAAGCCTTGACACTACGTCGCCACTTTTCCCTAAATTGTGAAACCAAATTTCTGTTGTTGTGCCTGTATATTCAATAAAATTCAAAGTATATCAACTTTGACAGTCACACTGTACAAATGTTTTTATTCCGAATCTACTTCGGTTGGTTGGAACAATTTGCTTAAAAGATAATAGTCCTTTGAACAGCAAGAGACTCTCATATATACAAAGCTTGTGATGTGGACAAAATGAATTACGATATGTCTTACGAAATTTGTCAACAATCATCCTAATTTCAAATGACTTGTCGCTTGCAGTACTCGCAGAGTTATCACTGAAGTGTAGCATTCTCAGAAGTAGATAAAAACATTGTAGGGACATAATTTTGCTGAAAACGGGTGTGTTCAAAAGTGTATCCCTGGGCCCATAATCACTTAATTTTAACTTCTTAACTTGGGCCATTAGAAGGCAAATAGCAAAGAAACGATACATTTTCTCAAGTCCAGTGTCTTTCCACTTTGCCAGTCGAGAATTCACCGATTCTGTAGTATTTTATCCAGTGTAAATTCAAAAACAATTTGTTTCGTCTGCAATAAATTGCAACAGCTCTTCAAAAATAAATATTACAAGAAATGAACAAATACTTGGGTCAGTATCTAGTTGACATTTGTGTCCTGAACTCAAGTCATCAAAGTAAAGGTTTAACGGCTGGAAATCAGTTTCTTTCCAGTAAAACGTGTCACTTAATCACGCTCTTTTGCAAATCGTTTCACTGTCACTTTCTGATTCCTCGGATTCAGAGGAACTGCTGATTGTAATTCTTGCTCTCCCCCCTGATGTAAATGGCTGAGGACTACAGCTTCGAGACTACAGCTTGAAGACTCATCACTGTTAGCAACATCAGATAAGTCACACTCACTGTTGCTATTGAGCATATCCAGGATCTCTACATTTGTGCAACCACAGCGATCTGTCATTTCTCCCATAGAAGACAAGAAAATTGATGAAATTACGGGAAGCAAAGTCAAATTCTGCAGAGAGGGAACACAGCAACAAACATATACACTCTCTCGAAGTATACGGTCAGACCGCTGAACAGCTACTGGAAGAGCAGGACGGAATGACAGCTCTACATTTTTATATGTCTGTCGTGCTCGGCTAGCTGTGACTCAGCATGCCTAAACACATCCCTAGCGGTGAAAAGGCCGGTGGTGCGGTATGTGTCAAAGGCTGGTGGTGCGGTATGTGTCAACACGTCCAGTGCTGTAGGTAAAACCCAAGGGCCACACTTAAACACATCGGGCGTGCCAGGTGAATGGCGAGGCATGATGAGTTAACTCATCCCCAGCAGTCGAAGGGTTCATAGGGTGTGAGATTACTGTGAACAGCAGTGGATACTCTGCAGTGTGCTAACGTGCTCCCATGCTGGCCAGAAAGTTGGTAAAGATTTGTTACATTTTCCATATTCAGACTGCCTTCTCCCACCACACTCCCCCCCTCCTACCCCTCTCCCACACTACCCCCCCTCCCCCACCTCCCCTACTACTACCCCCCCCCCCCCCCCCCACACACACACACACTTGATGCAGGTGCATTCTCTCTCTATTCCCTCCCTGTCACCCTTACCATCACCACCTCCCTCACCCTTCCTTCCCCTCCTCCCCCACCTGTCCCTCTCTCTATCTATTATCTATTATATTTCTTGCCTTGCTCATCCTTTCCAACCCTCCTCCCCACCTCCACCTACACAGACAACTGTTTTCAATAATCAACATTCAGTAATCTTGTCTCGCCATTGCCACAGACCTGGATGATTTGATGTCTGTGTGGTTGTGTGTCTGAATGTGTATATTGTTAACGGAAAAAGAGCTGTATCCTTAATAGAGAAAGAGCAAGAGCTCGAAAGCTAGTGTTAAATGTTTTCTGTTATGTGGTTCTGTGCACCAGACACTATTCCTCTATAGGTAAGTAGCTCCCTTTCCTTTATTTTATGTATTTTCCATCCAGGAATTTCCATTATAGCAGTCTGCATTGTTTTAAATGTATTTATAAGGAATGCCTTTTAACCCTATGGCAATACCAGGTCTGTTGTGTTAAATATTCCATCATACATTTGTAGCAAAGGTATACTTGAACAAATGGAAAATTTCTTTCTGTTTAATACTTTAAATCTTGTGGCCATTACAGATATAGATTACTTTTTTAAAGCATATTGTGTCTTCTTCATAACTAACTTGTAAATGTTTGTTTGAAATACTAGGCTTGAAGGAAAAGGGAGAGTGATGAAGGGAAAGGACTGACAAGGTAAAAAAAAAGGGGGAGGTTTATGGAAAAGTTTCCTGGACCCTTGGATTAGGGAAGTCTTTCCTTCTCTTCTTGTCCAGTAAGCATCCCCTGATCTAGGGCTGTGAACAACTCTTTCATAACTCTCACCATTTCCTAAACCTAACCAGTCCTTTCCCTTCATCCCTCATCCTTTCCGTTCAACCCTTCTGCCACAATACCGAGCCACCGGACTGGCTCTGAAGGCTTGCACATTTACATATCTTTTATGTGTGTTTTCTCCTACTGCCACATGGTGAGTATTTTTTATCAGTTCATATCCTATAATTTTTCCAAACATTGGTTATTTTCATTGCTATATTAGCCCTTGTGGCCATCATTTCTTCTTATGTAACCTCACTGTCAGTCTTTGTGATTGCTATTTAATTCATCTGTTTTCAAGCTTTTGTGCTAGTTTGTTAGGTTTTTTTTAAAATAATTTGTAGCAGCTATTATTAACCATCATCTTACGCTTCTATCTTTTGTAGTACTGATTTCGATGTACTTAGGTCTATTGTTAAGTATCAATTTTCTTATAACAGTTTGTTTGTGGTTCACTCTACACTGCAGGACCATTCACACGATTTTCTGTCATTGATTTATCTGCAAAATTGGCACCACTTTTCTTCTCACCATTCACGTTGCTTCTATGCAATAGTGTGTTTGGTTTTCACCAGACTCTACTGATTGACTGTTACTGCAATCCCCTGCATTGTTTTATTTCCCAAATATAGTAGATTCCGTTTTCTTCGATGACTTCCTGTGTCTATTTGCCCTTTCTTTAAGCTTTCATCTGTTTTCATGTTTTTTCATGAACCTCCCCAATCGTGATTTGCTGTTGTAATTTTGTTCATAATACAATGGAAATGAATAGCCTGCATATTTTGTGTATTGGTTTAGAGTATACTATACAGAAGTAGACTGCAGTGCCTGCTACTGCCCATTAATGTTAGCTCGACTCATTCCACATCTGTGAATGCTCTTCTTCATGGTGGTCTTTAAAGAACACAGTCTGAATTAATGAATGAATTAAACTTCCACAATTTAGTGTAAAAGCAAAAATAATTGTGTTAAAAATAATCATTAATTATTTTCTCTTCTTATTTGCATTGGCTCTTTTTTTCCCTCCTCCTTTTGATAATCTTCAATGATTTTTTTGCTCATTTCTGTTTAAATTGAAATATTTGTTGTGGTGCCCACAGATGATAGAGGTGCCGCACAACACGATTCTTCCAGCAGCCGTGGACTGGATGGGAGCAGCTTCGAGTATCATAATGGCAAAGGCTCGGACAGACGCTCGCACAAAGATGCTTCAGAAGAGGAAGATGAAAAAAAGGAGAGGGCAAAGCATGAAGAAGGCTACAGTGGTGACAACGAACGTGAAGACGAACGCCGACCCTTTGAACGAGTTGAGACTGAAGATGACGATGAGGATGAGGATGATGATGAGGACGAAGAGGGGGATGAAGAGGAAGACGACGAGGAGGAGGAGGGGGCCAAGGAGAAGGAGCAGCAGTATGAGAATGAGGAGAAGGAGAAGAAGAAGATAAAGATGAATGTGAGGATGAAGAAGGAGAAGGAGGGAGAGGAAGACAAGATAGAAGAAGTTGAGATGGAAGTTGAAGAGGATTCCCAGCCTGGAATTATTGAACCGCATGTAATTACAATCTCTTTCTCACACATCTTTGCTCAAACATCTCTCTCTCTCTTTCTCTCTCTCTCTCTCTCTCTCTCTCTCTCTCTCTCTCTCTCTGTGTGTGTGTGTGTGTGTGTGTGTGTGTGTGTGTGTGTGTGTGTGAGAGAGAGAGAGAGAGAGAGAGAGAGAGCTGATCAGTATGTGCAGTATGTAGATATGGTCAGCTTAAACAAATACTGCTGATTGCTCGTTTTATGTGATGCCCGGTGTCAGTGGGAAACATCAGTTTGTTGCTCTTTACAATCAAATTTTTTATAAAGCAGCCATACTGACTCGACAGATTTGACCCAAATTAATCTAGAGCATTATTAGATTTAAACGGGCTGTCACAGATTTCAGATAAATGACAATACACGCAACTGAGACTGCAAAAGACCTTATCATAGCATTAGAAATAATACATGAGGGTAAATCAGGAAATTTAACAGAATATTATATTGATAAGAACTGAACTGAGAGTCACACGTTATACAAATACTAACAAAGAGATAGATGGGCTGGCCAGTACTTACCTCAGCTCAGTACAGCCGATAGATACACATAAAACAGAACTGAAAATTTACATTCCTAGCTTTCGGAACTTTGTTCCTTCATCAGGGAGGAGAGAGGGGAAAAAAGGGAAGAAGGGAAAGTGGATTCAGTTACTCACAACCCAGGTTATGAAGCAACAGGAAAGGTAAACAGGGAGGGTAGCAAGGATGGAGGCATGGTTGTCAGAGGGAAGCCTTATATATAAAACACTGAAGAAGAGAAAGTGTTAAGATGACAGACGTAAGTGATAGCTAACAAAAGGGACAAAACAATGAAGGATGTGGACCATATAGGTGATCTAAATGATTAATGGAAAATCTCATATAAGATGTGAAACAAATACTAACAAAGAGATAGATGGACTGGCCAGTACTTACCTCAGCTCAGTACAGCCGATAGATACACATAAAACAGAACTGAAAATTTACATTCCTAGCTTTCGGAACTTTGTTCCTTCATCAGGGAGGAGAGAGGGGAAAAAAGGGAAGAAGGGAAAGTGGATTCAGTTACTCACAACCCAGGTTATGAAGCAACAGGGAAAGGTAAACAGGGAGGGTAGCAAGGATGGAGGCATGGTTGTCAGAGGGAAGCTTCCCTCTGACAACCATGCCTCCATCCTTGCTACCCTCCCTGTTTACCTTTCCCTGTTGCTTCATAATCTGGGTTGTGAGTAACTGAATCCACTTTCCCTTCTTCCCTTTTTTCCCCTCTCTCCTCCCTGATGAAGGAACAAAGTTCCGAAAGCTAGGAATGTAAATTTTCAGTTCTGTTTTATGTGTATCTATCGGCTGTACTGAGCTGAGGTAAGTACTGGCCAGCCCATTTATCTCTTTGTTAGTATTTGTTTCACATCTTATATGAGAGTCACACGTTATAGATGTTTGTAAATAGCTAAACTCAGCAACTTCTGCATAATACCAGATTTTTTGGATATGGAACTGTCAAAAAAGTTGACAGTTCCTATTTTCATCCACTAATGTCTTTTGGCATCATATTTGGGGATAATTCCTCGTATAGGAAACTACGTTGTCTAAAAGTGTGTAATATAGATAGTTTGTGTGTCCACTGTAGAACATCTTCTAGGCAGCTCTTGAAGCAGTAGGGCATACTGATAAAAGCATCAAAATATGGTTTATTTACTCACTTACAAAGTTTATTGTCAACAGACAATCACAGTTAAAAAAAAAACAGTAATATTAATAAATATAATGCTAGAAGGAGAACTAATTTACACTATCCATCTCTCAGGCTTAGTGTGACACAGAAAGGAAAACACACACACACACACACACACACACACACACACACACACACACACACACACACACACACACACATCAAGGTCAAGGAAATTTGCGACCTTTCAGAGCCAGTGGCTCCTTCTATCAGAAAGGTGGAAGGGGAAGCAAGAAGGCTGTAGGAAAGAACTGGTGAGGTTTTGGAAGTAGGGGGTGTTTTCGAAAAGTTGCCCAGAGCCCCAGATCAGGGGATACTTATCAGGCAGGATGGGAAGGAGAGACTGAAAGGAGTGAGGTGTTTAGTCATAAAATTATTTGACCTTGCGATGTAAAGAATGCAGTAGAAACTCCAGGTAGGAATATCAACAATGTAAGGAAAGACAGATTGCTATTTATCATAAAGAAGAAATGTCAAGTTTCACACAGGCCACAGCCTTCATCAGTAAAAGAGAGACACCCACCATTCACACACACAAGTAATCACCCCCTGACACACACATGACCACCATTAAGCTCCTTGGAACGGAATGCAACTGGCACGTGGGATGAAAGCAGCAAGGATGTGATACTAGTGAATGAATGGGGAGAGAGATGAACTCTGTCTGGTTGAGTGTGCAGGGAAGTACTGCCAACAAGCACAGTGGTAGGAGGTTGTAGGGCAGGGAGGTGGGGAAAAAGTGAGCAGAAAAGGAGAGGAGCGGAGAAAGACGGGTGGATGCCTCGGCAGAGGGCTGTAAATAAACAGGGTGGGAGATGAGAATGGGGAGGAGATGATAGGACAGAGAGGGTGGAAACTGTTGAGTGAAGGGTGTGGGGCAGTATGTTTCTGTAGGTTGAGACCGGGGTAATTAAAGAAGTGGAAAATATGTCGTAAGGATAACTCCCATATGTGCAGTTCGGAAAAGCTGTCGGTCGAGGGAAGGGCCCAGATGGCTCGGCAGCCATTGAAATCGAGAGTTTTGTGTTCAGCTGCATGTTGTGCCACAGGCTGGTCTATTTTGCTCTTGGCCATCCACCAACAGTAACTGCATTTTGACAACTGTCACCCATTTCACACCCAAAAATCCCCCCATATAGCCTGGCCACCCGGGGGTGGTGTCTCTACAGCACAAAAACTCCCTTGCTCAGTATGCTGAGGGTGTCACCAAGGCCTTCACAGGCAGGTACTATCCCCCAGACCCAGTCAGCAAACAGATCTCTCATGCCATTTCGCTGCACACCCCCAATCCTCCCATCACCCCCAAGAACCAGCCACAAAGTAATATCCCATCCATGACCCAGTATCACCACAGACTGGAACAACTGTACCACTTCGCCAGGGCTTCTGTTACCTATCATCGTGTCCTGAAATGAGGAACATCCTACTCGGATGCTTCCCACCCCACGTAAAGAGGTATTCCATTGCCAACCCAACCTCCACAACATCCTATTCGATCCCTATGCCACTCACAATCCCAGCCCCTTGCCACAAGGATCATATCCCTGTGGAAGACCCAAGTGCAAAACCTGCCCAGTCCACCCAGCCAGCACTTCCTATTACAGTCCTGTCGCAGTTTTATCCCACCCCATCAGGGGCCAGGCCACATGTGAAAGCGTCCATGTCATTTACCAGATCTGCTACTATCATTGCATCAGCTGTCAACCAAGATGAATGGCCACTGGCAAAATGTGGCCAAGAGCAAAGTAGACATTCATGTGGCACAACATGCAGCTGAACACAACACACGTGATTTCACTGGCTGCTTCACTGCCTGAGCCATCTGGATCCGTCCCTCGACCAACAGCTGTTCTGAATTGTGCAGATGGGAGTTATCCTTACAACACATTCTCCTGGCCTGAATCTATGGTAACATACTTCCCCCCACCCTCCACCCCACAATTTCTACCCTCTCTGTCTGATCATCTCCTCCTCATTCTCATTTCCCATCCTGTTTATTTGCAGCCCTCTTTCAATACATCCACCCGTCTTTCCCTGCTCCTCTCCTTTTTTGCTCATTTTTTGTGCCTGTCTGCAACTTGACATGTCTTATTTACGGTAAGCAGCTGCCACGGAGGGCGTGGGGGGAGGGGTCGAGAGAGAGAGAGAGAGAGAGAGAGAGAGAGAGAGAGAGAGAGATAAGGAGGGTGGAAGTCACTCAAAAAATCATGTAAATGCTGAAAATGTAGTCATACTATTGTTGCTGAGAAAGTGTGCAATAATTGCAAAACTGACTCATTCCACATCATACTGAAAGATTGCAACAATTATCCATGGAACATGCAAATAACTAACTGTTTTTAATGAGACAGCAAAATGTGAAGACGAATTATTACTTCGGCAACATATGGTCACTACTGCCGCACAGTGGTAGCAGACCGACATTGTAGGTTGGCACGGGAGACAGAGCGAGCCAGAAAAGGAAGATGTGGTGAACAAATGCTGGGTGTTGGAGTTGGTTGTGTGGTTAAATGCCAAAGCACAGCAAAATATAGTAGATGTTAGTGTTGAGGAGTATGGAAACTGAAACACTTAGCAGTTCTGTGAAATTGTCTCAAAGGCGATAACTATAGGGAGCTGTGTCGGTATTGTTAATGTACGATTTGCTCCTGGTCAGTCTTTAATGCAGTCCATAAAAACAGTAGATTTTGAAAGATTGGTAAACATTTCTTTGCCTTGTCTTCCGTGCCTGCCTCAGCCCTTTTCACCTTGTATGCTTCCCTCATCCCACAGTCTGCCGTGCGGCAGTGATGATCGGTTACTGCTGGACTACTGGGTATTTTTCGTGTCAGGCTGTCTCTCTGTCATTAAACTGAATGCCACTCTAGACTAATTTGGGAGTACTCTGACGAAATGACACATAAAATTGCACTTTAAAAAAACACTTTGTACTTGATGAGAAGAAAATGGACTTCTCCATTGAATCTGCACATTTTGTAGAATGCGTGAAGACCGATGTCTGTCTTAGCTGACTCTTGTGTGTTTCAGTACTGCACAGTTTCAGCTGTGAAGCCATTTTCAAGGTTTTATTGAACAGACATATTTTGGTTGACAGTCAGAAGTTGTGTTGGCCATACGTTGTTAAAATGTAGTTCGGTGGCACGTTCTAAAAGTAATCAACATGACATATTAAGCGTTCCTCAAATAACTTGATGTTACATACCATTTGCAAGTATAAAACATCTACTGGAGGAATTACTCCTGGGGGGGAGGGGGGGGGGGGGCATGAAATTTTTTGAGGGGTAAAAACCAAAAGTGTCTAATTAGGTTTCAGTCATGGAACTAAATTATTTTTTAAAGGGTCATTATTAATTTTATAAGGCTCTAATATTGACTCTACATCTGATCAATATTTACTTATTTCTCAACTGCTTGCATTAATACGTAACATTGTAGTGTGGAGCTACAGGTTCCTACACATAGTCCACTCACTACAAACGTGCTTTGTGAAATACATCAGTGGTGGTAAAAATGAGACACCGAGTGAGGTGGTGCAGTGGTTAGCACACTGGACTCGGATTCGGGAGGACGACAGTTCAATCCCGCATCCAGCCATCCTGATTTAGGTTTTCCGTGATTTCCCTAGATCGCTCCAGGCAAATGCCGGGATGGTTCCTTTGAAAGGGGCCGGCCGACTTTCTTCCCTAATACGATGAGACCGATGACCTCGCTGTTTGGTCTCTTAAAAAAAAAAAAAAAAAAAAGGTACATATACTTAGCAAATGCGAAATATCTTATGAAGATCATCATCATCCCTAATTATTATCAGAGTGGCCAAACACAAAGCATTAAGAGCCAGAAGTTTTCCAGTTTCTGTCAGTTCATAAGTAAGGAGTGGAGCTGTCAAGTGATGTACAAATAATAATAATAGCTAGTTCATTATAAATGGGTGTTGCCGGTGAAGTAAATGCTGCTAGGGTGAGTGGTGGTGCTGGAGAAGCACGACCTGTAACAGATGTCTACCCTCACTGGGGATAGTTAGCTCTCTTACCAGAGAAGCAGTGCTAGGAAGCTCTCACAGAGCACTGTGGATTGCTTCCCCCGCTCCTCTCTCTCTCTCTCTCTCTCTCTCTCTCTCTCTCTCTCTCTCTCTCTCACACACACACACACACACACACACACACACACACAATGATACAGAATCCAAGATTTATTTAGAGCTGTGAAAGTAGATTTTGACTACCAATGAAAATAAAGGCAAGTAACTGGGAAGTCCAAGCTGGAATAGCAATATTGTTGTTAAAACACGTAACTGTATAGAGTTGAAGCATGATTTTTTAAATTTTTTTATTTGTGTGTGTGTGTGTGTGCGTGTGCGTGTGCGTGTGCGTGTGCGTGTGTGTGCCCTGACTGAGAACAACTCAGATGTAAAAAATGTTGTTTGACGCAAAGAGTACCAATTGTCTGATTGACTCATTAGTTTGTGGGTTAACAATACACACACAAAAACCAAATATAAATTTTCTTTCATCATTTTAAAAATAAATGTTTGAAGAAAATTCTTTTTCATTCTGAAGTTTAGTTAGGTGCTAAAGTTGGTGGTGATAATGGGGAGGGTGGAGACTAGCTAATATCTGATTGAAGTCAGGGATAATGGGGTAAGAAAGGCTGCAAACCACTGGTTTAGTTTGTTAAGCTCTACATGTATATAGATACCCCACAACCCACCATACACCATGTGGTGGAGAGGACACCGTACCACTACTAGCCATTTGCTTTCTTGTTCCAGAGCGACAGAAAAATGACTGTCTTTATGCCTCCAAATGAGCCCTAATTTCTCATATCTTATCTTCGTGTCCTCTTAGGCTTTCTCTTTTGAGTTCCTGAAGTATGTCCATAAAACTTGCATGTTGTTTGAACCTACCAGTAACAAATCAGCAGCCCGCCTCCAACCAGACCCATTTAGTCAGGTGTGTTTTTTTTAATTGTTGCAGGAACCAAGTGACAGCACATCTGCTGAAGATGCCGACGTGGAAGACAGGTCGCTGACATCTGGCAGCCACTCCCACAAGACTGACAGCATTCTACACACTCCAGTTAATGGGTCCCATACTCAGGATGACGAAGAATCCCTGCCTTCCCATTATATACAGAATGTAAACCTAAATGATTCAATTTCTGGAGCTTTGGACAAAGTGATGCAAAATGAGGCAGTGACTGAGAAATCAAGTAGTGTGAATGCAGCCTTAATTGGTCCACAGCCACTGTCTCAGTTCATGCAGGAGGAAAACAGTCAAGGGGAACCTTCAGATAGTACAAAACTCGCGTCAGAGTATGAAGAATTCATGAAGGCTGTCAGTTTCGAAGCCACTGGGGATGACACCACGCAAGGTGATGAGCAGATGGAAATTGATGGTGGTACCCCGGTGCAGGACAGTCCCCAAAAAAAGGAATCTGATAGCCCCAAAAAAATTCAGCCAGAGTCTGACAGTCCCATAAAAATTCGGCTGGAGCCTGGGAGTACCAAAAAAATACAGCTGTGTCCTGACAGTCCTGAAAAAATTCAGCCAGTTGCTGCCAGTCCAGAAAAAATTCGCCCTTATCCTGACAGTCCTGATAAAATTCGGCCAATTAATGACAGTCCCGAAAAAATTCGACCAGAGCCTGACAGTCCTAAAACAGTTCGTCTGGTTCCTGACAGCTCTGAAAAAAATCGCCCAGATCCTGGCAGTCCCAAAAAAATTTGCCCTGTTCCAGACAACCCTGAAAAAATTTGCCCGGATCCTGAAAGTTTTGGAAAAATTCAGATGGATCCTGATAGCCCCAAAAAAATTCATCCAGATCCTGGTACTACAAACAAAATTAGCAATAGATCTGACACTCTCAATGAAGCTCCTCGTGTTGAAATGGAAGACACAACTTGGTCTCATAGTTCTTCAGAGAAGGAGAAACAGCAAAGCAGCAGAAATAATGATTCAGAATGTAACAGAAATGACAAAGTCACAGAGGGAAACGAGCTGATGAAAGATAATGGTGAGTCGAGTGTGAAACAGCCTGTAACGGTGAATCTTGGTCCTAAATTGAGTGTACCAGAGTCGGTCAGTGCTTTCTTAGCTGTTGCTGAAAGTGCATGCAGTGATCTGTCGGTAAAGCAGAACAATTCTCGCAGCAGTAGTTCTTCCAGTAGTTCGGAAAGCTCTTCATCTTCAGATTCAGACGAAAAGCACCATCGCAAGAGCAGGCACTCGAAGAAGGCTTCCAAGAAGAAGAAAAAGAAGAAGAAACACAAGAAGAAGAAACGACACCACTCACATAAAAAGTCAAAAAGCAGGCAGAAGAAACGGTCAGCTACGAGTTCGTCCTCTTCTTCGGATAGCAGCACTTCGTCAGACGATGAAAGCTCTTCGGAATCCAGTGAGGCCAAGGAAAAGGTGTCTGCACGCAGCAGGAAGAAACGGAAGGGACACGCACAGCAGGTCGAGGCTGGCAGCGAAGGCGAGGACACAGGTGATGAAAGATCTCCATCCCGCACGCGGAAGGATAAGGGGCAGAAGTCGACACGCTCCAGGTCTAAGGCAAAAAAAGCAAAGGACAAGTCACATGGGAAGCGCCATAAAGAAAAGAAGAAGAAATTGAAAAAGAGGAAGAAAAAGAAGAAGAAGAAGCAGCAACGGAGTCATAGTAAAAAGCACAGTTCGAGCGATTCGGATGATGGTGTTGCCGCACTGTTGCTTCCGGAGCTTCCTGTAACTGCTGGAGGTGTGACTGAGCCCACTGGTGGAAAGACTAATGAGGTGCTGGGATTTGTTCCAGAGTTGGCTGTTAACTCCCACCTTCCTTCGAAAGCAGCTGAAACAGGTAATATACAAATGGTTCAGTAATCAGGTTCCTACTGTGAGGCATTCTAGTTATACTTTTCTTTATAAAATTGTTTATTTTACTTTAAAAAAACTACAGATATTTTTTAACAACTTAATGGCGTTAGATGTGTAATTGTTGTCAACTTATGAATGCTTTCAGGAAAGCAACTTATTTTGGTTATAAATGATATAAATAACATGGTGACCTTTGAGGAGTTTGTCGACATAAAAATGACACATTGTTCCCAAAATTATTTTCCTGTTCCAGTGCTTCTAGAGAAATTTTGGGACACGCCAGAGAGCCCATAATTTAATGGGTCTTTTTTACTCTTAATTTGCCTCTTCTAATATAAATTTAATGTTATTTTCCACATTGTGGGCCCTCACTCTCTCTGTGGCTATCATTTACATAGACTGCTGTGCCAGTTCGTGTGGGGTGTGTAATGTTCCCACAATTATGGAAGCAGTCTTTCTTCTTTCTTGGTGATATTTGATAGTACAGGTGTTGTGGATGCAGGTACATATGTGGCTAATGGCGGAGTGATCATTTGAGAACTGATTTAACAATCATCTTGTTTATTTCAATCTTTCTCATCGTAAATTATAAAAAAAGTCAAGTCTGTTTCATTGTCCTCTGTCAGAAGTAAGATTTGATTATAACATAAAAAAGAGGGTGCCATGTGACTGGGCAAAAATTTCACTCATGGCCTACTGTAAGAAGAAATCTGTATTACTAAGTGACCATGAACCATTTCCAGATTGACTATCTAACAGCTTCCAGGGGCAATATTTCACCTTTTTTTATGTTTGAATCTTTTTCCATCTGAGAAACAGTTGAAAAACATATCATCATATCTCAAAAACTTAAAAACTCACTGAAATACTTTTTCCACTGATCATCAAAATTCCTTGCTCAGCAACAGGGCTTTCCAAAGTTGCATACATTATGAATTTAAAAATTTAAAATGCTGTTAGGTTAAAAGTTTCACGTAATAAGACAGGTATTACAGTTACAAACTGTGTGTTTCTCTCGAGGCAAAGTGATTCACAACAAGCAAATGCTCACAGTACATTCCTCCAGTATTTGAGAATGAGAGCACTTAGCAATTTCTAACAGACTCTACATGTAATTTCAAACATTTCGAAACTTTCTCACTGCCACTCCCACTACCCACACACGCAAAATGATGAAAGGAAATTTTTTTTATCATTTACTACATCTCTGCTGTTCATGAAGTAAAATGGCAGCCACTTACCATTAACTCTATTTGCAACACACTTTGTGCATGGCAAAGGGTACCTCCCATCATATCAGTTATTAGGTTTTATTCCTATTCCATTCACTTATGGACAATGGGAAGAATGATTGTATGGAAGCCTCTGTGCATGCTGTAATTATTCTCGTGGTGTCTTCACGATCTGTATGTGTGCTGTGTGTAGGGGATTTTAGTATATTCCTAGAATTGTCATTTAAAGCCAGGTCTTGAAACTTTGTTAGTAGACTTTCTCAGGATAGTTTACATCTATCTTCAAGAGTCTGCCAGTTTAGTTTCTTCAGCATAACTGTAACACTGTCCCACAAGTCAGACAAACTTGTATTCATTCAAGCTGCCCTTCTCTGTATACATTCAATATCCCCCATTAGTCCTATTTGGTACAGGTCCTTCACACCTGAGCAACATTCTAGAATGTGTTACGTGAGTTATTTATAAGCAATCTCCTTATTGCACTTCCCCAGTATTCTACCAGTAAACCGAAGTATACCACTTGCTTTATCCACAGCTGAGTCTCTGTGACCATTACGTTTCATGTCCGTGCAAAGTGTTGCTCCCAGGTATTTGTATAAGTTGCCTGGTTTCAGCTGTGACTCATCGATATTGTAGTCATCGGATACTGACTCTGTGTGTGTGTGTGTGTGTGTGTGTGTGTGTGTGTGTGTGTGTGTGTGTGTGGAGTGCACAATTTTATATTTCTAAACATTTAAAGCAAGCTGCCAATCTTTGCACCACTTTGAAATCTTATGAAGATCTGACTGAATAGTTATGCAGCTTCTTTCAGATGGAACTTCATTGTAGATTACTACATCATCTGAGGCTACTATTAATCTTGTCCACAAGGTTATTAATATATGAGATCAACAGCAAAGATCCCAACACACTTCCCTGGGGTACACCCAAAATTACTTCTACATCTGATAATGACTCTCCATCCAGGTTAACATCCTGTGTCCTCCCTACCAAGAAGTCCTGAATCCAGCCACAAATTTCATTTGATATCCCAGATGATTGAACTTTTGACAATAAGCGTACATGTGGTACTCATTGTGGTAATCAAAAAAATTATGCATCTATTTGACTGCCTCGGTCTAAAGCTTTTAGTATGTCATGTGAGAAAAGTATGAATTGGGTTTCACGTGATCGATGTTTTCAGAATCCGTGCTGGTTGGCATGGAGGAGGTCATTCTGTTCAAGATACCTCATTATGTTTAAACTCAAAATATGGTCTAAGATTTACAACAAATCGATGTTAAGGATATGGGAAGGAAGTTTTGTGGATCCTTTCTACTACTCTTCTTGTAGATGAGTGTGACCTTTGCTTTTTTCTGAGAACTTGGTGCGGTTTTTTGTTCGAGGGACATATGATAGATTATAGTTAGAAGAGGGGCTAACTCAGCTGCAGATTCTGTGTAGACTCTAACAGGAGTTCCATTGGGCACTAGAGCTTCATTCAGTGTCAACGATTTCAACTGTTTCTCAAAATTGCTGACACTAATACTGGTTTCACTTATCTTTTCAGTGGTAGAAGCATTAACTTAGGGCTTTTCTCCTGGTTTTTTATCTCATAAATCTTGACAAGACTGTACAGTTTACTGCTCCAATTCTTCAGCTGTATCAGTGACAGTGCTGTACACTTCAGTTTTGAGACAACCTCAGACAGAAAAACCCAAGGATTGATGTCCAATCTCGGAGGTTGAGATACAGGCACTGCTCGGACCATTTTGGCACATTAGATATCATCTTACATCAGCAGTAAAATGTGTCATTGTGCATTTACTACCTTCCTCAACTGTGAGCCATACGTGAAATTCGAGGTCAGTTAGGTGGGGCCTTAAGAAGTTTACTTGTACTAATTAGGAAAATATTTCATATTGAAGCCAGTGGCAGCTCATAACCATACATTTGCAATTTTCTCGGAAATGGCTGGTTTGCAGATTTCTGTACAGTGAAATCTTTTTTCTTCTATTATCGTGTACTTCCACCAAGTGTCGTATTATCATATTTCCACCAATATTAATACAGTCATGTAAGCTGTCTCATAAATTAGTTGAAGGTATGTGTATAAATAAAAATGTATGAAAGATCGTCTTCCCCCCGCCCCCCCCCCCCCTCCCCCCCTGTGTTCTTTATTGTCAAGACAAGGTTTGTGTGAAGGAAAATTTTTGAAAAATCCACCAGTAAAGTTATAAATTGAAATTAGTTGTGAAAGATCATTGAAAGTTTTGCTGTCACTGTTCACATATAAAAAATCAGTTTTACAATTATATTTTTAATATATCAATAGATATGTAATATATGATGGGGAAACTTTGTTACTGAAAATCTCAAAAAAGTTCTTGGCTGGTTTACTTCAAATTTTTACACAGTACTATTCTGTACGTTCAGATGTAAATGGATGTAGAGAGGGGGAGGAGCAGATGGACAGAGGTGGGGGGGGGGGGGGGGGAGATTATGCACAGAGAGATGGGGAAGGAGATGTATGGGAGATGAGGGGGGGGGGGATGAGAAGATGTGTGGAGAGAGGGGGGAGGGCAAGGAATTTAGGATGTATTTACTATTCCCCATACATATTTAGCAATTGCAAAGCATTGTTGGGTGTTCTTGTCCTTTATAAAACAGTGGAAAACCCAGGTTTGATTAACATCATCATAATTAGGATAGATTACTGCTTACCGTATAGTAGGAGCATTGAGTGCCATACAGTTGACTAAAGTTGACTAAGCTAATACATAGAGTTGTTAAAAAGATTTAGAAAAATGCATACACGTTCATACATGCTCGACTCACACACAGAGGGCACTCGTGGCCCCTGACGTCTCTGGGTGTTGAAGCCCAACTGTAAAGCAGCATCTGTGTGAACCCTGTTTTTCAACGTAATCTCCTTTCAATGTGACGGTCATATGCCACCTTATACTGGGAGGGCCAGTACGACTGCATAGAACCACTCCACTGGTCGACGTTGGAGCCAGCATCTTGCTGTATCAGTAACCTCCCCATCATCCATGTGCTCCTTCATGCAATGTGTGTCCTTCATTGGGCCAAACAGACGGAAGTCAGAATGTGCGAGATCCGGGCTGTATGGTGGGCTAGGAAGAAATGTTCAGTGAAGTTTTGTGAGTTCCTCTCAGGTGAATGGTGCGTATATGAATGCCTGTATGTTTTACTAAATCTGACACATGTGAGACCTTGCATTATTGTGGAGAAAGAGAAGTTCATTTGCATTTTTTTGGTGATGAACATGCTGACATTGTTTCTTCATTTTCTTCAGAATAGCATAATACAATTCACAGTTAATCATTGCACTGTGAGGGAGGACATGACGCAGAATAACCACTTCAGAGTCCCTGAGGACCGTCACTATTGCTTTAGAAGACCGTTGCCATTACTTTACTGGGAGAGGGTGCGGCTTTGAACCTTTTCTTCAGAGGAGAGGTGGTGTGGCACCACTCCGTGGATTGCCATTTTGTTTCCAGTTCAGTGTAATGAATCCCTGTTTCCTCACCTGTGATGTTGTTCGACAAAAAATTGTCACAATGAGCCTTGTAACATGCAAGCATTTCTGCACAGGTGGTCTTTCATTGTTCTTTATCGTCTTCCGTTAGGTGGTGAGGACCCCAGCGGGCACTCACCATGAGTACCCTAACTGGTGGAAGAGTGTATCACCACTGCCAACAAATACATCCAGTTAAGCATCAAGATATTTATTTGTGATCTGTCGATCACCTCAAATGAGAGTGTCCATACGTTCCAACTTGCAGGAGTCACAGCTGTGAATGGCCAGCCAGCATGTGGGAGATTGGACAGGTTTGCGTGATTGTGTTTGATGACAGAGGCCTTGCCCAAAGGCTCACTGTGCATTTGTTCACTGCCAGATCTCTGTAGACATTCTGCAAGCACCTATGAATATCTGCGATTCTCTGTTTTTCTATCAAAAGAAACTTAATGACAGCTTCTGCTTGGAATGCAGCTCCATTACAGATGCCATTTTAAAGGCTGCATATAGTGTTGCCATGTGTCAGAACTTAACAAAAGTATGGAGGCTGAAGCAGTAATAGTTCACGATGTTCACAAGAAATTCCGCATTTTTTGAACTGAAATTGGCTGAGGCGGGGGAAAAAAGTGTGCATTGTTTAGTTAAAGCCCCTCGTAGATTATAAACAGTAATAACACTAGTTATTTTGCGCCACATACCACAAGGCACTCCCATCAGTCATTGCTCCATAGGCACATCGTGCCAATTACTTGGGTCCTGTGGAGGGTGCTGTGGTGGAATCTGCCTCTTCTGTTGCCTGCCAGCTTCCTGTTTGCAAGGATGACTTCCCCATTCTGAGGAAGGATATCTTCGTTGCTGGCGAGGAGGACAACCAAATGCTGGCACCAGGCATCTCATTTCCATATTGTTGTGTGGAAAGACATGACCCACAGCTCTGCTTTTACTTTCAATCTCCATGACAGCTTCCCATAATGCAACAGATGATGGTTGATTGATGAGTTGATGTGCTACCCAAACTGTTCTTAATATAGTGTGTGCAGTCTCGTCCAGAATCTGTCATGTTGTTTCGCAACACAGTATCTCCCCAAGATTGAGTCTGCATGCTGGTTCAGTTGCTGTCAATATCAGCAATAATGCAGACATCCCTAGATAGTATGTTCTGATGGGCCTTCTCTGCCACAGACATCAAGAGGTTTGTCTTTACCCAAATTGATGCCACTAGGTGATGTAAGGCCTGCGACCCTGTGTGTTGGTTCCCATGAAAGATTTGAAGGATTTGGGTGCCTCATTCCCAGTTTCCCTTATATACTTGGGAGAAAATTGTAGGCACGTCTTGCTGTTTGAGTGTTGCCTCATCATTTCTGCTGTAGGAAGAAGATACAATTTTGAATCGTCTTAATTGTGGCCATATTCCTACAAAATTCTGCACTTCACAACAATCGTCTTTTTTTAGCCAGTACATTGCTACATCTTTCTTCAACTACTACATTGCCGACTTTCTCAGCATCTTGCGATCAAGTGGACATATCCCATTACCTGAAATGCCTTAACTGACTTTCCATCAGCGGAAGAGGTATTCTGCGTGCACCTATAAACTACCTGTGCTTGTATTACATAGATATGTCTATGCATCCAAGCACTCGCACAGTGTCCCAGGACCATAATTATTCTCTGCTGGTAATCCTTCTAATTGGATGCTGTACAGAGTCTTCACTTACGTGATAAGAAGATATGTGTCAAGCTGGAATTCTGGTATTCCACGTTACTCTCTGCATATAACTCCTCTCTTTCACCCTTTGCATCTCATGGTGTTAGTGCCCATTGGCCCCACCATTAAGGTTCTCTCAGACAAGTTAATTCACTTATAACTTGACTATCTGCACTATACCAAGCGAGGTGGTGCAGTGGTTAGCACACTGGACTCGCATTCGGGAGGCCAACGGTTCAATCCCGCATCCAGCCATCCTGATTTAGGTTTTCCATGATTTCCCTAAATCGCTCCAGGCAGATGCCGAGATGGTTCCTCTGAAAGGGCACAGCCGGCTTCCTTCCCTAATCCGATGAGACCGATGACCTCGCTGTTTGGTCTCTTCCCCCAAAAACTAACCAACCAACCCCTTGTTCCCTTGTTAGGTATTCTGCAATTTGTATTTGTATCCTGCACTATAATATAGTTTTATAAATTATATTTTTGTTGCAGTTACCATTCCAAAGAATGATACAATACAACTCCCACATTAGTCTGTCCTGTGCAGGCCTCTCCATCTCTACATAGCTACTGCAGCCTACATCCACTTGAATTTGTTTATGCTATTTAAGCCTTGGTCTCCCTCTAGATTCCACCCCCTCCCCACCCCCTACCTTTTCTTTCCACATTACCCTTATTTTTGAAATTAATTATTCCTTGATGCCTCAGGATGTATTTTCCATACTATTCCTCCTTTTAGTCAAATTGTGCTGCACATTTCTTTTCTCCCCTGTACAGTTCAGTATCTCTTCATTAGTTACTCGATCTACCCATTTAATTTCAGCATTCTTCTTATAGCACCACATTGTGAAATGTCTACTCTTTTTCTTGACAGTACTTTCAAAATTTCTTCTTGGTTTCCTTTATTGTTGTTCGATGTCTGGATAGAATAACTTGTCATTAAATCACTGTTTATGATATGGAACTTTGTAGTTGGTATTTTTACCTAAACTTCCAGTTGGTATTTTTACCTAAACTTCCTACTAACTAAACTTTAACTACTTCAAATTTATTGCTGATAATGTGTAATTCTCAGGTTCAATAATGAGTACCCAAAAATATTGTGGACAGCTTTTAGAGATAGTTTTACAGTGGATCTCTGATTTTTACATTACACCATAAATTTGTATCCCCTGTGAAAAAACCCCTAAGATTAATGCTGAAAATTCCCCAATTTTACATTTCTTCCTAGTAAGGTTGACCTTGATTCTAAGTTCTTGCTTGATGTCTCGCTTGATGTCATTCCGGTTTCTTCCTATTGACATTTGATGTGACTGAATGAGTTATAACTGGCACAAAAGTCAGACAGTACACACCACAGGTGGTAGCAGAGTTAAGGGGATATTTGAGGCCATTGTGGAGAAGGGAGATGGGTGAGAGGAGATGCTGGCATGATCCACAATCAGTGTTGCCAACCCTACTAGCAACATTTAGCTTTACTGTGCAATTATGATACAACTACTGCTAGGTTGCAGCGATAAAAAGATGACAGTTGATGCAAAGTGTTCCGGACTGATCCAGTATGTGAAGAAGGGACCCAGCCACCACCTTTTCTTGTGCCACTTTAACTCAGTCATATCTTTTTGAATGTATTTCTGATGTACTGTATTTAGCAACGATATCAATCGCCTTCCTTGTAAATTAAAACAATGAGTCTCGAAGAATATGCCCAATCGTGATCAAGGAAACATCACCCATTTCCGGCTAATGAACTCTTATTGGCTGGCAACTTGTTAAGTCACCCAATAGGGAGCACAGTCATTGCGCCACAGTAAAACCCATAAAATGAGGTTGCCTACTGGATGTGTGGAGAGAGGGATGGCCTTTCAATGACAAGAGTGCCGGTAGGGGGTGAAAGCATCTTTTTTTAACTGCTGAAAATATATCATTATCAGGAGAGAGAAAACTGGCATTCTGCTGATCGGAGCGTGGAATGTCAGATCCCTTAATCGGGCAGGTAGGTTAGAAAATTTAAAAAGGGAAATGGGTAGGTTAAAGTCAGATATAGTGGGAATTAGTGAAGTTCGGTGGCAGGAGGAACAAGACTTCCGGTCAGGTGAATAGAGGGTTATAAATACACAATCAAATAGGGGTAATGCAGGAGTTGGTTTAATAATGAATAAAAAAATAGGAGTGCGGGTAAGCTACTCCAAACAGCATAGTGAACGTATTATAGACACGAAGCCCATGCCCACTACAGTAGTACAAGTTAATATGCCAACTAGCTCTGCAGATGACGAAGAAATTGAAGAAATGTATGATGAGATAAAAGAAATTATTCAGGTAGTGAAGGGAGACGAAAATTTAATAGTCATGGGAGACTGGAATTCGAGAGTAGGAAAAGGGAGAGAAGGAAACGTAGTAGGTGAATATGGATTGGTGGGTACGAAACGAAAGAGGAAGCCGTCTGGTAGAATTTTGCACAGAGCATAACTTAATCATAGCCAACACTTGGTTCAAGAATCATAAAAGAAGGTTGTATACATGGAAGAATCCTGGAGATACTAGTAGGTATCAGATAGATTATATAATGGTAAGACAGAGATTTAGGAACTAGGTTTTAAATTGTAGGACATTTCCAGGGGCAGATGTGGACTCTGACCACAATCTATTGGTTATGAACTGTAGATTAAAACTGAAGAAATTGCAAAAAGGTGGGAATTTAAGGTGATGGGACCTGGATAAACTGACTAAACCAGAGGTTGTACAGAGTTTCAGGGAGAGCATAAGGGAACAATTGACAGGAATGGGGGAGAGAAATGCAGTAGAAGACAAATGGGTAGCTCTGAGGGATGAAGTAGTGAAGGCAGCAGAGGTTCAAGTAGGTAAAAAGACGAGGGCTAGTAGAAATCCTTGGGTAACAGAAGAAATATTGAATTTAATTGATGAAAGGAGAAAATATAAAAATGCAGTAAATGAAGCAGGCAAAAAGGAATTCAAACGACTCAAAAATGAGATTGACAGGAAGTGCAAAATGTCTAAGCAGGCATGGCTAGAGGACAAATGTAAGGATGTGGAGGCTTATCTGACTAGGGGTAAGACAGATACTACCTACAGGAAAATTAAAGAGACCTTTGGAGAAAAGAGAGCCACTTGTATGAATATCAAGAGCTCAGATGGAAACCCAGTTCTAAGCAAAGAGGGGAAAGCAGAAAGGTGGAAGGAGTATATAGAGAGGGTCTATACAAGGGTGATGTACTTGAGAACAATATTATAGAAATGGAAGAGGATGTAGATGAACATGAAATGGGAGATACAATACTGCGTGAAGAGTTTGACAGAGCACTGAAAGACCTGAGTCGAAACAAGGCCCCGGGAGTAGACAACATTCCATTAGAACTACTGACGGCCTTGGGAGAGCCAGTCCTGACAAAACTCTTCCATCTGGTGAGCAAGATGTACGAGACAGGCGAAATACCCTCAGACTTCAAGAAGAATATAATAATTCCAATCCCAAAGAAAGCAGGTGTTGACAGATGTGAAAATTACCAAACTATCAGTTTAATAAGTCACAGCTGCAAAATACTAACACGAATTATTTACAGACGAATGGAAAAACTGGTAGAAGCCGACCTCGGGGAAGATCAGTTTGGATTCCGTGGAAATGTTGGAACACGTGAGGCAATACTGACCTTATGACTTATCTTAGAAGAAAGATTAAGGAAAGGCAAACCTACATTTCTAGCATTTGTAGACTTAGGGAAAGCTTTTGACAATGTTGACTGGAATACTCTCTTAATTCTAAAGGTGGCAGGGGTAAAATACAGAGAGCGAAAGGTTATTTACAATTTGTACAGAAACCAGATGGCAGTTATAAGAGTCGAGGGGCATGAAATGGAAGCAGTGGTTGGGAAGGGAGTGAGACACGGTTGTAGCCTCTCCTCGATGGTATTCAATCTGTATATTGAGCAAGCAGTAAAGGAAACAAAAGAAAAATTTGGAGTAGGCATTAAAATCCATGGAGAAGAAATAAAAACTTTGAGGTTCGTCAATGACATTGTAATTCTGTCAAAGACAGCAAAGGACTTGGAAGAGCAGCTGAATGGAATGGACAGTGTCTTGAAAGGAGGATATAGGATGAACATCAACAAATGCAAAACAAGGATAATGGAATGTAGTCGAATTAAGTCGGGTGATGCTGAGGGAATCAGATTAGGAAATGAGACACTTAAAGTAGTAAAGGAGTTTTGCTATTTGGGGAGCTAAATAACTGATGATGGTCGAAGTAGAGAGGATATTAAATGTAGACTGGCAATGGCAAGGAAAGCGTTTCTGAAGAAGAGAAATTTGTTAACATTGAGTATAGATTTAAGTGTCAGGAAACCGTTTCGGAAAGTATTTGTATGGAGTGTAGCCATGTATGGAAGTGAAACATGGACAATAAATAGTTTGGACAAGAAGAGAATAGAAGCTTTCGAAATGTGGTGCTACAGAAGAATGTTGAAGATTAGGTGGGTAGATCACGTAACTAATGAGGAGGTATTGAATAGGATTGGGGAGAAGAGAAGTTTGTGGCACAAATTGACTAGAAGAAGTGATCGGCTGGTAGGACATGTCCTGAGGCATCAAGGGATCACAAATTTAGCATTGGAGAGCAGCGTGGAGGGTAAAAATCGTGGAGGGAGACCAAGAGATGAATACACTAAGCAGATTCAGAAGGATGTAGGTTGCAGTAGATACTGGGAGATGAAGGAGCTTGCAGAGGATAGATTAGCATGGAGAGCTGCATCAAACCAGTCTCAGGACTGAAGACCACAACAACAACAACAAAAACATACTTTTCGTGCAGATGATGTCCTATGACAGAGACATTGCAGGGAAATAGAACAAGAGTTTTGTGATAGTACATTTAAAGACTTTCGTGTTCAAATCTGACATGATACAGTTGCAACAACTATATATGCTACTCGTGTATGTACTTTGCACCACACACTGTAGAGCATAAAGATTGGCAGCAGTGAAAGAGGGCATGAAGCAAAACTGTAGCACCTAAGCTTTCTCTCAAATTTAAATTTTACACAGCGTACAGAAATTCTCTGGGCTGAGCCCTGATAAGCTTGTAACATCAGTTGGGGAAATAAATTCATTTTTTCATGTCTCTGTTTCTCTCATTGAGCCTAAAATAACACTTTATTGGTGGTGAGCGTATGAGGTGTGGCTCATAAGAAAAGCATTAAACAATAACACTAATGATAGCAACATTTTTCAATATGCAAATGTCCGCATTTATGCTTATGGTTTAATTACTTCACTGCTGTGATGTTTTTGCTTTAATTCAACATGCTCATCAATTTTTGCTTTTCTCTTGGCGAGCACAGAGGATGATCTCTCAAAAAAACGTGTCTTGAATGTATAAAATTGCTCGATTACCTTGAACTCAGATATCAGTTTCAATTTTTTTATGAATTTTTACTTGTTGTTACTATCTGTGATTTTTTAAATAACTGTTGAAATTGATTACCACAAGTTATTGCATAAACATTGTGTTGTACTTTTAATTTCCTTCACTTAGATAGATTTTATGCAAAGTATTGGAGAAGATGCCAGTTACATACATTTTTGCTCGTATTTTGGGGGGAGGGGGGATTTAACATTTTCTTCGATTCTGCATTTTCCTCAGTTTTCCATTTTCTAAGTCTGGACCGCATGATAATGTAATAGGGGTTTCACTGTGGTTATGCCAATATAGCACTCAGTTCACCAGAAAAAGTAATCTCTGATGGAAAGTCTTTAATGTCTGTGCACTTTTGTTGTTATGAAGTCAGTAGAGTTCTTTGTGGGGTCATGGTATGTAATGTACACCACTAGTCATTTATTCAATGAATGTTTAGTGACTGGATGATATATGCTTAAGATAACTCTGTACCAGAATAACATAAAAAAGAGGAACATCGATTTGGTTTAAATTTTACCATAATTGTCCAACATTTTAGAAAATACCAAAGTGGTTTCCTAATCATGCAGCCACTAATAATGTATTGTCCACAGCAAAGGTTAAGTTTCTGAAGGTTATCAATATTGAGAAAGCTCTTCACACACACAGTAAGAATGTGCCTCATTCATTAGATAATAAATTATAAGCTGCTAGTCTTCTTTGTGACATCTAAAAGTAATTCAGCTGGATGAGTTATTACATCCTTTTCAGTAAATTTGAATATTATGACATCTGTTGAATTCATATCTCTCTAATGGGAGAGAAAGGGTGTCAGTATGAAATATCCCAAAATTAAGCTGAGAGTCATTACTTGATTGAGGAGCAATTGTGTAGTTTCCCCTGAGGTCCCATCTTAGGGTTGTTTCTTTTTCTTTTTTATATTGTGAATAACAATAAAAACACTCAACAACCATTCAAATTGTCATAAAAATAATAACAATCGAAAACATCAAGAAACGTGAGGTGTCGCCAAAAACTGCACAGATGTACAAAGGTGCTTGTCTGGAAGTACTGCTCCATCTCAGTATATATGACCTGGGTAGCTGCAGTACACCACAAAGATAATGTTGCATTGCAGCAGCTGCACATGGATGTGGATTGTCCTGTTGGAAATGCACATCACCTTCCTGTCAAACAAGTGGCAGTAGCATGGGAATAACAATCTGTCCACTGCAGTGGGCACCAATTAATTCATCCTGCAGAAACACCAGATGTGACCGCAAGCTGTAACTGGTGGCCCTCCACACAATGAAGCCTGGGACAGGACCTGTTGTGTCGTGCCAATCGATGAAGGAGAATTAGGGGGGAAAATTGCATAGTCAGAAATTTTTGCAAAGTGCTAGGAGGGACTGTCTCGAACAACGTGATAAAAATCCTGATAGGTGGGGTGTAGAGGGGGTTGGAAGTTCACTTCTTTATGTTTTTCTTGGATAAACTCAAAAACTGTGGCTTTCTGGCGAAAATATTTCTGAGTACAAAATGGAACCACAATAAATTTTCTACAAATAGGTCCCATTCATTTTATATCCTTAAGACGGGGATGTAGAAGTTATAGATTTTAAAAATTCTTTAGTTGTATAAAATTAGTGTTTAAATGAAGTGAGTTAAAAAGAAATATTCAGTATATATAACACGCCTATGTGCAGTAGAACCGTATGAAGGGATAAATTGTGTCCACACGGTGAAACAGAGTGAAGGAGGGGATGTGTGGAGTAGAAGCACGAGGGAAGGAAGGTCACCGGATTATGTGCATGGAGTTCCCTCCTTCGTAGGGCTGCAAACTGAAGATCAAGCAGATGATTCCCAATCTGTGACCACATTACATCACAAGAAGCAACTACAAGGTGTTCCAGAAAAATATGCTGACTCTTCACAGCGCACCTCATTAATCACTGGCAAATCGGTACACAGACATGACGGGGGTTGGGGAGGGGGAGTGGTATTTTCCACAAAGTACATTATATGCTGATAAAGCTAAAGTGAGAAACACACACGAAATCTCTACACACTGTCTACTCTGCTAAGGAAATTGATTGTTAGTTATTCTATATGGCAGCTGTAGCACTCTTCCAAGAAAGGCAAATTCCACCACTACAAGTGCTACTCACATTCCTCTTTGCAGACACACTGTACCTCAACAACATTTCCTGTCCAGTTCTCTTATGTAGATGAAATAACTTCATTGAGCTCATGTTTATGTAGTAGAGTTATTTTCGGTTTATTAAACAGATACTTTTTGTGGGTGTTAAGTGAGCTATAATCTAAAAATATGTTCCTGTAGACAAAGGCTGAGAAGTATTTAATTTGTAAGTGTGATGTTGTCTGTGACCTATTTACTGTTGATGGAAAAGGGATGGATTAGTAAATGTGACACCTTGCTTCTGTCTGTCATTGACAGTATATTGTAAAGACATGTAATTGTGTTGTTGTCACGTGGTGGTGAATTAGTGAATGACCAGAAAAGTTACTTCACTTCTCCAGACATTAACTGTGGTACTAATAGGATGCATATCTTTTCCATTCTGGAGTTTCTGAAACTTGTCGAGTGGGCTACATTGTCTGAATATACTTTACCGCACAACCAAAGTAAGATGTGTGTTAATTTTTCTGATGGAACGGAACTGATCATGTTAAAGTCTATAATAGTAATCTGCTGTAATGCATTGGTTGACTTAAGTTGAAATATCTGAAGTTTTGTAACACATAGGTGACTTATCTCTGTAGTAGAGGGAGGCAGTTTAAGCCTCTGGTCTCTTCAAATGCTGGGAAAGCTGAGACAGGGGTGACGCATTTGATGCCTCCAAGCTATGAAAAATATTCCACACAATGGTAGTGGAAACAACAAAATTGACATTGACAAATCTGTATTAAATGCGTATTACATTTGGGAGAGGATCTTCATTGTTGTAGAAAGCTGACAGCTCTAGCTGTTGAGCTTTTTTCGTAATAGCTCACTTAACAACTGCAAAACAAATACTGACATCTTAAACTGAAAATAACTGCACCATATAAACACAAGCTCAGTGAAATTATTTTGTCTACTCTGATGCTGGGGAGGCATAGTTAGTCAGTAAGCTGAAAAGTGAACAGCACCCATGAGGGGGGAGTTGGCCTCCCAGAAGAATGCCACAGCTGTCGTACAGGATGACAGAATCAGTTTCCTCTCAGACCATGTGGTACATTGTGCAGAGATTTACGTAGCTTCTGTCCATATCTGTTTCTTGGGATAGTGTTAGTGTTATTAGAAAGTCGTATTGGCATTCCAAGTGTTCATACATTGTGTAAAAAATAAACCCACCCACCCCTCCTGGGCACATTTGCGTTCTGCTTTGGCAGAGATTCGTGTGTGCTGTGGAGAATTGGCGTAATTTTTTGAAACAATTCCTTTTTGTAATCAAGTGGTGTGGATAGAGTGGGGAGTCATCTGCTCAATCTTCAGTTTGTGGACCTATGAAGGACGAAGATGTGTGTACAGAATCCAGTAACCTTACTGTATCACACACTTCTATTCCACACATCCACCCATTCACCCTGTTATACTCCCAGAATACAATTTATTTCTTAATTTGGTACACAAATTTAATATTTGTTTTTAACCCACTTCATTTCAATATAAGCAGTAATTTTATACTGTTACAAAATATTTTTAATAATCTGCACTGTGAAAACTATTAGTCCTACAGAAAGAAAACTAATAGGACCCTTTTTGTAGGAAATTTACTGTAGTTTAATTTTGTATTCAATAACAATTCTGCTAGAAACTACGGTTTTCGAGTTATTAAAGAAAAACATAGAAAAGTGACTGTAAAAACACCCACCCTCACCCTCATCGCAGCGCTCACTCCCATCCATCAGGGTTTTTTGTATATTTTTCAGGACACTCCCTACTAGCACTCTGAAAAAAATTTGCAACTATGTGTTTTTTTCATCGTAATCAACCTTTTTAAGCATTCGTTAACTGGTCTATAGCTGTGCTTGGTGATGATGTGGTGTCAGTTCCCACCCATTCTGGTAACACAGCAGGTGCAACGTATGTCCAGATTTCTTCCTTGAATGATGTTTGATCGGCAACTGCTGCCCTCATAATATGTCAGTCTTGATGTGCCTATATTATGCAGACATCCAGAACTTGATCTACGCATACGAGCATGTTCCACAGACCCCTGCTGAAAGCAATGACACACGACCAGTACTTAGTGTACAACATGTGCAGCAATCCATTGACACCTCCATTCAGCTTCCTGCAAGCCAACAATTTGATCTAATTCAAATGGCTGAAGTTGTTCAATAGGAGAACATACTGGTCAATTGTACCCCAGAATTAATGTTGCTACCCCTCTTCACTTCTGAACTCAGCACAGTTATTGCCTGCAGAGTCAAAACAGAGGCCTACTGAGTGCCATCTGATGACCAGTGACCATGACAAATGAATCACTAACACTACAACCCCTCAGTTATGTATCTACTATTCGCTGGTACCAGTGAACAAACTCCCTGATAGTGTTGCTTATTTTTCCAGTGGTGGTGTTGATCATATCGCTCAATAGAAGTGTTACGTAATATTTGAATAGCTCACCTCTTGAGTTCAGTAAGGTTATCTGTTCATATGAACAATGTAAATTTATTTTTTTATGTTTAGGTAGTGTGTGGGGGGGAGGGGAGGGGGGGGGGTGCGCGTGTACGTGGGCATGGGCATGTGAAGGAGAGAGGGAACTATTACATTACTCTGTGAATGAAAATAAGTTGTGATATTTTAATTGCTTCTGACCACAACAACAACAACAACAACAACAACAACATCAACATCAACCTCCTTGAGGGCCACCTCATTATGTATATAAGAAATGAAGCCTACAGCCAAGCTTACCAAGCTTATTAATTTTGTGTAGAATATATATTTGCAAACAGCCTTCCCAGAGTTGTAACATCAGTTCTCATCAGATCACCAAACTTAAGCACTGTCGGACTGGGCTAGCATATGGACGGGTGACCATCCAGTATGCCACGCGTTGTTGCCAAGCGGGGAGTTCTCAGCTCTTGTGAGGCAAACTGAGGAGGTACTTGATTGAGAAGTAGCGGCTCCAGTCCCGTAAACTGACACACAGCCAGGAGAGCTGTGTGATGACCACATGCCCCTCCTTATCCGCATCCAGTGACGCCTGTGGAATGAGGAAGACACAGGGCCAGTTGGTACCATTGCGTTTTCCAAGGCCTGTTCGGATGGAGTGTAGTGTAGAATATATATTTAGTTTTATGTTTATTGAGATGTTCTACGTAGAGGTAGGTCCCCTTAATATGGATCTGCGGAAGAGTGGGTATAGCCGATCAGTCCAAAAAGTTTCGAGGCGGGAATAATAAAAAATAGGGAAAAGCTAAGATGGTAGCTTTAGTGCTTCAGGTGTTCTTCATAGTCCCCTGCGAATTGACAGTGCACAGAATTTTGATATAACTATGCTAAACCATCAAAAAAATTCCTTCTTTTGGACATTGTTCAACTTGCATGTCACATGCGCGCAAATGTCAGTTATATTGTCATAGCATTGGCACTTCACGTAAATTTGTGCTGTCATTTTGTGGTAGGTTTACATTATTAACAGCAAGTCTCATCACTTATAATTTTTTTTTCCAGAAAAAAATTGTCTGCATTTTTCATTTCAGTCGTACTACTGTAGGCATCCAACCTTCATCATTTTTTGTTTGGGAGTCAAGGTATGTGTTACAAAATTTGCACACACTTTTCTCTTCTTCAGAATATTCTGGAGAATAATTTAGAGATGTTGCTCCATTGTGATCAGTGACACAACAACATCGACACACTACTTAACACAGCTTGCTCACAGCTGTCTGGTTGAATGTACATTTGTCATGTACAGTTGGTAGTTCAAGCTGCCACCATAGTTACAGTGCTGATGCTACTTATATGCCAGGAATAAAATCAATCTCTGAACTTTTTGGACAAATGGTGTATCTAATGTAATCCATATTGAACTCTCATTCATACTATTTGAGAGCTGTCATTGTGCATTGTGAAAGGGCACAATTTAATTTCACAGGTAAGAAAAACAAGAGTGCTGCAAAAGCAAAACACAAAAGTCGATCTCGGGGTAAAAAGAAGAAAAAGGAAAAGAAACAGAGTCGACGACACACTCGCCATACTGACAGTGACTCCGAAAGTGATGAGAGTGGCGACAGAGATTCGGACACACGAGAGGACGGAGATGAACGGAAGGGGCGGCGTCGATCTTCGTCGATGCCTGAACCACCGCATAAGAAGCGACGGCGCTCGCCTTCCAGGTAAGTGAGAAGTATTGCTTGAAATTATACTTCAGTGGTTGTTAACTGTACTTCCTAGAGCTAATAAGATACAATACCACAAAGTCTTTGAACACAGTAGGAAATCTGCCCTATTTTCCATACTCTTGAAGATAACCTCGTACAGAAAATTATAACAGTGAGTCTGAAGGTGTTCTAGGGAAAAGAACATATCTGAGGAATTAAGGTTTGAAATAAAGGTCTCAATATGGAACCAGCACTACAACAAAGCCACATAAATACGTCAAAGAAGGCCATTTTTGAAGCAAGGTGTGTGCAAGGAATGTTTTGCTTGTGGAAGACTGGAATGAGGAAATATTGGCAAAGGGTAGTCGATTGAAAGAAATTTAGTAAATGTAATATATTAGAGATTATAAAAAGAAGAGAAATAAGCTCATCAATCATCAATTAGGTGGATGTGCGATTTGTGGTACATAGGTCAGTGACAGTAGAAAAACAATAGTGTTTTGATAAAATAAGTTCTACATGTGCGTCCATACTCTGTGAATCATTGTGAATCATATGGCTGAGGGAATTTCCCATTGTATCAGTTATTAGGGCTTTTTCCCATTCCATTTACATATGGAGTGTGGGAGGTGCTTCTCCATGTGCTGCAAAAAGTCTAATCTTGTCTTCACAATCTGTATGGTTGCAGTACATAGGGAATTTTAGTATATTTCTAGATTCATCACGTAAAGCTGGTTCTTGAATGTTTGTGAGTTGATTCTTGAAAAATAAACCACAAACAGCAACCGTATGGTCTTTTAATAGTAGTACTAGTTCACAGTGCTGAAGTTGCATCTTCATGTATGTCTAATAAAGGGAAGTAGTACATGAGGATAATTTTTTTTTTTTTTAGAGAGATAGCAAGAATCTATAAAGGAGAATTGTAACAAGATGTTCAAAATACATAACTGACAAAAGCAAATTTAAATATAATAACCAACTTACTTATTTTCAGATCATTTATAGGACAAAGTTGAGAGCATTGGATGTCCCATCATTCCCAATTAGGTTATATAATAAATTCATTGAATAGTGACAGAAGTCAAAATTTAAAATACGCGGAATGGAGAAGGATGGCTCTTAAAGACGTTCAGCTCTAAAAAGAAGGATAAAGTTGTAAAACCAAGAAAATGAACAGTCGTATTTCATAGTACTCACAATCAAAAGGCAGGACATGTTAAATAGCACCAGGAATGGGCCAAAGAATAAAATCAGAATTAATTTTTAAAAAAATGGTAAAGGAATGCAAAAGTAATCGAACATATCTTACTGGATGGATCTGATGCTTGTCATTAAGAACTGTGACGGGTGGCAGCCAACAGAATACTGAATGTGTGCATGAGTGATAAGTAAACAGCAGGTGCAGCTTACTTACCTGGAAGAGACAGATGCTGCATGAAATCGTAAATAGTTTGCATAAGAATTTTGGGAGTCGTCCTTATGATAGAGATACATTGTAGACAATCAAAATTGACAAGTATTTTATAATGCTTCAATTTAGTTTGGCTATTTAGTGTACGTTCTGTATGACAACTTCAGTTTCACATAATTTCAATCTCTTCCAATATATTTAAAGTGTGGCTTGTGGTCTGACGATGTAAAATTTTTAAGTTATTTAACAAATCAGTTGCGGTATGGTTTTGTTCTCATAAGTAGGTACTTAATACTGACCTGGAATTTGTGAAAGGCCATACTTTTAATACATTGGAAGAGACTTACATTATGCGAAATATGAGTTGTCATACAGAAGGTATACTAAATAGCTGAATTAAGTTGAAACATTATAATATACTCCCTAATTTTGATTGTCTGCAGTGTAAAAGATAGATCCTTCTTATATTGCAGTAGTAATTTCGCGCCAATGGTGTATTGGAGCGAAATGCTATTGGCATTCCTGCATACAACTGTGTTTAATGTGTAACTGGCAGAAGTTTCATTGTTGTATGTATGTTAGTTATTGTTCAGTGGTGTATTGAGTAGAACGTTGCGTAGCACAGTTTGCGAATGTCGACATGGCAGTTAGAGGAGAAATGTGTCTGTATTAAATTTTGCATGAAACTAGAGAAAACCTTTACAGAGACACATCAAATGATGCAGGAATCCTACAGCGATGGGTACTAAAGCTGAACTCAGTGTTACAAATGGTTCACACAGTTTAAAAATGGCCGGACAGAAGTTAAAGGTGACACTCTTTCAGGACGCCCTTCAACATCTATCAACAACACTCATGTCAGGAACATCATTGAAATTGTGCGCGCCAATCGAAGACTGAATGTGTGAGAGGTTGCAGAAGGATGTAGCTTTTCAGTTGTATCATGTCATGAAATCCTGACACAGCATCTTGGAATCCATAGTGTTGCCACCAAGTTCATCCCACGGCTTGTGAGTCGAGACCAGAAAGACCTTCACCTCGCAAATTTGTGAAGAGCTTCATAACTGATGATGAGACATAGGTGTATGATTATGATTTTGAGACCAAGGTTCAGTCTTCACAATCTTAACAGTGGGTTGGGAAAGTTTCTCCAAGACCCAAAAAAGCTCATCAGGTCAGGTAAAATGTCATAGCCGTGCTGATAGTTTTCTTTCACTTTGAAGGATTAGTTCATCATGAATTTGAGCCACAGAGAAACACTGTTATCGTGACGTGTTGCGATGCATGTGAGAATGGCCTTGAAGTGTGGTGAGACAGTTCATGGCTCACACATCACGATAACACACCTGTACATTCATCCCTGTTGGTGCGTGACTATTGCACAAAAAAACGATATCACTGTGCTACTTCATCCTCCTGCCCCCTGCAGACATTTTTTTTATTTCCAAAGTTGAAAATCCCGTCGAAAGAACAAAGATCGACAACGGCAGATGAGATAAAAGAAAATTCGCAAATGGCACTTCTCACAATCCAATGAAAGGCGTACCGAGACTGCTTCCAGAAGGGGAAAAGGGCATTGGGAGCGAAGTATCAATTGTTGAGGAGAGTGTTTTGAAGGAAACCATGTGAAATAAAAGGTAAGTGTAGAAAAATTTTGTGGACAAAGTTCTGTTATTTTTTGAACAGATCTCATATATCTCTATCATAAGGATGACTCCCAAGATTGTCATTCATGTTATTTGCTACTTCACATGCTATCTGTCTCTTATGAGTAAGCCGCACCTGTTGTTTACTTGTCACTTGTGCTGGCTGCTACTCGTGACTGTTCCTGCCGATGCGCACCTGATCCATTCTTGTAACACACATTTTATTTCTTTTGTACTCCTTTGCTCTTCTTTTATTCATTCTAACTTTATTCTGTGGCCCACTTTTCGTGCTTTTCACTACGTCCTGTCTTTTGATCGTGACTGCTATTTAATACCCCTGTTCATCTTTAAGTCCATTTTCCTGGTTTTACAACTTCGTCTTTGTTTTTAGAGCTGACCATCTTTAAAGGCCATCTTCTTCATTCCACCTCTTTTAAATATGACTGTCATCACTATTTGACGAATTCATTATAACCTGAGTGGGAGTGATGAGATGCCCAGTGCACTCAACTTCTCTGAAAATTAATAAGTTGACTATTATATTTAAATTTTCTTTTATCAATTACGTAGTTTTGCACATTATGCTATAATTCTTCTTCTTAGATTCTTGCCATCTCTAAAAAAAATATTATAATTTTAATTCCCTCTAATGAACCTTCCTTGGCAACTAGAGAAATTATTAAGTATTCTTGATAAGAGCAAAAAGAACAAACAGACAGGCAGCCTCGAAACTTTCCGCTGCTAAATAATTTATAACTACTGTTCCCTACTCTTACCAAGTCCTCTTTCCTTCCAGTATTAAATGATTTAAATAAACCTGTCCTTTGGTGTTCTGTTGAATATGAAAATTGAAATTGACCTTTTCATCAAAAATAAAATATTTAGTGCTGTGGATCTTAATTACTGTCTTCTTGGCTGAAAAAGAGTAAATTATTAATTTTGCAGTAATGAGTGGCATCTGCGGAGTGCAATCGAATGCACCTAAGGTTAAAGTTCTTCTTAGCAACCAGCGTAAGAAACAACTTTTCAAGATCTGCATTGTAATGTAGCTCCAAAAAATTCTTGATGCTGTTATTGAAAACAAGTCAGACGGATATGATTCTGAACAACTATGATAGTCTGTGTCGATAGGGCAAGTTCCACAAATTTTCGCTTTTCGCAAAAGAGAATCTGTTCATTCCAAAAGACCATGTTATTAAACAGAGATTTCACAGTACTACCAAGCATTCAAAATCCTACGTCTTCCGCTTGCTTGCACTTTATATCGTAATTACTAGGAGGGGAAAGATGAGCATAATATCCACTTCAGAAATGAGAAAAATTTTACCTTTTAAGATAACAATTATTATTTCATAAAAATTTTCTTCTCACTGCTCAACTATTACAGTATATATTCAGCTTTTTACAAGAGCGTATATTGACAAAAATTAATATTTTCTGATATCTCACAGAAATGGCGGCTGTCATTTCCATTTTTAACTATAGAAGTATCTCCTCTGAAAATACTTCCTTCCGTAGTCAAGTCTACTATCAGAAAAAAAAATCATTGGTAAAGTCACAGAATACTCAGGTTTGTTAAAATTCACGAAACACAAACAAACCAATTAAGTTATTTACAATGCTGTGCTCTCGCAGGCGAAAACGATAATGCAGGCTATTTACAAGTGAGAGTTTCTCTGTTGCTTTTGCCTCACAATGTTCCACTAAACAATTAAAATACAGTCGTGCTCCACCGAATAGACCCGTGTATAGTATTTTAGTGGTAAATAAACAGAACATTATTATTGGAAAATATCCCTCGAGCCCTCGCAGCATTCATTATTTACGTGTATGTCACAGTCTGCATTACCCGTTATGAAGTGATACTATATCCACATGTGCTATTCTTCTTTATTAGATGTACCTGAAGATGCCACTTCAACATTGTGAAACTGGTAGTACTATTACCGACCATACGATAACTGTTTACAGTTTATGTTTCAAGAATGCATAGTATTATTGTTAGTTTATTATATTATTATTTAATTTTTAAATGGTTGAAAATTTTCTGTTTGAGATACAGCTGAAAAACATATATACTTAAAAACCTCACTGAAAACTTTTTTCCCTTGATTACTAAAATTCCTAGCTTGGCAACAGGCCTTTGCAGAGTTGAATATTGCTTGGTGTTTGTTATGTATAAGCTTCAGAAAATGTCGCATTCTCTCTCCTTTTTTTCCCCCAAATTTGACTCTGTCCTACATAATCAGTATATAAATCTTAAGTTTACATATTTTTTGGAAATGCACATTTCTTATTGTCACCTAGTGTTCACAACGCGATCATACATAATACTGTACAAGTTTTATGACAACAAAAACAATCAAAACTTCCAGGCAGATTAAAACTGTATGCCGGACTGAGACTCGAACTTGGGACCTTTGCAAGTGCTCTACCAACTGAGCTACCCAAGCACGACTCACGCCCCGTTCTAAAAACAATCAATTTTTGACAAAATAAAATAACTGGATGGGTAAAAAGACTACTCACTCAGTAGCAGCAGAACACACACATAAAAGATTATAATTAGGCAATCTTTCTGAGCCAGTGGCTCCATCTTCAGGCAGATAGGTTGATGAGGAAGGAAGAGGGGTGAAGGGAAATGACTGGAGAGGCCTAGGAAAAGGGGCAGATTTTGGGAAAGTTACCCAGAACCATGGGTCAGGGGAGACCTACCGAACAGGATGGGAAGGGAAGACTCATTGTTGGGGACTGCACTGGATGAGATTTGGAAACCTGAGAGCTAAAAAGGGTCTAATGCTTTTGACGACAGAAGAATGTGTGAAGTGTATGCATGCTACCTTTCCACCTCCTTTATACAAGTTGACTTACTTGAGAGAGCACAGGCGATCTTCTTCGCTGGTTAGGCAGCTGCTGGAATCTCTATAAACTCCACCTCCGAAGGATAATGCTAGTTAAAGGAACCTCTAAGACTCCCTCTTTACTCGTGAAATAAGGAGGTACTACAAGAATACTTTTAGTTCGCTATTGGTATATTTCAACTTCCACAAAGAACAAAATTCACACTTCTCACATAAACATTCAACTTCTTGTAAGTCACCCATGTCGTCTCACATTAGAAACAATTAAGTTACATTTACAACAGAGTTGGTTTAATAACCACGACTCTATTACACTGAAATAATAAACTTGTCTTGTCTCTAGCAAGTCTGGATTAAGAGTTTTTTTAGGAGTTCCTTTTTTCACTAACAATAGCCACTGACACTCTTATCACAGAGTTACATAAATACTCCATGGTCCTCTCGTACACACTCACTAAACACCCATGGACTTCCCGACAGTTACTCTTCATTGCAGTTCAACCACCACATCCACATTCTTCTCGCGACTGAATTTCAAACCTCCATACACAAACATGTAACGTGTGGAAGGGAGGATTTTATCATCCTACACTGACATGCAATGTGGAGTCGTCATATGTATATAAGAACTACGATGGTTCTACATTGAGCAAACATAAGAAAGAGAATGTAAGCTAGAATAGAATTAATTGTAATAGTCATTTAAGAAAAGTCATTGTAATTAATACTCTGAGGAATGGATGGATTGTAGGATAGTGGGACTTAAATAGTGTATGTAGACATATTATCTATGGCGAGTACAGAATTTGAGAGGTAGAGGAGGGCTCTAGGGAGTAAATGATGCAGTAAAAAGTGAATGCAAAGTGTAAAATAGATTTTTATTTTTACCAGAGAATACTTAAGTATAGTATACATAGGAATGTATACTAGGGTAATGAACTATGAAGCCTGTGTGTGCACATATTTTTTCCCCTACAATACCTGACGATTCTGACATTGTGACAGGCTTTTCAATTTTTGTGTCTAAATGTATTTTTGTGTGTATGCAGATGTGTGCTCATGTAGTTTGATTCTTCGGCCTTCTTATCTAAAGAAAAGATGTAGGTTATTAGAAACCACGGAAACAAGGAAGGACTTCAGTGATAGAAGTTAGTGAATATGGAAAGAGGGAAAAACTAGATAGGTCCTCAGATAAGAAGTAAGAAAGGAAAAAAATAGATGTGGTTGCTAAGATCGAAGAAGAGAAAGAAGATAGCCCCAAAGACAGGAAACCCTTCCCACCCTGCTTTCCCAGGATCCCTACCCCTCAGGTACTTGAGTGAGGCATCAGAGGAGGTACGGTGTTAATTGTCTCCTATATATAAAATACTCTATACAAAATCGAAAATTTATACACTCTTGTATCACAGTTGTTTCATTAGTCACCTCATATTATATTATCCATAAATATAATAATCTATTCAATTTTATATTGTCTGGATATCACTTCTTTTCGGAGATTCTCTTAAATCTGTCTCTATTATATGGTCATATCCGGTTTTCTAAGTAATAAAGTTACAGGATAGTTATAGATGTTAAGCATAGATGACAGAATACTTTAAGATTTTAAGGGAATTTGGTGCAGGAAAACTATTTTGGAAGAAGCACCTAAAACAACTCGGGATCTGACGGTTGCCACTCCGCCCATTAAGTCATAACGTTAAAGTCCCTGGGGGACATATGACTCTGCCCGGGTCCCATGGATCTGATATTAACTTTCCTTGTGCTCTTGCAGACCAATATTTCTCTTTAAACTTCTTTTGGAAATCACCCCAAGAGGAAAAGTTCTCAATATTTACGGTTCCCCATTCTGAGGCTTCCCCTAAAAGGTAACCCACAGCAAATTCCATCTTTTTAGAATCTTCTCAATTTTTTGGCAAGACTTGATTAATCTTTTCAAGAAATGTGTCAGGTGCACGTCTCCGTCGGGCTTGAATTTAGGGAATTGTCTCGATAACCCCGAATTCGCTCCCCATTACAAATCTGTAACTACTTTACTAGTTAACACAACATTGGGTGAAGTTACCTGTTTTTCCACTTTGTCCTGGATAAGTTTGACTTCTCTCAACAGGTCATCTATGCCCTTCCTGGTATCTAAAAGTTTGGAAGAAACAATAGGCAACGCATTCCCTGATGATGTTATTCTCTCAGTGACTTTTCGATCTCTAATCCCTTCAAATTGTTTCCCCTAACTACTTATATTTACTATATCAGAATTAGCTATCTTCTCTTGGAAACTTTTCTATGCATTATCCACTCGTGTACTACACCTGTAATTTGTGATTGACTGACAGGCATTAATTCATTATGCTTATCGACATTGTCTTTTAAAGTATTCATTCCCTGCTTTACTGCATTAAACTTTATTACATACATTTTCAAATGATCCTAACTTTTATTGATTTCGGATTCTACTGTATTTCATCTTTCCTCAATGTCAAATTCTAACGTTTTTGATAATTCATGGAAATTATCATTCTGTTTATTACTAAGGTCAGTGAACATTTGATTTACATGACTGGTCAAGGAACTTGTCAATTAATTCTTCAGATCTATCGTAAAATTCTCTACTTTACTATTTAAGGCGTTGAATTCAGTGTTCAAAGCCCCCATGCCTTTGCATAGGTTACTAAATTCTTTACTTTGTGAATCGATTTTGGTATTTAACAAACTTAGGTATTTGTCTCTTGCCTATTCAGAGTTTCACTCTGGGCATCTAATCGAGAGTTTACTCAGCCTATTTCTTCACTTAGAGTTGCTTGTAATTGTATGCTCTGAGCTTTAAGTAGATTTACTAACTCAGACCAGTCACACTTCTTTGATAACTTTCATAGCCATTGCTGGTTCTGAAGTTTCCGCAACTTGCTGTATGTTATCCATACTTTTACAAGCTTTAGACCTTGTGAGCATTTAAAAATTAACTTGAAGTATAATAGCTGTACTAATAAAGTTCACTCAACAGTTTGTACCACTTTGTACTAAAATAATAAAGTACTGTTTTATGCTCACTCAGCATAGAATTTGCGATGCATCAGTGAGTGGATGTGGAGGCAGGTCAGCACCAGTGAACAGCAACTGGTGCCAGCGGCATCGGATGTTGGTTTCTGCGTCTGCGTCCCTTGCGATGTGTGTGAGAGCTCTACACTCCCCACACTGGATCGTCTTAGTTGAATCGTTCTAGGCGTATCTATTCTTGGTCTTAATACATCGATATTTTCTCTCTGGTTTTTAACGTTGTGACACTCTCACATCTTCTCCTTTTTTTGCATTCACAAATTCTCTCATTATATATTTGGGCAGAATCCAATTTCTTAAAATGGTTCTTTTATCTTGTTATGTTCAGTTTCTATGGCAACACTTGATAGCTTTTTCCCTCGTTTTCATCTTGAAATTCCTTTTTTCTTCCGTCCTGTCAAGGCAGCCAGGTTCTAACGCTTTTGATGACAGAAGAATGTGTGAAGTGTATGTATGCTACTTTCCCACCTCCTTTATATGAGTTGACATACTTGGGAGTGGGTAGCCGATCTTCGCAGGTCAGGCGGCTGCTGGAATCTCCATAAACTTCTTTTCTGAATGATGATGCTAGTTAAAGGAACCTCTAAGACTCCCTCTTTACTCGTAAAATAAGGAGGTACTCAAAGAATACTTTTAGTTCACTATCGGTATATTTCAACTTCCACCAAGAACAAAATTCATACTTCACATAAAAATTCAACTTCTTGGAAGTCACCCGTGTCATCTCACGTTAGAAACAATTAAGTTACATTTATGACAGAGTTGGTTTAATAACCACGACTCTATTACACTGAAATCAGAAACATGTCTTGCCTCTAGCAAGTCTGGATTAAGAGTTTTTTTAAGAGTTCTTTTTTTTCACTAACAATAGCCACTGATACCATAATCACAGAGTTACATAAATACTCCATGGTCCTCTCGTACGCACTCACTAAACACCCATGGACTGCCCAGTAGGTACTTGTCAGTGCAGTTTGACCGCCACGTCTACATTCTTCTCGCGACTGAATTTGAAACTTGCACACACAAACACATGACGTGCATTAGGTAGGATTCTATCATCCCACACACACATCTAAAATATCTTGTGTTTGAGACAGTAGAAGGCTAAGTGGTTCTAGAATTTACACCGAAATTCTCGAGCCACTACAAGGGGGAAGAAAGGGTAATATGCAAGACAGCGATTATTACTTAAACATAATACACGAGTTAATAAGAGTGAAAAGCTATGTGAATTGTATGTACCAGAGGAGGGAGGGGGTTATTCTAGGTGCGTTGGGGAAAATCTCAGACAGCTTTTCATTGCTCTCCCAATTTCCGCAATATTCTTGTCAGATCCTATGCTTCTTCTGCACCCATCTTCCTACCATATGGCTCCTACCCCTGTGACCATCCCTGCTGCAAGACTTCACCTATACATCCTCCTACCAGCACCTATACCAGTCCTGTAACTGGCAAAACATACACTATAAAAGGGAGACCCACCTGTGAAACGCCACATCATATACCAACTGTTTTTCTGCCTTTTACATCGGCATGACTACCACCAAATTATCAGTTAGGATGAATGGGCATAGGCAGTGGGTGTACGCCGGCATTGCACAGTATCCTGTTGCAGAGCATGCTGTACAACATGACACTCGTGACCTCAGTGCCTGTTTCACCACACACGCCATCTGGATTCTTCCCCCAAACAACAGTTTCTCAGAACTCCGTATGTGGGAACCAGCATTACAATGTGTCCTTGATTCTCACCATGCATCTGGCCTTATTTTATGTTAATTTCTTCTGCCTCAGCTTTTCTTCATAGTAACTACTCATTTCTTCATTCTGTTTTAGTTGTCTACATCTTTCATTTTCTTACCTGTCTATTTTTCACCTCCACCTCGCCCTCCTCTGTTACATACAATGCGCTTAGCTTTTCGCCCTTATTGACTCTTGCACAATGTTTAAGGTGTAATCTCTGTCTTGCATATTACCCTTTCTTCCACCTTTAAGCTCTCAGGTATTCAAATCTCATCTGGTGCAGTCCCCAACAATCAGTCTTTCCTTCTCATCCGGCCCGGTAAGTCTCTTTTGTGACTTTCCTGAGATCTGCCCCTTTTCCTAGATCTCTCCAGTCCTTTTCCTTCACCCCTCTTCCTTCCCCTTCAAATTATAATCTTTTATGCGTGTGTTCTGTTGCCGCTTGGTGAGTAGATTCTTTTATCTATCCAATTACCCTATTTTGTACAACTTTTATCTTTGTATTCAGAAGTTTATAGCGGGTAGAAGTCAGTACATCATTCTCAGTGGGGAAGAATTTTCAAATGTGAAAGCAGTTTTTAATGCATACCAAAGGACTTGGCTAAAATTAAAGTGTTAACTGTTTCCAATGTTATGTAGTGTAGTTGCTGTGAACTGGTGTCGGGTAGGAGTAGTGGTGATGAGGAGTTGAGGATCTACCAGACTAAGTACAGATACCATAGCAGCTGTACAATGACTAGAACAGAAAACTCAATGGCGCAGCACTCTACCGATCTCAGGGCAGCAGGTACGCTAGTTCTATCCTGTGTTTTCACTGTGGAGAACCCAGACTAATGGGTCGATTTCTCATATTACATCTGAAGGTGACACATCAACATCAGATTTTCCATCTGTTACACCTTCTTTTTTCTGACCAAAGCATAGAGCTCCTCATGCAAGCCAATTCCTGCAGCCATTACCGAGTGAGGTGGCGCAGTGGTTAGCACACTGGACTCACATTCTGGAGGATGACAGTTCAAGCCCACATCTGGCCATCCTGATATAGGTTTTCTGTGATTTCCCTAAATCGGTTCAGGCAAATGCCGGGATGGTTCCTTAGAAAGGGCACAGCCGACTTCCCTCCCCATCCTTCCTTAATCCAGTGGGACTGTTGACATCACTGTTTGGTCCCCTGCCTATATCAACCAACCAACCTGCAACCATTTTTGTGTAACTGTGCCTGGTAGCGAAGTAGAGAAACAAGTTAAGAATATATCTGATAGCGTTACTGCATAAGAAGCACAAGAAATGTCATTCAGCTGTGTGACAAGGTGTGAAAACTGAGGGAAGTGTTAGTGGCTGCTAGAAATCCATGTGGCCTGTGGGGCTCATCATAGCACATCTTAACATTTTTTTAATCCCTATTTCACTACTGAGTAACAATCAACTTTTGAGGCTATGTAAGAATGACTCAAAACAAGATGGTCCAGCTGTGTGATTGCATTCAGTTACAGTCATGTTTTGACCTGTTAGAACGTAGTGCATTAATCCATCAGTGGTATAGGTCACAAGTATGCAGTACAAACGTAGTACATTTTGGAATGTATATAGTGATGACAAACTATTGCACAATTTTGAGTTGTCATTAGTCATATAGATGAGACTGAAATTGTCTCTAGCTTTCAGATGAATCCTCCTCCAGAGAGTGCCCCCCCCCCCCCCCCCCACACACACACACACACACACACACGGGAGGTAGGAATGTTTCACTGAAGAGCTCATTTCAGCCACAGGTAGGACGACTCATGTGCAGCACGCAATGATGTGGACGAGTCAGTTGAGAGAACAAGACTGCAGGGATGAGATTGTGAGTGCAGGATGGGTGAAGTTTGAAAATTGAGGCCAGGAGTGTTAAGGGATAGAAAGATCTGTTGCAGAGATATCACATTTTTATGAAATTCAGAGAAGCTGCTTTTTGGGAGGAAGGATCCAGATGGTTGCTTCACAGGCCTCCAACACTACTTCTTCTGAATTATATAGATGAGAATTGTCCTTACAATATTACATTCTTTGATCCTCTCCTGGGCCCAGTCTCTCTTATCTCCAGCCTCACTACGAGCTCCACCCCTACCACGTTGACCCATTCTGAATCCACAGTCTCCTCTACATCTACATCTACTCGACAAGCCACCATGGAGTGTATGTCTTAGTATAATTCGTACCACTACTAGTCATTTCCTTCCCTGTTACACTTGCAAATGGTGAGAGGGAAAATTGACTGTCTACATGCCTCTGTATGAGCCCCAATTTCTCTTGCCTTGTCTTCGTGACCCTTACGCAAAATGTGTATTGAAAACAATACAGTTACTCTGCAGTCAGCAGCAAATGCCAGTTCTGTAAATTTTCTCAATACTGTTTCATGAAAAGAACATCTCTTTCTTCCAGGAGTTTCCATCTGAACTTGTGAAGCATCTCAGTAATATCCAAAGTGTTGATGAAACCTACTGTTAACAAATCTGGCAGTGCACCTTTTCATCTTCCCATAGTCCAAGCTGGTGGGGATTCCAAATATTCAAGCAAAACTCAAGAACTGGTCATACTAGTGTTCTATGAACAGTCTACTGTATAGAGGAGCTACATTTTGTTAAAAATTCTCCCAATAAACTGAAGTAAATTATTTTCCTTCGCTACTGCCGTCCTTACACACTCGTGTCATAAATCGATGTGACTTTTTCAACCAACACACTATTAATAATGTATTCGAACATTACAGGGACTGTTTTTCTTACCACTTTGCATTAATTTACATTTTTCTACAGTTAGGGCAAGCTGCCATTCATCACACCAAAGAGAAATTCTATCTTAAGTCATCTAGTACCCCTCAGCAGTCAGTCAGTGGCGAAACTTTCCTATATACTACAGCCCTATCAGTAAATGGTAGCAGATTGCTGATCATCATGCCATGGTATCATTAATGTATGCAGAGAGTAAGCCTTCCCCGGAGCAGTCCATACGATACCTTCATCTCTGATGAACACTTGCAGTCTCACCCTTCCTCTGTTCTATGTCCCACTCCCAATCTACTGGTGTACCTTATTGTGTGCTCCACACAACTCACCGTGCCAGTGACCAGAGTGAGCTCACTGGCACCACGTTTTTACTCTGCGCACCTGCTGCTTCTACCTCTTAGCCATCGGCCATCCTTCCTCAATAGTGTCTCCTGTTCCTCATTCCTATTCTCCCCTTGTCCACTCAATTGGGGTATGATTTTGGCACAGCAACTTTGCAGGTTGTGTGTGCGGGGGGTGGGAAGGGGGTGGAAGGGGAAGTTCTCTATAGCTGTGAAGGAGGATTCGTCTGAAAGTAAGGAATGACACTGTGTCTCAAGTATTTGGTGCATTCTTACCTGTATTATTTAAATTATTTCTATTCCACCAAGGGCTTTCCATTACCATGTTGAACAATTCTGTAAGGCAAAAAGTAATTGCTTGAGCTCACCAGTGTAAGAAATTAAAACCCTGTTACAGATATTGAAGGAACCTTAGCCAGAATAGCAAGAGTAGCAAGAGTTGTTATAAAAAATAAACAAAAGGTACTCCACAGAAATCAGTCATGTCTGTGCCCAACATGCTAACATTCTGATGAGGAGATAGAAGACCCTTTCCAAGGAGTTGTGGGTACTGGTGACATAAAATCCAAATATAAAAAGAATTTGCCAGCGGCAACAACTTGTTTATCCCTAGCAGATTATTCCACAAAAAAAAAAAAAACACCAATAGTAACTGAAAATTGCAAGAACCAAATGGAACTAAAAATGAAAATCTTTTACCAAACACTGAAGAAGACATGCAAGATGTGGCACTACTAAATCAATTTCAGATTGCAAGTATCGTACACTAGCCAAATGCAGAGTAAAAATAGACACAAAGGAAGAAAGAAATTCTTCTGGCATGAAGTTAGGAATGTGGCCAGCCACAAATTCCTCTCCTGTGCTGCCAACCTCATCATCTCAGAGCAGCACTCGCACCCAACTTCCTGAATTTTTTCTTTTAAATATTTCCTGGTTCCATGTCCTAACATCCTGTCCCATCTTATTGGTTAGTGTTCTCCATATGTTCCTTTCTTCACCCGTTCAGTGACATTAAGAGAATTGACTAAAGAGTAGATAGGTATTCTAAGTTAAATTAAGGCACAAATTCAGCACAAGTGAATGGGGCACTCATTTAACGAATGTATATATACAAATAGCAAAAGATAGTGTTCGTGTGAAGAAAGCAAAATAAAGAAAATCAGAGAAGGCAAAAGTTTCAAGCATAACAATAAAGTGTATCTTTGAACAATATGATGAAATACAGTGAATATATTACGAAAGGAACGATTGAAAGCAATAGGAATATGAAAAATACAGACCAGATATTTTTGTTGAGTGAGCACCATGTTTCATGAATTAAGAATTCAGATGGCCCAGTAACTAACAAGAGCCAGAAAATTGTCCACGTAATTGAAGACTCGTGTAATTATTTATATAGTCCTCAGGTTGAACCATATACACAGATTGGTAAAACCATATTTACACAAATCTAATGTACCATCGAATGTAATGTGCACCCCAATTTTAAAATATAAATTAATTAAAAAAAGGAATTTTGGCACATTGCTGGTAGGGTATTTTTATTGTTGAACTTTATTTTACAATGCTAACTTTATTTCAAACAATAGTGAGTGTATACATGAACTATAAAAAACAATAATAATTTATTTTTAAGTTACTCATTACAGTAATAAGTGACATTTTAATTATTAAAAAATAATGCCAAACTTGATACCTACATGACATACAAAGAAACATACTGTAAATTACGGGCGTTACTCATCATTATTCACTAATTTCATCATTACTGGAATCCTCGGAAGAGTGTGCATCAGAAATTGGTTCATTTCCTCCTTCCCCGCCATCATCAGTGTCATTCCAGAGGACATCATCTTCACTGCCATCCAGAGTATTTGAGATATAGCATTTCTTGAGTGACATTACAATCGTTGGTGCTTCAGTGCATTCCCAGGCAGCCGAAACCCAGTGCGCAATAATTTAGGGTGCAGAACATTTAATTAGTTCACAATTTGGTTCGCAAAACCATTTTTCGTACTGTTCCTGAACGTAACCTTTGAAAGGTTTATTTATACTAATGTCCAAGGGTTGTAATACAGAAGTCATTCCTCCAGGAATAACAACAAGATCACTGGGTACACTGTGGACCTTCTTTTTTACCTTGTCAATGAGATGATCATGAAATGCATTAAGACAAATTATTGATGGTTGCTTGGAAAGTCCACCAGGACAGATTTCCCACATATTTCTAAGCCATTCAAGCATTAAAGTTTCAGTCATCCATCCCTTCTCTTGATTCCGAACAATGACGTCACCAGGGAATAGCTTTTCATCTTTAGGTGTCTTGGGACTTGTTTTTCACTTGAAGATTAAAATAGGGGGAAGTTTTTTCTCATCTGCTGTGATTACCGGTGTTACTGTTAAGCACTGTTTTTCACACCCAGATGTTTTTATGATAAATTCTTTTGTACCCTTCTCGTTAATCGTGTAATTACAAGGCATATTAAACCAATTTTGATCTCATAAGCATTGCCTGTTTGGCCCATCAAAAAATTCTTCTTTCCGAAGTGTGATAACATATCGCTGAAATTCTTGAAGTTTCTTCTCAAAATCCTATGGAAGCTATTGGCATATTATTGTACGGCGTCGCAGAGATACTCAAGAATATGTCACTCAAGGCATCCTATGTATGACCTCCTTTATGGATAAACCACACCTTCTCGAAATCCCCCCCCCCCCCTCCCCCCAATAAATCGAAGTCAACCATTCACCTTATCTACCATAGGCCTCACATGCATCATTACTCTCAGAATTGAAATGATGTGACTGTGGGAAGTGCGGTGCTACTAATGCTCTACCTGAACATTTTGGGCTTATTTTTCCAACTCATCAACATTAACTTACATTTTCCTATATTTGGAGTTAGCTGCCAATTATCTCACCAGCTGAAAATTTTGTCTAAGTCACCTTATATCCTCCTACAGTCATTCAATGACAACACCTTCCCATATACTACAGCATCGTCAGCAAACAGCCACAAGGTGCTGTGTACTCTATTTGCCATACGGTTTATGTATATAGAAAATAACAGTGGCGCTATCACATTTTCGTGTGGCACAGCTAACAATACTCTTGTCTCTGATGAACACTCACCATTGAGGACAACACACTGGATTCTGTTAATTAAGAAAACTTCGAGCCACTCACATATCTGGGGACGTATTCTGTATGCTTGCACCTTCGTCAACAGTTTCAGTGGGACACCGTGTCAAATGCTTAGCAGAAATCTAGGAGTATGGAATCTGCTTGTTGCTCCTCATCCATAGTTCACAGTGTATTATGTGAGAAAAGGTCAGGCTGAGTATTGCATGAGTCATGCTTTGTAAAACTGATAGTAAGGATATTGGTCAGTATCTTGCTAAGTACAGTAGTCACGTGCACTTTTTTCCAGTCACTAGGGACTTTGTGCTGTGTATGTAATTTTAAAGTGTGTAACATAAATATTATACAGAAATGCACTCTATTATTGTTGTCATTGTGGTGGCGGTCTTTAGTCTGAGTTGTTGTGTGCATCAAAAGACATAGCTTTCCATGTTAGAAAGTACTGTGTGAGCCTCTTCATCTCATCATAACTGCAGCATCCAACATCCATTTGAACCTGCTTTCTGTAGTCAAGCGTTGGTCTCCCTCCAACATTTGCATCCCCCTCACTGCCCTACATTACCAAATTTACCATTTCCTGATGGCTCAAAATGTGTCCTATCAACATGACTGCCGTTTGTATGTCAGCCCTTGCTCTTTGTTCATCCACAGCTTCCATTTGAAATAATTATGATCGTGGAAGACAGATTGACATTGCTTTGTATGAGGTGGCACATAGTGTTAACAGGATGCTTCATGCAGGCCTGTCGTTTTGTCATACCCATATCAGCATAGCAAAAGTCAAGAAGAAGAAGAAAAATGGTGCTAGATATCCATTACTTGGTCAATAATGCCCGCCCATAGGTTTGGATCAAGAAAATCAACTTGTGGGCAATTGAGCCTATTTTATGTTATCTGTCAGATCCTGCTTAATAGACTTCTGTAAGATCTTGCTCTAAAATAATGTCAGAGTTACTTGGTCTGTCCCATTGGAGATCCACTTTTTCATGTTCCTATTATTTAACAGCTTGTAATAGTACAATAAGTAACACCTGTGCATCACTTACAGTTCAGAAGTGTAATTTACAACAAATGCCACAATTTTGCACCATTTGCAGTTCGCCTGAACGGTCGCCAGCTCCATCCAAGCGTCGACAGAATCAGCACCCATCAACTTCAGCCTCATCCGATCGACAGGCTCCGTCTGAAGGTGGTGGCAGATCGGGTTCTGAAGGAGGCAGGGGGACCAACAGAGAGCGACAGAAGAATGGCAGTGATGAGGGGAGCGGTCGTAAGAGGGTCAGAGGCGGTGGCTCTCCCAAAGCAGTGGCAGCAGCAGTAGTGGCTGCTGCTGGGGATGGGGCAGCGTCTGCAAAGCCCAGAGGTAGGCACTTGTCTGTCTGAATACTTACGCTCTTAAAAATAAAACGGGAACGACAATGAAGGGCTTACAGAACAAAAATTATGGCTCTTAAGTCTCTTACAGTTGGGTTTTCATACTTTAGCGGCTAAAGACAAAAAGAGTATGTGCATAAAAGAAAGTTATTGAGAAATATTACGAGAAGAGCGATGTAAAAGTTAAGTATTGAAGATGGCATTATGAAAAGGATAGATTGCTACTCACCTTATGAAGAGAGATGTTGAGTTGTGGACAGGCACAACAAAAAGTAATACAAAAGCCTTGCGTCATACTGGGTGGTGCAACAAGTTTGCATTTACCAGGGCGGACTTTGAATGCTTCCTGACACGATTCAAGTGTTATTTTTGTGTAATAGGGACAAAAGATTTTCATCATTTAGTAACTGGTTTGGGACAAAACATCTGAAAAATGAGGCTAGGCCAAGAAAAGACTTTAACTGTTGCTTGGTCATGGGCACAGAAAATTGTTCAATTGCACCGAGCTATCCTGGCTCAGGAACAGTTCTGTCGGGTGAGATGATATGCCCATGAAATTTCAACTCCGAACTTCCAAATTTAGAATTGGTGAGGTTTAATGTTACTCCTGCGTTGGCAAACTTTGTGAAAATTCTACACAGTAGATCAACATGTTCTCCCACGTAGCTGTGGCAATTAACAAATCATCCACATACACTGTGACTTTATCTAACAGCGCTGGTTTTGAATCCTTGTCCAGAGTGGAAATAAATACTCCAGCGCTGACATTCAAACCGGGTGGAAGCATTCGAAATTGATAACTGCGTCCAGCAAATACAAAGGAAGCGTCTTCCTTGACATTTCACTGAGTAAAATTTGCCAGTAGGACAATAGGAGGTCAATACTTGACAAATATTTAGCTCCATGAAAACGTTGAAGCAATTCTTCCAAGTTTTCAGGCCTAGTTTGTACAGGTATTATAATTTTGATCCCCCCCCCCCCCCCAATTTAGAAATTGCTAGAATGTGACTGCTGTATGGTGAGTATGAGGGTTCTATGATTCACCACTCTTAACATTTGACGAATTTCCGCCTTTACAGCCTCCTTTTTAGCCCATGGTACAGTGTAAGATGTTCTGCAAAATGTCTCATGTGGGGCAACTTCCACGTCATACTCAAAGTTTTTATTATGCCGGGTTTATCTGCAAAAAAAAATTAGCGTAGTCCTGAATGAGATTCGCCCGCTCTTCCGTCTGTATGTTTTCCAGATAGCATGTTTCTGATACTTTAGCTTTGATAGTGGCAAGATTACTGAGTATGGCTACTTCTGAATCATTTGAGTGCAGGAATTCTGTCTTCTCAAATTGTTCTGCAATAAGCGTGGACCTACTAATTTTACAACAATTCTACGACAGTATCTGTTGTGCATGCTCGGTGTTTTAATGAGCTGCAGTGCAATTCTTTTACCATCATTTGTAACTACATATTTTCCTGCCTGTAGGTCGATTATTGTGTCCCTACTGTGCAGAAAATCCCAGCCAAGAATGCAGGAAACTGACAATTTTTTTATGAGTAAGAAGTGGCATTGTATGTGCTAGTCTTCTACTATCAAATCGGCCTGCACCTGTTGCTTCACACACTGTGTAGATGCACCTAATGCACCAGAAATGCGGCAGTTTTGCACAGGCAAAACAGGAAGACTCCTTATGCAATTTACTTCATTGTATAATGTGTAATTCATGACACTGGTTATTACCCCTGTGTCTATTGTAGCTTTCACACGGATACTGTTTATAAAAACTTTCATTGCAACTTGCAAAACATAATCTTCCGTATGTTTGCATGTGTTCGGCTCTTGTAAAAGTTCTTCCCTGATATCCACACCATTGTTGTACCTCAGTGTGTTCAGGTCAGATTTGAAGTTGCCACCACTTTGGAATATGAACGCACTAGGAAGGCTGTTTAGTGTTGTGACTTGGCAAGACAGCCAAGCCACTAGGAGGTAGCCGAAAGGCACGCGTTTAAGCTCACGCAGGCTGGCGTGAGGTCTGTAACAGTTAAAGGAATAGAGACTAGCAAAAAAGTTACGTAACTTCTGGAATACTTAACTTTAATCCATAATTGGTAAACATCGGTCTGACGGTACATGCATCACAAGATAAATAGCAAATGATAATGGCGCCTTGCTAGGTCATAGCAAATGATGTAGCTGAAGGCTATGCTAACTATCGTCTCGGCAAATGAGAACGTAATTTGTCAGTGAACCATCGCTAGCAAAGTCGGCTGTACAACTGGGGCGAGTGCTAGGACGTCTCTCTAGACCTGCCGTGTGGCAGCGCTCGGTCTGCAATCACTGATAGTGGAAACACGCGGGTCCGACGTATACTAACGGACCGTGGCCGATTTAAAGGCTACCACCTAGCAAGTGTGGTGTCTGGCGGTGACACCACATTTAGAACGGTCGGTTCTAGTTTAACTGTTGTGGATTGGCATCTTGCTCTATGACTTCGCATACACGATTCGTTATAGGGCAGCTGTTGTCACTGTTATTGCAAATGTGCGGGTTTGAAATAACAGGCATGGCTTGTATCATCTTTTGCGTTGGATTCCCAAACCATAAAATTGGCCACCGGTTAGGCCAACCATTTCCATAATTAGGATTTCACTGACTACTTTTGTTCCTGTCATTTGCACATTGCTGGATCAGTACATTACTGCTATTATTCCAGGAATTTCCCAATTGGTTTTTCCCTGGTGTTTTCCTATCATGGTTGGAATCATTGTAACCATTTCCATTACCATCCTTCCAGTTTCTATTGGAACCATTTGCTGGATTACCGTTCTTATGGTTCCACTTATTATTTCCGTAATTCGTGTTTGGTTTATTTGCTGAGTGGTTATTTTGACTATATGCAGCTGCATTCACTTTTGTGTACTGGTTCTTTCCACTCTGGTGTTGTTTGTTACCATCACTGATGTTAGTGTTATCACTGTTGTGATAGCTGTTGCAGTTGTTGGAATAAGCCTGATACGACTTAGTGTCTTCTTGGATGAGATCGAGTGAGTTGATCACGGACAGAAACTGTTCCAAGTCCTCATCCGGTACATTAATCAACTTATCTCTTAGGTGGATAGGAAGTTCTGCCTTGTATGCGGAGCACTTCTTTGCGAGAGATTGGCTACAACCAATACCTCATTTTCGCAATATATCTCTCGAAGTATTTCCGCTAGCTTCCCTTACGTGGGTTGTACAGTTCGGGTGAATACACTTTTGTGGGCAGTCGCTCCTGAATACTCGTGGACTAGTATTTAGAAAGAAATGCTCTTTCAAAATCTGCTAATTTGTCACATACTTCTGATGCTTCACTCACCCATAAAGCTGCATCACCTGTGATGTGCGACATAAAGAACTGTATCTTCTGATACTCTGTCAAACATCTTGGTAAGATGTTCGTGAAAGCTTGTACGGGTACAATGGGGTGGACTGACTTCTTGTCTTCAGAAAAAGTTTGGAAATGACGATGTTTCAACAAACTTTGTTCTGTCTTGGTGGTGCTAGCACATGGATCATTTTCGTGTTTAGCTTGGACGGGCGCTATATTGGGTGATTGAAATATTTGTTCATTGCCGTAAGTGGGTTTAATGTCAATGATAGGATTTTCACAATGTGATGGAAAATTATCTTCCGATCTGGTATCACTTGACATAACCCTTTCCAGGTTCCTTATGTGGGTGTTTACCTCTTGCTTCCACATAGGATTTTCTTCATCGGTGTCCTTTTTATCTGAATGTACATTACGTAATTCGTCGTAATTTGCTTCTGTGCCGGAACACATTTCTGTGTGTACGCGCTGCACAGCATTGTTGACTGCTACATTTTTTTTTAATCAGTTTCATATTCCTTGTCTGCTATCCAATTTGATATGCCTTTATTGAATTATTTTTTGTGACTTTCTAATTGTTTGCCCAGGATTTTCTGGTTGTTGAGCTTAATGTTGGAGACTGCAGAAGTTAAAGTTTCCACATTCGTCTTTACTTCATCGTGAGAGGTTTTCAACTAGCTCACATCAGTTTCAAGTTTCGTGAATTGATTTAAAATTGGAGCATAAGCTGCCTTCATTGTAATTAGCTCGGATTTAATTGTGCCTAGTTCAGCTTTAGTTTTGTGATCATGTTTTTCCTGCTTGCGATCACGCATTTCAAGTTTTTGTAAGAAAGTGGTAAGCGGGTCGAGCGAAATGCTTGCATCCGTTACTGCTGATATTGCGTCTTTTTCTGTCTCTCGTTCACTCTGATCGGTGCCTATATTAGTGTCGGCATTTGGCTGCGTGTTTTCTAAATTCACTGCCATGTTCGGATCAAGTAGTGGGTTTTCTAATGGCTCAAAGTTCAGATCCATTAAAGAATCATTATTATTTTGTGCTTCACTATCAATATTAGCTGGTGAAACCATTATTGAGTGGGAAAATGACTTTCTTTCCTACTTTTACCATTACCAAAAATTATTCAAAGTCAGAAAAATCTTCACACAGATATTTGCTCTTAAAATTAACTCACAATAATCACAGCAATAATAATTCACAAGAATGAATAAATTAATTTTCCTTGGTGCGACGTTCATTTATCAGTGCTTGACCAAGTCAGCCATTTCGTGTTCCCTTTTGCACATGAAACAACAATCTTGCATCGCTTTTGAAAATTTTGATTTTGCGTAGCACTCCCTTCCAAAATTCACTGGTTAATACTACTTCTAACTACGATTTGACTTCTGCTGAGCATCAAAGGAAATTTTTTCTGAAGAAGAAACGACTAACTTGAAAGAGCAAAAATAAAAATTCATTTGTGTGATTTTACCAGTCCTAAGACTGGTTTGATGCAGCTCTCCATGCTACTCTATCCTGTGCAAGCTGCTTCATCTCCCAGCACGTACTGCAGCCTACATCCTTCTGAATCTGCGTAGTGTCTTCATCTCTTGGTCTCACTCTATGACTTTTACCGTCCACGCTGCCCTCCAATACTAAATTGGGGATCCCCTGATGCCTCAGAACATGTCCTACCAACTGGTCTCTTCTTCTTGTCAAGTTGTGCCACAAACTCCTTTTCTCCCCAATTCTATTCAATACCTCCTCATTAGTTATGTAATCTACCCATCAAATCTTCAGCATTTTTCTGTAGCAGCACATTTTGAAAGCTTGTATTCTCTTCTTGTCCAAACTATTTATCGTCCATGCTTCACTTCCATACATGACTACACTCCATACAAATACTTTCAGAAATGACTTCCTGACACTTAAATCTATACTCGATGTTAACAAATTTCTCTTCTTCAAAAACACTTTCCTTGCCATTGCCAGTCTACATTTTATATCCTCTCTACTTCGACTATCATTAGTTATTTTGCTCCCCAAATAGCAAAACTCCTTTACTACTTTAAGTGTCTCATTTCCTAATCTAATTCCCTCAGCATCATCCTGTTTAATTCGACTACATTCCATTATCCTCGTTTTTATGTTCATCTTATATTCTCCTTTCAAGACACTGTCCTTTCTGTTGAACTCCTCTTCGAAGTCCTTTGCTGTCTCTGACAGAATTACAAGGTCATTGGTGAACCTTAAAGGTTTTGTTTCTTCTCCATGGATTTTATTACCTACTCCGAATTTTTCTTTTGTTTCCGTTACTGCTTGCTCAGTATAGAACGCCAGTTTTCTTTCTCCTGATAACGACGTCCTCTTGAGTAGTCTCCGCCCGGAGTCCAAAGGGGGGACTATTGTACCTCTGGAATATTTCACCCAAGAGGACGCCATCATCATTTAATCATACAGTAAAGCAGCATGCCCTTGGGAAAAATTACGGCTGTAGTTTCCCCTTGCTTTCAGCTGTTCGCAGTACCAGCACAGCAAGGCTGTTTTGGTTAGTGTTAAAAGGCCAGATCAGTCAGTCATCCAGACTGTTGCCCCTGCAATTACTGAAAAAGGCTGCTGCCCCTCTTCAGGAACCACACGTTTGTCTGGCCTCTCAACAGAGGCATGCACTGTGTTGATGCATCTTTTGGGATACCAAGAAAGTTAGCTAGATTTCTTCCAGCTTATTGGTCAACTCCCTCACCCCATTTCTAGTTCTTTTAACAGTTCCACACCCTATTCCGCCATGTGGGCCAACTTTGGGCAGCTCTCTGGAACCAAGGTCAATCCCCAGATTTCCGGCCAGCCATAGCAAATTATTTTATTGCGGACCCCCATTGCTACCTCCAACAGCTCAGGCTGCTATTTTGTGGAGATTTCAAGCTCTATCTGCTATCACCCTGCCTTCCTCCCTCCCTTAGAAACGAGTGGAGGAGGGCTCGAGTTGATACCCGTCTCCTCTGAGAATCGTGAATGCTGCAGTGCTGCCTTTGCTATGAGGGAAGTAGATCACACTCTCACTTCATCCCAATCTACCACCTCAATGTCCACATCCAGATGTTGTGCAGCACCTTTCTCTTGTGGGCAAACACTTTCTGCTTCATATGTACAATCGCATCTGGGCAAATGGCACATTTGCCAAATGCTGATGTGAAGCCACTGTCACCCCCATACCTAAGCCCGATAATAAGAAACACCTTCCTTCTATCTACCACCCCATTTCCCTCACCTGCTATTTTTGCAAGGTGATGGAATGTATGATTCATGCCTGGCTGGTATGATAGCTCAAGTCTTTCAATTTACTAAACAATGTGGATTTTGACAGCGCCTTTCTGCAGTTGACAATCTCGTCATTTTGTCAACCCTTGTCATGAAATGTTCTGTGAAAATACCAGACCGTGTCTGTGTATTCTGATTTGCAGAAAGCCTACTACACCTGCTGGAGGACAGGCATCCCGCATAAACTCTGCACGTGACACTTCCATGGCCGGCTGCTCCGTTGTCTTTAGTATTTTTTTAAAAGACTGAGTTTTCAAAGTACATGTGAGTTCTGCATTGTCGGGCACCTTTGGCACCTTTATCCTGGAAAATGGGGTGACTCGGGGCTCTATCCTGAGCGTCGAACTCTTTGCTATAGCCATTAACACCATTACGGCCTGTCTCCTGTGGGGCATTTCCGGCTCCCTTTCTGTCACCGATTTAGCGATCTATTGCAGTTCTCCACAAACTTGTCATCTTAAGCAGCATCTTCAGCAATGTGTTGATCATCATTACTTATGGAGCATTGACAGTAGGGTAGATCTTCCACTGACAAAACTGTTCGATGAATTTCTGGCAGCACAATGGGTTTCTTCCACCGTCTTTACATCATGAGTCTCTTGCTCTTCCATTTGCTGAACCTATGAAATTCCTGGGACTCATGCTCGATGGGAAACTTCGTTGGTCCTCCATGTGTTTTACGTGGCCACCCGCTGTACACGGTCTCTTAATGTCCCATGTGTCCTAAGGGGTATTTCCTGGGGAGCAGATAAGACCAGCCTCCTCCATTTGTACCGATCCCTTGTCTGTTCAAAACTAGACTATGCGTGTTTCGTTTATGCAACTGCAAGTCCATCCATCTCACGCCATCAAAATACAATCCAATGTCATGGAATCCATTTGGTCACTGGAGCCTTTTACACTAGCGCAGTTGCGAGTCTCTATGCAGGAGCTGTCGAACTATCACTGTCATACTGGTGTGATATTCTGTTCAGCGGATATTCATGCCATTTGTCTCCCACGCCTGACCACCCATCCTATGCCTTCACCTTCAATGACTCTTGCAGCTGCCAGTATGGGTTATGTCCCTCTTCTCGTTATGTCCTGGTGTTCAATTTCGGCTATTGGTCCGGCAGCTTAACTGCATGCTACCTGCCACTTTCCTGATGAGTGTGAACCCTTCACCACCTTGGCTTCATGCAGTGGCCCTAGTTCATCTTGGATTTCATTCACTTTCTAAGGAAACTACTCCTGATTCAATGTACCGCTGTAAGTTTCTCGACCTTTGTGTGGAACTTAGCAATAGTACCTTTGTGTACACTGATGGTTTTTGGACTGACCATGGTGTCAGATGTGCCTCCATCATTGGCATCAATGATTTTCAGATCGGCTTCTGGAACACTGCTCAGGATTTACAGCAGAGCTCTTCAATCTGTATCAGGCTACGCAGTACATCCAGCAACACAGGCTTCTCAATTGTGTCACATGCTCCAATTCTCTCAGTGCGCTTCAGAGCCTCTGTTAGCTGTACACAGTGTGTCCCTTAGTGCAACAGGTCCAAGAAAGCTTCTACTTGCTCACTCGTGAGGAAGCTGCTGTGATGTTTATGTGGGTTCCTAATCACATCAGTTTGATGAGAAATGAGGCTGCTGCCAAGGCTGCAGTCCTCCTAGCTCGGCCACTAATTTTTCCATTTGTTCCAAATATCTCTGCATTGCCATCTGTCAGCAGGTGGTGTCACATTAGCAACATCACTGTCGTTCCCTTCATGGGAACAAGCTGCAGGAAATTAACCCTCTCCCAGTGGCTTGGCTTACCTCCTCTGGGCGCTCTCGCCACAAGGAGATCATTTTAGTTGAGTTGCGTACTGTACACTGTCATTTTAGCCATCACCATTTGTTAGGTGTTGGTCCCCCACGACTTTGTGCTCGTTGTCATCAACCTTTGACTTTTCACCATTTTCTGACCGAATACCCTTTTTTTAACCACTTACGTTCTAATATGTATTTGCTGTCTAAGTTATGGGTTGTTTTAGCAAATTACAGATGGGTCCAGTAAATGACATGCAGTTTGTCAACTGCATTTTACTTCTTATCCATTGTAGCAGTATGGTGCAGAACATTTAATTTTTGGTTCTGAACCTCTGTTGTCTCTACAGCAAGTTTTGCGGATCTTTCTCCAAGTGAATGTTTGTTCTCACCTCTCTTTCCTCCCATCGATTGGACGTAACATGTAGTTCTTTTTAACTCCTTTTTTGTATTAGTGTTGTAATGTTCTGACATGGGTCCGTATGACCTTATTTGTTTTTGCACCCTAAAACGAAACAAAACAATAGTTTCCTAACTTCAGAGAAGTTCTCCCACATATCTACCGTGGCTGTGACTGAACCATTTCTCTGTGATGCCCTTTCATACAGCAGTGTTAGACCTGTTATGTCTGCAGGTGAACATCTGTAAAGTTTTGTGAAGTAGGAGATGGGGTACAGGCAGAAGTGAAGCGCTGAGGGCGGGCCGTGAGTCGTGCCAGAGAGCTTGGCAGCTAGAGTATTCTCCGAGATTCCGAGTTCGATTCCCAGCCTAGCATAAAATTTTAATTTGAGGGGAAGTTTCAAATTTGAAATTATGGGACCTGATTCATGTAGTCATAAAAATGTTACTGTGAAATATTAAAATAAGCAGATATACAAAATGTTGTACTAAATCATGTGTGTGTTGTAGAAGGAAAAGAAAGATGTACACACTGTTCTTACACGTTATTTTCATGAGTGTGGTATGGTTTGAAACACTCATCACATACAGAGAGCCTAATTACAATTTAGATACCACCAGGTTGGTTCTTTCCATCACATTTTTCCCTTCTGTTTCTTACTGACTGGAACACACTTCAGGTGCAATTTTTGTCTCAGTAGGTGGTACCTTTTCGGCAAAATGTTGCCCATTAAATCTGCTCAGTCCGAGAATTGAAAAAGGATAAATCTCTTGATACGTATTATAACAGTGAAAATAATCAATTATTGATAATATAATGTAAATGGACAGATTAAAAAATCTACTCACCAGGTGTTGGCAAGGGAACACCAACTCACACACACACACACACACACACACACACACACACACACAAAATGATTTGACTTTCACAAGCTTTTGGAGCCACTGGCTCCTCTTTCTGGTAGAAGAGTTGAAGGGGAAAGAAGAGGGGTGAAGGATAAGGACTGAGAAGGTGTAAGGAAAGGGGTACAGTTTAGAAAAGTCACCCAGAATGCCGGGTGAGAAGGAAAGACTGATTGTTTGGGACTGCACGGAAGAGATTTGAAAACCTGTGAGCTTAAAGGTGGAAGGCAGGGTAATATGTAAGACAGAGGTCACTACTGAAACATCGTGCATAAGTTAAAAACAGTGAAAAGCTAAGTGCATTGTATGTAACAGAGGTGAGAGTGGGGATGGCAAAAAGTAGACAAGTCAGAAAATGAAAGATGTAGAAAACAAACGGACTAAAGAAAGTAGTAGTTACTGTGAATAAATGCTGAGATGGAAGGAATTAACATAAATTAAGGCCAGGTGGTGGTGAGAACAAAGGACATGTTGTAGTGCTAGTTCCCAAGTGTGGAGTTCTGAAAAACTTGTGCCTGGAGGAAGAATCCAGATGACGTGTGGTGAAATAGGCACAGGGGTCGTGACTGTCATGTTGCACAGTGTGCTCTGCAATAGGATATTGTGTGTTGCCTTATACACCCTCTGTCTATGTCCATTCATCCTGACTGATAACTGGATGGTAGTCATGCATGTAAAAGGCTGAACAGTGTTAACATAACAGCTGCTATATGGAATGTGTCATTTCACAGGTAGCTTTTCCTTTGATAGTACATGTTTTGCCAGTTGCTGTATTAGGTGGTCGTAGGAGGGTGCATAGAAAAAGCTATAGTGGTCAAAATCTCGGACAGAATAGATCTCCTTTCAGAGCATGAGTTTAGGAAATCATGGCCTTGTCAACGTAGCTGATTGATACAGTCAAGACCAGGATAATACTGGGGGACACGTGGTGTGCTCTAAAGTTGTACCAGGATTGGATGTGATGGCCTGAGAAATTTTCTTTTGGATTAGGCTGTTGGGATGATTACATTCAGCCAGTGCTGATGTGAATAGTTCCAAAAGGTGGAGTGGTGGTGTATTTCTGTAAAAATATCCTTTTACATCATCATGACTACCACCCCGTTATCAGTCAGGATGAATGGACATAGACAGAGGGTGAATACAGGTACACACAATATCCTGTTGCAGAACATGCTGTACAACATGGCAGTCACGACCTCAGTGCCTGTTTCACCAAACGTGCCATCTGGATTCTTCCCACAGACACTACTTTTTCAGAACTCTGCAGTTGGGAACTAGCACTACATGTCCTTCGTTCTCACCACCCACCTGGCCTTAATTTATGTTAATTTCTTCTATCTCAGCATTTGTTCACAGTAACTACTTCTTTCTTTAGTCCATTTGTTTCCTACATCTTTCATTTTCTGACTTGTCTATTTTTGCCGTCCCATTCCCACCTCTGTTACATGCAATGCACTTAGCTTTTCACTGTTTTTAACTTAGTGATGTTTCAGTAGTGACCTCTGTCTTACATATTACCCTGCCTTCCACCGTTAAGCTCACAGGTTTTCAAATCTCTTCCGTGCAGTCCCCAACAATCAGTCTTTCCTTCTCACCGGGATTTTGGGTGACTTTTCTAAACTGTACCCCTTTCCTTAAACCTTCTCAGTCCTTATCCTTCACCCCTCTTCTTTCTCCTGCAGCTCTTCTACCAGAAGAAGGAGCCAGTGGCTTCAAAAGCTTATGAAAGTTAAATCATTGTGTGTGTGTGTGTGTGTGTGTGTGTGTGTGTGTGTGTGTGTGTTGGTGTTCCCTCATCCACATTCCACATACCTCCTTATGCAACACAAATGCATTTATGATACCTGTCACAAACATATGGAAGAACAATTTTTTCCACCTTTTGGAACTATTCACTCTTGAAAGGATGATAAGCAAACATTTGATGTGATTTATACACTCCTGGGGGAAGATGTTCATTTCTTATCAAAATTGTCTGTCTTTTTTTGAGTCTCAGCTACACAGCAAGTGATGTGAAGTAGGTATCAATATATATCATATAACCATTGTCTAAGTAGCACTCTTATCTTTTCCTTACATTGTTGACATTCCAGCCTAGAGTTTCCATTGTTTGACTTTGTCTAAATAGTTTTGTAGTATACTATTCAAAAGTTATTTATTACCTTTTAAATAAAAATATGTTTAAGACAATTTTTTTTTATTTATTCCACATGCTTAAGATCATTTAACTTGGGATCTGTGGATGATAATTTAGCATTTTTTTCTGTGTAAATATTTATTGTGTATTCTTGTTTTTCTGACAAGTTCTACATACTGGAGGATCTACTCACTATGGGTGGACAACAACTGCCACCGTCACACCTTAGCAAAAGGTCTGGCAGAGCTGCCACTGTCACACCTTAGCAAAAGGTCTGACAGAGAACTTGAGAAAATTCTGGTCTTATTTAAAATGCTAAGTGGGTCTAAGGCTTCCATCTAGTCATTTGTTGGCCAGTGTGGTGTTGCAGTTGAAGATAGCAAAACACAAGCCGAAGTTTTAGATTTCATGTTCAGGAAATCTTTCATGCAGGAGAATCATACAAACATACAGTCATTTGACCATCAAACAGACTCCCGTATGGATGACATAGTAATAAGCATCCCTGGTGTAGAAAAACAACTGAAAGAGTTGAAAACAAATAATTCACCAGGTCCGGATGGAATCCCAATTCATATTTTCAAAGAGTATTCTATGGTATTGGCTTCTTACCTATTATGTTTCATTTACTGTGGATCTTCCATCCTGTGCGAAGTCCCACCCAAGTGACTGGAAAAAAGTGCAGATGACTCTTGTATACAAGAAGGGCATAGGAATGGACCCACAAAATTACTGACCAATATCCCGAACGGTTTGCTGCAAATCTTTGAACATATCTCAGTTAGACTATAATAAATTTTCGTGATACCAAGAAGCTTATGTCCGCAAGTCAGCATGATGTAGAAAGCATCGTTTGTGCAAAATTCAGTTTTCCCTTTTCTCACATGATTACTACAAACTAAGGTGAAAGGCAACAGGCAGATTCAGTATTTCATGATTTCCACTAAGCATTTGACACTTGTGTCCCATTGCGTGCTGTTAAAAAATGTTTGGGTATATGGATTAGGTTTGCAGATACGAGTGGCTCGAAGACTTCTTAAGTTGTAGAACACAGTATGTTGTTCTGGAAGGCGAGTGTTTATCAGAGACAAGGGTATTGTCAGGAGTATCCCATGAAAGTGTGATAGAATTGCTATTACTCACTGTATACATAAATGATTTGGCAGACAGGGTGGTCAGCAATCTGTGGTTGTTTGTTGATAGTGCTGTGGCTTATGATAGGGTGTCGAAACTGAGTGGCCATAAGAGGATACAGGATGACTGAGACAAAATTTGTAGTAGTTGTGATGAATGACAGCTAGCTCTAATTTTATAAAAATGTAAGTTAATGTGGATGAGCTGGAAAAACAAACCTGTAACTATCTGATACAGCATTAGTAGTGTCCTGCTTGACACAGTCATGTCGTTTAAATGTATGGGCATAAATTTGCAAGCAATATGAATGGAACAACCATGTGAGGATTATGGTAGGGAAGGTGAATGGGCAACTTCAGATTATTGGGAGGATTCTAGGAATGTGTGGTTCATCTGTAAAGGAGACCACATATAGGATGCTGTATTCTATCCTGTTTTCTCATTTGATGTCTTGAGTCTCTTTGGCATAGCGGTGGAGAAGTTGACAGATCAGTAGTCTGTGCATCATCAGTTTCATCACCTACTATCAAATTATGATACTTCTTACAACCAGAGTTGTTTTATGAATGTTTGTATGCTTCACTACATTATTTTCTGTTATTTGTTGCTCATATGAGCACTCAACCACAAACAAATATGGATCAATATCAGAATCATCAACTTCTCCTTCTGAACGGCAATTGTTGATTTATTTTTTCAAGGTATTGAAAAAGTCTCTTTCATCGAAATTTGCCACTTCAAAACTATGTAGAGCACATGCAGTATGGCTCTCAACACAGAGCAGTAACATACAAAGTGCTATTTTGGAGCACAGATTGTGCAGAATTCAAACACCACACAGTAGCATAGTGCAGAGACCCTCCTTCATTCAGTCTACACTGTTATTGACGGAGGACTGGAAGAGCATTGGTAGCTATGAATTTTTATGCACTGCATGAACGAGACTCAGTTGCTGTACATCTGACTAACTGCTATACCACGAGGGCTACTTGTGTTCCACCCACAATGTGTTAAATAGTGATTCATCAGGCTTCTTTTCCTATGACTCTTCCTCCTCCTTGCAAGACTAAGGCAAAATTAGAGTTGTGACTTCATGTGATATTCCCATGCATTGCTGCTGGCATTTCTGAGCTGTCTTTGTTGAAGGTTTGTGCAGCAGCTTTTACCAGGGATATCAAAGACCCTCCATCCCTCCATTCCTTCAGCATTTTAATTTTTTTTATGTCTGTATCTCAAAATCTTCTTCTCATGTTTGGGAAAAGACATTCAGCTATCATCAAATATCTTTTTATGGCATGATCCTATCTGGACAATAAAGAATACCCTATGTGTCAGATCGTGTCAGAATTGCAGAAAAATAGAACATATTGAATATCTTGGTAAGGAAATAAGTAGAAAACAATTCCTGCATTAGTTTATGTAACACTTATGTTAGTGGCTTCTGCTGATGAATGCCTGAATAATGTGTGCAGGGAGAAGTAGAAACACATCTCTTTGAGATAGTGTTAGTTCACTACATGGTCTGTAGTAATTTACGGTTTCACTCACTTTGTTTGTCAGTGTCAGAGCTATTCTTATACGGCATTATTCTCCTTGGAACACTGTCATTGTTTTGTTTGGTGATTCTGACAAAAATCTTGTGTATTTTGTTAGCAGTTTGCTAAGATGGAAGACCAAAACAAAACTTTATTTGTACCCCTCTGTTGATATTTCAGGATTGGTGATAGTTACCAATGTGTAAGGATTACTGTACAGACAATAGATACGATATTGGGATTAGCTGGCAAATCAGTGTGACAACTTCTGCAAAGCTTACTAGTCCATGCTTCTAGTAACTGCTTTGTTGTTTAACATAGAACTATTTATTATTTATGAAATATGATCATGTAAGTTTTGATTCTGTTATTTATATTAAAAGTATGGAGTATGTTTTTAACATAAAATATACAGGGTGTGTGGTATGAACTTTTGACATGAATGGTACCAAATTAAAATTAAGTTGAAATGTGTATGCTTGAAACATCATTTCATTCAGTTATATTATTGTATAAGTCATAGATGTATATGTCCATTTCCTTTTCTTCCAGTTTTCTATCATATGGAGTATTTATAGGTTGTCATATATGATGAACATTTGCTTTGTGGGTTTGTTGGGTTTATTTTGTCCATAAATGGGGTATGAAAAATCAGTTTGTCTGATGTATGTAGAATTTGGTTCAGCCATTTCTGGCTCTCTTCTATGTGCTTGTGTTGCTAAACCTCCAAGGGGACTGGTTAATTAGCTTCAGCTGCTGTTAGTGGCAAAAGTGATTTTAGTATTTCTCTATAACATATTCTCTTTCCCTGAAGCAACCCCTCAGTAACATATAGTAATGAAATTATGGCTTTGCTTGTTGGTGACAGTGAAACCATTATATTAATCAGTGTTGTCTCTTTTTTACATAATGTAAAAGTAAACCTTTTTCAGAGTCACAGGTATGTTTGGCTCTGAGCCACTACTTTTAGGGGTGACTAGGCTGAATGATGACTTTTTATGAGGGTAAATAACTGCCTGTCAAATGAGAGAGAGAGAGAGAGAGAGAGAGAGAGAGAGAGAGAGAGAGAGGGAAGGAACTCTGAAGAAGAAATGTATCTGAAAGCCAAGTAATTCACTAGCATGCCTACAAGCTTGTTTGCAACTCAGCACTTCTTCTGTTTAGTGATTAGTGATCCCTCCTCAGATAAACTTTTTAGTTTCACTACATGTCTTGCGTGATAACAATTGCCAAATTTCAGTTATTTATTTGAAGGTTGTCTTTTATTCACTCATGACATAATCATAAAGACATTTAACAATTACTGGATAAACAGTTTTGACTTTTGAAAAAGGTCATCCTAAGAACGATATGTCTAGTTACTATAAAGCACAGTTTGGCATCAGGACAGGGATTCATTTGGAAGTAGATATTCATTCTGTTGACAAGCTGTTTTTTGCAGTAATTGGATGAAATGATCTCAGAATTACTTTTATGTAAGGTTGAAATTGTTTATTCTAATAAAATGTATCAAGTAACCAAAATGGTAGCTTTCTTCACAGTAATTACAAAGAATTGCGTTTCCCTGAGACATTGTGTTTTCTAGTGTGGCATTTCTCAATGTGATGCTTTTGTACCGCTTGTATTTTTCATTAGCTGTTTTTAAATAATAGGAGGAGACAATAAATCATCATAGAATCTACAAAATCTACCACGTACCTGTCTACATAATGATAAATCAAGATTTTTTAACCTTTGTTTGTCTCCTACTTTTATCTGTTGACCATCCAACAGTGACCACTGGGTAATGAAAATGTGTAGTGCACAAACTTTAACGTGGTGTTCGGCCGTGATCGTAAACAAATGAGAATTTATGTTGCCAAAAGAAGATGGACAGTGCAGGGGAACAAGCACTGCATCTCTCTTCCAAGGGATAGCAGCTTACACACTCATTGTGTACTTTGCTGAAAGTAAAAGCTACACACAGTGATAGCAGTCACCAGTCTCTCCAGGTTCACAGGACTCGTACTCGAATCTGGTGTTGGACTGTGAGTAACCTCTTCACTCACTTCAAGGTAAGAAAATGAAACAACAACACAAAGCAAAGTGAAATACACAAATATTCACTAATGGCTACCACATTTGTTTACTGCAGTTATCAGTGCTATAAATGAGCTAGTGCAGGCCTGACCTCTATCAGTATAAGTAAATAAAAGTAGACAGTCAGTCAGTTGCATAACCTCTGCTGAAAGTATTTTAAACTTTTTCCCTTGAATGAGGAGTGGGTTTCTTTTGTACTTCAAGTATTAGTTAGACCTAAGGTGGTCTGCCTGGTTATTTCTGTTGAGATGTTCAATCCATTTTCTTCTGTTGTCTTCATTTTTCTTTCTTACGTTAAAATATGTTTAATTCCTCACTAATATCACTGTTCCTGTATTCTTTGTTACAGTCTTCACAGCCCCAAGAAACCCATTTCAGCTGCTTGTATCTAATTTTCACATTGTTCTTTAACAATCCAAGACACACTTCCATAGGGTAATTTGGGAATGGCTGTTACTTTATAAGACTTAATTCTTGTTATTTTTTTGTGTCATGTTTCAAAAATATCTGTCAAATGTTCCGCACGGATACGACCCCAGAAAATGTTTTATTTTATTCTCCCGAGATGGTCAGAGAGCGGGGAACTTGACCATTTGAAATTCTTAGGACTGATGGTGGATGGAAGGCTTCCTTGGAACTAACACATTTAAGAGCTTGTGCAGAAACTGCTGCTGTCTTTATTATAAGAATGATCTCAACAGCCTGTAACACTGAAATGCATAGTCTTGCATTTACATTATCATCTCATATGCTGTTGTATTTTGGGGCAACTATGTGCATTCACCAGGAATACTCTTAGCCAGAAAAAGGCAGTGAGACTGATCCGCAGTGTCAGCTCTCGAATTTGGGAAGGCCCTCATGCATGTGTGTAAGAATTTTAACCTGCCGTCCCTGTATGTATATTCCGTAACGGATTTGTTGTTGACAGTATTGACTCATTCAGAAGAAACTGCCACGATCATTCAGGGATGATGGCTTTCTGTTTACAAAATGTTACAATTTACATGTGATGTGCCACGATAGAGAACGGAACCTGTGACCACTGGGTACAGTGTCACAAGTTACCCCAAAAAAGTAACACACACACACAGAGCTTGTATCTGCCTTCTATGAGCTTCCATTGACAAGTGAGGTCATGACCATCATCTTGCATGGCAAGGTTGTGTGGTCTGCAGCGAATGTCCGAGGTAGGATGGTGTTCTTGTGGAATAACTTTCCTGTCAGCTGGTGTCTCCATGTGCAGGAAATCCAGGTGACCACTGCCCTTGCCTTCCAGATACACTTCACCTACTTTCGCTCTCACTACAGATCATGACTATCCTTCATCAGTTAGAGATGTAAAGGGAATAACACATCACTGTTTCAAAGTGATATGTTACTCCTCATGGAAATGGGTAGATAAATAAATAAACAACAATGCAGGAAAAGATAGATCACTACTTACCATAAAGAAGACACACTGAGTTGCAGCAAGGCACAATTACAAGGCACTTACACAAAACTATTGGCCACAGCCTTCATCAGCAAAAGGGAAACAGAGAAATGCACACCTCACGTACACATGACCGCCAATTCTGGCAACTCAGGTTTGTGTATGTGAATGGTGTGTGTTTCTCTGTTTCTCTTTTGCTGATGAAGGCTGTGGCCAAGTGTGTAAGTGTCTTTTAATTGTGCCTGTCTGCAACTTAATGTGTCTTCTTTACAGTAATTAGCAATATATTTTTTCCTACATTGTTGATATCCCTTCATGGAGTTCCCATTGTTTGTCTTAAAAATAAATAAATATTATCATCATTTCATAAAGATAAGTTTATCTTTATTATATTTCAGTGTGTCCATATTAACAATTTTGTGACAGGTGCCACTGGATGTTCAGAAAAGACGAAGTCTGCCCATTTTGAAGGTGAGGAAGATGAAGAAGAGGCCGACGGAGAGGGGGAAGAAGAGGAAGATGAGCACCACAGACATTCGAGGAGTCGCATTGTGGCCGTGCGTAGGAAGAGGAGTGTCAGCAACTCGAGTTCGGGCAGCAGCTCAACATCTGTCACTTCGAGCAGCAGCCGGAGTAGCAGCAGCAGCAGCAGCAGTAGGAGCAGTTCGAGCAGTAGTGACAGTTCCAGGACTAATGGCAGCAGCAGCTCTTCTTCAGACGCTTCGGACAGCAGCAGTTCCAGCAGTAGCAGCACGAGTAGCAGCAGTTCGAGCTCCAGTAGCAGCTCCACCCCCAGCACGAGCAGCTCGAGCAGTTCAGAAGCACGTGCTGGCAGCAGTAGCAGCAGCAGCTGCGACCTGCCTGTGCCACATGTCAGCGACAGCGACGATGGTGACGAGTTGGCGGCCCTCACAGGTGACACCCGCCCTGCCCTCTTCCCATCCGGTTTGGGAGCTGAGGGCGAAGCCGATGAGGATGATACAGAAGATTCTGAATCTTCAGACGATGACTATGATGATGAAGATGATGAAAACGATGACGACAGTGAAAATGATGTAGACAATGAAAACGGCAATGAAAATCAAAATGGTGAAGACAATCAAAATGGTGAAGACAATCAGAATGGTGATGATGAGGACAGAGATGGAGAGGAGGACAGTGATGAGAGTGAAGTGTCGTCAATTATGTCACCTAGTCGCATCAAGAAGGAGGCAGTCTCTGACGAAGATGAGTCAGAGGTGTGGGACCCGGAATCCCTGCGCGCGCTGAACGAGGCATTTGACAGCAAGGAAGGGTTTGTAATCATGTCTTACCGACCGTGTTAATGTCTTCCATAATTTTTTTTTTTTTTTTTTGCTTTCGTTTTAGAAGCCTCTCTTCCACTGTTGCTGTTTTATGAATATTGTGGGCGTTATTCCATCTTTTATGGCTATAACAAATTTTCATTTGAAGTGGACTCGTTTCACTTTTTTTTTTTTAAACCAAAGCTCTTTCAGTAGGCATTGTAACAATAGTGGTTTTGCCAACAAATGGCTTTAATGAAATCACAGACAGTTTCCACTTTTAAAATTTCTTTTATCCCTCACATTTTTTGGCTCCTACATTAGCTCTGTACATTCTTCTACACAGGGACATTTGATTTTTAGCACACTGCACTGACACACAATATTTCCTCATTTGCACACACAAACACAGCAGTTGAAACAAAATGACCTAATGAAAAAATATTGTGCATGTCAGTGCATTGTGCTAAAACTTTTAATGCCTGCCTATAGAAGACCACATATAGATGACATAGAAGCCAAAAAATATGAGTAATGAAAGTAATTTTAAACGTGACAACTGTTTATGACCTTGGTAAACTGATTTGGAAGCAAAACTCCAATTGTTGCATATACCGCTTATGGTACTTTAAATAAAAGCAAAATGCTTCTGGTCCAACTCGACTTTATAACAGACACAAAATATGGAATGTCCTCCATATTACTTTTCCCAGTTTTTTGTTTGTAACATTTTTAAATTATATATTTCATCCTTACACCACATGCCTGCTATAATGCCGGCCGGAGTGGCCGAACGGTTCTAGGCGCTACAGTCTGGAACCGCGCGACTGCTATGGTCGCAGGTTCAAATACTGCCTCGGGCATGGATGTGTGTGATTTCCTTAGGTTAGTTAGGTTTAAGTCGTTTTAAGTTCTAGGGGACTGATGACCTCACAAGTTCAGTCCCATAGTGCTCAGAGCCATTTGAACCAACCTGCTATAATCATTAGTTTCGACATACTACCGAGTCATCATCAAATGATTTGAATACGTTATATGGTTGACAAATTACTGTGTAACAGGTTCATATTATCTGACAAAGCATCTGATGGTGAACTGGTAACAAATCATAACTGGTAAGTATACCATTCGTGCAGCCAGAAGATGAAATATGTAATAAAAATTTTTTACAAGATGGTCACTTGTGTTTCCTTAAGCCAGTGTGCCTGGTCTGTGTATTTTTATTTCTAGTCATTATAATAGAAGGAAACATTCCACGTGAGAAAAATTATATATAAAAACAAAGATGAGGTGACTTACCGAACGAAAGCGCTGGCAGGTCGATAGACACACAAACAAACACAAACATACACACAAAATTCAAGCTTTCGCGACAAACTGTTGCCTCATCAGGAAAGAGGGAAGGAGAGGGGAAGACGAAAGGAAGTGGGTTTTAAGGGAGAGGGTAAGGAGTCATTCCAATCCCGGGAGCGGAAAGACTTACCTGCTTGTGTCTGTATGTGTGGATGGATATGTGCGTGTGTGCGAGTGTGTACCTGTCCACAAAATTCAAGCTTTCGCAACAACATATTTAAATATGTCTGCTTGTGTCTGTATGTGTGGATGGATATGTGCGTGTGTGCGAGTGTATACCTGTCCTTTTTTCCCCCTAAGATAAGTCTTTCCGCTCCCGGGATTGGAATGACGCCTTACCCTCTCCCTTAAAACCCACTTCCTTTCGTCTTCCCCTCTCCTTCCCTCTTTCCTGATGAGGCAACAGTTTGTTGCGAAAGCTTGAATTTTGTGTGTATGTTTGTGTTTGTTTGTGTGTCCAGCTTTATTTCTAGTCACCTTTTTTAACCACTTTGTTGCTACTTCACAGTCAGTACTGAGTCCTCCTTTTCCTTCAACATTGAGTCTTACAAGACAGTACTGCTGTGCATTTCACAAGGGACTGCGTTATAACAGAAACTGGCCACATGTTAAAGAATAATTGAAACAGCACTTAACAGTGTTATATAATATCAATTCTAAAATATTTTTATGCTTTCAGTACCATTTTCTAGTTTCTAATTTTTATCTATTTTTTGAGTGATTCTTTAGCTGCATCCATCAGTTTATTCACATTATAAACTGTTAACTTTCAGTTGTTTTTTGAGAGTGTACACTTTAAAATTTACTTTTTGTTTGCAAAATTTTAGTGTGAAATTGGTCATCCTGCAAGAGCTGCCAGAACATATCAGAACCAGGAACAGTAATTTCAATAAGTCTGCAGAAAGACAGACATCGAAAGATGAGGCCTCAGTTGAGCTGAAACTTGAGCCCATTCTTTGTGCCCCGTCAACTTCAAAATCGTCTGTGTATGAGGGTGCTGGACCTTCCAGGAAGCAGACTCCGGGAACATCAAAGATAAGTGAGTCAAGTAATAGTGCACGCACGAGCACAGAAACAGAGAACTTGCCGGGTCCGTCGAAACCTTCTTTAGCAGCTGCTTCTGTAGCTGCATCTCCCAGCACAGTGTGGCAACAGGCAGGCTCTTCGAAAGTGTGTAATAAATCTGAGCTGGTGGCTTCTGACAGTGGTTTGGGACATGGTAACAGTTCTGTAGCTAACAAAGCATCAACCAGTGCTATCCCTCCGAGCCGTAATGCCCCAGCCAAAGCATCAACCAGTGCTATCCCTCCGAGCCACAATGCCACAGCTGTGGCTGTCAATCAGGAGAGAGCCTCTCTGTCAGAAAGGAATGAGTCGGTTCTCTTGCAGACCCAGAATGGAACAGTAGGCGATGCAGAAATTGGAGGCCAATTGAGGGACACAGTGGTAGGAATGGAAAATGAGTGTCCCATATCGCAAAGAAGAGGTGCTGAAGACACTTCGGAAGACAGCACACCTGTAAAAGGTCATGTGAGAGAAGAAATTGGTAATAATGCTGAACTCGAAAATTCAATTGTTCAGAACAAGCAACTGGAGGCACAACTTGCAGAAGTGCCTCTTCTGGATAAACATCCACCACAGACACTACCCTCCCAGCAAAAGCCCTCTGCTCTTACTCAAAAAGGAAATGCTTATCCTGAAATGTATGATATGTTTGCTGATGAACCAACAGGTGCATCAGTGGTTCAGAGTGCATGTAACAAAGAGAATAACAATTTGGAGCAACCAGGTGGAAGTGAGAAACAGGTCCGTAGGTACCAACTGAATGCACAAACATCCACTAGTAGCGAGAGAAAACCTTGCGCCAAGTCGGGGAACACTAGTTCTGCCCATGAAAATAGGAAAAGCGCCAACGAGTGTCTCGCCGAAGGCCTACCCCTCGGAAGCAGCACGGCTCCAATGAATTTGGGGCTCTTTCACCGTGAAATGCCTGTACATTTTACAGCTGACATTTCTGCAGTGAGCAGCTGGGAGGAGAAATTTCGTATTGCAGTGAGAAATGTGCAGGAGCTGAAAGCAAGAACCGAAGAGCGTCAGAAAAAATTGGCAGACGGAAACATTGATAAAGTGCCCGAAGCAGAAGGAGAAAAGAAAGAAGAAACAGTTACAAAAACTGCAGAGGAATCAAATTTGAATGCTGACTTCGTGAAAAAGTCACACAGTTTGTACTGGGATGAGAAGGATGACGAGAGTATACATTTCAGTTGGGGTCATGAACGTGAACATTCGAATACTGGAGCCCAGGTATCAGATTTTGACCAGACCACTCGAGAAGAGGGAGATAACTCGGCCTCCCGTCAGAAGGATGAGAACAGTTGGATTTCTTCTGAGTATGGGAATGGAAAGGCTGAGGGTAGTCATGCGGATGGCGACAGTCACTTTGGTAAAGTTTTTTGTAATACTGAAGTCAGTAGCACTCCTTCCGAAGTGATCAATTCCCTAGAGGAGAGAGACTTCGAGGTAGATCGGAGCTCTTGCCATGAAAATAGGGAGGCGTTGATCAGTCATGAGAGATCGCATGGTTCAACAGTACGAGAATACATTCCTCTTGAAAGGTGGAAAGAAAGTGAGAATGACCAAATAAAATTTGATGAACTAAATGAGAATGATGTCATCAGTAACTGTAGAAAAGAATACATCATTCATACAAAAGACACACAAAATACGACTAATAATCCTCCAGATTTGTCTGCAGCTGACAGTGGGTTACTGGAAGATGAAGTAAAACCTAGTTTGAGTGGTGGTGGTGGTGGTGGTGGTGGTGGTGGTAGTGATTGTGATGAAGAGGAAGAAAAAACTCTTCAAGAAGTTGCGAATGTCACTGATGTATTTCGTAAATTAATAGAATGTAAAGACAGGGGAGAAATTACACTAGGTACTGAGTTAGAGCTGTTGGCTGCTGGAAGCCCACATTCGTCTGATGATGAGGAGATTTTACCTGATTGTTTCTCTGACAATCTCTTTAGCCTGCAACACATTCTCGAGAGAGAGGACACAGACGAAAAGTTGTCTAATGATGCCCTCTCGTCGCCTGCACAAAAGAGGGCTAGAGATTCTCAGGAAGCCACAGGTGCCCACACAGAGGACACTGCCATCGACTTCGAAGAGCAGGACAGTATCTCCTCTCCCAGGAAAAAGGCCCGCACGACTGAATCGAAGGCCGAAATGACTTTTAGTGGTAGTGGGGTTCTGGAGCCTAGTAGTGTCGATGGGGAGGAGCACAATAAGCCACAGTCTGCCACTCCGAGCAGTACCCATGGGGTCTCGACAGACAGTAAGGCTGACAGTTCGGGTGAAAAGAGTGGAGAGGCAGCTACCGCCACTCGGCACGATGAACGCAGGAGAGAGAGGAGTCCAGACTCCTACAGGACCCAGGAGGAGAAACACAGGAAGAGCTCCCGCCACCACGATGACTCTGACAGGCAGAATCGGAGTGATGACAAAAGGAGGGAAAACAGAGATCGGCGGCGGGGAGAGGAACACAGACGTGACAGGAGGGAGAGAGAGCGGAGGAGCTGGCGGCGTGACAGCCGCAGCAGGAGTGGCAGTCCTGCAGACTACCTATCGTCCAGGAAGCGCCGGGGTTCCGGGTCACCCGACCGCCGGCACAGAGGTGTGGAGGACATCCCGCTGCCTGCAGCCCTGCGGCAGCAGCGGAGGTCCCAATACAGGGCAGACGACGAGCCGCCGCCAGCCGCAGAGGCACGAGAGGGAAGGCAGAAGCGTTCCTCCACACTCTCCGCTGGTGTTGACCCGAAGCGGTCATCTGCTAATATTACACAGGTTGGTTTCTTATGTAACATGAATTATATTGTTCGTACAGTGCAGAATGCAGTTAACTGCATAATGAAATGGAGATGGTAGTTTTTAATTCATAAATATGTAATTGAGATTGTTCACAGGGTAAAACTGATTTTGATAGAGAGCTTTCTAAAAGTGAAAAATGGTGAATAATTATGTAAGTCCTAGTGTAGGTGTGCTAGACATAACTGTTCCAGTTTTTCTGCAGTCCATGTTCCACTACCATGCAGTGCTGTGTCAAAACATACATTCTCAGAAATTTCTTCCTCAAATTAAGGCTTATGTTTGATACTAGTAGACTTCTCTTAGCTAGGAATGTCCTTTTTGCCAGTGCTATTCTTCTTTTACTGCCCTCCAACCTCCATCCATCATTGGTTATTTTGCTGCCTAGGTAGCAGAATTCCTTAACTTCATCGACTTCGTTACAATCAGTCCTGATGTTAAGTTTCGTGCTGTTCTCATTTCTGTTTCTTCTCGTTACTTTTGTCTTTCTTCAATTCATTCTCAGGCCATATTCTGTGTCCATTAGACTGTTCATTCCATTGTGCATATCCTGTAATTCTTCACTTTCACCAAGGATACCAGTGTCGTCAGCAAATATTATCATCACTGTCCTTTCACTTAGAATTTTAATTCCACTCTTGAAACTTTCTTTTATTTCCATCATTGCTTGTTCAAGGCATGGATTGAAAAGTAGGAGTTAATGACTACATCCCTGTCTTAGATCCTTTGTAATCTGAGCACTTCTTTCTTGATCTACCACTCTTATTATTCCCTCCTGGCTCTTATATGTGTTATATAATATCCTTCTCGCCTTATAACTTACCCCTATTTTCCACAGAATTTTGAACATCTTGCACCATTTGACATCGTTGAACACTTCTTCCAGATTGATAAATCCTGTGAACATGTCTTGATTTTTCTTTAGTCTTGCTTTCATTATCAGCTGCAACATCAGAACTGCCTCTCTGGTGCCTTTACCTGTCCTAAAGCCAAACTGATTGTCGTTTAGCACATCCGCATTATTCTTCTCAGCAACTTGGATGCATGAGCTGTAAGCCGGTTGTATGATAATTCTTGCACTTTTCAGCTCTTGCAGTCTTCAGAATTGGGTGTGTAATATTTTTCTGAAAGTCAGATGGCATATCGCCAGGGTCACACGTTCTACATATTAATGTGAATTAGTCATTTTGTTGCCACTTCTCCCAACGATTTTGGAAATCGTTTTTGAATGTTATCTATTTCTGCTGCCTTATTTGATCTTAAGTTGTCTAATGGTCTTTTAAATTGTGATTTTAATAGTGGACCCCCATCTATTCTATATAGACTCCTGTTTCTTTCTCTATCACATCATTCAAGTCTTTCCCCTCACAGCGACCTTCAGTGTACTCTTTCCACCATTGTGCTCTTAATGTTACATGCACTCATAATGTTACCACACTTGCTTTTAATTTCACCAAAGGTTGCTTTGACTTTTCTGTATGCTGAGTCAGTCCTTCCAGCAATCATTTTTTTCCCGATTTCTTCACATTTCTCTTGCAGCCATTTTGCCATTGCTTCCCTGCACTTCCTATTTATTACATTCTCAAGCGACTTGTAGTTCTGTATTCTTGTGTCTCCTTCAATATTTTTGTTCTTCTTTCTTTCATCAATCAACTGAAGTATTTCTTCTGTAACCCATAGTTTCTTCACAGCTTTTTTTTACTTGTGTTCTCAAGTATACCTCCTCCTCTTGTGATTCTTGAATGGAGTATTTGCTATTACTAGCTGAAATCTATTGCAGAACTCAGTTAGTCTTTCTCTTACCCCATTCCTAGTAGCAAGCCCATATTCCAACGGAATCCTGTCTTCAACTCATTCTGCTACAACCACATTCCAGTCCCCTCTGTCTCTTAGATTTTCATCTCCTTTTACGTACTGTATTGCCCTTTCAATATCCTCATATACTTTCCCTCTCTCTTCATCTTCAGCATGAGACAGCAGCATGTATACCCAAATTATCATTGATGGTGTTGGTTTGCTGTTGATTCTGATGAGAACAACCATATCACTGAACTGATCACAGTAGCACACTCTCTGCCCTACCTTCCTTTTCATAACGAAACCTACTCCCCTCACACCATTTTCTGATGCTGTTGATATTACCCTATACTCATCTGACAGCAATCCTTATCTTCTTTCCGTTTCACTTCAGTGAATCTGAGCATTTGCATTTCGCTTTCAGATTTTCTATCTTCTGTACCATGTTCAATCTGCTGACATTCCATGCCCCAATTTGTAGAACATTATCCTTTTGTTGGTTTTTCTCACAGCCACCTTCCCCATGGCAGTCCACTCCTGGAGATCTGACCTGGGGACTGTTCCAGAATCAATGGAGAGATTGTTATGACACTTTTTCAATTACAGGTGACGTGTCCTGTGGATACACGTTATATGTTCTTAATGCAGTGGTTTCCATTGCCTTCTGCAGCCTCGTTCCATTGATTGTTGCTGACTCTTCTGCCTTTAGGGGCTCTTTCCCATCCCAATGGCAAGAGAGTGCCCTGAACCAATGTCCGCTCCTCCACCCTCTTTGAGAAGGCCGTTGGCAGAATGAGGATGGCTTCTTATGCTGGAAGTCTTATGCCGCCCATGCTGATGTTCTTTATTCAAAATCTAAGTGATGGCGGGGTTCGGACCTGGAACAGAGGATGTTTTGATTAGTAATCAGACACTACCCCTAGACAACAGGTCTCCTCCCATGGATAGCATATATAACATTATACAATGTGTGAAATTCTATAGTACCATAATGAAGTAGCAGCAGAAACTCTATTGTTAAACATGAGTAAGCTATGTAGGCAGCAACCATGTGAACCGAGTGCACTGTTGCTGCGTAAACCATGCTAGTGATAGACGCCTGTTCAGTAGTTTTATTTTTTGTGCTGTTTCAATGAAATGACACTATTTTTGCACCTGAGGGCTAAGGGAAAGGTTTCTTCTGAGAGGTGCAGAGTTAAGGAAAGCCGTTGGGCTGTGGAATGTAGACCAGGCAATACTGTTGTTGCACGGGACAGTCAAATGAAATCCAGACAGATGGCAGAAAAGTAAGTAAACTGTTTATTACTTAAAAGGTAATTACCATAACAGCTAATTCATTTATCCCACTGTGAGACAAGGCAGTCAATACCTTCATGGAAAAATGTCTGCAGTCTCCCGCAGAAACATAGTTGTACCCAGGTGTGCACCTTCCAAACCAAATCAACTATCATGAATGTCGTTCTTCAGGGGTCCAAAAATGTGGCAATCCCATGGGGAGACATCATGATTGTATGGAGACTGTATAATAAGAGCCTCCCAGTGCAAGTTCCGCAACTAGTGAAAACTATAGCACACCAGCTCTGATGAAGTCACGATGAGCTTCTCTTTTGGCTGAAAGGCCCCTCTGCTCATTGACTACCTGGAACACAACACAACAATTAATGCACAGTATTACTTGCACAACACTTTGGAAAAATCAAAGCACACCATCAAATTGAAACAACCAGAAATGTTGGCTAATGGCATCATTCTGTTGCAAGATAATGCCCACTCACACACTGACAAGGTTGTTTTGACTGCACTGCAGAAGTTTTGCTGGGAAGCCCTTACACATCCTCCATATGGTCCGAATCTTTTCTCATGCCATTTCCATGTTTATGGAGTCCTGAAGAAAGTAATTCGGGGCAGCTCTGTAGGCAAATGTAAACATTTTCCATGATGGCACTGACTGCCTTCTCTTGTAATGACATAAATATATTAACAGTTATGATGATTACTTTTGAAGTAGTGGACAGTTTACTTAACAATATAAGGAAAGGATAAGATCGTTACTTACTGTAAAAATAACACATTGAGTGGAAGATAGGTACAACAAAAAGACACATTAGCTTTCAGTCAAAGCCTTCATCAGAAAAGGAAAAAAAAAACACACACACACAAAAACACACACACACACATTCATTCATTCATTCATTCATTTACACAAGCAAGCACACCTCATGCACAGATGACTGCCATCTTCGGCACCTCAGCCGAAAGCTAGTGCATATGTGTCTTTTCATCGTACCTGTCTGCTATTAAATGTGTCATCTTTACCGTAAATACAATCTATCTTTTCCTTATGTTGTCGATATTCCAACCTGGAGTTACCATTTTTATAACAGTTTACTTACGTTTGTCCACCTGCCCTGGTTTCAGTTGACTGCCCCCTGTACATAAATGGACCAATGAAGACTGTAATGGATGGAAAGTTTGGAGGATGCCTTTATCCAGCAGTGGATATGGAGTCATTGATAATAACTTTATACATTGCATTGTGTATTAACAGTAAGGATTACATCTAAGAACATGGCACAGTAGTTAAGGCAGTGGGCTTGCATCATGAGATCAAATATCTGTTTGGGCATGCAGGTTTCAGTTTCCCTGCTTTCCCTAAATTGTTTTTAACGAATGCTGGCATAGTTCCTTTGAAATAGCTATAGCTGATTTCCTGTGCAATCGCAACTTTTATCTGTTATACACTAAACGCTAATAATCTTTCCTTCCTGTGTGAAGATTACTTTAGTTAGCACAAATACATTTTTTAGTAATAGTATTGAAGTAATAGTATCTCTAGTTTTTGATGCAGTGAACATACATTTTTAGTGACAGTATTGAAGTAATTGTAGCTCTAGTTTCTGATGCAGTGAACATCATACAAGATTTTGCTAGGTCATATCAGTGTTGCCGTGATACTGGCTAGTGGCTGTCCGATGTAGAAAGCAGTCGTGTGCAATGGCTGCTTCTACATATTTCAGTGTAAATTTCACTGTTGAAACAAAGAAAGAAAAATGAGTTATCGGTAATGTATACCAAATTATTTCATATGTTTTTTGGCTTTTTAAATACAAATATGAGATTTAAAATCACTTGATACATACAGTTTTTGAAATACAAGGAAGTTTGAGTGTTTTGATAAATACTGAAAATATTATGAACAGGGGCTTTCTCTGGTTTCCAATGTTCTAATGTCTTGGTGGAATCTTTCACCTTGTTTGTCACTAACTGCCTCTAGGTTTTCTGGTTAATAGTTCACGTGTGAATAGAAGTAGTGTAGTCTCAAAGGCATTCGGCATCCAGTGGTGTTGATATATCCTCAGAAGAGTTTTGACAACACATTGATATTTTTCCCCTTGTTTTTGCTAAGAAAGCCGTTCACTCACTCCACAAATGCTTCCACACAACCTGCTCATGTTTATTTAGCTAATTCTCTAATTACAAGTCATTTATCACTTTTCTCATATCAGGTCCACTGGAAATTCTTTCCTTCAGTTTACCTTTACTCATTTTAGGATGCAGTTCTGTCAGATACTTAAAACCTCTGCCTTCCTTACCCATAGCTCACAATAAGTTTTTCATAAGTCCAAGCTTTATATGAAGTGGAGGAAGAAGTATAGTCTTTGGATCAACTAAGGATGTGTAAGGGGTGTGTGTGTGTGTGTGTGTGTGTGTACATCCACAAGGCTGTTTTCTACCAGTCTTTCTTAACAAAATGTCACTCTGTTGTTCTACTGTCCCACGGGGATAAAAAATGACAATACTGTGTAAACCACTTTTCCCTCAGACTCATATACTAGGTCTACAACTTTGCTTCTGCCGTTTTTTCTCGAAGTTCGAGACTTTATTGCAAAAAACTTTCAAAAAATTTAAGATTAAAAGTATTGGCCATCATTGGCCACTGCCTTCTCCTAGCTTTAGGGCAGCATATGAATCCTGCAGTGTATAATCTGGGCATCTTTTGAGGGTAGCCATAAATCAATCCAATTTTGCACTTGTTCATATGACCGCAAGTGCTAGTCAGCTAGGTGGTGTGTCATACATCGAGAAAGGTGGCAGTCAGAGGAAGGAATATCTGGATAATACAGCGGGTGGGGTAGAACTTCCCATTTCAACATTTCCAAGTATGTTTTGACGGGATTTTTGACATGGGTTCGTGCACTGTCATGCTACAAAATCATTTTTTTCATGTCTATCACTGTAGTGTGGCCATTTGTCTTTTAGTGCTCAGCTCAAATACATCAATTGCTTTCGATAACAATCCCCTGTGATTGTTCCCATCGGTTGCAGTAGCATCGAAAGCTTTCTCTCTTTCACAACCATGCCGTCAAAATCACCATTCTTGAAGCATGGAAACCATTTTCTGCAAAGTTCTGTCACTAACAGATGTCTCATCGTAGGTCTTACCCAGCTTTTTATGAGCCTTAGCTGCAGAGTTCTTCATATCAAAGCAGAAAATTAAAACTTCCCGCAGATGACAATAATTGGGCTCATAAGTTGATGTATTCAGTCGAGAATAACTTTATGATGCAATCAAAAATCGACTAATATTTTGATGGTGTTACGTTCTCAAATGCCTAAGTTTACTGTATGACACTTATGACAAACGACTTGCACCACTACTTTCCCCATGCGAAACGGCGGAAGCAAAGTTGTAGACCTAATAGTTACAACCTTCAAATCCCCTCATACTCGCCACTTGACTTAATCAGACTTCATTCCACATAAAATTATTACAATATTACCATATTTCTCTTTCACTGAAACTAAATGAGCAGCTTCTATGGATGGTTTTTGACTCCTTTTACATTATATTTAGATGAATCAGGGGTCTACAGCTCATGGTCGAGTGGCTAGCATTGCTGGTTCCGGATCACAGGGTCCCAGTTTCGATTCCCGGCCAGGTTGGGGATTTTCTCGGACCTAGGATTGGGTGTTTGCGTTGTCCTCATCATCATACAGGAAGTGCCGAGACTGGAAGGATTTGGAACTTGTATGGGCACTGATGGCCATGATGTTGAGTGCCCCACAAACCATCATCATCATCATCATCATCATTTTGATGAATCAGGAAAGAGGCACCATTCTGTAGGGTCATGAACATCGATGGAAAATGGTCAGTAAATCAATAGAATTCAGTATTTGTCAGATTGGTCAGTTCAAGTCTTTTTTTCCGTAAAGTCAACTTTATACCTGTCTCTTTATTTATTTTTATTTTATTTTATTTTTAAGATTTGTATGATATAGAAAAGGTTTGCACCCAGTAAAGTTATGTTTTATGTGGCAGATGGATTGAAAAATTAGAAAAAGCTATTGAGAAGGTTTTGAGCTATAACTTTATAAAAAAAAAGTGTAATTCTTGATTTCTATATTGGGTACGTGATCTAAGTGTTGTGAAGTCATTGAAATCATGACGACATATGATAAATCTCAAGGTAACTCAGACATACTCAGTTTCTTTTGGCTTCAGTTCTACAGAGCAGCATGCTTCTACTCAGAAGCGCAGAGAGAGATGTAAAGTGAAACTGATTTCTACACAACTACATTTGTCTTCCACCCATCCTGTGTGTAGCAGTGATGGTGTAATTTCAGCTCCCAGAGCCACTCCATCAATTCATCTTTATTCTACTAGACAAGCTGCTTCAAGGGCGGGGTTAATGTGATGTTTGGAAATGGCAGGAGGGAACTTTGCTGTTCAGCCACTTTGTGAAGATATCAGAGAAACCTTTGAGGCAATATTTCCTGAAAGTGTGCCTTCTGAGCTCGCGCTTTCAAAGACAAAAGTCAAGATACTTAGTATGTGATGCTTTAGCTCCATATTTTGAAAATCAGTTGGTAGATAATATTGGAGGAACACATTTTTCTTGTTGTTTTGATGAAAGTGTGCATGCAACTTCAGAGAAAGGCATCAGACTGTAGTTAAATTTACTGGTCGGATTCCAAAGAAATGATTATGACATGACATCTGCAGACTTTCTTTGCTGGTAAAGCAACTGTTAATGATATTTACTTCAAGGTAAATGAAGCCTTGGAGAATGCCCAGTTTTCTCCTTCAGAGTTATTGGTGATAGGTTGTGGTGGACCCAACGTTAACAGATCTGTGAATCATCTTAAGAATGATTCTCTGGTCATGTTAGGAAGGAAATAGTTGATTAATGTTGGCACATGTAACGTACACCCATCCATAATACGTTCCAAAAAAGAATACAGGACTGTGATGAAAATGCTTTGGATGTGATCTTGTTGGTTTATAAAATACGTATCCTCTAGATTGCTGACATTAGCGCCTGCTGGAGAGCAACTTCCAGAACAATAATTCAGCTTTTGAAAAAAAACTTTCTTCAGTTCATACCCCAATACCAAATCAGGTTGATGAGTTCTTTGAAATACAAGAATATTATTATAAAAGGCAATGCTACCAAAGCAGAAATTATGTTTGCTTGTGCAAATGCTCGTATGTATTCAAGATTCACTAGTTTCAAACAATGGAAAACCCAGAGTATTGTGAAAAGGAAAGTTGCTACTCACCATACAGCGGAGGTTGGGGAGTGCGCAGGGATGAGGTGGAAAGATGGTAGCGGAGAGTTGGAGGAGGGGAGGGGGGTTGCAGAAAAGGAGGGAAGTAAAAAGACTTGGTGCAATGGAGGAATGAGGGCTGTGTAGTGATGGAATGGGAACAGAGAAGGGGCTAGGTGGGAGAGGAAACTGGCTAACAAAGGTTAAGGCCAGGAGGGTTACAGGAACATAGGATATATTGCAAGGAAAGTTCTCACCTGTGCTATTCAGAAAAGCAGGTATTGGTGGGAAGGATTCATATGGCATAGGCTGTAAAGTAGTCATTGAAATGAAGAATGTCATGTTTGGCAACATGCTCAGCAACAGGGTGGTCCACTTGTTTCTTGGCCACAGTTTGTCAGTGGCCATTCATGCGAACAGACAGCTTGTTGGTTGTCATGCCCACATAGGATGCAGCACTGGTTGCAGCTTAGCTTGTAGACCACATGACTGACTTCACAGGTAGCCCTGCCTTTGATGGGATAGGTGATAATTGTTACCGGACTGGAGTAGGTGGTGGTGGGAGGATGTATAGGACAGGTCTTGCATCTAGGTGTATTACAGGGGTATGAACCACGAGTTAAGGGGTCGGAGTAGGGGTTGTGTAGGGGGGGACAAATATATATTGCGTAGGTTCGGTGGAAGGTGGAATACCAGTATGGGAAGGATAGTGGGCAGAACATTTCTCATTTCAGGGTACAACGAGAGGTAGTCAAAACCCTGACGGAAAATGTAATTCAGTTGCTCCAGTCCTGGGTGGTGCCGAGTTACGAGGGAATGCTCCTCTGTGGCTGGATGGTGGGACTTTGTGAGGTGATGGGAGGCTGGAATGATAATGCACGGGAGATTTGTTTTTGTACAAAGTTGGGAGGATAATTACGGTTTGTGAAGGCTTCAGTGAGACCGTCGAGAGGGACCGTTCATAACTGCAGATGCAATGACCACAGCTGGCTAGGACCGAGCGAGGTGGCGCAGTGGCTAGCACACTGGACTCGCATTCAGGAGGACGACGGTTCAATCCTGCGTACAGCCATCCTGATTTAGGTTTTCTGTGATTTCCCTAAATCGCTCCCGGCAAATACCGGGATGGTTCCTTTGAAAGGGCGTGGTTGACTTCCTTCCCCATCCTTCCCTAATCCGATGAGACTGTCCTCCCCTGAACAACCCAACCAACAGGTGGCTAGGCCATATGGAAGGGACTTCTTGGTATGGAACGGATGGCAGCTGTCAAAGTGGAGGTATTGCTGGTGGTTAGTAGGTTTGATATGGATAGAGGTACAGATATAGCTGTCTTTGAGGTGGAGGTCAACATCTAGGAAGGTGGCTTGTTGGGTTGAGTAGGATTAGGTGAAGCAAATAGGTGGGAAGTTCAAAACAACAGTGGTAGAGTCTTTATCCACAGGTAAAATTATAAGATTGGGATCAGTTTTTAGATGGTGGACTGCAGTTCTTTCTGTGGAAGTAAGGTTAGTTTGCTGGTTCAGGGATTTGGGGAATGATGGTGAGGCAAGGTTCAAGTTTAAGAAATTCTGGAAAGTTGACAGGGGGTGATTTGGGGGCAGTAGGGGTGGATCACAGTTAGATGGAGGAGTGAACTGAGTTATGCAGGGTTCAACATTGGTCTTTGGTCGAGTTTGGTTGGTAGGGTTGGTGGCGAAAAAGTGTTTCCACTGTAGGGACCGGGAGAAGGAGGGGACTGATATTTTTGTGGGGCTAAGGCTTCTGGAGGAATGGTTCATGATTGTGTTTCTGGTCCGGTTCTTTCATAAGAGAGATCTTTTAATTCCTCTAATTCCTAATGAGCTTACAAACCTTGTCAGAACACTCATGAATCAATTTTATGTTAGTGCTGCTCCACTGAATCTGGAAGTATTTTGTGATAAGTATTACATGCCATGGAAAAACATAGTGTTCAACACTATACAAAGTGAACGTCTCAAGAAGCTAAGCGCACAAGAAAGATGTAGCTGTAGTTCTTCCTGTTGAGTAACACGAACATGTGCTAGATGAAGAACTGAAACTCTTGGCGTCAGAAAAATCGGGTGTTGACAAGAACCCAGTGAACATTTACTGGAGTCAGTTTTTTGGGAAAACATATACCTCTCGAGAAAAGAAATGGTGTACTGTTACGAAAAGTGTGCAGGCTCCACTTATATGTTCACTTGCCAGTGCAGATGCAGGAAGGGGATTCTCATTGTCGAGGAACATCTCGAATGAAGACACCACAAATGTGTGTGAAAGAATGTTGGATGCTCATTTGACTGGAAGAGATGCTGTGTTGAATGTGTTTGAAGTGTAATGGGAAGAAGTTAAAAGGGCCTTAAAAGCAGCAGAGCAGTGCCAGGATGGAATCCAGCCACTGCCAATGTCGGTTGGTGCTGGCAAGTGGACTGCATGTTCAGGAGCTTCACAACCATCTCTGTGTCAACAGGCTGCAAATACTGTAACCCTTCACGGAGGTATTGCAGCCCAATTATGACAACTAGGTCCTCAGCTCCAGCCCAGAATTTACTGCAAAAGCTGCTAACGTTGATGTTACCATCACGTCAGCAGAGAGAAGCAGTATCCTCATCATTGAGCATGTGGACAGTAATGTGCTACTCTGGACCTAGAACGCAGACGCTTCTGACTTGGTTGGGGCACAAACCACTGCCTGTTGCATAAGCATCTGAGTCCAGGGGCAGCTCTGCGATTGGCAGCCGTCCCGAGAGTGGGACGAGAGGCTGCAGACAGCTGTGTCCTTTTCGGGGTGCCACTGGAAGCCCTGGAGCAGAATGAAGCCTGTCATCCTCAGAGCTACAGCTGATGGCTGCACTGTCACAAGAACCTGAAAATACAATAATGGAACTTGCAGTCAGCAGCCAGAGGGCGTCATCACTGGGTAGATACAGTGATAGTCTGCCATTGTCCACTAACAGTTGTAATCGAGCCTCAATAAAGAGGTCGTCATGAACTATTATTGATCCGTTTTCAGCCGCACAGAATCCTTCCTCAACAAAGAATCCTAGACCTCACCACATCCCTCGGAACTGTCCTGTTATAATTGGTGTCCTCTGGACCATCTCTGAGTGTTCCATTGTTATAGAGGAGATGGCTCACTTTGAAATTATCACTCAGAAACTTCTTCAGCTGGCAAGTACAGTGCTCGTCTGGTACAAGCAGTAGTGTGAAGATGAGAAGTGAGTGTGTGAGGAAAAACTGAGGGAAAAAAGAACAACAGGAAAAAGAAAAATTGTGACAAACAAATGAGTTTCAAAAAGAAAACTTAATACTGCAGTTGGTGAACAGGCACTGAAAAGATGGAGGAAGAAGAAAAAGAGGAAAATGGACTGTCGACAAATTACTGGATGATTGAAATGAGTGCTTAAAAGAAGCAGCCAAGAAAAAGGACTTAATGGGAGTTAGTGTGGCCCAAGCACTGATGGAAAGTGCTACAAACATTAAGAAACAAGAAGGCAAGCAAATTAAAAACATAGAGAAGGTGCAGAAAAGCAGTTGATAGCTAAAAAGTAGTGTTATAGCTCTTTCTTTCCCAAAGAAGCAAATACAGAGTGAAACTTACTGACTTAATTTTGTAAAGAAAGCTATACAACTTTCCCCATTACATTTCTAAATTAGAAGTTGTAAATATTTTGTTAGTATTACTCTGAAAATGGTACTGTACAGCTGCATTGTGAAGCTTTTATAAAACAAAGAAGCTGTAACTTACCAAACGAAAGCGTTGGTATGTCGATAGGAGACAATAAAAAAACACACAAACACACACACAAATTTCAAGCTTTCACAAACCATGAAAGGATGTGGGTTTTAAGGGAGAGGGTAAGGAGTCATTCCAATCCCGGGAGCGGAAAGACTTACCTTAGAGGGAAAGGGACAGGTATACACTCGCCCGCATGCACGCGCGCTTGCCCACACACACACACACACACACACACACACACACACACACACATATATCCATCGGCACATATACAGACACAAGCAGACATATGTAAATGTAGATATATTTTTCCCACGTGGTCTCTCTCTCTCTCTCTCTCTCTCTCTCTCTCTCTCTCTCTCTCTCTCTATATATATATATATATATATATATATATATATATATATATATATATATATATAAAAAAACAAAGATGATGTGACTTACCAAATGAAAGTGCTGGCAGGTCGACAGACACACAAAGAAACACAAACATACACACAAAATTCAAGCTTTCGCAACAAACTGTTGCCTCATCAGGAAAGAGGGAAGGAGAGGGAAAGACGAAAGGATGTGGGTTTTAAGGGAGAGGGTAAGGCGTCATTCCAATCCCGGGAGCGGAAAGACTTATCTTAGGGGGAAAAAAGGACAGGTATACACTCGCACACACGCACATATCCATCCACACATACACATGCTTGTGTCTGTATGTGTGGATGGATATGTGCGTGTGTGCGAGTGTATACCTGTCCTTTTTTCCCCCTAAGGTAAGTCTTTCCGCTCCCGGGATTGGAATGACTCCTTACCCTCTCCCTTAAAACCCACTTCCTTTCGTCTTCCCCTCTCCTTCCCTCTTTCCTGATGAGGCAACAGTTTGTTGCGAAAGCTTGAATTTTGTGTGTATGTTTGTGTTTGTTTGTGTGTCTATCGACCTGCCAGCGCTTTTGTTCGGTAAGTCACCTCATCTTTGTTTTTTTTTAATATATATATATGTATATATAAAGATAGATATATTTTTCCCACGTGGAATGTTTCCCTCTATTAGAAACATTCCGTGTGGGGAAAATATATATAAAAAACAAAGATGCTGTGACTTACCAAACAAGAAAGTGCCGGTAGATCCATATCCATCCGCACATATACAGACACAGGCAGACATACGTATTTACATATGTCTTCCTGTGTCTGTACATGTGTGGATGAATATATATATATCTGTGTGTGTGTGTGTGCGTGCGTGCGTGCGTGCGTGCGTGTATGTGCGCGCGAGTGTATACCTGTCCTTTTTTCCCCCAAGGTAAGTCTTTCCGCTCCCGGGATTGGAATGACTCCTTACCCTCTCCCTTAAAACCCACATCCTTTCGTCTTTCCCTCTCCTTCCCTCTTTCCTGATGAAGCAACCTTGGGTTGCGAAAGCTTGAAATTTGTGTGTGTGTTTTTATTGTGTCTATCTACCAGCACTTTCTCGTTTGGTAAGTCACAGCATCTTTGTTTTTTTATATATATATTTTTCCCACGTGGAATGTTTCCCTCTGTTTTATATATAGACACACAGGGTGTTACAAAAAGGTACAGCCAAACTTTCAGGAAACATTCCTCACCCACAAATAAAGAAAAGATGTTATGTGGGCATGTGTCTGGAAACGCTTAATTTCCATGTTGGAGCTCATTTTAGTTTCGTCAGTATGTACTGTACTTCCTCGGTTCTGATGATCAAATTGTAAATTTTCACAATCAACATGTGTGGGCTGACGAGAATCTGCATGCAATTGTGCAATCATGTCATCAACATAGATTTTCTGTGAACGTTTGGGCAGGCGTTGTTGGTGATGTCTTGATTGGGCCCCATGTTCTTCCACCTACGCTCAGTGGAGCACGTTATCATGATTTCATATGAGATACTCTACCTGTGCTGCTAAAACATGTGCCTTTACAAGTACGACACAACATGTGGTTCATGCACGATGGAGCTCCTGCACATTTCAGTCGAAGTGTTCGTACGCTTCTCAACAACAGATTCGGTGACCGATGGATTGGTAGAGGTCGACCAATTCCATGGCCTCCACGCTCTCCTGACCTCAACCCCCTTAACTTTCATTTATGGGGGCATTTGAAAGCTCTTGTCTACGCAACCCCGGTACCAAATGTAGAGACTCTTCGTGCTTGTATTGTGGACAGCTGTGATACAATACGGCATTCTCCAGGGCTGCATCAGTGCATCAGGGATTCTACATCTACATCGATACTCCGCAAGCCACCCAACGGTGTGTGGCGGAGGGCACTTTACGTGCCACTGTCATTACCTCCCTTTCCTGTTCCAGTCGCGTATGGTTCGCTGGAAGAACGACTGTCTGAAAGCCTCCGTGCGCGCTCTAATCTCTCTAATTTTACATTCGTGATCTCTTCGGGAGGTATAAGTAGGGGGAAGCAATATATTCGATACCTCATCCAGAAACGCACCCTCTCGAAACCTGGCGAGCAAGCTACACCGCGATGCAGAGCGCCTCTCTTGCAGAGTCTGCCACTTGAGTTTATTAAACATCTCCGTAACGCTATCACGGTTACCAAATAACCCGGTGACGAAACCCGCCGCTCTTCTTTGGATCTTCTCTATCTCCTCCGTCAACCCGACCTGGTACGGATCCCACACTGATGAGCAATACTCAAGTATAGGTCGAACGAGTGTTTTGTAAGCCACCTCCTTTGTTGATGGACTACATTTTCTAAGCACTCTCCCAATGAATCTCAACCTGGTACCCGCCTTACCAACAATTAATTTTATATGATCATTCCACTTCAAATCGTTCCGCACGCATACTCCCAGATATTTTACAGTCGTAACTGCTACCAGTGTTTGTTCCGCTATCATATAATCATACAATAAAGGATCCTTCTTTCTATGTATTCGCAATCCATTACATTTGTCTATGTTAAGGGTCAGTTGCCACTCCCTGCACCAAGTGCCTATCCGCTGCAGATCTTCCTGCATTTCGCTACAATTTTCTAATGCTGCAACTTCTCTGTATACTACAGCATCATCCGCGAAAAGCCGCATGGAACTTCCGACACTATCTACTAAGTCATTTATATATATTGTGAAAAGCAATGGTCCCATAACACTCCCCTGTGGCACGCCAGAGGTTACTTTAACGTCTGTAGACGTCTCTCCATTGATAACAACATGCTGTGTTCTGTTTGCTAAAAACTCTTCAATCCAGCCACACAGCTGGTCTGATATTCCGTAGGCTCTTACTTTGTTTATCAGGCGACAGTGCGGAACTGTATCGAACGCCTTCCGGAAGTCAAGAAAAATAGCATCTACCTGGGAGCCTGTATCTAATATTTTCTGGGTCTCATGAACAAATAAGGCGAGTTGGGTCTCACACGATCGCTGTTTCCGGAATCCATGTTGATTCCTACATAGTAGATTCTGGGTTTCCAGAAATGACATGATACGCGAGCAAAAAACATGTTCTAAAATTCTACAAGAGATCGACGTAAGAGATATAGGTCTATAGTTTTGCGCATCTGCTCGACGACCCTTCTTGAAGACTGGGACTATCTGTGCTCTTTTCCAATCATTTGGAACCTTCCGTTCCTCTAGAGACTTGCGGTACACGGCTGTTAGAAGGGGGGCAAGTTCTTTCGCGTACTCTGTGTAGAATCGAATTGGTATCCCGTCAGGTCCAGTGGACTTTCCTCTATTGAGTGATTCCAGTTGCTTTTCTATTCCTTGGACACTTATTTCGATGTCAGCCATTTTTTCGTTTGTGCGAGGATTTAGAGAAGGAACTGCAGCGCGGTCTTCCTCTGTGAAACAGCTTTGGAAAAAGTTGTTTAGCATTTCAGCTTTACGCATGTCATCCTCTATTTCAATGCCATCATCATCCCGTAGTGTCTGGATATGCTGTTTCGAGCCACTTACTGATTTAACGTAAGACCAGAACTTCCTAGGATTTTCTGTCAAGTCGGTACATAGAATTTTACTTTCGAATTCAATGAACGCTTCACGCATAGCCCTCCTTACGCTAACTTTGACATCGTTTAGCTTCTGTTTGTCTGAGAGGTTTTGGCTGTGTTTAAACTTGGAGTGGAGCTCTCTTTGCTTTCGCAGTAGTTTCCTAACTTTGTTGTTGTACCACGGTGGGTTTTTCCCGTCCCTCACAGTTTTACTCGGCACGTACCTGTCTAAAACGCATTTTACGATTGCCTTGAACTTTTTCCATAAACACTCAACATTGTCAGTGTCAGAACAGAAATTTTCATTTTGATCTGTTAGGTAGTCTGAAATCTATTACTCTTGCTAAACAGATAAACCTTCCTCCCTTTTTTTATATTCCTATTAACTTCCATATTCAGGGATGCTGCAACGGCCTTATGATCACTGCTTCCCTGTTCTGTACATACAGAGTCGAAAAGTTCGGGTCTGTTTGTTATCAGTAGGTCCAAGATGTTATCTCCACGAGTCGGTTCTCTGTTTAATTGCTCGAGGTAATTTTCGGATAGTGCACTCAGTATAATGTCAATTCCATGCGATGGAGGGTGGATGCATGTATCCTCGCTAACGGAGGACATTTTGAACATTTCCTGTAACAAAGTGTTTGAAGTCACGCTGGTACGTTCTGTTGCTGTGTGTTTCCATTCCATGATTAATGTGATTTGAAGAGAAGTAATAAAATGGAAAGTAAGCGTTTCCGGACACATGTCCACATAACATATTTTCTTTCTTTGTGTGTGAGGAATGTTTCCTGAAAGTTTGGCCGTACCTTTTTGTAACACTCTATATTATATATAATAGAGGGAAACATTCCATGTGCCGCAGTCCCTCAGCCACATACTCCCGACGATCAAGTACCACGGTCATGGAACCCTCGTCCGCCGGAAGAATGACGATGGATCGGTCAGCCTTCAGATCATGGATAGTCTGGGCTTCAGCTGTGGTGATGTTGGGAGTAGGATTAAGGTTTTTCAAGAAGGATTGAGAGGCAAGGCTGGAAGTGAGAAAGTCCTGGAAGTTTTGTGATCGTGAGGAAGAGGAGGTGAGTCTCACTATGACGGAGGATGGAACTGTTCCAGGCAGGGTTCAGTTTGGATAGTGTCTTGGGGAGTTGGATCATTAGGAGTAGGATTAGGATTATTTTTCTTCGTGGCAAAGTGATACTTCCAGAAGAGATATGTATGGGTGTGGGTGTGCGCGCTGAGTAGAAACAAGTCAGTATTATTATAACCAAGTGCAATGATTTTCCTGGTTATTTATTTTTAATAATAATATTATCAATACGTGCAATATTTTTATGTACTGGTTACAATCAAAACAATAAATAGGTATGAGTTGGTTGGCTGTGGGGATGGTGTAAACCTGATTTTTAAAAAAATGCTTGTGACCCTTCTATTGTAATGATAAATTTGTGTCAGTATTTAATGTGTTTCCTTTATGTCCAAAGTCAGTTTCCGTAATCAAAATGATAAGTAAGAAAGTAATTTTAGTCTTAGGTTTGCTTTCCAGCCTTGGTCATGATCTAATCTGAGCTCTTTCAGTAACCTTTTAATGTCAAAACAATTGCAGACATTACCTTCTTGCTTATCGAATGCTGACAAAGGAACATTTCTTTACCTAAAGGATGTTATGGTGGTATGTTCATAAAACAGATTCTGTTCTTGTAAAGTGGAACTAAGAAGTTCAGCTTGCTGCTTCGAGATGCCTAAGTTGCCAGATTAAATGGGCTTCCTTAGAGTTTTCAGGTTCCTAAGTTGGATCAAAGTTATTATAAGAAGCATCCTAAATTGAATCTCTGTCATCACTCCATCCTGTGACTTTAGTATCTTCCCATTGTAATGGATGTGCTTGTGTTGTGGAACTTGTCTAATGGCACATTAAAATAGATAATTTTATTCTTTTGGTTTTTGGAATATCCTTCAGTGCTCATTGTGTAAAAGTAACGGTCATCAAAATGGTTAATTGACTCGCACCAAAACATAGGTGCAGCAAAATGGCATCGAATTCTGTTACCATTCATGCACCTTATTAGAGTTTGTCACATGTACACAACAAACTTGTGGAGTTCACTGTTTATATTGATTATGTAATCCTTACTGAGAATATAAGAAATATACTTTTCACACGTCTTTTCATATCTTTTCTTATTGGCTTTTCAAAACAGAATAATGACAAATATAATGAAATGTATTCAGTGATCTTTTGGACGGTTTTTTATTTGAGAACTTGAGAACTAACACAATTCTCATTAACCACTGAACTGAATTCGCAAATTTTGCTGAGCCAACAGGTGACGAAACATCTCTTATTTCCACCACCGATGACTCATTAGTGTTGCTAACTGCACTACTAAAAATTTCCAATCTGAAGTACAGAATAAATCCAGTGATGCTGAAAACAAAACAAAACAGAACAAAAAGCACGTATGGTATGACTGTCTTAGTAATTTATGTTTTAGTAGTTACTACAATAGGGAAGCAACAATGGTATTTTGTTTCATGTTACAAAATAATTATTGACCCGTATTATTCCTAACAGTTACTAGATAATACTGAAAAATTCCTCTGTTTCAGATATTTCTAAGTAATTTTCAAATTTTATGTTCTGTTTGCAGTTGGAACACTTAGCCGGCTACAGCTTCAGTTCAAGATCAGAATCTAGGACCACACGCGGAAAAAGGCCTCCATCTCCACCGCCGGCGAGCAAGTCACTGAAATTTTCACCCAAGCGCCCATCCCTGGATGACCGCATTGAGATGGAACTGGGTGTTCGCAAGGCAGCACCACCACCACCGCAGCAGCAGCAGCAGCAGCAACAGCAGCAGCAGCAGCAGCAGCAGCAGCCGCCGCAGCAGCAGCCACAGCAGCCGCCACCACCTCCACCACCGCAGTCACCGGCCCCTGTCCCACAGTTTCATCAACAACAGGGACCATACAATTTCCCATTCCCGCCCAACTACTATGGCCCCCACACTCCTCAAATTCCCAGTCCGGCTCCTCTGTTCCAGCAAGGCTTCAACCCTCTGCAGTGCCAGGGGCGTCCTCAGTTCACCTGTCCCCCGCCACCCATCGTGCGCTACACCACACCGCCACCGCCTATCCAGAATAAGAGGCCGCCATTGCTGCCTACTCCTACGCACTTCCGGCCACGGATGGAGATGTGGGACACGAGCCCAGAGGCCATGGCGGCCATTATGAGGGGCACGCCTCCTCCACCTCCACCACCTGCACAACCCCCACCTCCTATACAACCCCCACCTCCCGTACAACCTCCACCTCCAGTACAACCCCCACCTATGCAACCCCCACCTCCGGCACAACCTCCTCCTCCTGTACAACCCCCGCAGACACCTCCACAGCAGCACTTTCACAATTCGCGAGTTGTTCAGGTGAGGAAATCTTCTGTATTAACTTTAGCAATATTATGCCTCTTGTTCTCGATGATTATTTTGTACATCTTGAATTTTGTTAATATCTTTGAACTGCTTTATTCTTATTTGGCAGTATTGTTGAAGCTTTTTGATCATAAATTATTTATTATCTGTTTGTTAAAATTATTAATTATCATTGTTCAGCCTTCTGTTTCCAATGTTATAACTTGGTCAGCGGTGATATCCACAGTTTTCAATGAGAACAGATACCAAATGAATATTCATATTTCCCATTAATTTTGCCTCAAATATGTGTATCACATATACAGTATGAGTTCTAAATCCACCATCATGCTTGTTTACTGAGAGTTTTGGTGTAAGAACACCTTAGTGGCAAGTGGTCCATTATAGAGTAATTTGTTCAGTTTAAGGGCTCTGCTCAGGGTAGTCAGCTATTTATTTAAGGCCTTATCATGATTTTAATTTGTTCAGTTTAAGCACTCTTCATGTAGTAATTTGTTCAATTTTAATGCTTAAGGGTATAGTTTCAGGAGAGGTACAGCTGAGTTGTCAAGTCTGTTTTATGTATTTTCTACTCTTCAATTTTTTAGAATTCCAGAAATTTTTTGTCGTTTTAGTATTCAGTTAAAGTTTTGTAATTTTGTGTGGTAAGAACCTATACTGTATCCCGCCACTGCAGAATAATACTGCAGCATTAAAACATGAACGAGAGAAAAAAATTTAAAATAAAACTTAAATTGCAAAGGAAATGCACCATATAAAATAACACAGTGCACATACAAGTATCTGCCAACAGCAAAATGTGTCAAAGGCTTTAGGAAGACTGTGCAATGCTACATAACAACAAATTGCCTCCCATGAGCATGATGTCACAACTCTTTACATTAGATTCACTTAAGCAGTTCCGAGCAGGCTCATGCACACGTGCAGTTGAGTTGCATGTGAGTAATACCTTCTCCTGTTTCTATATACAGAAATGTGGCTGTTGGCTGTGTAAGCAGCAGTAGCAGCAACCAGCCACATGGGGTATCCGGAAAAATTTTACTGGCACGCCCAAGCTGCCAGATTCACATGTGCGCAACAGGCCTGGATCTAGTGGAGGGGGACAGCAAACCATGGTATCTGAACCAGGCGGCAATTTTGGGGCGAGGGGGCAAATTCATATTCTTGAGGGGAAAAAAAACCTTCTTTTACAAAGCACCTAGCATCCAGCGCATGTCGGTCTATCGATTATTCATATGAATATAATAGAGGGAAACATTCCACGTGGGAAAAATTTATCAAAAAACAAAGATGATGTGACTTACCATACGAAAGTGCTGGCAGGTCGAAAGACACACAAACATAACACAAAATTCAAGCTTTCGCAACAAACTGTTGCCTCATCAGGAAAGAGGGAAGGAGAGGGAAAGACGAAAGGATGTGGGTTTTAAGGGAGAGGGTAAGGAGTCATTCCAATCCCGGGAGCGGAAAGACTTACCTTAGGGGGAAAAAAGGACGGGTATACACTCGCGCACACACACACACACACACACACACACACACACACACACATATCCATCCACACATATACAGACATAAGCAGACATATTTGTTTGTGTGTCTTTCGACCAGCCAGCGCTTTCGTTTGGTAAGTCACATCATCTTTGTTTTTTGATAGATTATTCATATGATTTTGAAATGCACCCCTGCTGGTTTTTGGACATTTTTGAACACATTCTAAATTGATTTCCAAATGAATTATAAGTTTATTTTTGAATACGTGCATAGTGCATGTGATGTCTCTGCCAGGGGAATCCTCGTCGCATCTAGACATGAACTTCCTGCAGACAAAACCGACGGCTCTATACAAACTGAGCGGAATAAAGCCGAACTGGTGAATGCCACCTGCTGCTTGTTTATGTGGTTGATTCGGTTTACAAAAGTTCAGCGTAGTTATAATTTCTAACAAAATCCATAGATTCAGACTACCAGAGTGGAAATAAATGACTAACAGGAATAACAGGTAAGAAAGATTATGTATTATTTTCTCGGTGTATTCAAGAAGGGAATTCTGACAGGAAATTTTTGGCCAGATCGCTACATTAGACAGGGCCAGTTGTAGTCCCCAGCTAGCAGCCGCTTAAGTTCCATTCTGGGAGTAGCATGGAAAATGCATTGTACAAACATGTAATAATGCCTAACAGGAGAATAATCGCTGGGTAACTAAACCGGTTATTGTGGCAGGGTTAGTAAAGTTAAATGGAGAATGAGTTTTGGCAGTAGTAGGAATAGTTACAGAATTAGTGATGACAGGATTGTTTGTTAGAACGAGGAAGGAGAAGAAACGGGGACATCACACAAATTATGGAAGAGTATGACGATTCCAAATTTATACAAAAATTTCGTTCTACTACTCTTCAGTCTCATGCATGAGAAACTGGAGCATATGAATGAAATGTGGAACTATTTCCAAACATAATGCTTTTTGACTGAAGTAGGCCAAATAGGTATTTCAAATTGGTATGTATGTGAATTATATTGTCATACTATAAAAATTATCATTATTGCCGAAACAGTCTCGCTTGTTTGGTGTGTGTTGCAATTGCTGCAATATTAGAAATGCCTATTTTGTTTTATCCAGGACACAGTGACAAAATAGACGTAGTCAGATCAAGAAACCACACCAGTCTTGGTACTATTTGTATTAACAGCTTTTCCAGTATTAGACGACATTTCGATTTTTCATGTAGCAAAACGTTTGACAAACTTTTTTTAATCTTTCGCAGAAAGGAAAGCATGCCATATAAAGCTGTAGCAAGATTAGAGAGAAAAATCGCGAGGACCAAAGGTTTGAAGAAATGTGTACTGTCTTGCCTGTCTCTTGCCTTTACTGGTTTTAGGTATCCTATATTTACTTTTATGTCACACAGAAGAGCAAGTTATTGGCTAATAGGCAATAAAGAGTCCTCATTTTCTGAAGAGTTCTTAATTTCCGCTGTGTTGAAATAGTTTGATGGCATCCATTACAAAATATATACCTTTGAGTTCCATAGAGTGAAATACAGTGACGTGCAGTATAAGAATGTTGTTTGAAGAGGCATGGCACTTAAGACCAAATAACATCTCTTACATTTCCTCTAAGATATATGTTTTGTGTATCAGACTCATCTGAAAGATGTGCACTACAAAATGAACTTATTTTTGAAACGTCTTCCCTATCTCTCTCTCTCTCTCTCTCTCTCTCTCTCTCTCTCTCTCTCTCTCTTCTCTTTATTTTTTTAATTTTAAACGTTTTGATGCACAGAGCAGTCTGAGTTATAGTGGAAAGGGGGGGGGAGTATAGTCTCCATGTGACCCGTGTTTACATTTAGTGATTTTTCTGTTTCCTCTTTGTTTACTGCTCTCACATCAAATGAAAACAAAACAGATTTCTGTGGCTCGGAGCTATCAAGTGAATTAAAATACATTCACATAATTACAGAAGGCTAAAATGTGTTACTAGTTTCAGATTTTATTTTATTTCTACCTTTATGACAGTCAAGCATTAATTAACTTGCAGAACAATGAAGTTATTTTTGTCGGTTTGCTAAAGAAATTTGGCTTTTATCAAGCTTTCCTGCTTACACAGTAAATTTATTTGAAATGAGGTGTTTAATTTCACACTATTGGCTAGTTTCAACTGTTCGCTGCATTTTGAGTCCACTTTTTCATCTTCTAACACATATGGAATTATGCCATAATAAATAACCAAACATGGGATAATACAGTACTGGTACTCAAGAAAATTTACGTCCCAAAAATCACACTGAAAATCTTAATATTAGGTCGAGGCATACGAATGTGCACTTTAAGGCGAATTTGCATTTCATTATGGTTCGTGAAATTCCGACGCTCTTGGAGTATCCTCTGATGTGTTGTTTCTTTTATGACATAATGTAAGTAAGATCTTTCAGTGTTTTACACGTAAGAACATACGGGCTTCCTATGTCACCGTAGCTGCACAAGCGCGGTGACGCCTCTAATCTGGTGCTCTCTGGCAACTGCTGAAATGAATCTATTTCTAACAGGTGGTGGGGAAATATTGCGAATTGTGCTTCGAAAAGCGTTATTTTCAAAGTAAATTTCCTTTTACGCAAGATGGACTATGTGCGAGAATGTACAATGAATTTCTTAAATCGCAGAGCGTTTGCTCTCATTTAAAAATCAACTCTTTGATGATGAGCAATTTAGAAGAATTTCAAGCCCAGAAGATCAATATTGTTTTTCTGGTTGTTCTGCTGAGGTGGTGTTTCCATTTTGTGCACAATATTTTGATGACTTACTGAGCCATCTTCTTCAGGTGCTACTAGTTTTGCTGTAAAGTGTACTCATTGCCTGGATTCAAACCAGACTTAGAACTATTGTCGGTCTCATGCTGCTATTTATAGCCGAGTGCCATTCCTGACACCCACCACACCTTTTGATGCTCTTTTGTTTTTCAGAGCTAGTCCTGATATTCTGTGAAATGTGTAGCAGTTGAGACTGAGACTGAGGAAGAGAATCCAAAAATCACTTATCTACCTTCCAGACTCCTTGTGATCTATGACACCGAGCGTATTTTATTCCCTTCAGCTAAGAGAAAAAGTATTCCTTCTAGACAATGTATGTGAAAATTTCGTATGTACCACATTCCATGCGAATGTGGCATGTCTTACACGGGATAAACTACCGAAACAGTCAAAAAGATATGCACAGAACATCAACAAAATACCCAAGTAACCAAGTAAATGAACTGTTGCCTAGCACTGACTGGAATATATCGTGGTGCAAATGCAAAGTTTCTGAGACAGTGTAATTAAAGAGGCTATCGAAATAAAGATGTCTGAAAACCTAATAAACAGGGACAGATGGTTCAATTTAAATAATGTAATCCAGCACTAGAGTTATTAAAATCTCATTAACCATCAGATCCACTAGAGTTGGGAAACACTGAGAGAACTAGAATTTCAAAAAGAGTATCAGTGCAAGCTCCGAAAAACAAGAGCATAAGGCATCAAACTCTGCTATAAATAGTGGCTCGAAATCGACAGTAGTTCAGTCTGGTTGGAACTCAGGCAGCGAGTACATGTAACTGCGAAACTGGTAGTGCCTGAAGAAGATGGTTAGGTCGGTTGTCAAAATATTGCACATAAAATCGAAACAAGTCTGCAGAAGACATGGAAGCACATTATTAATTAACCAACACAATTGCCTTTCTTGTAACTTTGTTCACTACGGAGGTTTGAAAAGCAGTACAAAAAAAAAAAAAAAAAACATTCCATATTTTTTTACTTAGTAATCCCTTCCTCTACCTGAGACCTGTTCAGGAACACATCACAAAGTACTATTCATATAAACATGATGGTGAAAACACAACATAAAATTGTCTTTAACTCTTGTGTACTGGAACGCAGTACAGAAGTATGCAAAGCAATGTAACTCTCCCACCTGTTGGAGTTGACACTAAACAAAACAATAATGTTTTCTTATTTACAATAAGGGTACATGTAGTTTAGCACTATAGTACTTTTAAATGATATGTTGTGTAAAGTTACGGCAACCCTTGACCAGAAATTGCGTCAGCATTACCTATATTTTGTTGTGGTTGAAGATAATCTCAATGTGACTCAAGCTGCAGAACTTCACAGAAAGAGATATGCTGATAACCACCCACCTTTTTACAATTTCTGTTGCACTAACTTGTCTTCTCCATAGTTGAGTAGCATTTGTACACTCACTTCACTGGTGTACATTGTACTTGCACAACCTTCAACTGAAGACAGTTGACTGAGTGACTGGTATGAATTTTCCTTCTGTTTCCATTCATTTACCATCAACTCCAGTGAGTGGACACATTAAGTTACCCCTCATTTTTTTCATTGTATGCTAGTACGGGAGAGCTGAAGTCAGTTTTGTGTTACTTTTTTTATTACATCATGTTTACATGAATGGCACCCTCTGTTAAGTTTTTGAGCAAGTCTTGAAGAGAGGAAGTCGATTACTGAATAAATAGTACAGGAGGCTATTTAATAAAGAATAACAGGATGCTATTTCATGCATGCCAACTGTTCCAGATTATACATGATCGTTACAGATTTATCACCTTAATTAGAGTTAAGAGGAGTTACTAAAAATTATGGAAATAGACATTTTACTGTTTGATGTTAAAAAAATAATTGGAAAAGTTACTGTTTGCATTTTGCTAAACATATGCTACTAAAATGTTTTATAGATTGTAATGATTTCCTTCCTCAGTACACAGTAAATCTGTCTACGATTGATTTTGTCACTGTGGTGTACTAAAGGTGCATTTACACTGAGTTCAAAAAGTGTTCCCAACATTGTGAATTTTAAAATTTTCCCGGCGAATTGACTGTTCAAATGAATTTCGGGCTTGCAGCCGGTCGTCATTCAATACTTCGCACGATATTTCAACTGGGCACCTGCCAGTCATCTTCAGGTGAGCTGTCGCAGACTGGTGAAAACGTCCTCCGTTCCGCAATATATAGCTTCCTGTAACTATCCTGCGCATGCATCGAAAACTTGATAGATGAACCACACTGCCTGCTGGCAGTGCCCTCGCTGGTGGAATAGCGGAACTCAGTCGCCCTCTGCGTTGCTGTTTGCCACGGCCGTCGACACACTCTGTCGTCTTCAATTTGAGCAAATCGTAGAGATGATGGGATTCCATGCACTGTCCAGCTGGTAGCCGCTGTCACGGTTTAACAGATTTTCCGCCAGGCGTATTTCTACGGATTCTTTAATAATGGAGTCCCAGAAAGACGTTGCAGTGGAGTAAACCATTGTTTTCTCATACTCCATTGAATGTCCAGTAGAAATACAATGTTCAGCAATAGCGGACTTGCTTGGCTGCAAAAGGCGGGTATAACGTTGATGTTCAGTGCAACGTTCTTTCACGGTGCGTGTGGTTTGACCTATGTACGCCATACCGCATTGGACGGTATCTTGTAAATCCCGGCCTTTCATAGTAACAGATTGTCCTTAACTGATCCCACAAGGTCCCCAATCTTCAATGGTGGGCGGAATGTAACGAATGTTCCCAACATTGTTTGTGACTAATACTGGATGACAATGTTCGCAGTGTGTTGGCAACACAAAATCCGGTTCCATGGGTATGTCAGTACAAATCAGATTAACATTACTCCTGGCCTGCTAGTGCTAAATGCTGCTACCCAGTGCTAGTGTTTATTTTTGTTCTGTAGTGTAGCATGCTGTTTTTATGTGTGTTCTTTTACAAGTGGACAAGAAGCAAAATTTACGAGTTTTGTCACTCTCTTTGAAACAAAAAAATATCTCTGGAATCTTCAACAGGATTCGTTACCTGACTCTGAAAAAAGTTTTTGTCATCAAGTTCAGTGAGCTGCCACCTTCGGAAAGAACAGTAAAGGGGGTGGGGGGGGGGGGGGGGGGGGGGGGTTAATTGTGATACTTTCTATGTGGCAGATATGAATGTCTATATGAGGCAGCAGTCAGTAGTAAATATGGATTTGTCAGAGGGAACATCAGATGCCAATTGCAGATTCTCCTGTCACATTCACTGGAAGTGAGTCTGAAGAAGTGTTCTCTAATGAAAATGATAATTGGATTAATTTTAGTATGAACATAAAAATAAATATATCTCTGGAATGTTTGGACTTACAGTTATTGAAATATTGTACAGAAGCTTTGATTCCCTAAAAAAAAAAAGTGCTGTGTTACTTTGCACCAACAGCAGTGCCAGATAAAAAAATTAAGTCTCTCGTTTCCCAATACCGCAGCAACAGCAGTAACAACAGGATTCTGAAAAAAGTTTTTGTCATCGAGTTCAGTGAGCTGCCACCTTCGGAAAGAACAGAAAAGGGGGGGGGGGGGGGTAATTGTGATACTTTCTATGTGGCAGATATGAATGTCTATATGAGACAGCAGTCAGTAGTAAATGTGGATGTGTCAGAGGGAACATCAGATGCCAATTGCAGATTCTCCTGTCACATTCACTGGAAGTGAGTCTGAAGAAGTGTTCTCTAATGAAAATGATAATTGGATTAATTTTAGTATGAACATAAAAATAAATATATCTTCTTTATTTAGGGTTAGAAAATCTCTAAAATATACCATTTAAGGGTCTATATCAGGCTTAGCTTGTAATTTTTAAAATTTTCTGCCTGGAAACTGGATGCCCCTTCATATTTGTCATGTGATTACTGACAATCTATTCTCAAGTTTGACAGCTGTGCTACTTACAAATAATGCACCGCTTTTCATATCTTTGAAATAAAGCTACAAAATAGGAAATCATGTTGATTAATGTTCCCTTGGTAGTTAAACAATATTTGCTTAACAGATTTGCTTTTGCACAAAATATTACTTGTGGTGCTCAAGGTAAGTGAGGCAACCTGTATTAGTGTTGACAGCAAATTGTCTCCAAACAGAAATTTGAGGTTATGAGTAGGGCTTGAATTTTAATGACCTAAAAAAATTAAAAAAGCAAACTATGCAAGTATTGGTGGGCTAAAACATATGTAAATATGATTTTTAAAAATAAAACATGACTTTATACAAGTTTATTTAAAAACATTATTGTTGATTTTTTTATATACTGTGTCAAACAAAATTCACTTGTTAACAAGTTGTGAGTATAGTGCTTACTTTTTGCAGTGTTTGGAACCAGCTAGCACTTACTTTTGAGATATCTGCTGGAGGCTGAAAGGGTGGGGGGGGGGGGGGGACACAGAAAGTATGGTAAAAACACCACCACTTATCCAGACTATAAAACTGTGTTTTTTCTGCTGCACGCCAGTTGCGTAAAGTATGCCAAATTGGTTAACACACACTGTCAATCTTCAGTTTCTGCAGAGTTGCACTGGATCATAAGGTGCATTTTCTGGTTTTCCTTATTCGAAGAGCTACAATTATCACTGCTGAGGATAATTTTTTATAAGAAAAAACTCCTGCCTACATTCAGGATGCCACAGAAGTGTATTTGAAGGTGGAGAGGTCACTGCAGGCCAGCTTTGGTTCATTGCTTTCAATGTTGTGGCAATCCCAGAATGACTGTCACTAATTTTGCATATTGTCCAATATCCAGAATTCCACTGAACATTTTTCAATATGTTGTTCACTTTGTCAGCCTTATAACCACAAGCTCAGCCCAAATCTTTCTGCACATGTTACACAATATACAGGGCACCACACAGCTGTGTTCCTGCAGTTTCTAGTCACATGATGGTTTTTGATGTCATTGAAAAGTTGGCATTGGCGTTGATTTGTGCAAGATTTACGGTCGAGTTACCTGTAAACATCTTTGTACCAGCAGCTTCTAGTCATGTGATGGTTTTTAATGTCATTGAAAAGTTGGCTTTGATTTGCACAAGATTTACAGTAGAGGAACCTGTAAACACCTCTTCATTCATTGCTGTCAAGCTCATAAAAGATGGTCTTTATTTTAGTGTAGTTGGTGCAGTTATACTCCCATCATAAGCAAGAAACCCATCATGTAAGAATAGGTTGTGGGGGGAGGAACAGTGAAGGTGCTTATTCTTTGAATTTCTACACCCATATCAAAACTTTCACACAGATTTTCTTGCAACAAGAAATTAATTTGTCCCCGTCAGGGTAACTTGATCACATCTCTTTTGCAATTCTGTGTAACACATGGGCAAGACAAGTGATGTACTTCATACTGAGATAGAGTGTCTGAAGCCCCTTGGCTTCTTTAGTCATGTATGAAGCATCATCTGTTAGTCGCAGCAAACATTGTCTCTTCTCACACCATCTGGCCACATTAGTGTTATAGAGTTGTCAAACACAACATCAGTTGTTGATTTGTTTACTCTCTTGAGAGCTTCACATATTAGGAGAAACATTTCTCCAGGCATGTCAGCTGTTTGAACACCAACAATGTCATTCAGAACATAACCCTCACCCATATCAGTGGTTTCATCTATGAACATCCAGACTGTTTTTGGTCAGTAACACAAATTTATATTTTGTTGGGCATCTTGTCACAGGCCACAGATAAATAGCTCTTTCTTAATATAGATTCATCCAGAACTGAATGTGTTGTGTACTTCTCCCAGAACTATCTGAGCCATGTATTCTTCAGATTCTGTAATAGGATGATGCAAGACACCATCATCTCACACAAGTCCTTGAAGAGTGCTTGCACGGTTGAAGATGGCCCTGGTTGCTCAAATAACAGTGTTTGTCTGTTGTCATCTTTAGCACTTCTCACAACTGCTGTGTTTGGTGATATTACAGTGTTTTTGCATGTTAAAGTGCTTTTCTCCACCAACTTTAACTTCAAATAATTTAAAAAATAATATTTCTCTGTCAGTGTGTAAGAACTTCTCTCCAAAATCACAAACAAAACCTCACAACTTCAAGCTGTTGGAGCACTTTATTTTTGACATGTTGTACCAGACTTGAATTTGTATTCAAACTGAAGAGTGTGACCACATGTGTAAGGTTTATGATGTCAGAAGTAGGGATGAGAAAAAGCTACTGGTTAAAACTGATACTGGCATTTTATTTCTGAATAACTGGTATTTTTTGGTTTTTGTGCTTTTCACTAATAACTGAGTTAAAAAAACAGTAGCCATAACAGCAGTGCTAAAAGTTTTCATTTTTAAATGAAGCTTTTTTAAAGAAGGAGTAATTTTTATTTGAAAAATTTGTATTGCTTTGAAATATTGCATTATTAAATAAAATAGGAAAAGCAGTCTGTGTCGTTAAAATAACAATGACAGCAGAAACGAGCAACACACACGCAGCATAAGACTTGGTATAGCATTTCTGGGACATCTATTTGATGGCACATATGTACATGCTTGTAGCCCTTGAAAACAGACAAATCAATACGAAAAACAGAGCTCTTCACCCTCTGCTTTCACCTTTTAGCACTGACTATTCACAATGTTAAAAAAGGGTATGATCCCCAATTAAAACATAATTTTTTAGCAGAGTTCCAAAAAATTAGGATTAATAGGAGAATACTTGTGATTTTTTGTGGTATTCGACCACATACCACTTTTCTCAAAAAGTAGCAAATGGTAGACAGATTCAGTTTTCCTTTATTTGCCTGATTAGTTTAATATTTTGATTCTGTATATCTTGAAACTGAATGAGTCAAAATTTTTAAACCTTTTTTCGATTTCTACATTTATTACTGGAAATCGTAAGAATAAAAAACTGAGAATCATTTATTTCAGAAACCAATTATTTTGAGTAGTTTTAGTAGTCCAGTTAAACTGGTATTGAAAAATCCATGTAGCCAAAACTGGTTGTAAATACATAAAACCATGACCAGACACTTTGTTGAAATAATTATTTATTCCATGAGCCACTTTACAGGCTCGTCTTCAGATGGTGTACAGGTAGTTACATAGCTATTTCAAAGCCTAATGTTGGGTGCTGGCTTTGTGACAAGAAGATAGCACAAGCTTTAATGTAGTATGTTGAGTATTGTTTATATGCCAATTTTGATCCAAAATTTAGTTTTGTACTTATTGTGACAGTATGGGTGGCTTTTGTTGTTAATATCAATCTGTCTACTTCCATTGTGATGGCCAGTTGATACCACATCACTCTCATTTTCAGAATATGTCATATACACTGTAATAATGGACCTTTGCCAGCATTCAGTGTGTGCTATACAACTGTTACTTGTTACAAAACTCTTCACACAGAGATATGACATAGGCCTACGTTCCTCAGAGATATTATTTGTTTTTGTTTTCATGTATTAAGGTCGATGTATGTGGAAGTCCTTAAATCAAAACTGGCCTTAACATGAAAGCCAAAATAAAATAAATAAATAAATTAGTACAAGAACAAAACCTCAAAGGATCTGATGTCTTAATTCCATTCATATATTAAAATATAATACAGTCAGTTTATGAATAAATACTTTAATCAAGACTGGCATTAACAAGAATATCCAGGAATAAAATAATACAGAGTTATAATATTTGCAGTGCAGTGCAGCTGTTTGTATAATCATGAATCTTATATTTAAAATTTAAAAAGAAAAACTGTTGAATTATTTCTGTTATATTAACATGATCTAAAACATTAGTAAGAGCAGATTCTGTTTATTTCAGCTAAAGGTAATATGTGTAAAAGTACTGATTTATTTTAGCAGTAGAGGGGTTTGACATTTAGACATACAGTACAGCATTTTTTTGTGGTAGGATATTTACATTGACACCAAAGTAGTTAAAATGTAAAGAGGAGGAGGATTTGAGGAGGGGTGGGGGAGGGCAGTGTTGGTTGGTTGATTGATTAACTGATTTGAACTAGAAAACCTTTGAAATTCTGAAGGAAAAATTACCATTAGCTGGAATAAACAGAACTGCCTTTACTAATATTCCAGATCATGTTAATGTAACAACAGAAGTAAGTCAATAGTCCATTTGAAATTTTGTTCTTGTTTTTAAATTTTAAATATAAAATTCATGGTCATACAAACAGCTGCAGTTCATTGCGGATACTATAACTATGAATTTGGTAATTCTGGGCATCCATGTTAATGCTAATCTTGATTAAAGTAGTTGCTCATAAACTGACTGCACTATATGTTAATATAAGAGAAGAAATAAGACACCAAATGCTTGGAAGTTTGTTTTTGTACTAATTTATTTATTTATTTTATTTTGACTTTGAAATTAACACCAGTTTTGATTAAAGTATTTGCCCATACATTGACTTAAATACATACAAACAAAAACAAATAGAATCTTTGAGTAAAGTAGGCCTATGTCATACCTTTTTGTGAAGAGTTTTGTAACAAGTAACAGTTGTACAGCATATACTGGATGCTGGCAAAGTTTCGTTATCACAGTGTATATGAATAGATAGTCTGTAAAAACGGAGATGTGGTGGCAATTGGCCATCACATTGGTAGCAAACAGATGGTTATTAACACAGTAACTACAAAACTAAATTTTTGATCCATATTGGCTCATAAACAGTACTCGTAATGATGCATTAAAGCATGCTCCATCTTCTTGTCACAGAGCCAGCACTTAGCATTAAGCTTTGAAATAGCTGTGTAACTTCCTGTACAACATCTGAAAATGAGTCTGAAAAGGTTCAAAAACCGACTCCTGGAATAAATAACTATTTCAAAAAAGTGATTGGTTCCAGTTTCATGTATTTACATTGAACAAGCATTCACATGTTCTTACAGATCCATAATGGATAAGTTTAATCAAAATCGGTTCTTACAGCGATAACTGCCATATCTGATCAGAAGCCACCTCTGTGCGCTTCGAGAATGTTTTGTTCAACCTACACAACAATGTCTTACGTCAGTGAACTGACTAGCGTGTTAGGCTCCTTGTCGGCCATAATCCTGATAAATAAAGCTTTGTAGTAATTGTTGTGTGTATTTTTGACAATATCAGCTTTTTACTTTTGTTAGTCAGGGTATGAAGTATGTTGGGTTACTGCAACCGTTTGGGTCAATCCATACCAAGTGGTCGAGCACTGGTTGCTTAACCATCTCAGAAAAATTTTATATCTGCTGGGTGAATTCCCCAATGTTTAGTAGTCACAAAAATATTTTTTTAAAAAAATTATTGTTTATTATTTTAAAATGGCAGCCATATTTGTTCCAGGCCGCATGTGTTTTTTCGTATTTGCAAGCATCTATATTTTTTACAATTATTCAGTAGTGGATTGTCCTGAGCCTTTCAGATAAAATGCATTCAGTTCATCACACTCTGGGCTACAAATTAACGTCATTATCACTTAACCAAATATATTCTTTAATATATTTTTAATAGTTCAAAGTTATCAGCCACAAATTAAAACAACTCAATTTTTGAACAGTAGTTTTCCAAAGAAAGATTAATTTCTCAGCTTTAATTCTTTTTTTTAATTACACTGTATAATATAGTTACTTTTTATGGAGTATCAATGGTAAGCAGCTTACATTTAAAAATTACGCTATTTTAAAAAATGGATTTTTTTTTTTAAAAATTTCCATTTTGTGGCCTGCAATATCTATGTTTGGGGACAATCTGAAAATTTCACAGTTAATAAACCTTTATGATATCAAACTTCAGTATAAATTTCAACTTTGAGATTCAATTAGAAGTTATGGAAAAAAGATTAAAAACACGAGTCAAAAATACGTTTTTTAACATCTCGAATATCTGGTATGCTAATTAAATAAAATATACCAATTGCATAATGTAACACACCACATTATGCTGGCTAATGATTATTTGTCGAAACAATCCTGTGGTAATTGTTTCAGCAGGCTAACAATTGCATTTGCAAGCCTGTACAAGTCTAATTGTTGTCTTCCCCCTTACACCAACAGTTGTCTACTCACACTTATTTAGCTAGAAGTTCTTGAAATGTGCAGTTGAAAAATGGTGTCTCAGTGTTCTGTTGGTGTTACTATTAATGAAGCATGTCATAAAAGTGTGAATGGAGTGTATCCTAAATGCACTACTTTAATCGAACATTACAGTGAAGAAGAAAAAGTATTGTTTTACTTATGAGTCAGCCCAAAGGTCAAATCAGCATGCGAGTACCATGAAATGAAATACTTAAAAAAAAAATTCATCACCTTTTCGGTCAGTCTTGCATGGAGCCTATTGAGAAACATAAGAAACCTATAACAAAAGGTCTGTGAGAAATAACATTTGATCATTATTCTAAAAATAAAAGACCTTTTGTCAATCTCATAACAGGAAAATCATTGTGTCCAATATGTGTCCAACAACCTCATATACATAATTTTGTGACTTATCAGCAACCATTAAAAAAGTAGACACAGCTTGTGAAATCCTGGGTATATTGCCTGCTAGTTATAATTAGAAAACTAAGTCAAGATAAAAGACCAAGTGCCTTGAATACAAAAATTGAGAAAGTGGCAGCTATAGTCAAAAAGAATTTGGAAGTTTCATTTCAAAATACAATTTGTACTAAAACAGATAGAAGTTCTAAAACTTCACCAACCGAATATGATGATTTGATAGAAAAACTAAATGCAGTACTTCAAAAAAAGAGGATAAAATTAAGATTATCAGTTTACTGCCAAATTCATGGAGTCGAGCAAAAGTTGGTGATGAATTTAATGTATCAGAACATGTTGTTAAGTTAACAAGGCAATTAGTAAAAGAACAGGGAATTTTACTAGCATTACAAAAGAAAAGTGCATCTAATTTTTTTGGATGAAAACACAATCAGTAAAGTTATTAAGTATTATGATGATAACAATAACAGCCATTTGATGTCTGGCAAAAAAGATTGTGTTTCTGTGAAAGAAAAAGGTTCTAGGATTCAAAGATCAAAAAGGTTAATGTTGTGTAATTTAAATGAATTATTCACTGAATTTAAAAAAGAAAATCCTGACATTAAAATTGGAAGATCAAATTTTGCGAGTTGACACCAAGATGGTGTATTGTTGCAGGGGCATCTGGCATCCATAATGTTTGTGTTTGTTTGTATCATCAGAACGTAAAGTTGATGATAGACGGGGCCAATCTTGTAGAGTTGACCATAAAGACCTTTTGGAAGTTATGGTATGCAGTATTGACAGTTACAATTGATATGATCAAGGGAAAATGTGAAGATTGTCCTGGCAAACAAGCCTTACATGACATGTGTAAAGAATCCGAAGAAGACGATTTGATGCCTGACAATAAAAAATACAAACAATGGGTGACACAGAACAGAACTGAAATGGTGACAGTCATAAAATCACGGGAAGAGTTTTCTGAAGTGTTGGTGGCTAACCTTGAAATCTGAAAATGCATCATTTTATTGCAAAAGTTCAAAGTAAATCTTTGAAAGACAAAAAGCAAACCTTGGCAGCTATGAATGCTTAGTTCTTGCTGACTTTTCAGAAAATTATTCCTTTGTTGTTCAAGATGAAGTACAAGGGCACCACTAGGTATACAAACAGGCCACAGTTCATCTATTTGTATTCTATTAAAAATATGAAGATAAACTAATGAGCCACAGCTTTTGTGTCATAAGTGACTACCTTGAACACAACACTACAGCAGAGCAAATTTTTCAACTAAAATTAACAAACTACATTAAACAGCACCACCTTTCCATAAAAAAACTGATTTACTTTTCGGATGGGGCAGCAAGTCGACATAAAAACAAAAAAATATTTTATTAACATCTCCTTTCATGAAGAAGATTTTGGGTTTGATTTAGAATGGCACTTTTTCTCTTCGTGCCGTGGGAAGAATGCTTGTGATGGTGTCGGGGGGTACAACAAAGCGAGCTGTCACAAAAGCAAGTCTCAAGTGGACCGATGACAATCATATCGTAACACCTCAAGAAATGTTTGAATTCTCTAAAAAACATATCAAAGGAATTACCTATGTTTTTGTACAATGTGAGGAAATACAAGAAGTCTATGACAGTGTCTTGAAGGAAAGGTACAACACTTGTCAGAAGATTAAAGGCACTCAATCTTTTCATTGTTTTGTACCCCATTCACACAGCTTAGTGAAGTGTAAGATCACATCAACTTTGCCCAATAGTGAACTTTATCAGTGTGGAAAACTTTTACAACTGGTTCTTCAAAATAAAGACATAGTGGCTTCTTTTTATGATGAACAGTAATACTGACTGTCCAAACTAAGATGCACATGTTGTATTTTATCACCCTCCAGGACCAAGGACTTTTTTTAAAAAAAATTGAGAAGGATCAAGTTTGGATGCCACTTAAAAATGTACTGATGAAGCTGTCTCTTATGGAATTTACAACTGTGACTGGGCGAACTTATAATCTAACACCCAAACTGAGTGAATAGATTTCTCAAATGTTCAATGAGTGATGTACTAAACACAAATAACAAGAGAACAATATGATGCAATTAGTAGGCTTATTTTCAATAAAAAAAAAGTAAGTAACCATAGATACGATTAAATTATATGCTGTAACGGATATATTTTATTCCATAAGCCTAGATATCGCAGATGTTAAAAAACGTTTTTTTTGACTCGTGTTTGTAATCTTTTTTCCATAACTTCCAATTGAATCTCAGAGTCGAAATTTATACTGAAGTTTGATATCATAAAGGTGTATTAACTGTGAAATTTTCAGATTGTCCCCAAACAAAGATATTGCAGGCCACAAAATGGAAAAATTAAAAAATCTATTTTTTAAAATAGCGTAATTTTTTAAGTGTAAGCTGCTTACCATTGATACTCCATAAAAAGTAACTATACTCTAATACTATACAGCGTAATAACAGAAAAAATATTAAAGCTGGGGGGGGATATTAATCTTTCTTCAGAAAACTACTGTTCAAAAATTGGGTTTTTCAAATTTGTGGCTGATAACTTTGAACTATTAAAAATATATTAAAGAATACATTCAGCTAAGTGATAATGACGTTAATTTGTAGCCCAAAGTGTGATGAACTAAAAGCATTTTATCTGAAAGGCTTAGGACAGTCCACTACTGAATAATTGTAAAAAAAATGTAGATGCTTGCAAATACAAAAAAACACATGTGGCCTGGAACAAATATGGCCACCATTTCAAAATAATAAACAATAAATTAAAAAAAAAATATTTTTGTGGCTACCAAACATTGGGGAATTCACCCAGCAAATATAAAATTTTTCTGAGACAGTCAAGCAACCAATTATTTTTTTCTTGGACCACTTGGTATGGATTGATCCCTTTGCTCAGTGCATGTCCAACAAACAGGAGGACAGACTCTGCAATCTACAGCTATGCTAAATTTAGCCATTGTAGCAAGTGGCGTGTACTAATATATATATACACTCCTGGAAATGGAAAAAAGAACACATTGAGACCGGTGTGTCAGACCCACCATACTTGCTCCGGACACTGCGAGAGGGCTGTACAAGCAATGATTACACGCACGGCACAGCAGACACACCAGGAACCGCGGTGTTGGCCGTCGAATGGCGCTAGCTGCGCAGCATTTGTGCACCGCCGCCGTCAGTGTCAGCCAGTTTGCCGTGGCATACAGAGCTCCATCGCAGTCTTTAACACTGGTAGCATGCCGCGACAGCGTGGACGTGAACCGTATGTGCAGTTGACGGACTTTGAGCGAGGGCGTGTAGTGGGCATGCGGGAGGCCGGGTGGACGTACCGCCGAACAGTACATCGATGTTGTCGCCAGTGGTTGGCGGAAGGTGCACGTGCCCGTCGACCTGGGACCGGACCGCAGCGACGCACGGATGCACGCCAAGACCGTAGGATCCTACGCAGTGCCGTAGGGGACCGCACCGCCACTTCCCAGCAAATTAGGGACACTGTTGCTCCTGGGGTATCGGCGAGGACCATTCGCAACCGTCTCCATGAAGCTGGGCTACGGTCCCGCACACCGTTAGGCCGTCTTCCGCTCACGCCCCAACATCGTGCAGCCCGCTTCCAGTGGTGTCGCGACAGGCGTGAATGGAGGGACGAATGGAGACGTGTCGTCTTCAGCGATGAGAGTCGCTTCTGCCTTGGTGCCAATGATGGTCGTATGCGTGTTTGGCGCCGTGCAGGTGAGCGCCACAATCAGGACTGCATACGACCGAGGCACACAGGGCCAACACCCGGCATCATGGTGTGGGGAGCGATCTCCTACACTGGCCGTACACCACTGGTGATCGTCGAGGGGACACTGAATAGTGCACGGTACATCCAACCGTCATCGAACCCATCGCTCTACCATTCCTAGACCGGCAAGGGAACTTGCTGTTCCAACAGGACAATGCACGTCCGCATGTATCCCGTGCCACCCAACATGCTCTAGAAGGTGTAAGTCAACTACCCTGGCCAGCAAGATCTCTGGATCTGTCCCCCATTGAGCATGTTTGGGACTGGATGAAGCGTCGTCTCACGCGGTCTGCACGTCCAGCACGAACGCTGGTCCAACTGAGGCGCCAGGTGGAAATGGCATGGCAAGCCGTTCCACAGGACTACATCCAGCATCTCTACGATCGTCTCCATGGGAGAATAGCAGCCTGCATTGCTGCGAAAGGTGGATATACACTGTACTAGTGCCGACATTGTGCATGCTCTGTTGCCTGTGTGTATGTGCCTGTGGTTCTGTCAGTGTGATCATGTGATGTATCTGACCCCAGGAATGTGTCAATAAAGTTTCCCCTTCCTGGGACAATGAATTCACGGTGTTCTTATTTCAGTTTCCAGGAGTGTATTTTGGTCACTTGTGAGCAACATTTTCTTGTTTTTATGTCTGTGTCCTGTAAGATACGAAAAATATATGCATTTTTGGCAAAGGTTGGCCAAAATATGATATACTATTAAGAAAAGAAAAGTGACTTTATATGCACAATAAAAATAAATACTTCTACACTACAACACCTGGATTTGTGCATAAATTGTTGTAAAATTTACTCTACAGTTCAAGACAAATATATGGCTTGTCATTAAAATCCGTGCCCTAATTGTGAGAATGCTTTCTTTTGAAACACTTTCAGCATTGTTTGGGCACATTATATGCAGGTTTATTTGCTCTCTGGTGGGTTATTTTTGAAGATTTTTTTTAGCCAAATCAGATGTGCTGTTTCAATAAATGTAATGTAATGGATAGGTATATATTCGGTTTGAACATAAGACTGTAAAGCAGCAAAATATGAAAATAATAAAGAGTATGATTGGAAAATAAGCCATCCAAAAATAACACCACAATTAAAAAAAAAAAAAAAATTTTGCCCCTTCCCATTGGCTACACGAAGCTCACGTACTGTCAACCTGTGAGCAGTGCAGAAGCACAGAAGTAACTGGTGCCAGAGTCCAATCTAGATTTTACGCTAAGTTGACATTCAAAAGTTATCATCTTGTCTGAAACATTGACAAAGAAATTATTGTGACAAAACTGTCATTTGTGTGTTTGTGGATACTAGTGTCCATCAGGTTTAACATTTCAAATGCCACCTACTAAGACCTGTCCCAAAATTCAAGATCCTGTCAAACTGAGTTTAACATTCCAACCTCACCAAGCGTGGGGAACCTGCGTCTCATACGAACTGGTGTTTCCTGATTACAGTGACAGCTCTGCTGATTCTGAAGAAGTTATATAACATTAGTTTTATTTCGCATCTTCTTCTTCTTCTTCTTCTTCTTTTCACCTGCTTCATCTAGTGAAAAACACAAATTGTGAATATTGGGGATTGGGGTACTCTTTAGTGCAGCCTTGAACAACAGCAGAACACATTAAAATAAAACAGTGAGCTTAGATGTAAAGGGAGAGGAGATAAGTTGTTGTACAGTTTAAAAAAAGTGTTGTAATTAAAGTTAAATTTATGACTGAGGTGGTTAGGTGAAGGTTAGCTGAGAATAGGTGCTTAGGTTTATTTGATTGCTTAACATACACTCCTGGAAATGGAAAAAAGAACACATTGACACCGGTGTGTCAGACCCACCATACTTGCTCCGGACACTGCGAGAGGGCTGTACAAGCAATGATCACATGCACGGCACAGCGGACACACCAGGAACCGCAGTGTTGGCCGTCGAATGGCGCTAGCTGTGCAGGATTTGTGCACCGCCGCCGTCAGTGTCAGCCAGTTTGCCGTGGCATACGGAGCTCCATCGCAGTCTTTAACACTGGTAGCATGCCGCGACAGCGTGGACGTGAACCGTATGTGCAGTTGACGGACTTTGAGCGAGGGCGTATAGTGGGCATGCGGGAGGCCGGGTGGACGTACTGCCGAATTGCTCAACACGTGGGGCGTGAGGTCTCCACAGTACATCGATGTTGTTGCCAGTGGTCGGCGGAAGGTGCACGTGCCCGTCGACCTGGGACCAGACCGCAGCGACGCACGGATGCACGCCAAGACCGTAGGATCCTACGCAGTGCCGTAGGGGACCGCACCGCCACTTCCCAGCAAATTAGGGACACTGTTGCTCCTGGGGTATCGGCGAGGACCATTCGCAACCGTCTCCATGAAGCTGGGCTACGGTCCCGCACACCGTTAGGCCGTCTTCCGCTCACGCCCCAACATCGTGCAGCCCGCCTCCAGTGGTGTCGCGACAGGCGTGAATGGAGGGACGAATGGAGACGTGTCGTCTTCAGCGATGAGAGTCGCTTCTGCCTTGGTGCCAATGATGGTCGTATGCGTGTTTGGCGCCGTGCAGGTGAGCGCCACAATCAGGACTGCATACGACCGAGGCACACAGGGCCAACACCCGGCATCATGGTGTGGGGAGCGATCTCCTACACTGGCCGTACACTACTGGTGATCGTCGAGGGGACACTGAATAGTGCGCGGTACATCCAAACCGTCATCGAACCCATCGTTCTACCATTCCTAGACCGGCAAGGGAACTTGCTGTTCCAACAGGACAATGCACGTCCGCATGTATCCCGTGCCACCCAACGTGCTCTAGAAGGTGTAAGTCAACTACCCTGGCCAGCAAGATCTCCGGATCTGTCCCCCATTGAGCATGTTCGGGACTGGATGAAGCGTCGTCTCACACGGTCTGCACGTCCAGCACGAACGCTGGTCCAACTGAGGCGCCAGGTGGAAATGGCATGGCAAGCCGTTCCACAGGACTACATCCAGCATCTCTACGATCGTCTCCATGGGAGAATAGCAGCCTGCATTGCTGCGAAAGGTGGATGTACACTGTACTAGTGCCAACATTGTGCATGCTCTGTTGCCTGTGTCTATGTGCCTGTGGTTCTGTCAGTGTGATCATGTGATGTATATGACCCCAGGAATGTGTCAATAAAGTTTCCCCTTCCTGGGACAATGAATTCACGGTGTTCTTATTTCAATTTCCAGAAGTGTAATATAAAGACAGTGTGGCAAATGACTCCTGATGTAAAATACTTCCAACAAATTCAGCTTTTGACTTTTGTTAGTTAAGGTATGAAGTATGTTTGGTAGCTGCAATCTGCCGTATTTACTCGAATCTAAGCCGCACTCAAATCTAAGCTGCGCCTTAAAAAATGAGACTCGAAATCAAGGGGAAAAAAATTTCCCGAATCTAAGCCGCACGTGAAATTTGAGATTCGAAATTCAAGGGAAGAGAAAAGTTTTAGGCCGCACCTCCAAATCGAAACAAAGTTGGTCCATTGTAATATGAGACACAATTTAGATCGAATGAGTGACGATACAGCTACAGTAGTTTGATTCGAGTCGTAAGCTTTGCAGTTAAGCTTTACCAGGTAGCCATTGCTATGCGTCAGGTGCTCCGTCCATATTTATGCGGGTACGCTTCCTTTTTCACGTGCTTCGTCTGGTTTGAAACGATTGCTTATTTTGCTGTGATCTGATAAGTGCCGTTTTCTTTGTTATAGGAATTTACGTAACTCTAAGCAGAAAAGGCATTACTGTACTGTGTCATGCATTGTTCGTCGCATTCTGATAATGAGGGTTTACGACCTGTCGCCGCTCACGGTGTGGCTTGCTTTTTGCGCGCTACCGCACTTACAATTAAAAAAGAGAGAGAGGAATTGTCTCATTAGCGAAACAATGGTAAGAGACTGCTATTTGTTGATACTTACACTGCTGCTTTCTTTGATAATGATCAACAACAATCAAATAATAGATTGCGTATGATAGAAGATGTTCTGAACGAGAGTTTAGCGAAAATTTTTCTCCATTTGAAAATCTTTGCTGACACCTCTTTAGTCCATTACATTCTGCACAGAAATAAGAGTCTTTTTAGATTTAAAAATCTAGTCAATTGCCCTACTTCATTTCTGACTGTATCACTATTAAGCATAAGAATAATATGAATATAGACACGACATGATATGAATATTCTTCCGCGTTTGCTGTTGTCTCACTCTAGTTTCGTAATTTATTAGGCAGACAGGATTTAAATGAGATAGCAGCAAACACGAAAGAATACATGGCAAAATGTTTATATTTGTATTATTCTTATGGTGAAGAGAACACTGCATGTGATTCACAATTCATAAAAGTTCCTATTAATAACCGTCTCTTCTCACAGGTAGAAAAAAATTCGGAACGTAGAGTTGGCCATATTGACAGTCTTGCCAGTCTGATTTTCATAGTCCATTGAAATGCTGCTACATTCGAAGATGAACAATACGGAATTTGTATTTACTTCGTTGGATAATGTATGAAAATGCAGTGGTCGAAACTCGGGGCTGAAAAAAAAGCTCGTCTTCCATCATTTTTTTAAAATTTACTTACTGATGCAGAAGTTTTGGCGCCAGTATTTATCTTTGTGCCTGCAAAGCATGCCTGTGTAGCGCTACATATATTCGACGGCAGAAGTTAGTTGTGGCGGCACCTGCCAACATTTTTCAGAACTTCCACTTACTTTGCACTCGATTCTAAGCCGCAGGCGGTTTTTTGGATTACAAAAACCGGAAAAAAAGTGTGGCTTAGATTCGAGTAAATACGGTAACCATATGCCACCAGTATTCTGTTTTCAACTTGGGAAGTCCCAAGCAACACATCAGGTATTTCATGTTCACAGTATAAGCACGAAAGTAGATTCTCAGCATAGCAGGCACTGACAATGACCTACAAATACAGCTGCAGGTATCGTCCCTACTATGTAAAGTCATACATGGTCCAGTCATTTTAAAGTGGCGACCGTCTTTGTTCGGTGTGAACATGTAATAACCACTCACAGATGAGGCAGGTGGACTAGCAGTGCTGCAACTCTTTATAAAAGTCTATCAGGAGGGAGGGGGGATCATAATGTGGAAACAGAGCAATTTATTTGGCATCCAAAAGATCACGATCATTATCTTTCACGCCAAGGGCGGAAGCATTTCCGAAGTGAGTATGTTTGTAAACTTTTTGCGTGCTACTTTGGTTAAAGTATTCTCTACATGGCAAAATTGTGCTTTCCAAAACTGGCATCAGACCAGCTGTGGTGCTTTGCAGATTGTGGTTGACAGGGGTGAAAGATGGCTGCAGATACATGTTAGGGCAACTACACTTACAGCTATTCAGCAGCTCAACACCCATATGAACCAAGAGCTACCAACAATGCCTCCTCCACAGCTGTTCAGCGAATCTTGCTGTGTATGGGCCTTGGCAGCTCGTGTCTGGTTCACGCACCCATACTGACTGCTGTTCATTGACAACGAACGCTGGAATTTACACGCCAGTACCGCAACTGGACATCCGCTGATTAGCGACAGGTGGCCTTTACAGATGAATCACGTTTTATGCTCCATCAGAGAGACGGCGAGCACCTCGCAACAATTTGCAGAGTATCCCAGCTGGAGGAGGGAGCATTGTGGTGTGGGAAATGTTCTGCCAGCATTCCCTGGGTGGTCTCGTCATTCTGGAAGGCACCGTGGATTGACACAGGTATGCATCTGTCCTTGGTGACTATGTCCACCCCTACACGCAGTTTATTTTTCCTCGGCATGATGTAGTCTACCAGGAGGGTAATGCAACATGTCACATAGCTCGCATTGTACGTTGTTTGTTGTTGTTGTTGTTGTGGTCTTCAGTCCTGAGACTGGTTTGATGCAGCTCTCCATGCTACTCTATCCTGTGCAAGCTTTTTCATCTCCCAGTACCTACTGCAACCTACATCCTTCTGAATCTGCTTAGTGTATTCATCTCTTGGTCTCCCTCTACGATTTTTACCCTCCACGCTGCCCTCCAATACTAAATTGGTGATCCCTTGATGCCTCAGAACATGTCCTACCAACCGATCCCTTCTTCTGGTCAAGTTGTGCCACAAACTTCTCTTCTCCCCAATCCTATTCACTACTTCCTCATTAGTTATGTGATCTACCCATCTAATCTTCAGCATTCATCTGTAGCACCACATTTCGAAAGCTTCTATTCTCTTCTTGTCCAAACTATTTATCGTCCATGTTTCACTTCCATACATGGCTACACTCCATACGAATACTTTCAGAAATGACTTCCTGACACTTAAATCAATACTGGATGTTAACAAATTTCTCTTCTTCAGAAACGCATTCCTTGCCATTGCCAGCCTACATTTTATATCCTCTCTACTTCGACCATCATCAGTTATTTTGCTTCCCAAATAGCAAAACTCCTTTACTACTTTAAGTGCCTCATTTCCTAATCTAATTCCCTCAGCATCACCCGACTTAATTAGACTACATTCCATTATCCTTGTTTTGCCTTTGTTGATGTTCATCTTATATCCTCCTTTCAAGACACTGTCCATCCCATTCAACTGCTCTTCCAAGTCCTTTGCTGTCTCTGACAGAATTACAATGTCATCGGCGAACCTCAAAGTTTTTATTTCTTCTCCATGAATTTTAATACCTACTCCGAATTTTTCTTTTGTTTCCTTTACTGCTTGCTCAATATACAGATTGAACAACATCGGGGAGAGGCTACAACCCTGTCTTACTCCCTTCCCAACCACTGCCATCTGGTTTCTGTACAAATTGTAAATAGTCTTTTGCTCCCTGTATTTTACCCCTGCCACCTTTAGAATTTGAAAGAGAGTATTCCAGTCAACATTGTCAAAAGCTTTCTCTAAGTAAGTTCTCTAAGTTGTACGTGCGTCGTTGAAACAGCACCGGGATAAGTTAACCGTACTCCCGTGACTACGAAACTCTCCGCATTTATATCCAATTGCCTCGAGCAGATTTTCACGCCATGGATCCCCAACTGAGAAACCCAGCACAGCTGGTGATGGCAGTCGTGTCAGCATGGCTCCACATCCCTTCCAGAAGTTTCTTTACTCTCTTCCTGCATGTCTCAAAGCAGTCCATATTGCGAAAGGTGGTTATTCATTCTGTTGACTGGTGGTTTCATTAATGTAACTGGACAGTGCGGGAACAGCTATCGTTGTCCCTCAATTTATTGGTAGGTTGATGTACTGAGATCTTGTGATAGAGTTATGGGAGAGTGTTGAGACAAAAAGTTACAGGAAGCATTTTGAGAAGTTGTCTTGCTCCATGACAATGCCCCAGTCCATTCTGCTCAGATCACAGTCACACATGCTGCTTCTTGAGCCTATCAACTTTTCCTGCCCTGCAGTATTCTCCTGATATAGAACCCAGTGATTTTTCTTTAGCTCTTGTCTCTGTCATTGTCATTTCAATTAGATATATTAGTTATATATATCTTTTTAGATATATTTTTCCCACGTGGAATGTTTCCCTCTATTATATTCAGATATATTAGTTAAGCACACATACCAACTTCTCTCAATGCTCTGCTTCATTTCTTGCTGATTTATGCTGTCAAAGGCTTATTTGAAATCTGTAAATAGGAAGTACTGATCTATATTGTGTTCCTAGAACATTTTCATCATCTGTCTGGTCTACAACCGCACTGACATTCCCCAAATATGCTTTATGCACACTTCTGTATCCTTTCATTCAGTATACTTGTGAAGATCTTACAAGTCATATACTATTCAATAATGGTGTCCAAAAATTAGTCTGTAGAATAGGTTATTCAAGTTCAGTGGTCCCTGTCAGTTATTTTTTTAGCCTTTTCAAAGCAAAAATTAAGTTAGTACTGGTGCTGACATTTCTTCTTCATAAGATGGACATCAGATTTTTTTTTTTTTTATATGTAGCATGTCCCCTACCAAATCTGTCTTTATTTCTCAACATAATCACTCCCATTGTTTAAGCACTTATCATATCTGTCATTGAGCTCTAGAATTTCCTGTGTCATTGTCAACCACTGCCAGCCCATTGACTCATTTGTGCACTACATTCTTCACCTCTGCACAACTTCCAAAATGTTTCCTGCACAGGGATACCTAGAGACCCTTGAAACGGTAACTTGCACAGTTTAGTTCTTCACTGGATTCTTCAAAAGGTCTGTGGTGAAAGATGGATATCTGCATTATGCCCATTTATTTGTCCATTGTTGGACATTTCATGCCACTTTCTCACATGTCTTTTGTTGTTACTGTGTCATCGTCCATATCCTTTATTTAATCATATATTTCTGTATGTTTCACCTTCCGAGCATTCAGAAATCGGATAAGACCTCTGATCTCGCACTCAGCAAGACAGTCTGTTGGACAATTCATTTTAAACAATCACATAATGCACAATAACTAGCTATTTCAACTTGCATCCACACAGCACTGAGAGAAGGTGTTAAAGAAACCATTTGGCCTTGCAGGGAGGGTGCGTTGTTGAATGGTTGACAGGCATAGCAACAAGACTAACAGTATGTCAAAACTGGACATATTTCTCACAGACAAATCCTCCTCATATGAGAAAGTAAAATGTTTCTCATCTGTTGATCACTGTTTTTTATTATTTCAAACTGACAGCTTTTGGTAAAGATAGCCCATCTTCCGATCTCCCAAGCAGTGTAAAAATGAATGACAGTTGGGCTCTAGTCCTGTGTTTACAATATTACAGAGCTAAAAAAATTATGATTACAATACAACATTGTTGTGTTGTATTGTAATCAGATAGAAAGATCTTCTGTTTCAATTACTACAGAGCTAAAAATTTCAATATTGTTACAATACAGTGTTCTTGTATTGCATAGTACTCTCAAAATTTGTCTGTCTTAGACCACTCACTACTATGTATTGTGTCTCAACGTCTTTCTTCATGTAAGTTAGTTATGTAGATAGGCAAGTTATGTGTTCCATGGATCATTTTGCACTGTAGATCGTAATGATGTGGAATGTGCCATTTTACATTCACATCGCAAATTAATTTGTACATATGGTTACATTCTGAAACTTTCTCAGTTTGCTGTCAAATTTTACTTTGCTATCTCTCAGACATTTTATATCACTGGTAAGTGATCAAAAATTTTTGTTCAGCATTATGCACCTCTTTTTCTACTAAAGACAACCTTCATGTGGAGTAGTGGATGTCATTTTCCTTCTAGTATTGTAATTGTGTATCTCATTGTTCCTTTTGAACTGTAGTGGATTATTTACATCAAACTTCACGAGGGACCAAATATACTGTGAAGCAACAGTCAGAATGCCCAACTCCTTAAACAGATGTCTACAAGATGATCATGAGTGAGCACCACATATTATTTTTACTGCTCACTTTTGCACAGTGAAAGCTTTCTTTCCTAAATATGAGTTATGCCAGAACATTATTCCATATGACATTATTAAATGAAAATATGCAAAATATGCCAACTTACTGATTTGTCTCTTTCCCAAGATTTGCAGATTGTGAGTGCAAATGTGGCTGAACTAAGTTGTTTCACGAATTCCAAAATGTGTTTTTTCCAATTTAAATTCTCATCAATATGTACCATTAAGAACTTTAAATTTTCCACCCTATTTATTATTTCCTCACCATTTGTTACACGTATTGGTGGTGTAGTACCTGTAGATATGCAGAACTGAGTATGTTGTGTCTTTTTAAAACTGAGGGTGAGAGCATCTGCAGAAAACCAGTTAGTGATACTTTGTTTACCATTTCTTCTGTTTCTATGCATATGCTTGGATTGATTACAATACTAGTGTCATCTGCAAAAACAACTAACTCTGCTCATTTTTTACTAGACGGAAGATGGTTTACATATACGAGAAACAGCAGTGGACCTAAGATTGAAGCCTGGGGAACCCCATATGTGATTTCTCTCCAGTCAGAATTAAGCCCCTGGACTATATTGCATGAATTACTAAGTACAACTTTCTGCATTCTTTTGGTTAGATATGACATTATCCAGTGGTTGGCTATAGCATCAGTGCCATAAAATGCCAGTTTATCTAGGAGAATACTGTGATTCACATAGTCGAATGCCTTGGAGAGATTGCAGAAAATACCAACTGGCACTATTTTATTATTTAATGCTTGTAAAATCTGGTGAGTGAATGTATAATTGGCATTCTCAGTAGAGCAATCCTTCTGAATCCCAACTGTGATTTGCTAAGGAGAATGATCCCAGCAATGAAACAGGTTGTTAGTTATTGATATCTCTCTGATCACTTTCTTAAAGTGATACTCATTTTTGTTACCAATTTATTTACTACTGTGTTTTTTCATTTGTCAATACTATCAAAAATCCCTCCCTGCTCTCATCATTATCGGTTAGCGTTGTACTGAGACAACATTATGCAAGATGAGTGATCAGTAAATAACACAATATTCTGCATATTCAGTTATTTGTTTGGAATTGTGAATGAGGCATATTTATGCATACAGTAAGATCAGTTTGAGAAAGTTTTTGTTATTGTTACTGGTTGGTTAGCTTTAGTGGTGATACTTTCTGATCAGACAACTATTTACATAGTTTATGAAAGTATTAAATGAAAGATATCCAGTATGCCTAGAGACCAAATTTTGGAGGTGTTACCTTTAACATGTTTGTTCAAAACATTATCAACCTGCTCCTTTGGCATCCATATGTTTAATTAAAAGCAGAAATGTTTTTGTGTCTATTCTACCACAATTTTTTGTTCCTTGTGAGATTGGGGCTTTGGATTATAAATTGTATTGAATATTATAAATCTTGTGTGACATATTGCATGACACTGACCAAAAAAGAAGTTTCTGTGCCTGTTTTGCTTTCCTACAGGTGTTAAAAGATGAGTTATTCTTTTTTCATGATGTGTTAGCACTATGCATAAATCTTTGTGTATGCCTCATTTCTCTGAACTGTTTCTCACAGTGTCACAATTGTTTCCGTAGATGTGATCCTGCTGAAAGTCAGGTGGAGGTGTTTGGCTTGTGCTGAAGAGACTAGACTAAGCTGCTTTTCTCGCACGTTAACAGTGCCTGTCGAACGGAAACTAACACTGGTGTGTGATGTGTGCAGTCAGGTTGTTGAAGTGCAAATGGGACAATACCTGGGAGTAACCTTTTTATATGCATGTGCTGTTTCAACATCTACTGCTGTTCTTCATTTGCTTTTGTGTCAGTGTAACACAAAAATGTTGATTTTAGGCTTTCTGTGTACGTAACCAATTACATGTGAACTTGTAGAAATATCATTGATGATAATTTCGAGACATAAATCGACTTGTACCTAACACACTATCTTCCAGTTATGTTTAATGTTATCCTCGGTTCAAAAAGAAATAAGAAACATTGTTGTTAAAACTTACGTTCTGTAAATTCTGCGTAACTGTGTGAGTGTCTGTGTGTTCTTTTCCAGATACCTGTAACACTAGAATGTTATTAAATGTAATAAAGTTTTTCTGGAAACTCTGCGAAGTTTTGGTAAAAAAAAAAGAAAAAGAAAAAAAAATTGAGAATTAATTTGAGGGTACGGAAAAGATTTAAAAAATAAAATAAGAACCCTTTTTCTCCTCTGCGAACTCAATTACGTAGAACTATAAGCCGAGTTAATGAACAATGGTACTTTTAAAACATTGACTTGGAGAGACAGTTGAGGAAATGACCCATTAGTTGATATCATTACTGCTGACGTACTACCCAGATATTCTGCTGGGAATTTTTACCAGTTTGCATGAGCTGCACAACTTCTTAGCTTTTTCCACCTGTTTTGTATGTAATCACGCATAGTACACTGGCGTGCAAAACCTAAGGACAAAAATAACTTTTGCATGATGTGTCACTGCCAAGTAACCCAGCACCATGAAACGTGGACCATATGTAGAAACAACTACAGAAGGTCACTGAAAGAAATACACAAACAGATGGACAGAAATGACATTTTTATTCAAAGTCAATAATTACACAGAAGTCACCCCAATTCTTGATGGTCCCATGGACATTACAAATGGCAGGACAACTGTTCTTAATAGGGTGTGTGAGCACTAATGATGACTATGCATGCTTTGCAATGTGCTCCCATGTTGCCCACAAGGTCGGTAAGGAGTTATTGCGGTAAGGCATTCCATTCCTTCACCAGCATTGTTGACATGACACCTAAGGGATGGTCATTGGTGCATTTGGTCATGCTGCAGCATATCTCCCTTGCACATCCCACACATGCTCAGTGGGACTTAGGTTGGGGAAATGGGCAGTCTGGTCAATTCGCCAAGTATCCTCTCATCCCAAGAGCTGCTCCACACTAGTTGTTTGATGTGATTGCACAGTGTCATTCATAAAAATTATCTTGGGCTGTAACGTAGCTCTGAAAACATGCATGCGGGGAAGAAGTACAGTGTCGCAATAATACTGACTGGTGATGAACCACATTCAAAGATTTGGTGGTCAGTACCCCCCATGCAACATCATGCCTCCTCACACCATAGCATCTGGAGAACAAACACATTAATGTCCGACAATGTTTTTGTGTGCATTATGTGTTACCAACGCTCACCATTTGAAATTATGTCCAGAATCACTATTCAGGATGGAACCTGGTTGCACCCGGGAAGAGAACACGCACACACTTCCTTTTGGTTCAATACCTATGATCTTGACACAGTTGCAAATCTTTGAACATTGTACACACTCTGGCCAATATTAGTATGGCACTTTACTCCTTCCCCATACACATGTCGTTTTCATGGATGACAGTATGCAAATGTGTCAAGTGGTTCAGTTGGAGGATCTCTAGGAGCGAGAGGATATTTGGCAAATGGACCCGCCTGCCCATTCCCCCAACCAAAAGTCACATCGAACATCTGCAGGATGGGTTGGGGAGACATATTACAGAATGTCGACGTGCGCTATGCTAACAACTGGCCAGCTGTTGGAGGAATGGAACGATCTACTGTGACACTTTCTTACGAACCTTGTGGCCAGCACAGGAGCACGCTGCTGAGTGTGCATTACCATACGTGGTGACCATGTGTCCTATTAAGAAACATATCGTGCCATTTGTAATGTTCAGGAGGCCAGTGTAAATAGCGGTGATCTCAGTGTTTTTATTGTCTGTGAAGAACAGTGTCATTTTTCCCCATCTCACTGCATATTCTTTCATTTAACTTCTTTGCTTTACTGTAGCTGTTGCCAGTGTCATACAGGCAGCAGTTTCTCTCTCTGTAATAGTCCTTTGGGCCTTCCAGCACATTGTGGCATTTCCCTCAGTGCCAATTGGCACAATATGTTACGTGTCCATTCATATCAACTATTTATCTGTATCACCCCTTTTCAAAATATGGAGAGAATGGAGTTTAGTGAAACAATACGCTCATCAAGGGATGTCATATACACACATCAAAAAAAGTTTTTCATCACCCCGATCCCCAGAACTCCTGAAGATAGATGTTGACTGTGGATATTGTAATACAGACACAGTCCCTTTGACTGTTCAGAGATGTCACTAAACCCACCCAAAGATGTAAACAACCTTGCATGAGCAACGCCTATTACATGCAGGGGGTCCGACAGCCGATCAATTCCAGTCATTCCACGAGGAAGGAGGTACACGGCTTGTGTTGTCTGTACTTCAAACATGCCTAGATGGTCAATACCTCGGTTCGATCGCATCTGCATAGTTACTTTGTGCCAGGAGGGGCTCCCAACAACTGAAGTGTCCAGGCATCTTGGAGTGAACCAAAGTGATGTTGCTTGTACTTGGAGGAGATACAGAGAGACAGGAACTGTCGATGACATGCCTCACTCAGGTCACCCAAGGGCTACTACTGCAGTGGATGACCGGATTATGGCTCGAAGAAACCCTGACAGCAATGCCGCCATGTTGAATAATGCTTTTCGTGCAGCCACAGGACGTTGTGTTACGACTAAAACTGTGCGCAATAGGCTGCACGAAGCGCAACTTCACGCCCGACTTCCATGGTGAGATCCATCTTTGCAACCACGACACATTGCAGGTCGGTACAGATGGGCCAAACAACATACCAAATTGGATTGGCAGCATGTTCTCTTCACTGATGAGTGTCACATATGCCTTCAACCAGACAATCATTGGAGATGTGTTTGGAGTCAGACCGGTCAGGCTAAATGCCTTAGACACACTGTCCAGCAAGTGCAGCAAGGTGGAGGTTCCCTGCCGTTTTGGGGTGGCATTATGTAGGGCCTATATACACCGCTGGTGGTCCTGGAAGGTGCGGTAATGGCTGCACAATACGTGAATGCCATCCTCCGACCGATAGTGCAACCATATCGGCAACATATTGGTGAGGCATTCGTCTTCATGGACAACAATTCGCGCCCCCATCGTGCACATCTTGTGAATGACTTCCTTCAGGATAATGACCTCGCTCAACGAGAGTGGCAAGCATGTTCTCCAGATGTGAACCCTATCGAACATACCTGGGATAGATTGAAAAGGGCTGTTTATGGGTGACGTGACCCACCAACCAATCTGAGGGGTTGACACCGAATCACCCTTGAGGAGTGGTACAATCTGGACCAAACAGTGCCTTGATGAATTTGTTGGATAGTATGCCACTACAGATACAGGCATGCATCAATGCAAGAGGACATGCTACTGGGTATTAGAGGTACCGGTGTGTACAGCAATCTGGACCACCACCTCTGAAGGTCTCGCTGTATTGTGGTACAACATACAATGTGTGGTTTTCATGAGCACTAAAAAGGGTGGAAACAATGTTTATGTTAATCTCTAGTCCAATTTTCTGTACAGTTTTCAGAACTCTTGGAACTGAGGTGATGCAAAACTTTTTTTGACGTTTTTAGTTGGAAGTGTTAGGACATGTTATTGTTAAAGGAGGTTAATGTTAGACACAAAATGATTCTACTACTGCATGCTTTTAACTAAACTTATTGCCCTCTGTGATGACATATTCTTTGCTTATTCTTTGTTCTTTGTTTAGTCATCAACTTTGATGCCTTCACTATTTGTACGCTATCTGATCCAAAGTATCTGGACATGTGTTAGTGGACGTCTGTAAGACTGATTGAATTCTGTTGAGGACACTTTCATGGAGGTGTCTATGGAGGAATGGCAGCATTCCTTTCTCAAGGGCTGAAACCATACAATGTAGTGACATTGAATATAGGGGTCTGGAGCGAAGCTGACTTGCTGACTCATCCCAAAGATGTTCTGTTTGGGTTCAGGTTGGGTCTCCAGGCAGTCCAAGTCATTTCAAGAATGTTATTTTCACACACCATTGCCTCAGATATCCTGAATTATGACAGGGTGCATTGTCATGCTATTACAGTCAGTAATCATTTCTAAACTCCTCCTTTACTGTACACAGTACAGAATGCTGTAAAATGTTTTTGTATTCTTCTGCATTTAGCATTTTCTTGAGCACAATAAGAGGACCACATCCTGACCATGAAAAATATCCCCATATTGTAACACGTCCATCTCCACACTTCACTTTTGGCACTGATCCTGCTTCTCCAGGCATTCACCAAACCAGTCCCCCTTTCATTGGAATTGCCACAGGTTATAGCATGATTCCTCTCTCCAAATCACTGGTTTCCAGTTGTCCACTGTCAGCAGTGGCATCACCCCTTACACAACTTCAAGTGTTGCTTGGCATTGCCGATAGAAATGTGTGGTTTATGAGGAGCTGCTCAACCATTCTACCTCATTCTTTTTAATACCCTATGCACAGTCATTGTGCTGGCTGGTCTTCAGGTAGCACTTTTCACCTCATAAATGATTACTTCTGCTGATTTCAGTGCTTGACAGCCCCCTATCCGTCAGCACATGAGGTGTACCTGGTTTCTGTTTAGCTGTGGTTTTCCTTTGCATTTCCACTTCACAGTCACTTCACAAACAGTCAACTGTGGCAGCTTTACAAGAGTCTGTAATGGATTTATTGCTGTAGTGACCTCCAGTAACCAGATCACATTCTTAATCACTGAGCTTTCCTGTCCGGCCTATTCTGCTGTTACTGGTTTGCTACTGATGACACAATACTCGCCGCTTCCATTTATATTTGTGGGTCCACCTCTCTTGACATCTAGTGCTCAGTTCTGTATTACGTAGGGGTGCCAGATACTTTCGATCAGATAGTGCAGCTCCGTGATCTTATTGGTTTCCTTCGTAATCACAGTTATGATTAGATACATGAATTCCTAATTCCTTTATAGACACACAGTCATGAGGTTATGTTCAGGTGGTTATACGAGAATGTCAGTGACTGTTTCCTTCTGCATCCATATCCAATCTGAGCTTGTGCTTCATCTCTACCATACATGCACTTCAAGAAAACTCTTGGCACAATGGATGGCTGAATTGATAGAAATTTAATGACAATGACCACTGAGTTCCACCAACAGTAACCAACAAATAATATTCTTTTCAAAGCACCTATATCTAGGGAAGAGAAGTGACTTGAAGAGTAAACAGTCAGTTGATTGTTACATATAATTGAATTTGAGTATAGTTTATTTATCGACATGTTAGCTGCAATAAACTCTATGTGCTAATTGATGTTTGTTGTGCTTAGAATGCATTCAGCACTGGTCAGTGTCATTTGATTTCTGTTTATTTAGTTTCTTGTACTAGCTACTTCAATGAGAGTCTTCTTGGAGTGGTCATATTGTAATGACCTCTTTGTTAATGGGACGCTAAGTGATAATTTCTTGAAATAGGAGACTCTTGTGAAGACAAAATTTATCAGAAAAAAATTTTGTAATATTATTACAGATTGTGATTGAAGTAACTGATCTTCATGGGCAGAGTAAAGATAAAAATAGTGGAAAACACTTTCATTTACAAAGTAATAAAATAATTGAAACTTCCTGACAGATTAACATGTTCTACTTGACTAGGACATGAACCCCAATCTTACCCATCAAGGGTAGTGCTTTTTTTAACCAAGCAGTCTGAGCATGACTTGCTAGCCCTGCAAGGCATACAGGAGATCTTCTGTTGAATTTGAGAGGTAGGGGAGAGGTACCTGTGGAAACGCAGCTGTGAGGATGGGTCATGGGTTGCGCTTGTATGGCCCAGTCAGTCGAACACTTGCCGCGAAACACAAAGGCCCTCCACCTTAGGGTGCATGATTCATTCTGGAAATAAAATAATTGTTATAAACATGTAAATGTATAAATGATGCAGTCGATAAAATGATTCCTAGGCTGTTGTAGCCAAGTGTTCTCAAAAGAACAGAGATTAAAATATTAATAAAAATACAGTTTACAGTATAAATTTCTGTTTAAGGTTCTCAGATGTTGTTTATTACGTCGAATTACATTGTGCCACATTATTGACAGTGTACATCAATTTGTTCTGTTAACAGACCAGTTGATGTAGTAGCAGCAATAGTTGCCCACCAGTAAATACTTCACACTCTTAAATTCTATTTCATTAGCAGCTATAAACTGCTTGTACTTCTTAGCTTGCTATTGGAAAGGCATGCTAATGAATAGTGCCTTTTAGAACCAAAGTAATCAACTTCAAGTATTTGTGTAACTGATACCAACCTATATTACTAGTGGACTATCCCAGCACCAAGTACCATGCGGAAGTTGTGTAGTGACACATTTCCAGGGCAACAAAAATTTGATTTTCTATATTTCATGTATTTATTAACTGAATTTAAAAATTTAAACTGCTCTCATAATCTGCTCAATAAGAGGTATAAACTTATGTTAAAAGTTTATCACACCAAGTCAAGTATTACAGTAAGAAACTATGTTCATGTTGATGCTGCATGACTGACAATGTGCAAATACTCAGACTTCTTTCATCCAGCAATTTAAACTGATAGCACTTAGTGACTTCCAACAAATTTTACAGGTAATTTCAAATGTTTACAAAACTTTTTCTTACTTACACGCTTAATGTCAAATATGTAACACATTAACTCATTTGTAAAGTAATCAGACATTTGAAGCTATGTTATACATGGGAGGAGTGTACTGCTTCTTAATATTGATTGTATGAACTCAAATCAATGTCCAAACGTTCTGGCATATTAAGTTGATGCAAAGTTTGTAGTGTTTTAGTTTTGTATGTTGATATTCCAGTTGCTATTGGTGTATTTGTCAGTTGTCATTTTTTATTTGTAGCTCTGTTGCTATTTGAGTTTACATATAATCATTTCGGCATTTGGAGACAGCAAGTGGAGCCATGGATGCTAGAAAGTGGAGTGCCATATGGAGAAATCGAAACATTTCGGATGACAAATTCTTCTATTTGAGTTCAGTAGAGGGGTGACAGCAGTGGAAGCAGCCAGAAACATTTGTGCCATGTGTGGGGATAATACCATTGGACAGACCATGCCAAGAAAATGGTTTCCTTGTTTTAAGGAGGACTGTTTTGACATTAGTGACTATACACATTCACCAAGACCTTGGGTTTTGATGAAGATCATTTAGACACATTAATCCACAAGGAGCCATGTCAGTGTACTCAAGAACTGGCAAATGTGATGAACTGTGATCATCCCATCATTATGCCAGATTTGCATGCGATGGCAAGGTTCAAAAATCATCTGTGGGGGGTACTGCATGCCCTAAGCCAAAATCAAAAAAATCTGCAGGTGTGCCTCTCCGCCTGCTTGTAATCAGTTTGCTTGTAAACACCACCAACCATTTCTATCATGTATTGTTACTGGTGACAAGAAATGGTGTCTTTATGCTAACATAGGGGCAAAAAAGGCATGGTTGAGCCCAAGCAAAGCAGCTATTCCCCCCTACAAAGACCTGCGTGCACTCACAAAAGATAATGCTATGTATCTGGTGGAACAGCAACGGTGTGCTGTACTACAAATTGCTTCCCAAGGTGTTACCACCACTGCTGACATTTATTGTCAACACATGAAATGTCTCGCAGATGCAGTTCAAGAACAGTGAGCAAGAAGACTGTATGAAATGATGCTACTCCATGATAACACCTGCCCGAATTCTGCTAGACTGACGAAAAGCACTGCTATACAGGAGTTGGGTTGGGAAGTCATTGTGCTCCCATCTTATGCACCTGATCTTGTGCTTTCAGATTTTCATCTTTTCCGCTGTCTATCGGACAGCCTTCAGGAAACTTCCTTTCCAGATAAAAATGCACTCCAAACATGGCTCGACAAATTCTTTGCCTCAAAAGACGTAATTTCTACAGTCACGTCATCGACAAGTTTCCCCAGCATTGGCAGACTGTTGTAAATAGTGAAGAAGAACATAATATTAATGACTAAAGTCTCTGTTGTGTGTACCTGTTGTATTTGTTAAACTTACGGAAAAATGCTATGGCAAGCCAGTAGATTGTGACTTCGATAAAAGAATTAAATAGGCAGGTGGCACAATTTGCGTGAAAAGGTTGTGACCCATTTCTGTACTTACATTTATTCTTGATTCTATGAACTCAGCTGTTAATTAGTAAAAGGGTTTTTGTAACTGCAACAGATTTCATCAGCAAGTATTGAGAAGTAGCATTTAGCATACTGACTGTAATTTTTCTTTGCTGCATAAAAATGACATGTTACAAGAGCAGCATAGGGTGTCAATAAAATACACTGAAAAGTTATGCTGTCAGTTCTTATCCAGCTGCGAAGTAATTACATGAGGTATACTTGTGGCCTGTCTTAGAGCTGTACCATTTTCTCACATATATTGTCCTCAACAAGTGAAATTAATTCTCAGTTTAGCAGCCATCATCGTCATCCACTTCATGGAACAGACTGCAAAGCCTGCTTTGGCTTTGGCACTCTGCTGTCAGTGGGCTTGGAGTTCATGGTGATTCTAGGCAGAGTGAGCTTGGAGTTCATGGTGATTCTAGGCAGACAATCTTGCTGTATTCTTTCTAAATTGATACACCAGTTGACCTTATAACAAAGATGATGTGACTTACCATACGAAAGCACTGGCAGGTCGATAGAAACACAAACAGACACATACATACACACAAAATTCAAGCTTTCACAACAAACTGTTGCCTCATCAGGAAAGAGGGAAGGAGAGGGAAAGACGAAAGGAAGTGGGTTTTAAGAGAGAGGGTAAGGAGTCATTCCAATCCCGGGAGTGGAAAGACTTACCTTAGGGGGAAAAAAGGACGGGTATACACTCGCACACACACACATATCCATCCACACATATACAGACACAAGCAGACATATTTAAAGACAAAGAGTTTGGGCAGAGATGTCAGTCGAGGCGGAAGTGCAGAGGCAGAGATGATGTTGAATGACAGGTGAGGTATGAGTGGCGGCAACTTGAAATTAGCGGAGATTGAGGCCTGGTGGGTAACGGGAAGAGAGGATATATTGAAGAGCAAGTTCCCCTCTCCGGAGTTTGGATAGGTTGGTGTTGGTGGGAAGTATCCAGATAACCCGGACTGTGTAACACTGTGCCAAGATGTGCTGGCTGTGCACCAAGGCATGTTTAGCCACAGGGTGATCCTCATTACCAACAAACACTATCTGCCTGTGTCCATTCATGCGAATGGACAGCTTGTTGCTGGTCATTCCCACATAGAATGCATCACAGTGTAGGCAGGTCAGTTGGTAAATCACGTGGGTGCTTTCACATGTGGCTCTGCCTTTGATCGTGTACACCTTCCGGGTTACAGGACTGGAGTAGGTGGTGGTAGGAGGGTGCATGGGACAGGTTTTACACCGGGGGCGGTTACAAGGATAGGAGCCAGAGGGTAGGGAAGGTGGTTTGGGGATTTCATAGGGATGAACTAACAGGTTACGAAGGTTAGGTGGACGGCGGAAAGACACTCTTGGTGGAGTGGGGAGGATTTCATGAAGGATGGATCTCATTTCAGGGCAGGATTTGAGGAAGTCGTATCCCTGCTGGAGAGCCACATTCAGAGTCTGGTCCAGTCCCGGAAAGTATCCTGTCACAAGTGGGGCACTTTTGTGGTTCTTCTGTGGGGGATTCTGGGTTTGAGGGGATGAGGAAGTGGCTTTGGGTATTTGCTTCTGTACCAGGTCGGGAGGGTAGTTGGGGGATGCGAAAGCTGTTGTCAGGTTGGTGGTGTAATGGTTCAGGGATTCCGGACTGGAGCAGAGTCATTTGCCACGAAGACCTAGGCTGTAGGGAAGGGACCGTTTGATGTGGAATGGGTGGCAGCTGTCATAATGGAGGTACTGTTGCTTGTTGGTGGGTTTGATGTGGACGGACGTGTGAAGCTGGCCATTGGACAGGTGGAGGTCAACGTCAAGGAAAGTGGCATGGGATTTGGAGTGGGACCAGGTGAATCAGATGGAACCAAAGGAGTTGAGGTTGGAGAGGAAATTCTGGAGTTCTTCTTCACTGTGAGTCCAGATCATGAAGATGTCATCAATAAATCTGTACCAAACTTTGGGTTCGCAGGCCTGGGTAACCAAGAAGGCTTCCTCTAAGCGACCCATGAATAGGTTGGCGTACGAGGGGGCCATCCTGGTGCCCATGGCTGTTCCCTTTAATTGTTGGTATGTCTGGCCTTCAAAAGTGAAGTAGTTGTGGGTCAGGATGAAGCTGGCTAAGGTGATGAGGAAAGAGGTTTTAGGTAGGGTGGCAGGTGATCGGCGTGAAAGGAAATGCTCCATCGCAGCGAGGCCCTGGATGTGCGGAATATTTGTGTATAAGGAAGTGGCATCAATGGTTACAAGGATGGTTTCTGGGGGTAACACATTGGGTAAGGATTCCAGGCGTTCGAGAAAGTGGTTGGTGTCTTTGATGAAGGATGGGAGACTGCATGTAATGGGTTGAAGGTGTTGATCTACATAGGCAGAGATACGTTCTGTGGGGGCTTGGTAACCAGCTACAATGGGGCGGCCGGGATGATTGGGTTTGTGGATTTTAGGAAGAAGGTAGAAGGTAGGGGTGCGGGGTGTCGGTGGGGTCAGGAGGTTGATGGAGTCAGGTGAAAGGTTTTGCAGGGGGCCTAAGGTTCTGAGGATTCCTTGAAGCTCCGCCTGGACATTGGGAATGGGGTTACCTTGGCAAACTTTGTATGTGGTGTTGTCTGAAAGCTGACGCAGTCCCTCAGCCACATACTCCCGACGATCAAGTACCACGGTCGTGGAACCCTTGTCCGCCGGAAGAATGACGATGGATCGGTCAGCCTTCAGATCACGGATAGCCTGGGCTTCAGCAGTTGTGATGTTGGGAGTAGGATTAAGGTTTTTTAAGAAGGATTGAGATGCAAGGCTGGAAGTCAGAAATTCCTGGAAGGTTTGGAGAGGGTGATTTTGAGGAAGAGCAGGTGGGTCCCGCTGCGACGGAGGACGGAACTGTTCCAGGCAGGGTTCAATTTGGATGGTGTCTTGGGGAGCTGGATCATTAGGAGTGCGATTAGGATCATTTTTCTTCGTGGCAAAGTGATATTTCCAGCAGAGAGTACGAGTGTACGACAGTAAATCTTTGATGAGGGCTGTTTGGTTGAATCTGGGGGTGGGGCTGAAGGTGAGGCCTTTGGATAGGACAGAGGTTTCGGATTTGGAGAGAGGTTTGGAGGAAAGGTTAACTACTGAATTAGGGTGTTGTTCCAGATTGTGTTGATTGGAATTTTGAGGTTTTGGAGGGAGTGGAGCTGGAAGTGGGAGATTGAGTAGGTGGGAGAGACTGGGTTTGTGTGCAATGAGAGGAGGTTGAGGTTTGCTGGAAAGGTTGTGAAGGGTGAGTGAGTTGCCTTTCCGGAGGTGGGAAACCAGGAGATTGGATAGTTTTTTGAGGTGGAGGGTGGCATGCTGTTCTAATTTACGGTTGGCCTGTAGGAGGATGCTCTGAGCAGCTGGTGTGGATGTGGGAGAGGAAAGATTAAGGACTTTTATTAAGGATAGGAGTTGACGGGTGTGTTCATTGGCTGAGTTGATGTGTAGGTGAAGGATTAGGTGGGTGAGGGCAATGGATTGTTCAGTTTGGAACTGGTATAGGGACTGATGGAAAGAAGGGTTGCAGCCAGAGATGGGAACTTTAAGTGTGAGGCCTTTGGGGGTAATGCCAAATGTTAGACAAGCCTGAGAAAATAGAATATGGGAGCGTAATCTGGCTAGGACGAAGGCATGTTTGCGGAGGGAATGTAAATAAAACTTAATGGGGCCGTTGTGGGGGTGTTGTGAGGGTGACATGGTATTAGAAGGTGGAAAGTGTAACATGAGGCTGAAATGAAAATGAAAATAAAAATATATGGGGAGGGATAAAGGTGGACTGGAAAGTAACTGGAGATCTGGTGTGAAAAAAGGCGAAAAGGTGTTGGTTACAGCTGGGCTATGTTGGACTTGGGTTGGTAGACAACGATGTGCACAAAGGTTAGGTGGTTGTGTTGCCGCCAAAACATGTTAGAGGACGGAGAAATTCGGGAAAAGTTCGAAAAAACTGCGTGTAATATATTAAAAGGAGTGGTTTTGTGGTGTCAAATTATGAAAATGAGGCTAACAATTGTCTGACGAGAAATAATGACTTAAAAACCTGTGGGAAGCGGCTAAAAATTATCAGTGATGTAGGAAAAACGGAAATGGAAATAAAGCAAAAGTTATTAGAACTAGCCGAAATGATTGTTTAAAAGGTGAAAGGAACTGTTTGTGAACTAGAAATGGTGGATTTTATAGCGGCGGTAGTGTCGAAAGCGTCAAAAAAATTTTTTTTGGTTATGGTTTGGAAGTGGGTTACGTATTATTGAGTATATATATAGGCGGGATAAAATTGTACAGCAGATTACGGTAAAAAGGAGAAGGTGAATACAAAGTGAAACTACTGGCAAAAACAGAAAGAGAAAATAAGATGACAGAAAAGATTTCGAAATGCAACAGTGACAATAACAAACGTAATTGTTGGGTTCACATTAATGATATCAATATAATAGAGGGAAACATTCCACGCGGGAAAAATATATTTAAAAACAAAGATGATGTGACTTACCATACGAAAGCGCTGGCAGGTCGACAGAAACACAAACAGACACATACATACACACAAAATTCAAGCTTTCGCAACAAACTGTTGCCTCATCAGGAAAGAGGGAAGGAGAGGGAAAGACGAAAGGATGTGGGTTTTAGGGGAGAGGGTAAGGAGTCATTCCAATCCCGGGAGCGGAAAGACTTACCTTAGGGGGAAAAAAGGACGGGTATACACTCGCAACACACACACACACACACACACACACACACACACACACACACACACACACACACACATCCATCCACACATATACAGACACAATCCGCTCCCGGGATTGGAATGACTCCTTACCCTCTCCCTCAAAACCCACATCCTTTCGTCTTTCCCTCTCCTACCCTCTTTCCTGATGAGGCAACAGTTTGTTGCGAAAGCTTGAATTTTGTGTGTGTGTTTGTGTTTGTTTGTGTGTCTATCGACCTGCCAGCGCTTTCGTTCGGTAAGTCACATCATCTTTGCTTTTAGATATATTTTTCCCACGTGGAATGTTTCCCTCAAGATGAGGTGACTTACCGAACAAAAGCGCTGGCAGGTCGATAGACACACAAACAAACACAAACATACACACAAAATTCAAGCTTTCGCAACAAACTGTTGCCTCATCAGGAAAGAGGGAAGGAGAGGGGAAGACGAAAGGAAGTGGGTTTTTAGGGAGAGGGTAAGGAGTCATTCCAATCCTGGGAGCGGAAAGACTTACCTTAGGGGGAAAAAAGGACAGGTATACACTCGCACACACGCACATATCCATCCACACATACAGACACAAGCAAACATATTTAAATATGTCTGCTTGTGTCTGTATGTGTGGATGGATATGTGCGTGTGTGCGAGTGTATACCTGTCCTTTTTTCCCCCTAAGGTAAGTCTTTCCGCTCCCGGGATTGGAATGACTCCTTACCCTCTCCCTTAAAACCCACTTCCTTTCGTCTTCCCCTCTCCTTCCCTCTTTCCTGATGAAGCAACAGTTTGTTGCGAAAGCTTGAATTTTGTGTGTATGTTTGTGTTTGTTTGTGTGTCTATCGACCTGCCAGCGCTTTTGTTCGGTAAGTCACCTCATCTTTGTTTTTATATATAATTTTTCCCACGTGGAATGTTTCCTTCCATTATATTGAATCATATATATATATATATATTTTTAATGTTGCTTTCCAAATTGAAAATCTGTAGCTCTTGTCTTAGTTCTATGTTTTATGTTGTGTCCATCAACGTGCAACCTCGGACAGCCCTGAGAAATTTTATCTCAGCAGATGTAATTTTCCTCCTGTCTTTCAAGATAGTACCCATGTCTCATTTTCACACAATACTATTGGTACCGACATTGTTTTATAAAGCATCAGTTTAGTTTCCTATGTGATTTTATATTTCAAAATTCTGTGAATTGTTCCACATACATGTTTAAATTGGCAAGGTTTTGTTTTTATGTCACAATTTATTGTTGGGGATGTTTCACATCTGAGCTAGTTTAAGGTGGATACCTGCTCTAATTTTTGCCATTTATCACAGTTTTATATCTTTTTGTGTTTTTCCCCAGAAATACCATAACTTTTGATATATGTGAAGCTATTTAGAAGTCCATATTGTTCTGCTATATTTCTTAAGTTGTATGCCCCCTTTCTAAATTACCTTCTGTCTGTCACATGATATCATCATCATTTGCATATAAATTACTATTTTATCTAAACAGCATTATACCACACTTGAAAATTTGTTCCCACCTTACTGTGACTTCATGACCTCATCCACATAGATATTAAAAGTGTTGGGGAGAGACAGTATCCTTTTCTAACTACTTTATTTGTTTTTACTGGTGCTTTTAGCTGCTTCCCTGTGTCAGTAAAGACAGTAGCATTTTGATATGGACTTCCAATCACTTTTACTATAATATCAGCTAAAGAGTTTTTGATAAAAATTTCCCAGAGCATATCTCTATTCGGGCTGTCAAATGCCTCTTGAAAATCAGTGAAGTCGTTGTGAGTTTACAAATTGAATTCACTTCATTTCTCAATCGTTTATTTCATTACAAAAATGCCACCCAATATAGAGCGGTCCCATCTAAACCCCAGCTGTTCTTCGCTGACAATAGTGTCTGCTGTGTCCTCGAGCCTATTATTCTGGAGCATATTTTGTAGGCATTGTATAGCAAACTGTAACTCCCAAATTTTCATACTCACTCCTGTCATCCTTCTTCTAAATAGGAATGATGGTCACTTTCTCAGGTATTCTTTTTTGTTTCCATCCTCTGGATCTACATTGCTTGAGGCCCATGGAACCAGAATGCGACACGAGGGCATCGGCACTAGCGAGTTCGCAATGAAGATGAACTGGAGGAGATTGGGAGTTTGTGACTGAAAAGGGGAAACGGGGAACAGGGTGTGGTTGGGGGATGAGTGAAGTCAGGGTCTTGAGGTGTGATAGTGGGTGTGGGACAGAGTGTTAGCAGAGATTGAGGCCAGCAGTATTAAGGAAATGAAGAATGTGTTGTGAGGACAACATCGTTTATAAGAGCTGGTGGTGGGCAGGAGGTGCCAGATGGCACAGACTGTGATGCAGCCATTGAAATTGACCATATTCTACTCGGCACCGTGTTCCACCACTAGGGAGTCAACTCTGCTCTCAGCCACAGTTTAGTGGTGTCCATTTGTACTTTTAACATGTCCAAGTTCTTATTAATAACAGCAGTAACCTGTATAAAATGTTTTAATATTATTATAATAATGTGTTTACATTGGTATGTAATATACTATTGGAAAAAAATCACAACACCAAAAAGTAATTAATGTAGAGTAATGAAATATTGACAATACATATGTCTAGATAGCATATTTAAGTGATTAACATTGCTAGATCACAGGTTAATGTAAGAGTGAGATAAGCCGTTGCAAATGTGAGTTAATGGTACATTAATAACCAGTGTAACTGCCAGACTGTTGAATGCAAGCATGCCAAGTGCTTGCATTGTGTCGTACTGGTGCCAGATGTCAGTTTGTGGGATGGAGTTCCATGCCTGTTGCACTTAGTCAATACAGGAACTGTTAATGCTGTTTGTGGATGATGATGCGGTTGTCATCCAATGCTGTCCAATATGTGTTCGACTGGAGGCAGATCTCGTGATCAACCACAAGAGTGCTCCTGATGTTATACGAAATTGCATGCTGGGTAATAACTTCAGGTGTAGGTCCAGTTTGTCTAGCACGCAGACAGGTCGGTTGCAGGCCCTCAAGTGGCCTCTTCCTAACCAACTCATGGCCATCACTGTCGTTTGGTCATAACCAGCTTCATCAGAAAACAAGAGACTTCCACCGTGCCCTCCAATGAGCTCTCACTTGGCACAACAAATCGCAAATGGTGGTGATTTGGATAAGTGGAATGCAGAGCTGTCCTTGAAGTAACCATTTTGTAACAGTTTATTGTGTCACTGTGGTGCCAACTATTGCTCAGATTGCTGCTGCAGAAGCAGTACAATGCTCCAGAGACATATGCCAAACATGATGGTCTTCACTCTCTGTAGTGCCACGTGACCATCTGGAGCCCAATCTTCTTGCGGCCATACATTTTGGTGATCGCCGCTCACAGCAGTCGTGTACTGTTACTGTGGCTACATTCCTCTCAGGTTCCTCTGCCGTATCGCAGAAGGAACACCTGTCTTCTCATAGCCCCATTACACGGCCGTGTTCAAACTCAGTGAGGTGATGATTGTATTCTTTGTCACCTTAAAGGCTTTCTTGACTAACATCAACACACCACTTCCAATCTTAAAGGTAACTAACACTCATGAATGTTATAGTGTGTGTTGAAAGCAAACCCGATTTGCACCCTCGTAGTGGCATTACTAGTGCCACTCTTATGCAACTGTTGCAAAATTTGAATTGATACCATCTTTCAGATGTAGAAACATGCCTTTTGTCAGTGTATATCGTTTTGTGTAACTTCCAAGAAACTGAAATTCAGAAAAATACATCATTTCAAAACTATTCTTCCAAAAATGTGAGAAGTGCATGTATCATGCAATTTATTTAAGAACTAAGAGTACAATAGCAACAAATCCTGAAGTTTCGTGATTTGTTGTTGTTGTTGTGGTCTTCAGTCCTGAGACTGGTTTGATGCAGCTCTCCATGCTACTCTATCCTGTGCAAGCTTTTTCATCTCCCAGTACCTACTGCAACCTACATCCTTCTGAATCTGCTTAGTGTATTCATCTCTTGGTCTCCCTCTACGATTTTTACCCTCCACGCTGCCCTCCAATACTAAATTGGTGATCCCTTGATGCCTCAGAACATGTCTTACCAACCGATCCCTTCTTCTGGTCAAGTTGTGCCACAAACTTCTCTTCTCCCCAATGCTATTCAATACTTCCTCATTAGTTATGTGATCTACCCATCTAATCTTCAGCATTCTTCTGTAGCACCACATTTCGAAAGCTTCTATTCTCTTCTTGTCCAAACTATTTATCGTCCATGTTTCACTTCCATACATGGCTACACTCCATACAAATACTTTCAGAAATGACTTCCTGACACTTAAATCAATACTGGATGTTAACAAATTTCTCTTCTTCAGAAACGCTTTCCTTGCCATTGCCAGCCTACATTCGTGATTTATACAACATAAAATCAAAACGTGTATCCACCTTCACCATTATTTCACTTGGCTCAACGATTGTGAACACATTTGTGCAAACTATTCATACACGGTCATGTTATTTGGGGGGGGGGGGGGGCGGGGGGGGGGGGTTGCTGCTTCTAGTATAATGTTCTTTGGGGATGGATTGTCACAACCGCCACGACACTTGCATCTATACCGCATGTCATACAGGCACACTAGGGCACATGTAGTATGCTGGTGGAAGAAGAGGCACCTTCTTTACTACTTCGGTATTCCCGCAAACACCTACAACGTATGGATTCATACTAATGACTAGGCGATAATGCTTCAATACAAAAATAAATTACATAGAAGGTAAGTCAAGAGGGGATGTAAATATTGACCACAATGATCAAGACATGGCAGAGCCAATGTATCAAGTTTGTACTAAAGCCCATCTCTTAATTTCTGTTCTGAATGTCCCACTCAATTGATTTAAGCGTTCCATTTTGGGTTGTCATCATCCATCTTTGTAATTGCTGAATGCAGGCTTTTTTAATTATGCTACACATGCCACCACAATTTGGCTGCATCAGCAAATTGTAGCTTTCTTTTTTGAACCAGGAAGTCTGTAAAGTGTATCAGATGGTCACAAGAAGTTGACAAATCATCTGGAAGGGGAGTGTTGAAGTTTTCGAACTGGATTGGCAAGGGTAAATGCTGATTTATAAAGAAAGTTCCCAGGAGGCAAGTGAATTAACATTGAGGTTTGTGCAGTGTGAGTACCTAAAGGAATAGTTAATTTCAGAATGATGTGTATGAAATATTGGATGGTGGCTGAATGAAGAGCCCCTGAAAATGTGAAAACATCGTTAGCATCTGAAACAGCAAAAGTTGTGACCACATATTTAAACTAAAGTGTCTGAAAGTACAACACAGTGTATGAACACAGGCTTAGGCAGTGAGACAGCATTCCTGATAGTCAGGGATTAAAAATTTAAGGAACAAACAGTGGAAACGCAAGGTTGGAATGTCGGCAATGTAAGAAAAACATAGTGCTACTCACCGTAAAAAAAAGAGGCATTGCAGACAGGCGCAGTGAAAAGACACTTACACATTAGCTTTCAGCCAAAGTCTTTGTCAGAAAAGAAAACACACACACACACACACACACACACACACACACACACACACACACACACACAGAGTCACACAAGAAAGCAAATGTCATGCATACATGACCGCAATTTCTGTCACCTTGAATGGGAATGCACCTGTCACACAGAACGAAAGCAGCAGTCAAGGTGGTGGGGAAGGGGAAGGAATAGCAGGTATGGGTGGGGGAAGAGAAGAGCACTGTCTGGTGGAGCCTTCAGGGTCTAGTATGCCAACAGATGCAGTGTTGGGAAGCTGTGCAGCAGAGAGATGGGGGGAGGGAATTGGTGAGCGAAAAAGGAGAGAAGCAGGAAAGAGGAAAGTCAGGAATTGGCAGAATATGATACACAGAGAGGTTTGGAGATAAGAGCTGGGGGGACGTTATAGAACATGGGGATGGAAACTGATGGGTGGAGGGTATGGGGACAGTAGGTTCATGTAGGTTGAGGCCAGGACAATCACGGGAGCAGAGAATGTGTTGTAAGGATACCTTCCATATGCGCAGTTCAGAAAAGCTGGTTGGTGGAGGAAAGGATCCAGGTGGCTCGGGTAGCAAAGAAGCCATTGAAATCAAGTGTGTTATGTTCAGCTGCATTTTGTGCCACAGGGTGGTCCACTTTGCTCTTGACCACAGTTTGGCAGTGGCCTTTCATCCTGGCAGACAGTTGGTTGGTAGACATACCAATATAGAAAGCTGTGCAATGATTGCAGCAGAGCTGGTATCTGACATGGCTGTTTTCGCAGGTGGCTCAACGTCTGATAGGGTAGGATACGCCCGTGACAGGATTGCAATAGGAAGTGCTGGGTGGGTGGGCTGGGCAGGTCTTGCAGCTGGGTCTTCCACAGGAATATGATCCCTGTGGCAAGTGGTTGTGATAGGGAGTGACCTAGGGATGTACTATGATGTTATGGAGCTTTGATGGGAAACGGAACACCACTTTAGGATGGACGGGGAGAATAAGGATGTGGTTCATTCATTCCAGTCAGGGGTGGTATGGGTGACAAGAAGGGTCCACACCCTTTGTCGTTGGTTCGTGGGGATGGTGGGAGGATTGTGAGTGTGAGGGGAAAGGGTACGGGAGAGATGTTTGTGGACTAGGTCTGGGGAATAGTGTTTGTCTGTGAAGATGTTGGTGAGGCCTCAGCCTACTGGGCAAGAGAGTTCTTATCACTGCAGATACGCTGTCACTGGGTGGCCAAGCTGTCTGGGAGGAATTTTTTGGTGTGGAAGAAATGACAGCCATCAAAATGCAGGTACTGTTGATGGGTTTAATGTGGACAGGTGTATGGAGCGACCCATCAGAGAGAGGAGGTCAGCTTCCAGGAAGGTGGCATGCTGGGTTAAGGAGTGCCAGGTGAAGCGGATGGGAGGGAAGGTGTTGAGAAGATAGCATATCTTAGCCCTGAGTCCAGATCAAGAAGGTATAGTAAATGAGCCTGAACCAGACTAGTTGTTTGGCGTTTTGAGAGGCTAGAAAGGTCTCATCTAGATAGCCAATAAACAGACAGGTGTAGGAGGTTGCCATGCAGGTGCCGCAGATTTGTTTGTATACCTTCCCTTCAAAGGAGAAGTAGCTGTGAGTTAGGATCAAATTAGTGGGGTGTACGATGAATGTGGTAGTGGGTTTTGAATCTGAAGGACATTTGTAAAGGATGTGTATCAATAGCAGTGAGACCATTGGAATGAGGGATGTTGGTTTATAGGGAAGTGGTGTGAACAGTGATGAGTAGGGAGCCGGGAGGGAAAGGGGAGGGGATGGTGGAGAGTCAGTGAAGAAAGTGGCTAGTATCTTTGATGTGAGAGGCTACGTTGCAGGCAATTCATTGGAGGAGTTGGTCAGTGAGGGCCAAAATTCTTTCTGTGGGGGCACAGTAACCAGCTACAGTGGGTTGTCCAGGATTGTTTGGTTTGTGAATTTTGGGCAGCATGTAGAAAGTGAATGTATGGGTTGTTGTGGGGATGAGGAACCTTATTCAGGGAAGTGTCTAAGGTTTTAAGCAGTGATTGGTGGTTATGTTGGATTTGGGCAATGGGATCACTCGGGCAGAGTTTACAGGTGGACGAGTCAGACAACTGGTGGAGCCCTCTACCAGGTAGTCACTGTGATGTCACTGTGATTCATAAAAACAGTGGGTGGAACCATTGTCTGCTGATAGTACGAGGGTTGAATGAAAAGTAATGCCTCCACCTTTGTTAATTGGGTTTGGATGGGAATATTTTAATAAATCAAATGCAGAAATAATTGTTAGGATTTGATCTTTAATTACCAATATTCACTTTTCCACATAATCACCAGCCAATGGGATACACTTCTGCCAACGATGAACAAGTTTTCTGAAGCCATCATGGAAGAAGTTGACACTCTGTTTCCGCAACCACAGTCTCACAGTTTTCTCAACGTCTCCATCAGAAGCATAATGATGTCCCCGCAGATCGTCTTTATTGGCAGGAAGAGATTGAAGTCAGACGGTGCTAAATGTGGACTATATGGAGGATGCCATCCGGTGGTGGGATTCAGTCTCTGAAGTTCTGCTGTGGTGGCACGTGAAATGTGTGGTTGACATTGTCATACTGCAGGAAATGCCGAGTGTGCTTGCAATTTCTCCCTGAGTGGTATGACGATTGTCCTGAATCAATCTGTCAACATTTTGCTTGTGAAACTCAGTGGTTGCTGTCACAGGATGTCTAACTCTTTGTTTGTCACGCAGGTCAGATGTTCCCACCTCAACATCTTTGAACTTACTCACTCAGTGATGCACAGTGCTCACATCAACACAAACACCATAAACTGCTTTCATTTTCTGATGAATCTATTTTGGGGTGACACCTTCTGCTGTCACGAATCCAAAGACTGCACATTGCTTAAATCGCATTGACCGATCATCTGCGCAGGGTTCCATATTCTACACTGTAACAACACTACCGTTCAATCTTCCCACCATCTGGAGCTGTAGAGAAGAGGCTATGCAACAAGCCAGTAACTGCCACATACCAATGCTGCCAACTGTTGAAGGCCGAGGCATTAGTTTTCAGTCAACCCTCGTATGATTAGGTCAGGATTTGTTGTGAGGTTTTATGTGGCTATCCTTTCTTCTACTGAAAGGTTGATATTCTCAGGAGAGGACATGGAGAAGGATGGTGAGGTCAAGTTGGAGGTAAGGAATTCCCAGAAAGTCTCCAGGGGACGGGTAGGTTGGTGATGGGGGAGGGGGGGGGGGGGGACATCATGGTTGGATGGCAGTGTGAACTGGAGAAGTCAGGGTTCAATGTTGGGATTAGGTTGAATTTGGTTGCAGGGATTGGTGGCAAAGAACTGTTTCCATTACAGGGATTGCGAGAAGGAGAGTAGGTCTTTGACAAGGGCCTTTTGGTGGGAGTAGAACTTTTGTGGGGCTAAGGATTTTGGTGGAATTATCCTTGCGTTGTCCTAAGTTAACTTACTATCCCCAAACCCTCCACCCAACGGTTTCCACCTGCTCTTGTCTAATCACCTCCTCCCTATTCTCATGTCCCACCCTTTTTGTGCACCTTCCCATCCCACCTCCCTACCCCACAGCCTCCCAATGCAACGCCTGTTGGCAGTCTAGTCCCTGCAGGCTCTGCCAGACAATGCTCTTCTCTTTCCCCACCATATCCTCCTGTCCCTTCCACTTTCTGCCCCCCTCCCCACCCCCAGGTAGCTGTTCCGTTCTACGTGACAGTTGTATTACAGTCCGAGCTGCTGGTGATGGTGGTCATGGGAGTATGAGGTGTGGTTGCTTGTGGGAATGTGTGTGTGTGTGTGTTTTTCCTTTTCTGATGAAGGCAGTGGCCAGAAGCTAATGAGTAAGTGTCTTTTCGTTGTGCCTGTCTGCAATTCAACATCTCATCTTTACTGTGAGTAGCAATCTGTCTTTTCCTTATATTGAAGAACAAACAAAAAATGCACCAAAGAGAATCAGCGCGCGTTCCAGAAAAATGAGACGGAGATTTAGCTTTCCATTGTTTCCTGAAATCATTAGACAGACAAATGATCTTCGTGTTGATGCAACATTAAACATTATATATTTTCATTTCCTCTTCTTCTTCTTCTTTTTTTTTTTTTTTAACTGAGTCATGATGTACAGAAGATGTGACAGCAGGACTCTGAACACACACACACACACACACACACACACACACACAAACTCTGAACATAAATGCACAGAGTTTGTAGAATCCCAGATACATGTTATAATTTGACATTCATTAAGTACTGTGTGTTGTTGTTGTGGTTGTTGTTGTTGTTGTGGTCTTCAGTCGGAAGACTGGTGTGATGCAACTCTTCATCCTTACTGACCTGTGCAAGCTACTTCACCTCTGAGTAACTGCTACAACTTACATCCTTCTAAATCTGCTTACTGTATTCGTCTCTGGATCTCCCTCTATGATTTTTATCCCCTACACTTCCCTCCAATACTAAATTGGTTATTCCTTGAGGTCTCAGAGTGTGTCCTATCAAACAATCCCTTCTTCTAGTCACATTGTGTTAAAAAAAAATTTCTCACCAATTCTCTTCACTACCTCCTCGTTAGTGACTCGATCTACCCATTCTTTTGTAGCACCACATTTCAAAAGCTTCTATTCTCTTTTATCTAAACTGTTTATCGTCCATCTTTCACTTGCATATGTTGCTAAATTCCATACAAATATTTCCAGAAAAGTCTTTCCAACACTTAAATCTATACTCAATGTTAACAAATTCCTCTTCTTCAGAAATGCTTTCTTTGTCATTGCCGGTGTACATTTTATATCCTCTCTACATTGACCATTGTCATTTATTTTGCTGCCCAAATAGCAAACTTATATACTACTTTTAGTGCCTCATTTCCTGATCTCATTCCGTCAGCATTGCCTGGTTTAATTGGATTACATTTCATTATCCTTGTTTTGCATTTGTTGATGCTCATCTTATATCCTCCTTTCAAGACATTGTCCATTCCATTGAGCTGCTCTTCCAAGTCCTTTGCTGTCTCTTGACGGATTTACAATGCCTTTGGCAAAGCTAAAAATTTTTATTTCGTCCTCCTGAACTTTAATTCCTACTCCAAATTTTTCTTTGGTTTCCTTTACTACTTGCTGAATGTACAGCGTGAGTAACATTGACGATAGGCTACAATCCTGTCTTACTCCCTTCTCAACCCTTCTGCCCTTTCACGCCCCTGGTCTCTTATAACTGCCATCAGTAAAAGTATTTAAAATAGCCATTTGCTTCCTGTATTTTATCCCTGCTACCTTAAGAATTTCAAAGAGGGTATTCCAGTCAATATTGTCAGATATCCCTAAGTCTACAAATGCTATGAATGTGGGTTTGCCTTTCTTCCTGTTGAAAGAACTGCCTCTTTCCCTCTGCACTCTACTTGGGTCCCTACCTAACCCCTTTGCACCTCCATCAGATCAGGGAACTGATTTCAATAATCGAATATCAGTAATTAGTTTTGCTGTGGCCACAGGTGTGTGTGTGTGTGTGTGTGCGTGCGTGCGTGCGTGCGTGCGTGTGCGATCGCTATTGCTAGAAGAAGAGCTAGTCCTCGAAAGCTAGTGTAAATGCTGTTTGCTGTTATGCTTTACTGTGCTCTGTGCATCGGATGGCTACAGGTAAATTGTATTAGTTGAAAATTTCTACTGTCCGTGTAGGGTTAACACGTTTAGATATTGTCCATCTTTAAATGATCGCAGGCTGCAAACAATGCTTTAGAACTGGTCAAATGAGTGAAAGTGCACAATGTTAAGTAGTGGTTATATTACTTATTCTGCATGCACACCTGAAAATTCTTTCAATTGCTTCCTTTGTCTGCACGAAGTTTTTGAGTTGGTCTTTTAATTACACAGTTTTTCAACCAAATATAAGCATTCAGTACTGTCCCACACTGTATGTTGTTGACAGAGGTCCAAACATAATGAATAATTTCTCAAATATGTGACTGGCTCAAAGGACTTTTTGAGTGATAGAACCCAGTACTTTGGCTGGACAGTGAGTGTTCATCAGAGACAAGAGCAGCATGAGGGTTGCCCCGTGTGAACGTGATAGGATCGCTCTTGTGCTCTGTACACATAAAGCATCTGTCATAGGGTAGGCAGAGATCTGTGACTGTCTGTTGATGATGCTGTAGTGTACAAAAAGTGTCTTCATTGAGTGACTAAGAGGTTACAGGTTTACTTGGACAGAATTTTTATTTGGTCTGATGAATGACAGCTTGCTCTAAATGTGGGACTCGTGTAAGTTAATGCAGGTCATTAGGAAAACAATCCTGTAATGTTTGAACACATATTAAAATGGTATGCTTCTTGATCTAGTCATATCAATTAAATATCTAGGTGTAACATTGTGAAATGACATGAAATCAAATGAGCAAGAAAGGCCAGTTGCAGGGAAGATGAATGGTTTACCTCTAGTTATTGAGAGAATTTTAAGAAAGTGTAAGTCATCTATAAAGAAGACTGTGTATAGAACACAAGTGCAATGCATTCTCAATTGCAATGCATTGGGATTCCCGCCAGGTTAGATTAAAGGAAAACATTGATGCAGTTCAGAGGCATGCCACTAGACTTGTTGCCATTCAATTTGATTGACCCAGAAGTCTTATGGATATGCTCTGTGAACTTTTATGAGTAGCCTTGTGCAGAAGAAAATGATCTTCGCACGAAACACTATTGAAGAAGACTGCAGAATGATTTACCACCTCCAAAGCTCATTTCACATAAGGATTCTGAGGACAAAATAGGTGTCATTTGGGGTCATACAGAGATATAGAGGCATATAATTTCCTGTCTCTGCTTTTATGAGTGGAACAAGATAAGGAATGACTAGCTATAATACCAAGACCTCTCTCCCATGCATGTACATTTTCCTGAGGAGTATGTACGTAGCTGTATAAGTACAAGAGTATCTGAGGAGTACCAGAGATGACTTACAACTTTGAGATAGTAATAACACACCATTAGTTCATTGCCATCTTGAGTCACATATGTATAAAACAGTTTCTTATAAACATCTTATTGCAGCTAGGGCTGTGTGCTTCCAGGAACGCACTACAGAAGGAACATGCAGCTCATTTTTACTGCCCTTTTCTGTGATGTATACATGTTTCAGCCTTTATCGCCATAATGCCTGCATCAGTTGCAAAACCCTTACCAGAATTCCTCATTGAAGTTCTGAAACCTGTATGCACAAAAAATTTTCTCAATATTGGGTCAGTAGTTGTGTTAATTATCTTGTGAATGGCAACTTCTCCAACTAAAGGCACTTAGATATAAGGCATATAGGGATTGTATTGCTCTAGCCTCGTGTGGTAAACTTCCTCTACTTACTTTGTCATCTGACTTTATTGCATTAGTAGTAGCACAATGTACCCTCAGTGAGTGACATGCTACTATTTAGTGTGAAGATTCCTAACTTCTCAAATATCAGTGATGCAATTCTCCTCACATCATTGCAAGGCACACTGTGATATGACTGCAGGTAGCTCAATTCAAACTGTGCAATCTTTTCAGTGCTCATGAGCCATGTTTACACTTTGTCTCTTGAGCACTGTACATCTGCATCAAGTACTGGGTTACCCCAGTAATAGCCAGTCAACGTCAAATAACAGACGCGACACTGCTGAACACGTCGTGCCGGAGAGGTTGGGCAGATACAGGTCCTAGTAGCCACCTAGCAGAAAAGCAGTTGCAATTTCTTTGATCTCTTTGAAGTGGTTGCAGTTGAACAGATTTTATTACAATAAATCTGATGGCCCTAACACAAATTACAACACTGATAATCTCCAAAAATAGCTGTTACCCCAAAGTAAAATTTCCCTTCAAGCTTAACAAATGACAGTTCATTCTATGAAATTGGACTGAGGAATTTAATAGAGCATTTGTAGTTTCACTGTGCAGCTTAATTGGATCAATAATTAATTAAATCCATGTTTAGCTTTTTTATAGAAAAAGATTATAGTTTTAAAATTAACACATTAGAAAATACTAGTTCTACACACGTATTTCAGGTTAAGAAGGTTGGAGCTGTTGGATCCATTCCTATATCACTCTCACTCCCAACCCTTCGCCACACAGACCTTATCCCTGTGGTAGATCCGTGTCTGAGACCTGCTCAATTCACACCTGGCACATCCTACTCCAGTCCCATCACCAATTTAACCTATCCCACCAGAGGCAGGCCCATGAAGGCAGCCGTGTCATACACCAGCTCTGCTGCACGGCATTTTATGTTTGCACAACCACTGACCGCCTGTCCACCAGATTGAATGGCCATCCCCAAATTGTGGGCGAGAGCAGAGTTGACCACATAGTGACAGAACAAACTGCCAAATGCAGCGTGTTTGATTTCAGTGGCTACTTCACAACCTGTGCCATATGGATCTTTCCCGTCAGCATCAGCTTTCATAAATTGTGTAAATGGGAGCTGTTCTCACAACTCATCCTTTGTTCCCATAATCCTTTGACCTGTATCAGGTAGATCCTGCACTACACCCATCACCATCTCTTCCCCAGGACCGTAATTTCACTCATCCTGCACCCACATCCTCTCCCCAACAAGCTCCCGATCCTCTGTTCTATCCTCTCTCCTTCTCCCCACCTACATCGCCTAATCCAGTCCTCCAACTTGTCATCATTGTGTACTGCACTAACTCACCAGTTCTGGCACCTGTGTGTCACATTCCTATCCTGTACTCCTGTAACCTCTCCCCATGCATTCGTATCTTGTACACCTTCTGCCTTCTCTGAGCCATCAGCTACCCTTCCCAACCCTCCCTCCTGCTCCACTTGTCTTTTCTCCTCTCACCCACCACATCCGACACAATCCCTGACCACAGTAAACCTGCAGAACTCTACAAAAATCAGCAAGGATTCCAAAAACAGAGATCTTGCCTTGGTGCTCAGATTGCTGCCATGTTTCTCAACTTCAGGAAGGCATTTGAAACTGTCCCACCCTGCGTTTAGCTGAAAAAAAGTATGAACTTACTTACTATTGGACCAGATTTGCAACTGAATCTGAGACTTCCTTGCAGATAGAACTCAACATGTCACTCTTAACTGAACAAAAGTCACAGATGTAAAGGATCTGTTTGTGTATATAAATGACCTAGTAGAATGGTCAGAAGCTCTTTAATGCTGCTCAAAGATGATATGGTCATCTGTAAGACATCAAAAGACAGTAACGATTTGCAGATGAATCTACAGAGGATTGATGAGGGTGCAGGAGCTGGCACATACATTGAAAAAGAAATCCAGTACTGTGCAACTACACTGTTGATGACAAATTGCTGAAAACAATAACTATTGTAAAATATGTAGGAGTATCTATCTGGAGTGATCTTAAGTGGAATGTTTACATGAAATAAATAGTAGGAAAATACTGTGATTCATAGGAAGAATTTTAAGAAAATACGACTCATCTACAAAAGAAATGGCATACAAGGTAGTTGTTCTACTGATTCTTGAATATCATTCATCACTGTGGGACCCTTACCAAGTAGAACTGATAAGAATGATAGAGAAAATCCAACGAAGAGTGGCACATTTTGTCACAGGATTGTTCAATCAGTGTGAGAGTATAACAGAGATGCTCAGCAAACTCCAGTGGCTGATGCTACAAGAGAGGCATTTTGCATCGCAGAAAGATTTACTATTTCCTCCCACATATGTCTCGTGAAATGACCACAATGAGAAGATTCAAGAAATTAGACCTAAGGCAGAGACTTATTGCATGCCATTCTTGAGTGGAACATGGAACAGGGGGGAGGGGTGGGGGGAAGTCAGTTAGTGGTACCAAAAATACTCTCTGCCACATGCTGTCAGGTGGCTTGAGGAGTATTGATGTAGACATAGAACTGCAGTACCTGCATTGTGTATACAGCTGGCACAATGTAGCTGTACAGAGTGAGTGAGTGAGTGAGTGTGAGTGTGTGTGTGTGTGTGTGTGTGTGTGTGTGTGTGTGTTATAGCTTGAAAAAAGATTCTTCTAAAAGCGATCAAGTCTTCAGCTTCATTTGTGTTCCTGTTGACAACTCAAAGCCTCTACTATTCATTGCATTGTCCTACATTATTAACCTCTGCTGTTTTGTGTTAATATCGAACACATCAAATAATAAGTCCATGAATTTCTGCATTTCATGCACCATTCATGTAGTAGCATTGTTCCACAGTACATACAAATGGGTTTTATACAATGAAGTTCCTATTTTCTTGAACTGTTTCCAGTTTGGAATCTACCGACATACCTCCAAGTGCAGAAATGGTAATAAAACTGCTGGAAACAAAGAGCTGCCATTTACAGATGCAAACATAGCTTCAAGTAATAATGATAGATGTTCACAGAAGCAACTATCGGCCCATCTGGAGATGTGTAGAATCATCTCATTTTTGTAGTAGTTGTAGTGGTTCTATTCACAAATATGTAATGTGCAATTTACTATGCGTACTTTGTGAACACTGCAATTTTTGTACCACACAAACTGTGAAGGGCACTATGTGTAGGTTACTGAGAGTAAAACACTGCAGTTGTACTGGCTCGGCAATTTTGAGATAACATGTAGCCCATAAGTGTGCCTCCATAGTGGAGGGGTCAGTTACTGCCATGTGGAGGACACAGGTTGAGTTCCCCATACTCCCGTGTGATGCCAATTGGTGAGCCACTCGAGTGAAGTAGCAGCTCCAAGTTCTAGAAGCTGAGAATAGAAGGGAAGTGCTGCGCTGACTTGGTTTTCCCGAAGATTGCATCCAAATGATGACTCACAGCAGCAGATGACACAGTAGCCAGTTGGCACTGAACAGTTTGCCAGAGCTGCATCACAGAGTTCTTCAGTGTGTTAGACCTGTATGGCGTGTAAACTCTATAAGACTTAACAGTCCCCAACAAATAACAGTAAAATAATTGTTTATTTGCATTTGATAAATATCCAGATGTGCTCAGTTTGGCTTGAAGACTCAAGTAGAAATTTTCCGACTATATAACCAAGTCTGTGAGAGGTGTCACTGAACAGATGGTTAACAGAGCAAGATAAACACTAAAAATAACATACTGAAATGCAGCACCAGTTTGCTGTACATTTACAGTTCACTATGGCACTGATACATGTGACTTGGGGACTTTCTTGGGATATTTTTGCAAAAGAGCATTGTAGTTTAGTATCTAGTCAACACTAAAAATGATAAAAGTACAGAATGTACAGTGTGAAATCAGCAAAACACAGTACACTAGAATAACAAAAGGAGTTGAAGCACACGATTGATAAGTATTAGCGTGCCGTGCAGCCCTATGTCTACCTCATTACTCTGCAGTTCACACATATGTGTTCATAGAACCACTTTCAGACTATTTTTCTAAAGTTCCACTCTCAAATAGTTTGTGGGAAAAATGAATACCTAAATTTTTCTGCACAAGTTGGGATCTCTCTCATTTTATCTCACAGTTCTCATTTCTGCCTTTGTAGAAAGTCAACAAAATGTTTTGGCATTCGGAGGAGGAAGTTGGTGACTGCAGTTTTGTGAAAAGTTCTAGCAATGTGTAAAAAGTCTTTATTCTAATGATCACCGTACCAGCTCCATTATTATATCCACAACCATCTCCCCCCTATTTTGTGGTAATACGAAACAAGCCAGCCTTCTTTGAACTTTTTCAATGCCATCCATCAATCCTATCTAGTGAAGATCTCCTACCGTGCAGGAATACTTGAGAAGAGGATGGACAAATATAGTACAGTCACACTCTTTTAGTATATTTGTCTTACCTTCTGACCTTCTAAGTGTTCCGCCATAAAAAGCAGTCTTTGGTTTGTCTTCATCTTAACATTTTCTGCCTGATAGCTATAACTGAAGTTGATCTTATTTGTAATCCCTGGGTGTTTAGTTGAATCAACAGCCTTTAAGTTTGGTTGATTTATGATGCAGTTTTATGGAACATATCGTCTCCATTATTTTGAAGGAAGGAAGATAAAAGGTTTAACAGCACATTGATGATGAGGGAATTAGAGACAAAGCACAATATTGATGTGGGGAAGACAACTGAATTTGTCTTTTATGAAGGAACCATCCCAGCATTTTCCATAAGGAAACTGCAGAAAACTTAAGTCTAGATGGCCAAACTGATGTTTGAACCATTGTTCTCATGAATGATTGTTGATCCTCCTCACAACTGAGTCACCTTGCTCACTTCTATTATTTTGGTAACCATCTGTAGGCCTGTGTATTTCCTTGGACGGTGGAAAAAAGTGACAAGTGCTGAAACCCCACCTGGCACACCACTGTGACGACGGTGAGTAAGTGTATCATCCAACTGCAGTCATGGTCGAGAAAGACGAAGTTCGTTGGATATTAGAAGCAGTGTTCTTTAAAGTAGCAGTAGTAGCAGCAGCTAGGTTATAATTTCACGCTCAACACAAAATTGAGGTAAGAAATTAATGCATTTACCTTTAACTTCTTCAACAACTGCAAAAACCAAGCTGTACTGGCATAGACCCCAAAACTCAAGATATCCTTCATAACAAAGTTATTGACTTTCTGAAGTTTGTCAGATTCTCTACTCAAGGACACAGATCAGCCCATTTCTCACAAGAGATCCTGCAAACCAAGGATGAAGGGCAACAGGGGGATTCTGTATTTGTAGATCTCCATAAAGCATTTGACACAATACTACACTGCTGACTGTAAACAAAGTTCCAAGCATATGGAATAGGTTCTGAGGTATGCAAGTGGCCTGAAGACTTCTTAAGTAACAGAACCCAGTTGTCCACAACAGCAGGTGTTCATCAGAGACAAGGGTATTGTCACGAGTGCCCCAGAGAAACGTGATAGGACCACTGTTATTTTCTATATACATAAATGATCTGGCAGACAGGTTGGGCAGCAATATGCGGCTGTTTGCTGGTGATGCTGTGGTGTATGGGAAGGTGTCAAAGTTGAGTGACTATAGCAGTATACAAAATGACGTAGACAGAATTTTCAGTCAGAATGATGAATGGCAGAGCTGTAAATGTAGAAAAATGTAAGTTAATGCAGATGAGTAGAAAAAACAAACCCATAATCTTGAGTACACCATTAGTATTGTGTTGCTTGATACAGTCACGTCAGTTAAATATCTAAATGTTTTGTTGCTAAGCAGTGTGAAATGGAATGAGAATGTAAGGATTGTAGTAGGGAAGCCAAATGGTTGACTTTGGTTTATTGGGAGAATTTAAGGAAAGTGTGGCTCATCTGTAAAAGAGACCACATATAGGACACTAGTGCAACCCATTGTTGAGTACTATTTGAGTATAAGAGTTCTGCACCAGACTGGATTAAAGGAAGACATTGGAGCAATTCAGAGGTGGCCTTGTAAATTTGTTACTGGTAGGTTTGAACAACATGCAAGTATTAAAGAGATACATCGGGACTCAAATGGAATTACTGGAGGGAACATGACATTCTATATGAGGAACATTACTGAGAAAATTTAGAGATCCAGCATTGGATGCTGACTGCAGAGAGATTCTACTGTCACTGACATATATTTCACGTAAGGCACATGAATATAAGAATAGAGAGATTAGGACTTTCATGGATCTTTATAGACAGTTGTTTCCCCTCACTCTGTTTGTAAGTGGAACAGGAAAGGAAATGTCTAGTGGTACAGGGTACACTCCACTACACATCATATGATTGCTTGCGTAGTACCTACGTAGATGTCGTTGTGCAATATAGTATAACACAAACCTTAGTCACTGTGCGAGGTGGCACTGTGTTTAGCTCATTGGACTCCCATTAGGGAGGATGATTATTCACATCTTCATCCGATCCCCTTGGATTTTCAGCGCTTTCCTGAAAAAAACTCCAGGCAAATGCTGAAATGATCCTTTTGTAGAACACATCCAATCTCATAGCCCATCTCGAACACACTACAAGCTCGTGTTCCATGTCAAAAGACTTCATTGTCAATAGGACTTTAAACCCTAATATTCCATCCTTAATTCTTCATGTGTTAATCACAAAATAAATAGTCATTGTATTGATGTTGGAAGCTACTGCTAATATTTTTTTAAGTTGGCAAATTAAATTTTGGTTTTTTGAAGTACATCTACTACACAAAGTGATGTGTTTATTTTTCCTGAACAAAGCAAAGAAATACATTATGTTTTGCAGAATGTGGAGGAGAGCAAATAGTAACACACTGTTCTGCATAGGCCAGAACTGCTAATCTAACTATCATACGGTGTTTTGTCATGCTTATTACCTTATCATCGACCTCTAAGCTCTTACGTTTTCCGATCTCATTTAGTGCAGCCCCCAACAATCAGTTTTTCCTTCTCATCCCATCCAGTAAGTCTCCCATGACCCATGGTTCTGGGTGATTTTCCAAACGCTCACCATTTCCTAAACATCACTGGACCTTTTTCTTTCTCTCTTTCTTTCTCCCCCCCCCCCCCCCCCACCCCCACCCTCCTTTCTTCCTTCCCCTGCAATCCTCCTGCCAGAAGAAGGTCCCACTGGCTCCAAGAGCTTGCAAATTTCCTTTAGCTTCATATGTGTGTGTTCTGCTGCCACCACTTGGTGAGTAAATTTTGTATCTATCTATTATTATGTTTTCAAAAACTTATTATTTTCATTGGAATACAACATAAGATATTTCTCCTACTTCATGATCACTCACTACTTGTTTACAACTTGAATGTAATGTCGTTTTCCCATCTTATACTTTTTCCTCTCAGCTTTTTGCAGCTGTATGTTGAAGTGTCTAAGTGTTGTGCAGCAGTAAATTTGGGAGCTGTTGCACCTGCTCCCTTTCCCTTTGCCCTTTCAGAAATTTCAGTTTTGAATGGAATGAAATTTTCTAGGTTTTTAAAAATTTTTACAGCTTTCTTTTGCTGTCAAATATATTGATTACGATACCAAGGCGTGGTGTTATTTTAACGTGGCATAAAAATGAATACTTTTAATCCTTTTAATGTCATATTTATGATGAGTCCATTTTTTAAATCAAAAACCAGTATTTTGATTTTTATATACTTAGTTTACTTTGTGGTCAGTATGTTTCCTCATTTTTTTTAGAAGCCTTTTATTATATATTTGTCTCCAGTTATACAGGTGTTATCAGCATATATTTCGAGATACTATCAAGTCATCATCATATGATAATGTTTGAAAAGAAATAAAAAACACATGGATGGTAAAATAATATAAAACTGAACTACAAATCAAGGTAATTTCTGTCCACAGCTTATTTGCTTGAATACATTCTGTAGTAACTCATCAACTAGTAATTTACAGGAGTTAGTCTGATTTGTACTTTAGTTTCCTAGTATTTTACTATCCCCCCCACCCCCTCTGTTTTTCCTTCTTTTTAAACAGATTGTCTGATGAATACTTGGTAATAACTGGAAGGTATAATGAAAATATTTATATGGCCTGTGACTGAAATACAAAATTATAATAAATAAAATACAAGACTGTCACTATTTCTACCTAAGACAATAAGCATAGTCTGTGCGTGTTTTTAAAGTAACTTACATTATCAAGCACATTTTTCTTATGGCATATGTCAGATGCTGCGTCATGCATAACTTGACTGAGATTGCACATTTCTGTGCTGTTAGTGACATTTCTTCTTCTTAATGTACTGTGAAATGTATAAGCACATTTTATGTAAGGATTTTTCAGGCCCCTGTCACATATTGTAATAAATTTATACAGGGTGAGTCACTAATTGTTTCCACCAAGAGTAACTCCAAAAGTATGACAGAAGCTGAAACGTTAAGTTGCATGGGACAACAGGGGCCACGATATGACGTTGGTTTTTTGTTCGTAGGTGGGGTCGCTTTAGAGATACGAAGCTCAACTTTGTTCCTTTAAGTGGAATGTTATAGTTTGGTACTCATTTTCTGATAGCGGATATCGAGACGAATCCAATGATGTGTAACAGTATGGTCTTTGAAGGTCAGCGAAGGTCACAAAGGCAGCATGAACGTCCATATGCAGAAGGTGTTCCAAGTGATGACCATTGGTATCAATGCAGTGCTGCAATCTTCTTATCATGGATTGAGTGATATTGCTTATCACATCAGCACTTATTGAAGCACATGCTCTGACAATTATCTATTGTGTATCTTCAGGTGTAGTTGGAAAGTCTTAATAAATAATGTCTTTTATGAATCCCCACAAGAAAAAACCCAGAGGTATTTCTTCCAATAACAGATCTAATGTTCCTCGCAGGAATGTGGTGCACTTCCTACCATTAAGATTTCCTTCGATGAAATAGAGGCCTATAATTTTGTCCTCGAGAATCCCACACCATACATTCAATGATTACAGTGTTTGGTGTGCTACTGTGGATTTTCAGTTGCCCAATTATGCATGTTATGCAAATTAACATTTCCATGGTTCATGAATGTAGCCTCGTCAGTAAATAAAATCAAATTAATAAATGTGTCATCCTTCAGAATCTGAAGTTGAGCCCATCGGCAGAATTCAGTGTGATGCATACAATCCGTACCAGTTAATTCTTGGTGGAGACTGATATGGTAAGGATGATATTTGTGGCAATGCAGAACACGAACAACACTACTCCGGCCCATGCCAGATTCTCTTGCAGTTTGATGCAAACTAACACTAGGATCTCGAACCACAGTGCCAAGAGTACGAATTTCCGTTTCCTCGTTAGTAACTATCCTTCACTGGATATGTTCCCGATGCATTAAAGATCTAGTTGTTCTCAATTTACCATACACATATTTAAATATACAACATGTAAGGGGGGTAATTTGAGGATATCTTTTAGCATATAGGGCTCTAACTCTCATTGAATTTTGTTGACATTCTCCATAAATGAAAAGCATATCGACTTGTTTTTCGAGAGAATACATCATTCACATTCGTTTGATTTGACAGTACTAGTCTTACCATTCCTATTATTGTTCTATTGTGAAACTGTCGAATGGCACGTTAGATGGATGCACTGTATTCAGCGAATATTTACTATTTGCACAATATATGAGATAGAATTGTCAGAGCATGTGCTTCGATAAGTGCTGCAGTGATAAGGAATACCACTCAATCCATGATAAGAAGATTGCAGCACTGCATTGATATCAATGGTCATCAATTCGAACACCCTCTGTAAATGGACGTTCATGCCACCTTTGTGACCTTCGTTGACCTTCAAAGACCTTACTGTTACACATCATTGGATTCGTTCCGATAGCTGCTATCAGAAAATAAGTACCAAACTATAACATCCCATTTAAAAAAAAGTAGACCTACATACCTCTGACGTGATCCCACCTAGCAACAAAAAACCCACGTCATATTATGGCCCCCATTGTGCCATGCAATGTTTGTCCCACAAACTTTTCAGCTACTATCATACTTTCGGAGTTACTCTAGGAGGCAATAGTTAGTGACCTCACCCTGTATACTTGAGAAGGAGAATTATTTCCTGAAATGCATGATGTCCTACATTAATTACATAAATTTTAATATTTTTATATTGGAACCAGTCAACTGTATTCTTCTTCTTCTTCTTCTTCTTCTTCTCCTTCTCCTTCTCCTCTCTCTCTCTCTTTCTCTCTTTCTCTTTCTCTCTATATATCTATCTAATACATTTCCAGGCCTTCCACAGCGATTTGGTAATGGGATTGTAGTTATAGGTGTCACAAAAATGTTTTTTTTTTTTTTTCCAGGTTGGCAATGTGTTACAAGTAGTGCCAGCAGAACTGCCTCCCCCTCCACCCCCACCACCACCTCAGGAGCCACCACCATCCACGATGACGGTACAGTCAGAGAAAACATTGCATGTTTGAATATTGCACACTTACTTTCACCAGTGTTCCTAAATTCAGTTCCCATTAGCCACCTGTCATACTTTGAGACAGCAGAACCGTATGAGGCAAATACAACCCTGCAATACAAAAATCTAATGTGGCAACTGAAGGTGATGCGCAAGATGATTGAATTGACACTGACAGAAAAATGAGAGGAAATAATTAGTTTCCAACTTTGGGAGGCCCTGGGCTATTTCTCCCGAGCATGGCTCAGCAACATATCCATACCAGCTGTCTACATTCTTGTAGCTTCAGTAGTTCGCAGGCTGCATGGATTCTGAATTCTGCAAACAAAAATTAAATGCACCTAATCATTAACAATGTTAGATGTATTGTTCAAATTATTCATTTAGTTTGTTCAGATGCATTAGAATTGAGTATAACAATAGGTTAAGTCTTTTCAAAACACAATGTTGTTATTTAAAAAGAATACCATGATGACTAAGATCAGAAGTATTCATAGCTAATAACAAAAAGTAATTTAAACATCACGCATTTGTGAAGCTAAATTAACATTAATCATCAGTGGAACATTAAACACTTTGTAAATGAGAATGGATTTCTACTCACGAAGCAGAAGAGGCAGTGAGCAGCAGACATGAATTCATAAAAGCATAAAAAATTATGTGTCTTTCATGTACAGTGATTCTTCAGATTCCCGCCCCCCTCCCCCCCCCCCCCCCCTCCTTTTACACACACACACACTCAGAGGTAGCCTTAAGAGAAAAGAGGCACCACTATACACAGAAATATGCATAAAATCAATATCCTCTTGTTTAGTTAAAAGTATGGAAAAAGCAGGCCAGCAAATGCATTAAAACCACAGTTTCAGGGATCCTTTATGTACTTGACAGTGTAGTCATTTGCAAGAGAATCAAATTCAGTTGTAATCTAATATATTGCATCCCATTGTCTGCTTGTGTGTGTTCTGTATCACTCTCCATGTGAAGATCCTTTTTAATTTGTTTAAACTCTTGTATTTATTTAATATTATATGCCAGATAATTGCCTATGCTTTCATTATATTAATTATTTTTGTAATAATTATTGGAAGAATAGCAATCATTGTCTGATAAAGTTGCATTCGCATTCAAATTTATTGTTGACTATATGAGGATAAAATGGTTATTTTCAAATATTACCTGAGACTTAAATGTGTGATCATAGTAACTGAATAGAAGAGTTATGAACTGTTCACATTTGTAAGTTTCATGTATGTAGCATTATGAGCTTTTCTGCAACTGGCCACCTGACAAGAGAGACAGAGCTCACAAAAGTGAACTCTTAATAACTTTTGTTGCATTACTTCAAGATGACCCTCATTATCAAAGTGGAGGTAATGGTTTACACACGAACACTGTATTCTAAACTAGTCACCAATAGCTGTGAATGTAGACTTTCCTAGTGTATACTGTCGAGGAAAAGCTATCCGCTTTCCAGCTGGCTGACAGTGTTAAAGTACTACAACACTTTGAAAAATGTCTTCTGGTTAAGATGGTACGTAGGACACTCTTCAAAATGTCATGGTACTTTAATACTGTCACTGGGCCGGAAACCCGAGAGCTCTTCCTCAACAGTCACCAATAAGTCTGTTTGTAAAGACATATTCAACAGAATAGAAAATGATGGTATGAAGTGGAATAGATGTCTACAGAGGAGGCATGGGAGTTAGGAGGGGGAGGGATGTAGCAGGGCAGGAGTGGGGAACATGCTAGTGCTATAGCCCACATAGGATATGGTGGCTGATAAGCAGTGACCAGTTCTCATCCAAAGCACTGGATGAATTCACCCGTATGTTCAGAAGGGGAGGCAAACATTGTTTGCCTGCTTTCAGCCAATGAGTGACACGATGGTTATGACAGATTAGAAGCACGTGCCGTGCAGTCTTTCTCAATTGATTTTATTGAAACAATTTGGTAAACAATTTCATTGTTGAGCTACTTGTGGCTTTACATGTCAGCTTCATCATTCCATTAATGGTCACAGTTATTGCGATATTTGCATTTAAGCAAGACGCTGTGCAATGTTCAAAAGAGTTTGCAATGAAAAATAGGGGTGGCTATGATTTTGAGTTTGGTGCATATTACATAATATCTTGCTGCATAAGGAATTTAGCTAACACTTTCAGGTTTTGTATAGACATGGGTGGAGGTCTCCACGTGTCACCAATCTCAAGAAAATCGATCTGATGCAGCACACTCATCTGCGATCGCGTACACCGGTGATAGAGACAGAACGAAATATGTACAACATTCCTCATATTTCATTAACGGTTTGAGGTATCGAGATGAGATTTTGCCAAATGATAGTGTGCAAGGAGGAGAGTATTTTGCCACTTGGTTATTATGCAAAACTTCATCACCTGTCATGTTATTCCACTAACAACAGACTTTTTGGGTGAAAGAATGTAATTTTTAAGAGCTGTCGAAACGAGAAACGTTGTGGATTTTGGAACAGCATAAGTGTACACATTACATGTCCTTTTTCATAAGCTATTGACTTTACTTTTCTTGAGTTTTCCACTTAATAAAAGATGCTTTCAGAACACTCTTGCTGTTGTGTCTGCAGAACATGTTAGTGAAGTGACTGTGTAAACTCTAGCATGTTTTGGCAAAAGAAGTAGATTTTAACATGGCAACAAGAGAAATGTAGGTTATACTCATTCACCAGTCGTGATGCTTACCTGAAAGTTACAAATCGTTAACAAGCCAGGTGAAATCAAAATTGCTGCTTTTGTAGCCATTTCAGCAGAATTCGTTTTAGATGCTAACCGGAGCAGAGGTGACAGTAGAGCTTTTTGAACGGTCACCTATCTAGTGTGGGTGTGGTAGGACTCCACTTAATACAAGGGTGGTTTGAAAAGTTCTCGGAATCACCATGAGAGGTCAGCACTAGTTGTTTATGTGATATTCATTGGACTGTTGCCTGTAAACACGTGCCACATGAGTGCTCTCGGAAGAGATTTGTTGTGGTGATGTGGCTCTCTTGTTGTTCCTGCATAGTGATTTGCGAAGGTGGGAAAAATCAAGATTTGAGCAGTGATCAAGTACTTCGTAAAGAAAGGTATGAAAGCAAAGGATATTCGTGCCAGTTTCCACGTACACTGGGGGACTCTGCTCCTTCATATTCAACTGTTGCCAAATGAGTTTAAATTTGCTCAGGAGAGCTCAGATGGTGACCTGTGCAGTGGTTGACTGAGATGTGTCACTACTTCAGAAATCGTTGCAAAAGTACACAAAATGGTCACGGAGCATCATCGATCGAAAGTGCGTGAAATAAAAATCTAAAATTTCACAGTTAATAGACCTTTATGATATTAAACTTCAGTATAAATTACAACTTTGAGATTCAATTGGAAGTTATGAAAAAAATTTATGAACACGATTCAAAAATATGTTTTTTAACATCTGCGGTATCTAGGCTTATGGGATAAAATATATCAGTTACAGTATATAATTTAATCATATCTGTGATTACTTACTTTTTTTATTGAAAATAAGCCTACTAATTACATTATATTGTTCTCTTGTTATTTGTTTTTAGTTTATCGCTCACTGAACATTTGAGAAATTTGTTCACTCAGTTTGGGTGTTAGATTATAAGTTCGCCCAGTCACAGTTGTAAATTCCATGGGAGACAGCTTCCTTAGTACATTTTTAAGTGGCATCCAAACTTGATCTTTCTCAGTTTTTTTAAAAATATGTCCTTGGTCCTGGTTGGTGATAAAATACAACATGTACATCTTGGTTTTGATAGTCAGAATTATCAACTTTGCCAATTCACCACTGTTCATCGTAAACACGAGCCACTATGTCTTTATTTTGAAGAACCAGTTGCACAAGTTTTCCACGCTGATGAAGTTCACTATCAGGCGAAGTTGATGTGGTTTTACACTTCAGGAAGTTGTATGAATGGGGTACAAAACATTGAAAAGATCGAGTGCCTTTAATCTTCTTACAAGTGTTGTACCTTTCCTTCAAGACACTATCATAGACTTCTTGTATTTCCTCACATTGTACAAAAACATAGGTAATTCCTTTGGTATGTTTTTTAGAGAATTAAAACATTTCTTGAGGTGTTATTATATGTTGTCATCGGTTCACTGCAGACTTGCTTTTGTGACAGCTTGCTTTGTTGTACCCCCGACACCATCACAAGCATTCTTCCCATGGCATGAAGCAAAAAAGTGCCATTCTACATCAAACCCAAAATCTTCTTCATGAAAGGAGATGTTAATAAAATCTTTTTTTGTTTTTATATTGACTTGCTGCCCCATCTAAAAAGTAAATCAGTTTTTTTATTGAAGGGTGGTGCTGTTTAATGTATTTTGTTAATTTTAGTTGAAAAATGCGCACTGCTGTAGTGTTGTGTTCAAGGTAGTCACTTATGACACAAAAGCTGTGGCTCATTAGTTTTGTGGCCTGTTTGTTTACCCGCTGGTGTCCTTGTACTTCATCTTGAACAACAAAGGAATAATTTTCTGAAAAGTCAGAAAGAACTAAGCATTCATCAGCTGCCAAGGTTGGCTTTTTGTCTTTCAAAAATTTACTTTGAACTTTTGCAATAAAAGATGCATTTTCAGATTTTCAAGGTTAGCCACTAACACTTCAAAAAACTCTTCTCTGTCACCATTTCAGTTCTGTCCTGTGTCACACATTGTTTGTATTTTATATTGTCAGGTATCAAATTGTCTTCTTCGGATTCTGTACACATGTCAAGTAAGGGTTGTTTGCGTAGACAATCTTCAAATTTTCCGTTGATCATACAATTGTAACTGTCAATATTATATACCATAACTTCCAAAAGATCTTTATAATCAACTCTAAGATTGGCCCCATCTATCATCAACTTTACGTTCTGATGAAACAACCAAACACAAACATTACGGGTGCCAGATGCCCCTGCAACAATATACCATCTTGGTCTCAACTCGCAAAACTTTGATCTTCCAATTTTAATGTCAGAATTTTCTTTTTTAAATTCAGTGAATAGTTTATTTAAATAACACAATATTAACCTTTTTTGTCTTTGAATCTTAGAACCCTTTTCTTTCACAGAAACACAGTCTTTTTTGACAGACATCAAACACCTGTTATTGTCATCATCATAATACGTAATAACTTTATTGATTGTGTTTTCATCTATCAAATTAGATGCACTTTTCTTTTGTAATGCTAATAAAATTCCCTGTTCTTTTACTAATTGCCTTTTTAACTTAACAAGACATTCTGACACATTAAATTCATCACTAACTTTTGCTCGACTCCAAGAAATTCCGCAGTAAACTGATAATCTTAATTTTATCCTGTATGTTGGAAGTACTGCATTTAGTTTTTAGTTTTTGTATCAAATCATCATATTCGGTTGGTGAAGTTTTAGAACTTCCATCTGTTTTAGTACAAATTGTATTTTGAGATGAAACTTCCAAATTCTTTTTGACTATACCTGCCACTTTCTCAATTTTTGTATTCAAGGCACTTGATCTTTTATCTTGACTTAGTTTTCTAATTTTACTAGCGGGCGATATACCCAGGATTTCACAAGCTGTATCTACTTTTTTAATGGATGCTAATAAGTCACAAAATTCTGAATCTGAGGTTTCACTATCCTTTCTCTTGTGGATTACAATTATCTTAGAATAACATGTTGGACAAAATGATTTTCCTGGTATGGTTTTATGACATGCTTCATTAATAATAACACCAACAGAACACTGAGACACCATTTTTCAACTGCACACTTCAAGAACTTCTAGCTAAATAAGTGTGAGTAGACAACTGTTGGTTTAAGGGGTAAGATAACAATCAGACTTGTATAGACTTGCAGATGCATTTGTTAGCCTGCTGAAACAATTACCACAACATTGTTTCGACAAATAATCATTAGCTAGTGTAATGTGGTGTGTTATATTATGCAATTGGTATACTTTATTTGATTAGCATACCAGATATCGCAGATGTTAAAAAACATATCTTTGACTCGTGTTTGTAATCTTTTTTTCCATAACTTCCAATTGAATCTCAAAGTCGAAATTTATACTGAAGTTTGATATCATAAAGGTCTATTAATTGTGATATTTTCAGATTTTTATTTGGTCCCCCAACAAAGATATTGCAGGCCATAAAATGGAAAAATTAAGAAAAAAAGCCATTTTTAAAAATATTGTATTTTTTTAAGTGCAAGCTGCTCACCATTGATAATCTAGAAAAAGTAACTATACTATATAGTGAAATAGCAGAAAATATTTTAAAGCTGAGAAATTAATCTTTTTTTGGAAAACTACTGTTCAAAAATTGAGGTTTTTTTTAATTTGTGTCTGATAATTTTGAACTATTAAATATATATTAAAGAATTCGGCTAAGTGATAATGATGTTAATTTGTAGCCCAGAGTGTGTTGAACTAAACGCATTTTATCTGGAAGGCACAGGACAATCCACTACTGAATAATTGTAAAAAATGTAGATGCTTGCAAATACAAAAAAACACATGTGGCCTGGAACAAATATGGCCACCATTTCAAAATAATAAACAATAAATTTAAAAAAAAATTATTTTTGTGACTACCAAACATTGGGGAATTCACCCAGCAAATATAATATTTTTCTGAGATGGTGAAGCAGCCAGTGCTGGACCACTTGGTATGGATTGACCCAGGACTAACAGGGGATATTGAACGTATACAAAGATGGACAAGAATGGTCACAAGTTTGTTTGATCTGTGGGAGAGTGTCACAGAGATACTGAAGAAACTGAACTGGCAGACTCTTGAAGGTAGATGTAAACTATCCAGAGAAAGACTACTAAAAAAGTTTCAAGAATTTACTTTAAAAGATGGCTCTAGGAATATACTGCTGATGACTAGGACTATACTGCAAACCCATACATATCGCTCACATGGGGATCATGAGGACAAGATGGGAATAATTACTGCATGCACAGAGGCATTCAAACAAACATTCTTCCTGTGCTCCATACATGAATGAAACAAGAAGAAACCCTAATGAATGTACAATGGGACATACACTGTGTCATATACTTCAGAGTGGTTTGAGGAGTATTGATGTAGATGTAGATAGATCTATGTTAGAAACAGTCTGAAAAGCTGGTAAGGGTGTTGCAGATTAGGTTGTGCTGAGAATTAATTGTTAAGAAAAAATTCCATGTGTTGAACCATTTCCAAGTTAATTAGCATCGAAGTTAGCCAATCAGGCAATTGCATACAAATTCAAGTTGTCTGCCAGAGACGGTGTCACCAAACATTTTCTTCATGTGGTTTCCTAAAACCGAACAAGAGAGTAATATAAAAATTGGACACAGGGTGGTAGTGAGGTTTGAACCTGAGCCAAAGGCTGATCAGCCTCATGTGCTGTCATCTACATTACGAGAACAGCTGTCACTAATTGTATCTGCCAGGCTGCTCGAATTTGCTCGCACATTGGCCCGACTGATTACCTTGGAAACAACACGATGTATCGAATTTATTCCTAACAATTGTTTCTCAGCACAACCAACCTTCCAAGCTTTTCAGACAGTTTCTGACATCCCTGTGTAGCTTTTTGGCAATAACACATTTTACAATTTTGTTGTAATTATAATTTTTTGTGATTTACAATGGAGAGGAATTTGTTCAAATTGATGTACATGTGACAGCATACATAGCAGGAAGTAATGACACATTTTAAGTAAATTATATTGTAAAATGCAAAGTTTTCCATACCAAATTTCACGAAATGAATAATTTTCACAATTGATGTTGAGATATGCAAGTTTCATAAAAGAACACAAGTATCTTACTTCCCTACAATAGTAGTGACTCTACTGTTAAAGTTTTATGATTTTATTCAAGAAACAGCATTCCACATTATACTAGGAATATGGTAACTGTTTGCATTTTGAGCACTTGATTACATCATTTTATGACATATTTATAAATTATGTTGAAGGTATTTTCAAATAGAGATTTTACATAGCTTCAAATGTTGTTAAACAATAATTAGTATAAGTTGAAAACTAGGAAACGAAACTTCACAGGAGGTAAACCAGCATGCTGGACTGTGACTCAAGCCTGCGACCTTCGCCTTTTGTGTGCAGGTGCTCTACCATTTGAGCTATCTGTGCATGACTCACGAACCACCCTCAAAGCTTTACTTCCACCAGTGCCTCGCCTCCTCCCTCCCACACTTGTCTGCAAAAGGCAAAGGTGCCAAATTCGAGTCCTGGTCCGGCACACAGTTTTTGTTTGGCAGGAAGTTTCAAATCAGTGCACACTCTGCTGAAGAGTGAAAATTCATTCTGCAACCAAGGTACTATCACAAACATACAACGACGCATCAAACATCATGGAGTATTGATTTGTTTAATAAACGGGCTGATCGTATATCCATCTGTTACATTACAGCATACTTACATTCCACCATTCCTTGCATAAAGATCAAGTTACATCTACATCTGTATTGTGCATATACTACGGAATTCAGGATTTTCAATTGTCATCTCTCAAAGACAACATTATATTGCCACTGTCTGGTGAGCTAATGGTGTGTCTCAAAGAAGGTACACAGGCATTATATATATATATATATATATATATATATATATATATATATATATATATATATATATATATATATATATATATATATATATATATATATATATATATATATATATATATACCACTCGAGTGGCGTATATTCATCTGCTAGTGTGTACAGCAGTACATGCATCAGTGTGGCCTGCAGGTATGTAAGGGGAGCAGGACGACTACGTCCTCAGTCTCATGACTCACTACAAAAGTGGCTGGAAGTTTCACAGCTGAAATATTGAGAGAAGAATAATTTGTTATGGTATCTAATGTAAGCCATTTCTATTAGTACATAAAATTTAACTTACAGGTTATTTTTGTCAGAAATATAATCTGAATATGTCATTACGTGACATTACTGAAGTGAATATTGTTAGAACAAAAATTAAATATTTCATACTTTGAAACTTCCTGGCAGATTAAAACTGTGTGCCCGACCGAGACTCGAACTCGGGACCTTTGCCTTTCGCGGGCAAGTGCTCTACCATCTGAGCTACCGAAGCACGACTCACGTCCGGCACTCACAGCTTTACTTCTGCCAGTACCTCGTCTCCTACCTTCCAAACTTTACAGAAGCTCTCCTGCGAACCTTGCAGAACTAGCACTCCTGAAAGAAAGGATATTGCGGAGACATGGCTTAGCCACAGCCTGGGGGATGTTTCCAGAATGAGATTTTCACTCTGCAGCGGAGTGTGCGCTGATATGAAACTTCCTGGCAGATTAAAACTGTGTGCCCGACCGAGACTCGAACTCGGGACCTTTGCCTTTCGCGGCCCCCAGGCTGTGGCTAAGCCATGTCTCCGCAATATCCTTTCTTTCAGGAGTGCTAGTTCTGCAAGGTTCGCAGGAGAGCTTCTGTAAAGTTTGGAAGGTAGGAGACGAGGTACTGGCAGAAGTAAAGCTGTGAGTGCCGGACGTGAGTCGTGCTTCGGTAGCTCAGTTGGTAGAGCACTTGCCCGCGAAAGGCAAAGGTCCCGAGTTCGAGTCTCGGTCGGGCACACAGTTTTAATCTGCCAGGAAGTTTCATATCAGCGCACACTCCGCTGCAGAGTGAAAATCTCATTCTGGATTTCATACTTTGGTTCTGGACATACTAGACGTAGATACTTCTAATTTTTTCAGTATCATCACACATTCATTTTCATAACTTTGTTATCTATTTTTCCCAGTGGTAAAACTTTACTGAAATCTTCTCCGTTAGTTTTTCCCTTTGTTACATCAACTTGCATGAAAGACAGTGCCATATTTTTTGCACATTGACAAGCTCAACCTATCAAATACGGTACTGCCTAACCGACAACTGTACATCCAATACGGACTAACAGTCACCAGTGCACATGCTGTTTATGAAATTTTTACTAATGCAAATGTATAATTGATTGTTATTAAAGTTAGTCACAATTAAAGCTGTTTATTTACAAAGAATTTTCAACACCTGTTGGTATGTGTCTTTGCTCACATTTTAACCTTAATGTTTGAAAATACAAGTCTTTAAGAATTATTAAAAATAACTAAAGAAGTACATTATCATAGATAATTTACAGTGTCGCCATTTAAATTGGTAATTTTATGCCATTCTCTGCAATTCTGCATAAATAATTCTTCAAATAATGTTTTTATTATTCCCAAACGTTTTTACAAAATCTGTTGAGATAAGAATTAGTTCACCATGGCAAAATGAAGTATCTTTCATTTATAGATTAACATACGTATTGTAAAATACACGATATCATGTAATTTACTAGATGGGAATCATACCCTGTGCTACTACCCAGTATTGACAGATGCATTACAGGCTGAATTCCCAGAATAGCACCATTCAAAGGAACATCCAGTTACAAATATGCTACAGCTGTCTTTAAATGTTCTCTGATTATGAACTGTTTATTGCTACTTACCAGTATGGTCTTTTACTGATAAGAACAGACTTTACCTTTTTGGCAAATAAAACTCATTCTTACATTGCGATGTCAAGAGTTTTTCACATCACCCTTATACAACCTTCCTCTTGCTAAAGAAATTGTATACGATTATTTGCTTCCGGCATGTACAATATACTACTCCCTTTACCAGTCATTGTGTGCAGTTGGTGGGAGGCTACAGGCCAGTCACCAGCAATGGCCATGTTCTACGGGTCAGCAGTGTGCTACAGGTGATTTCTTCGGTGCAGGGAGATGGAGTGCAACGGGCCGGCGCCACACCAGGCACGTCTGTGGCTGCGGTCACAGACGTGCCTCCGGCTTCTCCCGCTGATCGGGGATCGGTATCGGCAGCAGCTCTGTCTGATGTGGCGGCTGCCCTGGCGGCACGCGTCACCGCTGCCGCATCACACTGTACTGGTCCCGCAATGCTACTGCCTTCTGTGGCCGCCGTGCTGCAGCTGCCCATGATGTCGACATCATTGCCAGTTCCACCTGCAGGTGAGCAGTGCAGCTGTGTGTACATGTGCTGAAGAGTGTCTTTTGAGGAGTACAGACTTACAAACCTTAAATAATAAAATATCACCAGTTAGTATTTTTGTGATCTTTCTGGGGCATTTGATTGTGTCGACTGTATTACTCTTAGGAAAACTTTAGTTTTATGTAATTGATAGCTTTACTAACAACTGGTATGACTCATATTTAACAAGCAAAATGCAAACGTTTTTTTTTAATAAGTCAAAAAATGTTGGATGGAGAGTAAATTTTAGTGACTAGCAACAAAAATTACAAAGGGATCTATTTTAGGTCTATTTCACTTCCCCATTTATGTTGATAACCTTCCACTTAAAATTCATCAAGCAGAATTGGTACTGTTTGCAGACAAATACTGGTGTTAAAGTAAATCCGATTAGAGGTGGAAAGCAACAGTGGAAATGGTTAGTGATATTGCTCAAAGAAGAAACTGGTGGTCTGAAAATGGACGCTCCTTAGTTTTGAGAAAATACACTACATACAGTTCTACACAACAAATATAATCACGCCATAAAGTGACATAGCCTATAAACAGGAGTCAGTAAACAAGATGGAACACTCCAAATTTTTGATGTACATATTTATGGAAACTTGAACTGAAATAAGTGTGTTACTGAGGTGCTCAAACACATATTTTCAGCTCCTCCTGTTCTTCATATAATTGCTAGTATTGGAGACAAACAAATCAGCCTCTTAACTAATTTTGCATATTTTCACTCAGTAACGTCTCATGGACTCACTTAGAAAACTAGTATTGTCTTCTCGAAAAAGCAAGCAGTAAAAATATTATGTGATGTCTACCCTCAATTGTCTTGTAGATGCTCATCGGCACACACACACACACACACACACACACACACACAGAGAGTGAGAGAGAGAGAGAGAGAGAGAGAGGGGGGGGGGGGGGCTGTGATATCCATGTCTACAATATGAGAACAATGCCAATTTAAATCTACATTAAAATAATTTGTTCTGGGCAGCATCTTCTATAGTTAGATTTTTTTTAGAAACCTGGTAGTGCACAAAAAACTACTTTTCAGTTTGCAGTGCCTGTTGCAGGTTGCCAGTCTAACAACTTCCAAGAGCTTTGCTGTTCATGCAGTTTAATTTCAACATCAGAAATGATGTTGTAGTTTATTACTTCTTTACTACCAATTCTATTTGCAACACAGTTTGCGAACGGTACACACATATACCACTGAGTGTACCTACAAAATTATATCATTGTATGATACATAGTTCAGGAGATATGACATCACAAACATTTAGATGTGTGAAGAACTAACTTCTGCTTAAAATGGCACACAGTATAACGTCAAAATGAGCACTTATGTTTTCATTTATTACGTCTTTACTACTAACTCTACTTGCGCTGCACTTTGCAGACCGTCTCTATATAAGACACTGGATGTTCCTACAAAATTATATGATTTTAAGACACATAGTTCAAGAGATCATTGTCTTTTCGTTTCCCCTTTATCTAGCATTGAGCTGTTTTGGGAAATGTATGGGACTTTTCTGCTTTCCTCTGTCTTTCCACCATTCTTCTTCTATAACTGTTACGTTCCAGTCCAGATTCCTTCTTCTTAAATTTGTCTTTAGAGTGACCATCTGTCTCGCTCTAAGTCTCCCTCATGCCCTTTTGCCCTCAGACTTGGCCTCCATCATTCATTCAGGAGATATATCATAAACATTGAGATCTGTGAAAAATAGCTTTTGCTTAAAATCAGGCACAAACTATCCAGACTATATTTATCCAGTGTTTCCTAATAAGGGCTTTTAGCAATTTCGAACAAAATTAAAGAATCATTTCAAACCTCTCCAAAACTTTTTCTCTTCTACGTGCTTAACATCAGTGATTTGACACATTAAAGTATATGGAAAGTTAACAGACAATTGATGCCCTTTTGTAGATGGAAATTTGATTCCTTAAGGAATTGGGGATTTATTGATGGTAACTTACAAAAGTATGGGTGGATCATGTGTCCCTTACGCATGTATGTGGCCCTTATGCAAGTATGGATCATGTGTCCCTTGCATTTACAAGCCACCTTTTTTTTCCCAATTTCAGCTTCATATGTTTGAAAAACAATAAACGTAAAAATAACCAAACCTGCACGTTTTATAAACTTGCTACAAGACAGTTAGGTCACAAAAGGATAACTTTGTAAACCTTGTGAAAAGATGAGTCTGCTTATATATTGGAGCAATTTGGTCACAGCAAAATATTATGATTTCTCTGAGAGCCACTTGGAGCAAAAATAGTTAGTAAATGACAAAAAGACTTACATAAAGAGCACAGTACAAACAGATCACCCATTTTGACAATTTTTGCAGCTTTAAGAAAATTATTTACTGAAATACAGTTCTTCAAAATTGACGAAAGTTCTTGATGTGCTTTGACGACATCCTGTGACCTTTCAGTTAAGAGGCTCTTGAACTCAATTGTGCACTAGAAATGTTGCTCTTTCAGGAAAGGGGATGTTCATTAATTACTTAAAGATTGATTAAAACACTTCAGTAAAAACATGTTTTATTTAAAAAGTATATTAAACATTGTTTTTAACTCATGATTAAAAACATTTTATTTAAATATGCTAACTATGACTAGTGTTCAGACAAACAGATGGCAAAAAGACTCCATGGAAATAGTATCAACCCTTTTGACAGTTACCTAAAAAATTGACTTTCATCGATATATTATATACATTACATGTTATTGAACCTTTACTTACAACGTTTTTTATTTTTCTTTGAACTGATGATTGCGTATCTCTTTGCTCTCTGGATTTATATGTTCACTACGACTATTCTTGTTGATGAACTTAAGCTTAGCTTCCTTCCACAAATGATTAACTTCTTGCTCACCTGTGTGTTTCTACTTGTCAGCAGGCCACATAAAATGGGCGGTGTAAAAGCTTTGATACAAATTCGTGTTGAACACAGTAACATTGGCTTTACATGGGTTGTAGTAAATCACGAGTGCCTCTCTGATGTGCAGTGATTTTGACCAGCATGGCAGTGTTCTCCCCAAATGAAATCAGACACTCGTGCAACACTTGTTTCAAATTGGGGAATCCTGGGGATGCACAAGTGTAAAGTGTTCGATTCAGAGAGGCCTTAAAGACTTGTGGGCACTGTAATATTGTATATGTTTGGGATTAATTTTATAAAACAAAATGCTATCCATTACTGTAATGTATATTCTCTGAAGTATAAAGTGGACATGAGACCTTTATTGCCCCCTCCCTTTAAATGACATTTTGCTAGAACCTCCTCCCATTTTGAGCTCACATAATTAATAGACATCCCCAAACGTGCCCACATAATGTTACAAAATCTGAGATGGTTGACATTAGACATGGAATGACCCTACAATGATTTCAGAAGCATTTTCCTTCATATGTATTATAATTACCCAAAGACTGCAATTCTGAGAGTCAAAGGACATCACACGAATGCAGTAATTTAGAAGGGAGTGAGGTAAGGTTGTTGTTGTGCTCCCATATTCAATCTTTACATTGAGCAAGCAGTAAAGTAAACCAAGGGAAAATGAAGGAAGTGAGTTCAAGTTCCGGAAGGAGAAATTAAAACTTTGAGCTTTTACTGTAACATTGTAATCCTGTGCAACACAGCAGAGGACTCGGAAGATTAGTCAAACAGAATAGGTGTTCTCTTGGGAAGAGGTTGCAAGGTGAACATTAAGAAAATTATAACAAAACTTACACAGAATAAATGAGATGATATTGAGATAATCTGGTTACGAATTAAGGTGCTGGAAGTAATAGATGAATATTGCTACTTGGCCAGCAAAGTAACCGATGACAGCAGAAGTAAAGGGGATATATGATGCATCCTGGTAATAGTATGGAAAAATTTTCTGTAAGAAATGGAATATGTTAGTATCACATATAATGTAAATGATAGGAAATATTCTCTGAAAGTATTTGTATGGAATGTGCCCTTATTTTAAAGGGAAATGTGGATGCTAAATGGCACAGCCAAGAAGAGAATAGAAGCTTTTGAAATGTGTGGTTACAGAAGAATGCTCAAGAATAGATTGCTAGACTGGGTAACTAATGAAGATGCACTGATAAAAACTGGGATGAGGAGAAAATCATCACATACCTTGCTAGAAGAAGGGATAAGCTGATAGCACACATACTAACACATCGAGGATTAGTCAATTTGCTAATGGATGGACGTGTGAGTGTTGAAAATTGTAGAGGGATACAAAGGCTTGAATACACTAAACAGGTTCAAATGGATATGTAAACCAACTTAAATTACTTTTCAAAAGAGTAAACCACCATTTGACCGTGTATTACTTATCTCTTGTACTATCTATATTTCACCTTTTATGCCATAATCAAGTGCAGTGCTAAAAGTTGTCAGTTATTGTGTCATGTCTGTTAAGGCAGTCCAGACATGACATAATCATGGTCTAACAACATTTAGCATTGAACTTGATAATGACATAGAAGCCAAAATCTGCATAGCACAAAAGATAAATATAACAGTACACAGTCAAACAGCAGTTTACTCCTTTAAAAAGTATTGTATATTTGTGGCTCAACACCATTGAAAACTTTTTAATTAGTTGTTTTTTGACAGACACCAGGCAGGACTGCTTGCACTAGCAAAATATTAATGGAAGTAGTACTGGCACAGACGCCTACCACTGCATTGCCCATTGCCACTTCCATTACGCAAGCCATTTTATATGCTTATTCTGAAGCAGGAAACTGCTCTGCATGTGAAGTTCACACAAATTTTGAAAATAAATGTAGCTTCTGCACATATTAAATTTAAGAACAGCTTGTGACCTGCATAGAGATGCTATAAGGGTCTGCATCAAACATGAATTTCATAACAATATGGGAAATTCCTGGATGGAACAGTGTATAAAGTAATGGAAAGGCAACCACCCACCTAGCATGGACTTCAGTATGGAGCATAGAAACAAGTAGCAGAAAACAGTTTTCACACTAGCTATTCAGCTCTTGCTCTCTTTTTGTACAGTTTTTTATGGGACATCTGTAGGAGATAAAGACTTTAAAGCGATTTACTTTCGTCACAGAGAGCAAAGCACTATAGCAGCTGCTTGCAGACAGTACTTCTTGCAACAGTGTCACACTTTATTATTGGCTGCCAGTTAGCTTAAATCATGCTGTAAGTTGCAGATGGTATGTACAGACAAAAAGACTTGCGCAAGATAGACTAGCATAGAGCACTTGATCAAATTTGTCTTTGAACCAAAGACTACGATGATGACATATGAGTACTTCACACTTTCACAATAGCATCGAACCTTTATTGTGCCATTTTTCATAGACTGAGGATGTTTGACATTTACAACGAGAGGTCCCCAGTGGAGGTATCAACTTTTTGAAACCATTTATATGGTGATGTAGGTTAAGAAGCCAGGTATCGAATCCTGTAACCATTCACCTTAGTGGCCCTTCATTTGCAGGTAATCAACAAAAACAATCAGAATTTTATATGATGCTCAATAATGTTAAAAAAGTAGTATACTGAAGATTGGTTGCATGGTGGAAAGGATAGGGTAAGACATTTTCATGCAGTAGGTTGTAGGTTCAAAACTCGTCTGGTGTGGTAATTTTTTTTTATTTCTAAATCTGTGTCGAAATGACTTGCGTCAGTATCTTTATTCAGTTGTTTTAAATTTAATTTTTTATTTCTATTCCTTTGTCACACCATTCTAATCATCATACAAACTTCTTCATTTGTTCTCTTATTTTTCTTTGTCTCATTCTTTTGTCTCTCTGAATTTTTGAGAATGTGGATGTAATTATAATTTATCTATTGCAGTATTAGATATTTGAAAATGCTGATGTATCATTTTAAAAAAATAAGAGACGAAATTATTTATGGTGAGTGTGTGGTGGTGTCAAAAATGTGTTTTTTGTTACAAGATGTTATTTTTTTGGATGGTAATCATCATACAAACATTTAAAACATACTCAAATTCCTATTGCACTAATGACAAAATAATACAAAGATTTAAACAGAAGAAGGGATTATAAATAAAATAAAATTCAAGCAAAATGAGAAACAGAAATATTGAATGCAATAACGTGGATGAAAGAAATTAAACCAAAATTAATACATAACATTAATTAAAAATCACATTTTTTTGATCAATTACTTGCAAATGAGAGCCCACTGGCATGAATGGCTACAGTGTGTGATACCTGGGATCTTATTATACTTCTCTTTACATATTGTTTCGAAAAGTTGATCCTGTCACTGGCAACCTCTCCTCGTTAGCATCCTACTTAGCATGTTGACACATGTGAAACATTTTGACTAGGACAGGTTTTCGAAGTCTTCCAAAATCTGCAACAGGAGCGGTAGATGGCACCACAGGATTTGTGGCTCCCGCCCCTCCAGTCGAACAGCTGTCAGCAGCGCAGCAGCAGCAGGCTGCCGCCGTTGCGGCTGAGCTGGAGCGCCGGCGCATCGAGCGTGAGAGGCGCCGCCAGGAGAAGGAGCGGCGTCGACAGGAGAAGGAGAAGCGCAGACAGCGCAAGCTGATGGCGCGCGCCTCGGCCGCTGCTGACACCAACATAAAGGTACTGAAACTTACATGGAGATGGTCTGCTGCACTGCTAAACTTACAAGGCTTGATGGGTAACTGCTCATGTAAGTTTAATAAGTCGCTGCAGTTTATCTCATTCCAGTTCCTCTTCTTCTGCAAATAATACTGTCTAGATTACTTAATGTGATAGTAATACTCAGTTTTGCCTCAGGCTGTGATCTAAAATTTTATTGTAAGATGTTCCATTTTGAGCGTTCTAGCCAGATCTTCAGATGTACCTGTTGTAACATTTTACTTACTCTCATTATTCAAGAAGGTAAATGTTATATAAATATTAGCTGTAATTGCAATGTATTAAAGAGAATGTATGAGTATTTTTGTGATACATTTTAGTTTTTTGCAAGAACATTAAACATAATTTTTTTAATAATTTATACCTGGATCCTTTCATTGATTGTTGTACGTCATCAGTCCATTTTTATCTGCAGAAAATACCTGGCCTCATTTTTTTTAACTATTCAAAGCTTCATTTTGTTCAGTTTTTTTCAAAGCAAACAACTGAATTAACTTTTCTTATGTTTACTCACTTTTTCTTTTGTTCATATCACCTCCCATCATACAATTGTATGGATTGTTCACACGTTAGATCCCCTTACCATACTGGTCAATTGACATCCTGCTTGCTGCGTGCCAAGCTCATTCTCTTAACTTACAATAATACCTCCTACCAAACAGGATTTTTAGATTTTTATGTAATTAGCAAATTAACTTGAAATCATAAATAATAAACTTGTAAAATAAACTGATTATCATATATTGTAGTTGGGAAAGGCAAATTATTAAAAAAAAAAAAAAAATGACCCTAATAGTTGGTTTTCTGGATGCAACAGGACCGTACTCATAATTGATTATTATGCAATCCACACTCCAAAAATCAATAATGATGCGTCAGAATTTTGCTCACAAAAATGATAAATTGAGCTTATCAGTATCACACACACACACACACACACACACACACACACACACACGTGTTGTAAATGTTTCTTAGTAAGGTATAATCTAAGTGTCAACACCATCAGAGGGTACTCATCATACATAAATTGAGCAGTATCATTGTGTAAATCTCTCTTACCTATGGCTGTATGAGATTCTAATTTTATGTACATTTTTGTCTCGAATATAAAGGCATTAATTAATTTGTTAGTCAGAAGAGCTCAAGGAAGTTGCAACACTAAATCAACAAGTAGTGTAGTTTTACGTGTATGCGCTGTCTTATTGTAATACTTTAAAGTGACAAGTAAATCTGAAGAAGAGGCTAGAAGACTTTATAATACATTGTTCATGCAGTTTTGTCAGTGATGGAGAATTTAAATATTACTTAACATATTTTTTATTTATTTTTTATTATATTGTTAGTTACTATGCCATATGTCAACTTAACTGGGGAAATGTGGTCTGTAGACAGTGTAAGTTTCTGTTTTGTTTACTTCATATTCGCATTGCTTCTCTTATAGTATATTGATTACATCACATGGCCTCCTCTTGAAGATATTTCCAAATAGCGTAGTTTAATTCAATATATAGTATCTTGTTTCTGTCAACATGTACTTGAAACTACATTTCATTATTGTTTAGCAAAATACAATCCATTTGATTTTTAGTTGCATCTGGTCTTTACTAAATTCAGTTTATGTTTATTTTCTTGTGAAATAATTTGTTCTGTACAACCACATTGTTGTTCTCAGGTGATTCAACTAAAATGACCTGTGTAATATCTGTTCTAATATCCAAAAGATTCTCATTGTAAAATCATTCATTAGTTCTTCCCTACTTCAGTTCAAGCGCCCCCCCCCCCCCCCCCCCCCTTATAATCTTGTAGTAGCCACTGAGTTCATTCATAAATAGCTGTAACTTGGAATACAGGTTTTCTAACTTCTCAAGGTGAGCACATATGTGCACACACTTATTTCCATGGAACATGCAATTTATTTTATAAATCTTGCTTCTGTGATTTTGTCTCCAGTTTTTGTGTTTGCAGTAAAGTTTACTGCACTTCTGATAACCCTACTGTGTTCCATCTGACAACAAAATATTTGTGTGTGTGTGTGTGTGTGTGTGTGTGTGTGTGTGTGTGTGTGTGTGTGTGTGTGTGTGTGTGTGGGCGCGTGCACGTGTGCGTGCGTGAGTGTGTGCATGCGCACATGCGCATGTCTGTTTTGTGGTACTTTACAGTGTTACTCAATTACAGAAGCTGTTTTATAAAAAGGTAAACATTCAGATAATGTATAGTGAAATACCAACACATGTAAACACCTCTGTTTCCAAGAGCAATCATATTTTGCGATATTGTGTGTGCCTGTCTGTGCTTCCAGTTGGTAAGTAATTACTTTTTTGTATCATTGTTTGATTACAAGCTATTCTTAACAAATTTCTATATTAAGCAATAAATGTTATTGTCTGTTTCCTGTCAGTTCATGGCTGTGGAATTAGTTTTAATTCAATACATAAGTAATAACAGTCCTGTCACCATATGTATGAAAGGGCAACCGCGTGTATGTGCATGCCCGCAGGAGCTTCTCTCTCTCTCTCTCTCTCTCTCTCTCTCTCTCTCTCTCTCTCCCCCCCCCCCCTTTCTCCCTCTCTCTCTCTCTCTCTCTCTCTCTCCCCCCCTTTCTCCCTCTCTCTCTCTCTCTCTCTCTCTCTCTCTCTCTCTCTCTCTCTCTATCACACACACACAGTGAATGAGTAATGAATACCAGTTATATTAGAAAGAATGCCACAGAATGAGTGTATAGGCCTGGTTATAGATGTAGTAAATGTTTGGAGGTAAAGAAAACTGTTTCATAACCTTTGAAGGCACAGTGCTTTTCTTCTCTTGAAGAACACAGTGGAAAGTGACAGTGAGAATGTTTTATCATTTTTTGTCAATCTAATAAACAAAGTATTGTCACCTGCTTATTGTTCACAACAAAGTGGAATACCATTCATGAATGACATTTTCCAGTTTGCTGACTTTTGCTCTTTCTGCTCATATAGTACAGTACAAAATACAATTTATTGTCCCCATTTGCAACTCGTATCTGATCTGACATTTACTCTACAGAAAGCACTGTTGGAACGACAACGTATTAGTGAAGGTCTGGTGGGCACTATTGTCGGAGAAGGAGAAGTCGACATTGAGGAGATGAAGCTACTAGAGGTATGTATACAGCATGCAATGGTTGCTGAGTTAGTTTGACATTCTGATTGTGCTATAGCAGTTGTCTGATAACTTCAGTTGTCAGGCATAGTAATACCCCTTTTGATGTGGAAGCCATCACATGAGTGTCAAGAAGAATTACAGGTTGTCTGTCATGTTCTGGCAGTTCTACTAAAGTAAAAGCTATTGTAATAATTTATCACTTAGTTTTGTGTTGCAATATGTTTGTTCTATGTTGTGTTTTAGAAAATAATGTAATTTAATGGCAGTGAGTTGGATTCATGAGTAGTGGTCTATCAAAAGTGCAAGAGAGTATAAAGATTGTTTTGAAGAAAATGAGGAGAATTTTGGCAATTTGGAGCGCTCCCAATATCTTAAATTTTTATGTCATAGACCATCTTCTTGGTTGTTATTTCCTCTCTGTCATTTCAACTCCCACTGCTAAAGACATTGTCAGGTACTCCAATATAAGTATCTAAATTTTCCTACATTAATTTCTTCAAAACATTCAAAAATCTTTGTTGATAACTGTAACAAGAATAAAAGTACAGTTTGCCCATACCTGTGCTTCAATCAACATATTGCAGTGTCACATGAAATTTATCAAAGATCACCAAGTTAGAACTTTATGGGTTGTGGAGCTTGGTGATGAAATAGTTCACAGATGAAATGCTCTCAGATGATAAGTAGTAAACCTTCAGAAAACTTCAGTTTTGGAGAATTGTACTTAGTGCTTACCTGGTTGTCACCGACAATCTTATTCTTCTTTCTTTATTTTGGCCAACTATGAACAATGTCAGTTCAACTCTCTCTTTTTTTCCTACCTTTGACTGTTGCCCAATGCTCCTGCATTCATTTCTGGTGTTGTTATTCTCTCCCCTTGGTCCACACATTCTCTTTCTTCAACTTCGGCTTTACCTGGAAACCTTTGTGTGTGTTGAGTTTTTCCTTACATGGATCATACGCCTGGAGAAATTTTCAGCTCTCGTAGATTTTTTTAAACTTCTTTGAACTGTATCTCTTTGGTTTACTTATTTTGAAAGTAGGGTAATATCCTATTAGATATCCTTCCTGGATTCATTTGTGTCACTTATCTTCTGCATGTTCTTATATAATTGGTGGTTGTGACACCTTCTCTGTTTGCTGTTTCCTTTGAAAGGGCCTGGAGATTTTTTTCAAAACCTTTCTTTCTTTGGCCTCGTGTTTCTCCATTAAACCTTGCTTGTTCAGTGTAAGGCTCTCTGGTGCACATAAGAGCCTCCAGATGAATAGCAATGCAATAGTGTCAGATTTGGGTGTTTAAGAATATCGACACCGGACTCGCATTCGGGAGGACGTCAGTTCAATCCTACGTCCAGCCATCTGATTTAGGTTTTCCGTGATTTTCCTAGATCACTTCAGGCAAATGTTGGGATGCTTCCTTTGAAAGGGCACGGCCGATTTCCTTCCCCATCCTTCCCTAATCCGAGCTCGTGCTCCGTCTCTAATGTCCTCGTTGTTGACGGGATGTTAAACACTAATCTCCTCCTCCTAAGAATATCGAATGTAGATGACTTTAGGTGGTAGGTAGGGAATTTCTGTTTTATTAATATGTTACATGAAGGCTTCTTTCTCTGATTAATTATGCTCCATCTATTCACCTCTGTATTTAAAACTTTTTGCCTGCATAATTTCTCCTAGTCAGAACTCCAGTTCTCATGGTGCTGATTTTATGTTTGCCACAAAGTGCATCTTCTCGTAAGAGATTCGAAGCCCGACTTTCACTGCCTGTCACTTCATCTCTAATTTTATTGACTTATCTTTGAACTCATGTACCTACAGCTGGGTATTGATGCTTTTTTCAGCTATTCGATCACCTAATTTGTTGACAATGAGAGCGATTGTCATCCAGATCATTTTCATTTCTCCTCACAATAGCTGGGTCCCACTAATACCCCTTGGATAAAACTGTTGGGTTGGTGCCTAAATTCATAGTATTTTTCCATAAGTTTAATAAACACAACAGGTACAACAATGGGGCCATTAGTCATCAATAATATGTTCTCCTTTACTATCTACAACAGTCTACCAATGCCGGGATAGCTTTTCCACGACTGTAGAAATTGCGTGGTTTGAGGCAAAGAACACATTGAGCCATGTTAGGAGCGCATTTTCATCCAGAAAGGGAGTTCCTCTGAAGGTTGTTTGACAGAGAGTGGAATAAAATGAAAATCTGAGAGCGCAAGATCAGGTGAATAAGGTGGGTGCAGAATGACATCCCAGCCCAACTCCAGTATGGTGTTCTTTTTTCAGTGTAGCAGAGTATGAGTGGGTGTTACTGTGGAGTAGCATCACTTCACGCAGTCTTTCTGGTCGTTGTTCTCATATTGCATCTGTAAGATGTCTGGGTAATTGACAATAAGTGTTAGCAGTGACACTTACACCTTGGGAAAGCAATTTATAGTACGCATCACCATCGCTGTTCGACCAGTTGCATATCATTACCTTTAGTGGCTACCTTAAGTCTTTGTACGGAGAGTTGCTGCTTTGTTTAGGCTCAGACATTTAGCATAAAGACGTCATTTCTCATCGCCAGTAACGATACAGCATAATAATGGTTGGTTTACACACGAGCCAAGTGATGACAAGCAAGAAAATATGCTCGTATGACCACCCACAGATTTTTTTAAGTTTTGGCTTAGAACAGGTAGTACCCATACACCTGCACAAGGGTGGAATGATCAGTTCATCACATTTGCAATTCTCGAGTACACTCACATGGATGGTTGTGGATTAATGCATTGAAATGATCTTCATCAAACCCCAAAGGTCTTCCTGAACACGGAGAGTCACTAATGTCAAACCGATCCTCCTTACCTGCAGTGACATATCCCCGTCCACAGCACCTGCCTCCACTTCTGTCACCCCTCTACTAAACTCAAACAGAAGAATATGTTAGAAATGTGCCAATTTCTCCACTTGGCATTCCATTTTCTAGCATCCACAGCTCCACTCATCATCTCCAGATGACAAAGTGGCAGTATATAAACTCATATACAATAGTGAACTACAAATAAAAAATGACAATTGGTGAATGAACCTAGAGGTAATGGAATATCAATATGGAAAATAAAAACGTTTTGAACTTATGCACCAACCTAATATTAGTTCCGAAAGCTAGACTAGTGTCACGTATTTTTCTGTGCCCTTGTTGGGCAGCACTCAAATTTTGCCTCCTGTAGGTAAGTACTCTGGACATATTCTAAAGTCTGGGATCTAATTTTTCTGTCTTCATGTGATCAACAGGAAATTTTCTTCTGTGCAGGTTAGTAATGAACATTTTCAGTGAGGTGTAACTTTAATGCTGATTCATCAAATTCTTTGGGACCGTGTAAGCCAGAGCTACTCAGTCGCAGAACAAGCCAAAGCATAATTCGTGTAATGCCACTAAGAAAATTAAAAATGAAGGTTATAAAAATTTAAGATTGTGTACACAATAGATAGTATGTTGCAGTGTGAGACTTTAAACTACTGTGAAGGAACTCCCACATACACTGTCTGACAAAAGAAGTGAAACACCCAGAAGACACGATCGGATGTAATTCGGTACACATATACACCATTGATGGGCACGTAAGTGGTTAGAGTTCCAATGCTCTGTGACAAGTAAAACAGCCGCCAGAGTGCATTTGTGCTGTTTGTGTTTAGTTTTGTTGACAAGCCTCAGGGTTTATATAAGGGGCTCGAACTAGATCAGGTGTTTGATCGCTGTGAAGGACACGGAGGTGCCACTTACTCGTACGAGACAGCATTATGAGCAACCAGAGAGTTTTAAAGGGACCTCTTTGTCAGTCACCAGTAGGCTGGATAGTTGAATTGTGCAGTATCCATATTTTGGGATATTTGGATGTGATGGTGGCCTGGCAGGGGATGGCATAGGAATGCGCGGGCAGGCATACTCGTCATCAAGGTTCTTGTGAATCCTGATTGACCACCACAAGGAAGGATCGCCATATCATTTGATGAGCACACCGTAACCACTTCTCGTCTGTGCCTACTGTCTGAGAATGAGTGTTGGACCTCCTGTAATATTTTTTGTCATGCGGTACTGTTGACCGGACACTCGTGGCAGCTGGCCTAGGGGACTACTATCATATGCGTAGTCTGCAGTTGACACCAAAACGTGAATGGTTGCATTTGGAGTTGTGCATCAACTGGGACACGGACTGCAAACAAATGGTGTCTCACTGTGTTCGACGATGAATTATAGTTCTGCACTGCCCCTAATGACCAATGTCAGTGACTATGGCAGCAATCTGGAGAAAGATCTCACACTTCCAATGTTTCGCAGAGGCGCAGTGGGATTACACCAGCTGTGGTGTGGCAAGCCATTGGGTATGACTTCAGGTTACGGGTGGTAGTGACTGTCAGACCTCTGACACCACAGCAGTAGCTAGCAAACATCCGTTGTCTTCACCTGTTCTCTCTCGTGCGACAGTGTTCTTGCACATGTGCTGTGTGTATCCATGAACTACAGACATGTGTGACATGGAGATACTCCCTTGGTCACCGAGAACCCCAGATCATTCTCTGACTGAACTCGTTTTGTGATCAGGTTGGATATCAACCCCTGCCCCAGTGACAGTCTCCAGGATCTTGAAGCCCACAAGCAAGGATGAAAAAAAAAAAAAGCCTCAGAAGAGGATACAAAAGCTTTATGACACCTCTCCAGCTGAATCAGTGGATGTATCCAGATCAGAGTGGGTGCAACATCATCTATATCCACATCTATGTACATACTCCATGAACCACCATACTGTGCATGGCAGAGTCTACATTGTACTACTTCTAGTCATTTCCTCTCCCGTTCCACTTGCAAATAGAGTGAGGGAAAAATGACTGTCTGAAAGCCTCTGTACGACCACTAATTTCTCACATCTTACCTTCACCGTCATTATGTGCAATGTACATTGGCAGCAGTAGAATTTTTATACAGTAGCCTCAGATTCCAGTTCTATAAATTTCTGCAATAGTGCCTTGTGAAAAGAGTGACGTTTTCCCTCCGGGGATTCCCATTTAAGCTCGTGAAACATTTCTGTTATACTTGCATGCTGATCAAACCTGCTGGTAACAAATCTAGGAACGTGCCTCTGGATTGCTTCGATGTCTTCCTTTAATCTGACCTGGTGGGGATCCCAAACACTTTGACAGAATTATAGAATGATTCACACTAGTATTCTGTATGCTGAATCCTTTACGCATCATGTACATTTTCCCAAAATTCTCTCAATAAAACAAAGTAGAGCATTCGTCTTCCCTACTATCATCCATCGTAACAATCTGCAATCTTTTTATTTGATTGATGTGACTGTCAAGCTGCACCCTGCTAATGCTGTATTCAAATGTTGCATGCTTGTTTTTTCTACTCATCCACATTAACTTACATTTTTCTTCATGTAAAGCAAGCTGCCATTCATCACACCAACTCAAAATTCTGTCTAAATCATCTTGTATACTCCTACGCTAACTCAATGACGCCACCCGCCTGTACACCATGGCGTCATCAGCAAACAGCTGTAAAGTGCTATCCAACATGTCCCTCAGATCATTTATGTATATAGAGAATAAGAGTGGTTGTATAACACTTCCCTGAGGCACTACTGATGATACCATTGTCTCTGACGCTCACTCACAAGGAGTCTTTGAGCCTTTTGTATCTGGGAAGCTACTCAGTGTAGACTGTCACATGAGAAAAGGGCAAGACGAGTTTTGCACAAGCACTTCTGTTTAAATCCACACTGATTTGTGAACAGAAGTTGTTTTGTCTCAATGAAATTTATTGTATTTGAGCTCAGAATGTTCAGGAATTCTGCAGTAAACTGATGTTGAGAACATTGGTCTGTAATTATGCAGTTAATTTCTTTTATTTTCTTATCTACAGGGATCACCTGCACTGTTTTCCAGTCGTTTGGGACTTTTTGCTGGGCAAGAGACTCGTGATAAATGTGGGCTAAGTAAGGGGCAGATGCAGGAGACATCTCTATGCACAGTTGCCAATTTCTACAGCCTCCATTCAGGAGCCTGTATGATGGCCAAATTATGGTATCTTTGTACAAGTCTCCTGTGTGACTGAGTTTCTAAACTTGAAATCTAAAACTTAAGCTTTCCTTTTGCTGTCTTCTATTGCCATCCCAGACTGGTCGATGAGTGACCAGGTAAAAGTCTCTGACCTGGCACACGATTTTGCGTACGACCAGAAATCTCTCGGGTTCTTGGCAAGATCTTTTGCTAAGGTAAAACAGTGGAAGTTGTTGTACACTTTGTGCATCGATCTTCTTATAGGTGCACGAATTTCTACTGGCTTTTGCCTGTTGACATATGCGCACTCTTTTTTGAAGTGTGAGTATGTCAGTCTCTGTTTCTTCAGCCTTTTCTGAATTCGATCGCTAAACCACGAATGGTCCTTTTTGTCCTTAATCCACTTACTTATCAAGTACGTATCCAGAGCACAATTTACAATCAGTTTAAACTTTACCCATAATCTCTTTGTGTTCCTCATACTGGAGCTAAATGATATCTGGTCATTGTTTAAGTGGGATGTCAACAGCTGCTTATCTGCTTTGTCTAGCAGAAACATTTTACTGGCCTTCTTGATGGAATTATTAACTTTAGTAACCATTGTCACTATGATGACATCGTGATCACCAACCTGTCTCCTTACTGGCACTGTTGATAAGTGTCCTTATATCACCAGTCTCTTTGTAAATTTGACCTGCTATTGTAGTCACTGAAATAATATCACGTACCCTATCAGTCTGTCAAATTTTATTTCATTTGCTCCTCCCCTTTAGGGTGCTTCACTTCTTTTTGTCAGGCAGTATAAAACAAAAGAAGTCTGCCACTAAAAAGCCTTTCACTTGGGTAGATCATCAATCTCTTTTTCAGTTGTGTTAGAAGTCTATTGAAAATGAAATCTGCAAAATACTGTGTACCTTTCTGTATGTTGGTTGAAAAGGTGTCATACAAGTGGAAATCATTTTCTCATGTTGTGTTAATTTCTTTCTTTCTTTCTTGTTCATGTTGTGATATAGTCTTCATGGAGTGGCTGTGTTGCTTAATTTTGAATGAGTCCATACTATTAATCTCAAATCTAACAAATATATTTGAAGAAATGGCCGTGTTAGGATTATGAGACCCTCAGATGACAACCTGCACAGAGCCGACAAACTGACACATCACATTGCGCTGACTGCCCTTTATTCACTTCTTTTTGTCAGGCAGTATAAAATAAAAGACGTGTGCCACAAAAAAGCCTTTCACTTGGATAGATCATCAATCTCTTTTTTTTCAGTTGTGTTAGAAGTCTATTGAGAATTCTTCGTGAATGCAAGTAGTTCCCCGAAAATATGCAAACCGTACGCTGTGACAGATGATTCTGCCCGAGATAATGAAAGGAAGACTTTCGAGAGAGCTTCTCATCTATGTCTCATCCTTAAGAATTTAAAATGTTTGGCTTTCGTGATCATTTTATTACCATATGATAAGAAAACTGTATGTTGATGAAGTTACATGAGGATAAGGTCAAATATTGTTTCTTCTTTGCCTCTCTTTTTTCTCTCAGCACAATTTGGTGTCTGTAGTATGTACAGTAGTTTTAAACCCTGTAGAGTGCTATAAATATTTTTGTTGGATAACAAGAACTGTTTCACAATGTTGGCACATAACTATCACCCACTTTTCATTTACAATGCTAAAATATTCCACGATCATTTGTAGTTTCATCGATGTTTACAGTCAATATGTCCAATTTTTATACACCAACATAGACTGCAATGTTATAATATTGTGGTGCATGTGTATGTACAGCTGAAAAATGCTGTGTGCAAAATGAATTGTGCAGAAGAACAGCCCCATTGGAGGGTACTTTTTATATGGAAAATAATTTTTCATTGTGTGTTTGATGACCTGTACCCTAAAAAAGTTATATTTCCTGCCTAGATTGAAAATATTACTAACATTAGGAGTGATTTCTGTTCCATCAGACTATTTTTGAATCTTTGTGTGTTGGCTACAAGAGTAACTCATCCAGTTTTACAAGCAATATGCACAGTAATAATTTAGACTGGAGACCCTTCAATGAAATGCAGAAGGGTTGAGTTGTTGACAAGCACACGCAAAAGAGATTTAAAACTGTTGTAGCTTTTAGACATGGTTGGCCTCCTGTACTGCCAAATTAACAACAATATGGAAAAGGTAGATTGCTACTCACCATATAGAGGAGACATTGAGTTGCAGACAGGCATATTGAAAAAGACTGCTACAGTATTAAAGCCTTTCCAGAAAGTCCTCCTCCTGCAGTAAAGAACATGCACTTTCATACAATCACAACTCTCACACAAACGGCTACTGACTCCTAAATTATTTGGGTCTGCCAGAACTTTCCTTCTATTTCAATATGCATGTTATAAATTGATGGGTTTCTCCTGTAGCAGACATACACAGATCTAAAGTACAGTGGAACAGAAACCACTCATAATGTTAGTAACATACACAATCGAGAAGAGCACTAAAATTTGTTGTACAGCCGTTGATTGCAGATTTCCTCCAAAAAAGACAATATTTCGATTTTTGCCAAGCCCTCACTGTTATGACTAGTGTGCATTCATGCACGTTCATATTAACTGGCAGTCTCAGGATTTTGGAAACATTCTACTGACATTTTTCTCTCTAATGAACTTTGGTGGGATGTTATCGTTAGTAGTTTTGCTCTCTGGAAGCTGTGATGGCAGTAACACCATCCTGCTGAAACTTAATCATAATTGCATAAAATAAGAGGTTCTTTCAGTACACATGATAATTTATTACATCAGGATCACCTAATTACCACAGTATTCACATTATCAGTTTCGGCAATGTATTGCTGTCCTCAGATGGAGGATTAATCCACAAACAAGTTCATCACAAATTGTAAACGTTCTGAACATCATTAAAAGATATGAAATGTGTCAATGAAATATGTGTTATTGTCAGATGGTGAAAGAGACTGAAATTAAAATATCGCCGTGTGTAAGTCAATGAAATATACTTTATGGTGTTGAATGGTACAAGAGACTAAAACTAAAATAATGCTGTTTGCCCTTTCTATAGGGCTTATGGAAGAAAGGGGCAGGGAAAATGGGAAGGGGGGAGCAAACTGCCGAAGTCCAAAGGACAACTGAAACAAGCAGAAAGATATATATACTTTGTCTTTAAATATGTCTGCTTGTGCCTGTATATGTATGGATCGATATGTGTGTGTGAGCGAGTGTATACCCGTCCTTTTTTCCCCCTAAGGTAAGTCTTTCCGCTCCCGGGATTGGAATGACTCCTTACCCTCTCCCTTAAAACCCACATCCTTTCGTCTTTCCCTCTTCTTCCCTCTTTCCTGATGAGGCAACAGTTTGTTGCGAAAGCTTGAATTTTGTGTGTATGTTTGTGTGTCTATCGACGTGCCAGCGCTTTCGTTTGGTAAGTCACATCATCTTTGTTTTTTATATATATATATATATATATATATATATATATATATATATATAAAAAAAAAACAAAGATGAGGTGACTTACCGAACAAAAGCGCTGGCAGGTCGATAGACACACAAACAAACACAAACATACACACAAAATTCAAGCTTTCGCAACAAACTGTTGCCTCATCAGGAAAGAGGGAAGGAGAGGGGAAGACGAAAGGAAGTGGGTTTTAAGGGAGAGGGTAAGGAGTCATTCCAATCCCGGGAGCGGAAAGACTTACCTTAGGGGGAAAAAAGGACAGGTATACACTCGCACACACGCACATATCCATCCACACATACAGACACAAGCAGACATAAATATGTCTCCTTGTGTCTGTATGTGTGGATGGATATGTGCGTGTGTGCGAGTGTATACCTGTCCTTTTTTCCCCCTAAGGTAAGTCTTTCCGCTCCCGGGATTGGAATGACTCCTTACCCTCTCCCTTAAAACCCACTTCCTTTCGTCTTCCCCTCTCCTTCCCTCTTTCCTGATGAGGCAACAGTTTGTTGCGAAAGCTTGAATTTTGTGTGTATGTTTATGTTTGTTTGTGTGTCTATCGACCTGCCAGCGCTTTTGTTCGGTAAGTCACCTCATCTTTGTTTTTATATATAATTTTTCCCACGTGGAATGTTTCCTTCCTATATATATATATATATATATATATATATATATATATATATATATATTTCGCAACAAACTGTTGCCTCATCAGGAAAGAGGGAAGGAGAGGGAAAGACGAAAGGATGTGGGTTTTAAGGGAGAGGGTAAGGAGTCATTCCAATCCCGGGAGCGGAAAGACTTACCTTAGGGGGAAAGAAGGGGTATACACTCGCACACACACACATATCCATCCACACATACACAGACACAAGCAGACATTTGTAAAGGCAAAGAGTTTGGGCAGAGATGTCAGTCGTGGCGGGAGTACAGAGGAAGTTCTGGTCATGTGTGAAGGCTGTTATTGTCACCAAAGTTAATGTCCAGTCCCTAGCGAATGAGACAGGACCTGAAATTGAGGGTAGCAAAGCAAAAGCTGAAATGCTTAATTCCATTTTCAAATGTTCCTTTACAAAGGAAAACCCAGGAAAATTGCCCCTGTTTATACCTTGTATCACTCAAAAAGTGAGTGGAATCAATATTAGTGTCACTGGTGTTGAGAAATTGAAAATCAAAGAAAATTCAGGGCCCAAAGGAATCCCTATCGGAACCTGTGTTGAATTTGCTAACTAATGTATCAAAGATCCCTCAAACAAAAAACCATGCCCAGTAGTTGGAAGACAGCACAGGTCACAAGCTTCTATAAAAAGGATAGTAGAACTGAAGTACACATTACCACACAATATCCTTGAGCTTGAGCATATATTCTGAGCTCAAAGATAATGAGGCATTCTGAACAGAATGACCTCCTCCATACCAACTAGCATGGGTTCTGAAAACATTGGTGATGTGAAAACCAACTTGGCATAAATGCAGTATATTTTTATTTGCAAAAAAATCTGACTCATTACCATACTTACACTTGTGACTGGATTGAGGACTTTTTGTTAGGGAGAATGCAGCATGTTACCATGGATGGAGAGTCATCATCAGTTGTAGAAGTAATTTCAGTTGGGCCTCAGGAAAGTATATTAGGACCCTTGCTATTCATGTTGTGTATTAATGACCTTGTGAACAACATTAATAGTAACCTTAGACTTTTTGCAGATGATGCAGTTATCTATAACAAAGTAATGTGTGAAAGAGTCTGCATAAATATTCAGTCAGATCTTGATAAGATTTCAAACTGGTGTGAAGATTGGCAACTTGCTTTAAATTTTCAAAATGTAAAATTGTGCACTTCATAAAATTAAAAAAGTGGTATCCTATGACTATAATATCAGTGAGTCACAATTGGAATCAGTCAATTCGTACAAATACCTGGGTGTAACACTTTTTAGGGATATGAAATGGAATGATCACATAGGCTCAGTTGCAGGTAAAGCAGGTTGCAGACTTCAGTTCATTGGTAGAATACTGGGCAAGTGCAATCAGGCTACAAAGGAGATTGCTTACAAATCACTAGTGCGTTCCATTCTAGAATATTGCTCAAGTGCGTGTGATCCATACCAGATAGGACTAACGGGGCATAGTGAATGTATACACAGAAGAGCAGCATGAATGGTCACAGGTATGTTTGATCTGTGGGACAGTGTCACAGAAATTCTGAAAAACCTGAACTAGCAGACTCTTGAAGATAGACATGTACTATCCTGAGAAAGTCTACTAACAGAGTTTCAAGAAGTGGCTTGATGACTCTATGAATGTACTACAACCATCTACATGTTGCCGACAAAGGGATTGTGAGTACAGGATTAGAATAATTTCAGCACACACAGAGGCATTCAGACAGTCATTCTTCCTGTGCTGCATATGTGGTGAATGGGATGGAAAGAAGCACCTGATAATGCCAACGAGTACTGGAATATGCTGAAAGAAGGAATCATTAAAGCAGGACAGCAAAATATAGGATATGTAAAAGGGAAAAGGTCAAAAAAACCATGGGTCACACAAGAAGTGATTTCCAAGATGGAGGAGATAAGAAAATTAAAAAACGAGAACACTGAAGATGCAAGAAAGATATACCGAAGGTTAAATAACGAACTGCGAAGAGAAACAGAGCAGGCTAGGAAAAAATGGCTAAAAGAGGAATGTGATGAAATTTAAGAACTGCACAGGAAGGGAAGATATGACTTACTATACAACAGAGTAAAGACTATGACATGGGAACAAAACAGAGCAGGAAGTGCTACTATGGAAATTTTGAGTAAAGATGAAGAGGTAGTGTACAAAGATCGTGACGATGTCCTCCAGAGATGGGAAGAATATATAAAAGAGCTATATGACACAAATAGCAAACCAGAAACTCTGGAACTTGAATCACACAACAGTGTAAGTGATGAAGAGAAAGGACCGACCATCATAATGGAAGAAGTAAAGTCTGCCATTGCTGCAATGAAAAATGGCAAAGCAGTAGGTACAGATACAATACCAGGAGAAATACTAAAATGCTTGAACCACAATGGAATAAGAGAAATATTGAGGTTATGTAATAAAATATATGACAGTGGTGAATGGCCTGAGGACTTTTTGACAACAGTAATGATTCCATTACCGAAAAAACAAGGAACCAAGAAATGCAGCAAGCACAGGACAATCAGCCTCATTTCACATGCAGCCAAAGTGATGTTAAGAATAATTAATAAAAGACTTGAAAAAGTAATAGAGGAGAATCTCGGCGAGGAGCAGTTTGGCTTTAGACGGAATACGGGCACCAGAGATGCAATAGGGTTCCTACGAATCTTGGGAGAAAGGTTTATTGAAAAAGGAAGAGACCTATATATGTGCTTCATCGATTTAGAAAAGGCATTTGACAATGTGGTTTGGGACAAGCTGGCGGCTATTATGAGGGAAAAGAGAGTGGACTGGAAAACCAGAAGACTTATAAACTCATTATACCTTAATCAAAAAGTTTCAGTTAAAGTGAGAGGAGAAAGTACAAACTGGATCAGACTAGGGAAAGGAGTAAGACAAGGATGCTGTTTATTACCTACTCTTTTCAACCTGTACTTGGAAAATATGGTTGACCAATGCTCATTAGATGACAAAGGAGTAGAAATTGGAGGAAGAAGAGTAGGGTGCTTGAGATTTGCTGATGACATGGTCCTCCTAGCCACAGGGGAGAAAGAATTACAGGATTTGGTGGACACCATTGCAACTAACGGGAAAAAATATGGAATGAAAATTAACACAAATAAAACAAAAGTATTGGCAGTAGGAGGAAATAAGGAAATAAAAATTGTGCTGAATGGAGAAAAACTAGAAGAGGTGCAAAATTTTAAGTATCTTGGAAGCAGGATAGACACCCACTGGAAGTGCACCACAGAAATTAAAACAAGGATAGCAATGGCAAAAGAGGCGTTTTATAAGAAAAGGAGAATCTTCTGCAGCGGTCTGGACAGAGAACTCAGAAAGAGACTCATAAAATGTCTTGTATGGAGTGTTCTTCTATATGGCGCTGAAACATGGACTATGAGGAAAAAAAGACAGAGAAAGGCTGGAGGCTTTTGAGATCTGGACATGGCGGAAGATGTAAAGAATAAGTTGGATGGACAGAGTAAAAAATGAAGAGGTACTGAGAAGAGTGGGAGAGAAAAGACAGTTACTAGATGTAATAAAGAGAAGAAAAAGAAATTGGATTGGGCATATATTAAGAAAGAATGACGGACTGATAAAAACAGTTTTAGAAGGTTATGTAGAAGGGAAAAGGAAGCGAGGAAGGAAGAGATTCCAGATACTGGATGACATGATGGACGGTACAACATACAGCAGCCTTAAGAAGGAAGCAATGGATCACAGAAAATGGAGAGGCAAAGGAACTGCTAATATAGCAGATAACTGATGATAATGATGGAATGGAAAGAATCCCTAATAACTGGTACAATGAGACTTACTCTCTGCCATGCAGTGCTCAGTGGTCTGCAGAGTGTGTATGTAGATCCTACATGTAGAGATAGGCAAAGCAGGGCAGACAACAGCACACTCCATGTCCACTTACTTGCTAAATGCAAGTTTTGAAAGGTAATAGATTAAAAGCACAAGTAAAAAAAAAGTTATAAAGATTTTTAAAGTTATAAAGATTTTTAAAAACAACTAGTATAAAAAAATTATTTGCATACACCAGAAACTGACTTATCATAAGATCATAATACATGTAGACTTTTTGTGTGTGTATGTGCTTATCACCTTATGACAGCCACTGATATATGTGTGCTGCTGTCCATCTTACTTTGTTTATGTCCTTAGTCCCTGCCCACATCCCCATTTCCTGTACCTCTCTCTTTCATAACTCCTGTATAAAGAGCTCATGGCAGTATTTGATCCATATTTCATGGACATATTTTATACCATTTGATGATGATCAGAATACATAAAAATTGAGTAGGTGCATCATAATTTACTTGCTTGTGGATTAATTATCACATCTGAAGATGGCAATAAATTGTCATAACTGGTAATGTGATCATTATAGTAATCAAATGATCTCAATGTAATAAATTATTACATATTCATTTATAAGATCACATGCTTCCATTTGACAATATGTCATGTCTCCGAAAATTGTTACATTATGTTTGTGGTGTTTGTGATGTCTTCATTTTCAAACAAGAAGGTTCATCAAACAGGTTGGTGAGTGATGAACACCAAAGAGTAGAATTTGGTAAAGCAATGGGGATATCGCAGAGCAAGATGTGGCTGTGATCGAGATTCTGGACTCACATTAGGAAGGCCTGTAGTTTAGATTCCTTCCAGGTTTAGCTTTTCCAAGGTGCTGAGGCAGTGCTTGAGGCAATTGTCAGGGTCACAGTTAATTGCCTTCCCCATCCTTGTCCTGCCTGAGTATTTGCTTGTCAGTACATTGTATCCTAAATTTTGCCACTGTTTAAAAGGAATGTCAGAAATGCCATCCCCACTGCACTGAAGAGTAAGACCATGGACAAATTATAAGTAGTCTCTGAATGTACATCTGTCACATTTAGAACATTATTTTGTAAAATATATCTCAGCTCAGTCAACCAGTTAATTGTACTGGTATTAATAATGTCTCTGTTTAGCAGCTGTTAAGGATTTTCATTTTACAAGGGATATTGATGTAGAATCCCCAACTCTAACAAGCCATGTTGAAAACACATCTTATAACTTACAGCACTCTCCCTTTCTGTTTCTCTAGACTGATATTCATAACCATGGAATGTTTTCACAGGGACAGTAGTTGTAAATTTTGGAGCTTTCTGAGGTTATCAATTCTTGTTTGTAGCCAATATGTCAATAGCCATGCTAACAATCTCCTCCCGGGACTGATGTTACAGGCAGAGGATTGTGCACCAAGAATGGATTTTTTTTAAACTGATTCTGTGGGATGTGTCACAAGTGCTCCATTCATATTTTTGTGGATGTGATAATGACTGCCCACCAATACAAAATCCAGAAAAATTGCTCAATTCCTACTCAGATACAACATCCAGTGTACATCACACACATTGATCTCAGTATAAGATCTTGAGAAGCTCCTGTGGTGGCAAGTTCTTTTGACAGCTGAGGAGAGATGTACTCAGTGCCAGTGATAAATTTTCAGTAAACACTGCCCTCCATATAATCACAAAATGAGGTACATACAACACGATGAGAAACCTGGTACAAAGTCATGAGTTTCTGGACAGTCTGTGAGGTGAAAGCATATAAAGAAAGAACTATTGAATAGTTACAGAGCATTCAAATTTGTCTGACTGAAGAAATGCCGACAGAGTAGTTGCACTACTGAAGTCTGAGCCCAGTGTCTGAGAGCACCTGCAATAAAAGCAAATTAATGTGGATTGTGCTGACAGTGAATTTCAATTATAAATAGTGCACGTACCTGAAAACATACAGTAGTACAGTTGGAGACTGGGAAGCACATCTGAGATAATTGATCATAGTCCTGGCGAGATGTCAAAATACTGTCTGAAAAATAAGCTCAAAATTAGTCTTTCAGGGCATTATCCATTTTTTCAATAGGTTTACCCATGTGAACACAGTTTCTCACAGTGAAATTCTTAAATAAATGCTTCATGGATTTGCTACTACATCATTGGTCAGTCAGTTTGAAAGATTTCAGCATGCTGCACAGAACACAGACACTACATTAAATACTGGAGTTTCAATAAATGTGCTGATACCAAACACAGCCTCATGAACAAACTTTTGATTATGTTTTTTTAAAATGGAAATCCTGTCTTGTGCATCAACATACTGGAATTCTGGCATCAAAGAAGCTGTTGAGATCAGACAGTGACAGTGACTATAAGGGTAGTGGTGCTTGGAAATTGGCACTTGTTATAGAAAGGCAGTAGAGAAGTAAGCTGAGTTATCCACCAAATAATGAAATCAGTATCATTACTGGTCTTCTTTCATTACGGACACTGATATAATCTCTGGCAGCAAATGGAAACTTCATAATTTCTCCATGACATAATGGGCAAACTACTTAAAATACCTCATCACCTACAGACAATTCCTGATGATGAAGATGGAGGGAGACATTGAAACCTTGAGACTACACACAAATCTGACAGGGCAAGAAATCCATGAAGCATTTATCCGAGGTGTAATCTTTTAGGAATAAGTTTTCAAAGGTCTCACTTCCTTAAGTAGTGATTGCTTTGTAAACATTTTTTAGTTATGAACATACACCACTACTTTTATACCTATTTATCACTACTAATGTGACCTTTTTTCTTCCCAGAGTATGAAACTTGTTAGCTCCTCTTATATACCTAGAAAAAAAATCAACAAGTTTCTGGAAACTCCTGTATGGTACAGAAACAGTGAAAAGAGTATATCTAACTACAGATATATAGTTGAGATGTTGAGGTGGTGGACTGTAACATAACTAAGGTCAAACTCATTCCTAGGTTTTTTTATGGAGTCTTTTTTCAGAGTTAACAGACCTTTGCATATGCACAGATGTGCATGCATGTCTAATGCACAGTAGCTGAACTATATCATGGGCGGTTTCACTTACTCCTGCTATTTTTTCTTCTTTCCTTCTCCCCCCCTCCCCCTCCCCCCACCACTTCCCATCTTCTTTAAAAATATAGTTACACTAGTTAATGTAACCATTTAAAGCATCATAGCCCCAGAAAGTCTGTATCTAACACCACCCACCATCGCTCACCTTAGACTTAATGGATGAGCATCTGAATTCATAGAATTTCATCATCTGTGGTGCAATTTAGTGTGGTTTCTGCCCCACAGTGGCTTTGGAGACTGAATAAATATTGATTTTACCAGTTTAGTGCATCAGCCCAGAATTTTGTGTAAGTGTGTGTCATGAAAGAGGCAATACATTGAGCAAAAGAACTCGTATATTTCTCAGAGGGTAATCTATTTTCCTGGCACAGACATTTCATCCTCCCTGCAACATAATAAATTTTTACATCACAATGTTTTACGTTTGCCAGCAGTTAAAATTTAAATTCCTTTGTTCTTTATGATTTTATGTATATTTATATTCCCTCAGTTAGCATATTCTTATGTTCATTGTCATCCTTGGAAGGCATAAGCTCAAACTTTTGCTGTAATCATTAAACTTGTTAAATATTAATTTCCCCATGTTGCAAATATATGGATTGAATCACTTATATTATCACAGATTTCTTTCATATGAATGAGAACAACTTATTACTTTCCTCTCAACATTTTTGTCACCCTTTTAAGTAAGATCTTATGTTAAATGTGATGCATTTTGTGGTTAGAATTAATATGTTTAACAGTGCCAGTAGAAAGAGAGTATGTATCCAATCCCGTACAGAGAATGTGAGAGAAGGAATGGCAGTGGTGATGCATTGCACTCATGTTTTCCGCAGTGGTTGTCACCAAAGTTCCTGCAGCATTGCAGCCAGCGACAAGCGGCGCGTGCTCCCGGTTAGTGCGTGACAGAGAAATGGCCAAGGCCAGCTTTAACATTCATCTCCTCGGTGGCACCAAGTGGGCAGTTCTGGATTCTGGCACACATGGTCAGAGAGGATCCCAACAGGCCCTGGAATTGGCTGTGCATCCTCATATTTACTGTCACTTGCGAGTGAGACCGATTTGGTCTCTAGATGTTCCTGTTATTGCATGTATCATATTTATGACTGCCTCTGTGTAATGACTACTGCTATGTTAGTTGAAGCATACACACTTTCACCGTACACAGATTTTTCTGGATTTTGTTTCTATTTTTCTGTAAATAACACCTGAAGTGTAAGAACGGCAGAGAACTAACACATAAGATAATATGAGGTCCCTCTGCAATATTTGATTCACATTCTGGGTGTTGAAACAGTAATTTTTGTAACACATTCTTCTTGTTATTGATGGCAAATGTTTAATAAGATACAGTTGCTGTTTACACAACTGAAAAACCATTCATCTTCACATTTAATTGAGGATCTAATCTCCTACACATTCTACTTATAATTACTTTATCTCTGCACTTTTGTCATTTCTCAAGTCAATATGGATGAAAATTATCTTATTATGTTTATTTTGAATTTATTGTGATTTGTTTTATGTATACATTCCATAGAACCAACACAGAATTGCAATAGAACAGAGGACACTCAGTTTAGAGAACTACTTTTTTTTTTTTTTACGCCAGTCAATTGAAGTCATCACATACAGAAACAAATTGTTCTTCTACTTGCATATTCTTTGTTAGATGTATTTTCTTAAATGAACCAAATTATTCAATTGACCTTTTTTACGCTTAACATAGTTTCGTGTTACACAGGTGGATGAAACATATTGAATCACTGAGTATCTTCACCCAAAGCAGACAGTTTTAATAGGTGGCTCTAGTGTGTTGTTAAATGTATACTTGATAATATTATTTAGATGTGAAGACTGAGTAGAACTCTCTATCAAATACATTGTCTTTGACATTTAGTATGATTCTTTGCTTCATCTGAGCAAAATACTTGAATGATTTTCTGTCATATTTGTAATGTCCACACCTTTAGTCGTTCCTGTTAAATTTTGTAAGCAAGTTAGGGTCTCATTTGTGTACGCTTATTTATGTTATCCAAAGAGACCAACTGCTTCCATAAGAATTTAGGGAAAAGTATCAACACGAAGTAGGTAGACTATTTTGGAGGTGTCGCAACACTGCCTTCAAGCCATTTGAGTTTGCTTATAGGAATAATGGAAACTTGGGAAGTGATGGCATTTGGAACTATTGTGATGCTGTGGTAGGCTGTTATACATCGAGAAAACGGTATCTCTTGTAGATTGGTGATCTGCAAAGGAAAATGGAAAGAAAAAAAAGTAGGAATTGGAGACTGACTTAACCAGTGGTACAAATTATGATGCCATGTTATAAATATTAGGTCATAGGCAAGGATTTCAGACAGGACAAGGAAGGCAAAGCAAAGCTGCACTATTAGGGTGGAAGATTAGAGGAACTATATATAAGACACTCGTCTCTCATTATTTATATTTGCATCTGTATCTCCACTCCCTGCCTCTTCCCATTACATTCATAGATAGTGCATGGTAAGACAGGTTTTTGGCAGGATTCTTTATGTTCCCGTTTTTTTCCAGTTTTTGTTTTCATGGACATTATTTGAAATGTAAGTTGAAAAAAAATATTATGCTTGTTGGTACTTTGTGTGAGTGGAGATGGAAAGAGGAGGGGGGAGGGGATTGTCTAGCAATCTGCATCTCTTGGCTGATGCTGCTGTAGTACATGGGAAAGTATCATCTTTCCTACCTTACCACTTTTGAGCCAAGCCCATTCAGCCATCTCAGTAGTAACGTCAATCACAATGATACGAAAGTAAAGACGGCACAACCACCAGTCCCTAAATGGAGAAAATCTCTGATCCAGCCACGAATCGAACCCACACTCCTTTGGTTAGAAATCTGCTGCGCTGACTGTGCAGCTACCGAGGTGGACGAAGTATGATCGTTGAGTGAGTGTAGAAGAATACAGGATGACTTGTTGTTGTTGTTGTGGTCTTCAGTCCTGAGACTGGTTTGATGCAGCTCTCCATGCTACTCTATCCTGTGCAAACTTCTTCATCTTCCAGTACCTACTGCAACCTACATCCTTCTGAATCTGTGTAAGGACAGTGCTAGGGAATGCAAGTGGTCACCCTTGAGTACTACTTGAAAGTTTGGAGTTTGCACCAGGTTATATTAAAGGAGACATCAAAGCAGTTCAGAAGTGTGTTGCTAGATTCTTTACCATTAGGTTCAGTTATCACTGGAGTGTTACAGAGGTGATTCTTGAACTCAAATGGGGATCTCTGTGGGGAAGACAACATTCTTTTTGTGAAACACTATTGAGGTAGTTTAGAGAACAGGGATTTGCAGATGAATGCAGAACAGTTCTGCATTCAGGTGACCACCCTATTATTCCCAAGGCAAAACTGCAGTAAGTAAGCTCTGTGCAAATGAATTTAAAATCTTTTTTTGCAGCACAATTTCGAAAAGATAACAAGCAAACTCTTTTTTGACTAGGAGGAGAGCAGGATTCCACACAGAATTTAAGCAAAAACTCCTTGATTTACAAAGTTATTTACTGATTCAATGTCAACTGCTTCCTTAATAACACAGTCCCAATAGCTGGAAGTGCGTGCCAAAATCTCTGTGTTTTTGTATTTCATAGGATGTCTGCAGCCAAGACAGTGTTCTGCAACAGCTGATTTGCTCAGCTTTTATAAGCACACTGGTCCTCCACGACCCTGAAAGTCTGACCACAAGTGCAAGACATATGACAGACACCTGTCTTATGCAGACCAAGATCATTCAGAACCCTAAGCTTAGATAGAGGTCGAAAAACAAATTTCACATCATATTTCCACAAAATATGACCAGTCTTGTTTGAGATGCTCACTGCCTAAGGCAGAAAGGCTGTACACTGTGGTGCCAGCTCTACCATCATCAGTTGCTATGTGCACAATTGATTGATAGCACAATGCACGTCTCATCTGTCTTTCGCTCTATCCATTCTGATTGAAGGTGACGTCAGGATGGATTAAGTCAATTAATGAACTCTGAGTCTGAAATGGTGTGGGTCCTGTGAATGTAGGCATGAAGTACCACTTCACGGTGAGCTGGGTGGTGGCAACTGTCAGCCTGTAAATACAAGTCAGTGTTGGTAGGATTCCTGTAAACAGCATGTCCCAATGTACCATCAACTTTCCTCCTGACCAACACATAAAATAAGTGAAGGCAGCCACCCTTTTCCATCTCCACCTTGAAACAAACATTCGGTTGGTTTGAATTCAAGTGTTCTAACAAGTCATTCAAATTTTCACTGCCATGAAGACAAACAACAAAAGTATCATCTATATATTTGAAAAAAACATGAAGATTTTAAAGCCACTGACTCTGAGGCACATTCCTCAAAGTCGTCCATAAAGAAATTTGTAGTAATAGGTGATAACAGGCTTTCCATCGCAACTCCATCTCTGTGCTCATGGTACTGGTCATGGAATAAAATGTAAGTGGAAGTCAACTCTTGTCAAAATAGGTTCGTTAACTCAACATCAAACCTAACCTCAATTAACTGTAACAATGAATTGAGAGTCTTGGTAGACCCTACAACAATGAACTTTTCTTCAGGAGGCTGTTAGTCTTTCTCTCAACACTTTTTGTGGTGTCAGCACCAATCCTGCAGTAAGGTGAATTGGACATTAAATATTGCAGCTTTTGAATGTAATCCTTTTTACCCAGAACAACTGTAGCATTGTCCTTGTCCATAGGTAAAGTAAGAATATCAGAATCAATTCCTCAGTGAAAGTGAAGCAGCCCTCTTGTCTGCTATTACACACAGAAGTGACAAAAGTCATGGTCTACCTCCTGATATCATGTCAGACCTCCTTTTTGCCTGATGCAGTGCAGCAGCTCAACATACCATGCACTCAATGTGTTATTGCCAGTCCCTTGCAGAAATATTGAGGCTTGCTGCCTCTGTAGTTGTCGATAATTGTGAAAGTGTTGCTGGTGCATGAACTGACGTCATGGTTATGTCCCATAAATGTTCAGTGGGATTCATGTCAGGCAATCTGGGTGACCAGACCATTCACTCGATCTGTCCAAAATGTCCTGCAAAGCAATCGTGAACAGTTTTGACCTGGTGACATGGCACATTTTCATCCATAAAAATTCCATTGTAGTTTGGGAATGTGAACTCCATGAGCAAATGGTCTCATAGGAGCTGAAATTATCCATTTCCAGTCAGTGATCCATGTGAAGATAGCCCATGCCATTATGGAGCTACCACCAGTTTGCACAGTGCCTTGTTGACAACTTAGGTCCATGCCTTCATGGGTTCTGCACCACAGTCAAACCGTGCCATCAGCCCTTACCAACTGAACTCCAGACTCATCTGACCAGGCCACAATTTTCCAGTCGTCTAGGGTCCATCCGATACGATAACGAGCCCAGGAGAGGCGCTGCAGGAGATGTCATGTTGTTAGCAAAGGCACTCGCATCAGTTGTCTGCCTCGTAGCCCATAATGCCAAATTTTGCCGCACTGTCCTGATGGATATGTTCGTCACACTTTCCTTGTCGATTCCTGCAGTTATTTCATGCAGCGTTGCTTGTCTGTTAGCACTGACAGCTCTGCACAAATGCCGCTGCTCTCAGTTGTTATGTGGAGGCCATTGGTCACTGCGTTGTCCATTATGAGAGCTATGGCCAGAAGTATGGTTTTCTCAGAAAGCTCTTGACACTTTGTATCTAGGAATATAGAATTCCGTAACAATTTCTGAAATGGAATGCTCCATGCACCTAACTCCAACTAGCATTCTGCATTCCAGGTATGATAATTGTCATCTTGCAGCCATAATCATGTTGGAAGCCTTTTCACATTAATCACCTGAATACAAATGACAACTCTACCAATGCACTGCCCTTTTATACCTTGTGTATGCAGTACTACCGCCTCCTGTAAATGTGCATATCATTATCACTTGACTTCTGTCACCTCAGTGTATTACTCTTAAGTGGATATGCTGCAGCTTCCACTGTAGCCTCACAATGTAGTTTATAAACCGCCTGTTCAGTATAACTAATAAAATGAGTCACTGGCAAATGCTTGGGCATTGGTGCAAAATTTATACCTTGCCCTAGAATGAATAAAATTGCATCAACAAAAGCAAATGCCGGACAGTAACAGAATGAAATTCCCAGACATGACCATGAAGCACCGTAAGGCAGGGGCGAGGAAGCCCGATATTTTTGAAACAAATCATTAAATGGAATCAAAACAGTTCCTTGGGAACAAAATCCTACTCTCTATAAGTGTATGGGTTCTTTCACTAACAAGAGCTAGCCCAGCATGTTGCTTTATGCATTTGGTGGCAGGAGAATTAATATGATGCACAACTTTGGCAAATTTTGGAACTGTATTGTAAAATTTCAGCAGTTGTCGATGACATCACGTGGGTACATTTTCATAAGTTATTTGAACATTGTATATGTCAGGAAAAACTCTGGTCTCAGATTCTACTTCCACCAGTGCAAATTTTCTGTAAGGATTGTTAAGACAAGATAAGATAAATTAGGGCTCATACTTAGGTGTACAGGTGGTTGCTTTTCATTAGCTCCATCTGAGAGTGGAAAAGAAAAGGAAATGACTTGTAGTGGTACATACGCCATACACCATACATGGCTTGCAGAATATGTATATGAATGTAGATGACTTATGCTAATAGGTCCAGGGGAGCCAAAAAGCTTGTCTCTTTTGTTACTTTGAATGAAAAAACTTGTCATGTACATTATGTTTTTGTGTAGTACCTATTGAATAACCAAGCCAAGTGCAGTTCTTGTGCCTGCTGATCCCTAACCACCATTGTCTTTGTGGCACTGATAAAACAGCAAGCACCAGACTAACACACGCTCCAGTTGAAACCTTTTGACTATGGAAATAATACTGTGCCTCGAGCTTCAGTTCTGGTGGTGAGTTGGTGCAGTGGTAAAACACAGGAATCATGTTTGAGCGGATATAGGTGTTATGTGGCAAATGCCGAAATGGTTCCTTCCAGAAAGAGACATCCAGTTTCCTTCCATAATCTGAGCTTGAGCTCCATTTCTGATGGCCTCATCATTGATGGGGTGTAAAATCCTAATATTCCTTTCCTTCCATCTAGCTTCAGTTCTGAAGTGTCATGAATCACGTTTGTGCTACATCACATTTTTTATCACCACTACAAGGAAAAAGAGTCTAGGAACTCCAGAACATGGAACAAGTTGTGACCATCTGCCATCCCTGTTCTTTGCTGCTATTAAATTTGACTGCCAGACATAATTTACTTGTCCCATCTGCTTTATGAAAATATATTAATTAGAAATACAGCTGTCAAATCTTTTGTTATTAACATTAAAATATTGTTTCATTTCCCTTGTAAATTGTCATCACTCACTCGTATTAACAATACGAATATGAAGATTCTATCAGTGGTTGTTCTTTAATGCTGCTTCATTATACTGTGATGTATTTGTGCAATAGCAATAAGAGAGAAAAACTTTATGTAATTTCTTACAGTAATATACTGTATGAGACATGGTTCTGTAATGTGTCTTCTAAATAAAGTTACACATTGGTGGTAGTGACCTGTAAACAACTTTTCTTTAACCATCATAAATGGATTCTTTGATAGTAACATGGACAGAGTGCATTATGAAAAAGAATTTAGCTGTTATGTGTACTATATTCCTTCCACATTGTTTTCTGGGAAAAGGTAGCAGAGCCATGGAATGAAGTCTATATCTGGAATTAAGATGATTGAACGTATAATGGTGTGAGTAATTAGATTTTCTATGCAGTTATTCATCTTGTGTATTCATTTTGACCAGTGGACACACAGATGTGGTTTCTTTTTGTATGGAAACCACTTTGAGGCACTTCTTGTTGTGTGTGGAATGCTTCCCATGAGTAGTACTAACATGCTACACAGATGAGCCAATAACAGCTTAATAACATGTTGGTCAATCTTCAGAATGCAATACAAAGCATTCTGCATAGCTTGGATGTGCCAAGTCCTTGATTGGTTACCAGAAGTATACTGCACCAGATTTCTACACACAGGTCATGAAATTTACATAATTTATGGGCTGGAGGTTGTTGCGTGCAGATGACAGAATAGCTGCACCTGACCATCTACCCTGTATAAACAGAAACATGATTCATCTGACTAGGTGAGTCTGGAACTGCGCGACCGCTACGGTCACAGGTTCGAATCCTGCCTTGGGCATGTATATGTGTGATGTCCTTAGGTTAGTTAGGTTTAAGTAGTTCTAAGTTCTAGGGTACTGATGACCTCAGATGTTTAGTCCCATAGTGGTGAGAACCATTTGACTAGGTGACATGTTTCCTTTCATACAAAGTCAGTCTTAATGATGGTGAGCTCACTGCAATAATAAATGATGATGATGTGTGCTGCAGAGCTGTTCAACAATTTGCGCTGAGTGGTGTGCTCTAAAACACTTGTGCCTGCACCAGAATTGCACTCTGTGATGGACCTACCAAAGATCGCAGCTGTTCCTGCTGTACAGTGAGGGGAAGCTTCCGACGTACACCTTTTGTAATGAGATATGTATGTCCAACCCCTATGTTCTCTATTTGTGGTTTCATTGTCCTTCAACTAATTTTGACACATGCTCACAACAGTAGCATCGAACGGTTTACCAACTACACCATTTCCAAGAAACTCGTTGCCATGTGTCAGGCTGTAACAGTCTGCTGTTTGTAAAGGTCGATTATGTCAGTGACTTTGCTCATTTGTGACCTGTATCATCAATAGAATTATTCCCCATCCCTCTCTGCTTTGTTCGTATACTTTTGCGTCACGCGCCCGCACCACCACTAGGGGGCAGTCTTGTAGTGAGCAGTGCTGGTAATGTTTTGTTTTGTGTGTTGGTATGCCTGGAATGTTGAGTCAGCCCTTGTGCAAAGTCAAAGGTACATCTACATACAGGGTGTCCAGCAAATGAGTCCATGATTTAAAAATTAAGTATCTCAAAAGCAAAGATTGATAGACAAATGCAACAAAAGATATGTTTATTGTGGAAACTGTAAGAATTTCATACAGAAGTTTTGAAATAGTTCAAAAAGCTGCCAAGTTATGGGGCTGTATGCTGTGCAGCTTGTACAGTATCAGCATTCTTAATTAAACTCGTGCTCTGCAAGCAGTCTTTGCAATCACATCACTTTTTTTTTTTTAAATGTTCACCAGGCACAGTACAGAGGTGGTGCAAATAAACAATGAAATTTTCCAACACTGCCTGTGGCATCTCAACGGAAATGGATTCAAACTGCTGATTCAAGTTCATCCTGCATGATGGAATGGTTCCAGTAGGCAGTGTCTATCAGTGTAGCTCACAAAAACCTATCATAAGGTCATAAGGGGTCAGACTGGGTGAATATGGAGGCCGATTCATCCCTGCACCAGTAAATTTGCAATAATCTAATGCAGTGACTCTATTCCCAAAGTATTCATCAAGAAAGCAAAACTTCTGTTCAGTGTGATGTGGTCTGGCCCCATCTTCTCTATGCCGCTCAGTGTCTGGTTGATCCTCCAATGATGACAGATTGTTCCAAAATCGTAATGGAATGTTCACTAGTGATCGTTTTGCATATGAAAAAAAGACCAATAATGCCTCTGCTGCATACAACAACCCAAACAATAGCTTTGGGAGCATACAATGATTTCAAATCACACAAATGGGGAGTTTTGGAACCCCAAAATACCAAGTTTTGTTTGTTCATAACTCCATTCAGGTGAAAGTGTGCTTGTCCTCTGAACCAGATGCAGTCAACAGTAAATCCTTGATTATTGATCATTGTGAGAATGTGGTTTGCAAAACCAGCCCTTATCTCACAGCTCATACAGGTGTGGCCTGGTGGATTTTGAATGGAAACTTTTGTAGGTTCTGTCACAGTATTTTCTGTGTGCTAGAACATTTGAAACCAGCCTCTGCTGCAATTCTTCAAATAGATTTCCTTCGATGTTGTCAAATAATTCCAGAAACTGTGACAAGATTTTCAGGGGTAACTACACTTCGACTGTTGCTGACTTCCCTACTAGACCATTGGCTATACAGCCTGTCCGTTGGAATTTGGTCAAGAGCTTCTGAAAGGTTTTCACATCAGTGTGTTTGGCAACATTAAATCATGTCTGAAAACGGCGCCTTGTTGCCATAGGACTGTGTTGTAACCTGTGGCATTCCAGTACCGAGAAAACACGTTGTCCAATGGATTACATGATTTCAATATCTTCCATCAGCATGCTAACCGCCTTTCATAATTCAACAGCAGTCAGCTGTGAAACACTTTTTATAGGCTCTACGTAATGCGGTTACAGCACGCTCTGTTAGCTGCTTTTTGAACTATTTCAGAACATCTGTATAAAATACTTGCAGCTTTCACAATAAACATTGTTAGCTGCACTCATCTATCAATCTTAATTTTCATATATCTAAAAACAAAGATGATGTGACTTACCAAATGAAAGTGCTGGCAGGTCGACAGACACACAAACAAACACAAACATACACACAAAATTCAAGCTTTCGCAACAAACTGTTGCCTCATCAGGAAAGAGGGAAGGAGAGGGGAAGACGAAAGGAAGTGGGTTTTAAAGGAGAGGGTAAGGAGTCATTCCAATCCCGGGAGCGGAAAGACTTACCTTAGGGGGAAAAAAGGACAGGTATACACTCGCACACACGCACATATCCATCCACACATACAGACACAAGCAGACATATTTAAAGACAAAGAGTTTGGGCAGAGATGTCAGTCGAGGCAGAAGTGTAGAGGCAAAGAAGTTGTTGAAAGACAGGTGAGGTATGAGTGGCGGCAACTTGAAATTAGCGGAGATTGAGGCCTGGCGGATGACGAGAAGAGAGGATATACTGAAGGGCAAGTTCCCATCTCCGGAGTTCGGATAGGTTGGTGTTGGTGGGAAGTATCCAGATAACCCGGACGGTGTAACACTGTGCCAAGATGTGCTGGCCGTGCACCAAGGCATGTTTAGCCACAGGGTGATCCTCATTACCAACAAACACTGTCTGCCTGTGTCCATTCATGCGAATGGACAGTTTGTTGCTGGTCATTCCCACATAGAATGCGTCACAGTGTAGGCAGGTCAGTTGGTAGATCACGTGGGTGCTTTCACACGTGGCTCTGCCTTTGATCGTGTACACCTTCCGGGTTACAGGACTGGAGTAGGTGGTGGTGGGAGGGTGCATGGGACAGGTTTTACACCGGGGGCGGTTACAAGGGTAGGAGCCAGAGGGTAGGGAAGGTGGTTTGGGGATTTCATAGGGATGAACTAAGAGGTTACGAAGGTTAGGTGGACGGCGGAAAGACACTCTTGGTGGAGTGGGGAGGATTTCATGAAGGATGGATCTCATTTCTGGGCAGGATTTTAGGAAGTCGTATCCCTGCTGGAGAGCCACATTCAGAATCTGATCCAGTCCCGGAAAGTATCCTGTCACAAGTGGGGCACTTTTGTGGTTCTTCTGTGGGAGGTTCTGGGTTTGAGAGGATGAGGAAGTTGCTCTGGTTATTTGCTTCTGTACCAGGTCGGGAGGGTAGTTGCGGGATGCGAAAGCTGTTGTCAGGTTGTTGGTGTAATGCTTCAGGGATTCCGGACTGGAGCAGATTCGTTTGCCACGAAGACCTAGGCTGTAGGGAAGGGACCGTTTGATGTGGAATGGGTGGCAGCTGTCGTAATGGAGGTACTGTTGCTTGTTGGTGGGTTTGATGTGGACGGACGTGTGAAGCTGGCCATTGGACAGGTGGAGGTCAACATCAAGGAAAGTGGCATGGGATTTGGAGTAGGACCAGGTGAATCTGATGGAACCAAAGGAGTTGAGGTTGGAGAGGAAATTCTGGAGTTCTTCTTCACTGTGAGTCCAGATCATGAAGATGTCATCAATAAATCTGTACCAAACTTTGGGTTGGCAGGCCTGGGTAACCAAGAAGACTTCCTCTAAGCGACCCATGAATAGGTTGGCGTACGAAGGGGCCATCCTGGTACCCATGGCTGTTCCCTTTAATTGCTGGTATGTCTGGCCTTCAAAAGTGAAGAAGTTGTGGGTCAGGATGAAGCTGGCTAAGGTAATGAGGAAAGAGGTTTTGGGTAGGGTGGCAGGTGATCGGCGTGAAAGGAAGTGCTCCATTGCAGCGAGGCCCTGGACGTGCGGGATATTTGTGTATAAGGAAGTGGCATCAATGGTTACAAGGATGGTTTCTGGGGGTAACGGATTGGGTAAGGATTCCAGGCGTTCGAGAAAGTGGTTGGTGTCTTTGATGAAGGATGGGAGACTGCACATAATGGGTTGAAGGTGTTGATCTACGTAGGCAGAGATACGTTCTGTGGGGGCTTGGTAACCAGCTACAATGGGACGGCCAGGATGATTGGGTTTGTGAATTTTAGGAAGAAGGTGAAAGTAGGGGTGCGGGGTGTCGGTGGGGTCAGGAGGTTGATGGAGTCAGGTGAAAGGTTTTGTAGGGGGCCTAAGGTTCTGAGGATTCCCTGAAGCTCCGCCTGGACATCAGGAATGGGATTACCCAAACCCAATCATCCTGGCCGTCCCATTGTAGCTGGTTACCAAGCCCCCACAGAACGTATCTCTGCCTACGTAGATCAACACCTTCAACCCATTATGTGCAGTCTCCCATCCTTCATCAAAGACACCAACCACTTTCTCGAACGCCTGGAATCCTTACCCAATCCGTTACCCCCAGAAACCATCCTTGTAACCATTGATGCCACTTCCTTATACACAAATATCCCGCACGTCCAGGGCCTCGCTGCAATGGAGCACTTCCTTTCACGCCGATCACCTGCCACCCTACCCAAAACCTCTTTCCTCATTACCTTAGCCAGCTTCATCCTGACCCACAACTTCTTCACTTTTGAAGGCCAGACATACCAGCAATTAAAGGGAACAGCCATGGGTACCAGGATGGCCCCTTCGTACGCCAACCTATTCATGGGTCGCTTAGAGGAAGTCTTCTTGGTTACCCAGGCCTGCCAACCCAAAGTTTGGTACAGATTTATTGATGACATCTTCATGATCTGGACTCACAGTGAAGAAGAACTCCAGAATTTCCTCTCCAACCTCAACTCCTTTGGTTCCATCAGATTCACCTGGTCCTACTCCAAATCCCATGCCACTTTCCTTGATGTTGACCTCCACCTGTCCAATGGCCAGCTTCACACGTCCGTCCACATCAAACCCACCAACAAGCAACAGTACCTCCATTACGACAGCTGCCACCCATTCCACATCAAACGGTCCCTTCCCTACAGCCTAGGTCTTCGTGGCAAACGAATCTGCTCCAGTCCGGAATCCCTGAAGCATTACACCAACAACCTGACAACAGCTTTCGCATCCCGCAACTACCCTCCCGACCTGGTACAGAAGCAAATAACCAGAGCAACTTCCTCATCCTCTCAAACCCAGAACCTCCCACAGAAGAACCACAAAAGTGCCCCACTTGTGACAGGATACTTTCCGGGACTGGATCAGATTCTGAATGTGGCTCTCCAGCAGGGATACGACTTCCTAAAATCCTGCCCAGAAATGAGATCCATCCTTCATGAAATCCTCCCCACTCCACCAAGAGTGTCTTTCCGCCGTCCACCTAACCTTCGTAACCTCTTAGTTCATCCCTATGAAATCCCCAAACCACCTTCCCTACCCTCTGGCTCCTACCCTTGTAACCGCCCCCGGTGTAAAACCTGTCCCATGCACCCTCCCACCACCACCTACTCCAGTCCTGTAACCCGGAAGGTGTACACGATCAAAGGCAGAGCCACGTGTGAAAGCACCCACGTGATCTACCAACTGACCTGCCTACACTGTGACGCATTCTATGTGGGAATGACCAGCAACAAACTGTCCATTCGCATGAATGGACACAGGCAGACAGTGTTTGTTGGTAATGAGGATCACCCTGTGGCTAAACATGCCTTGGTGCACGGCCAGCACATCTTGGCACAGTGTTACACCGTCCGGGTTATCTGGATACTTCCCACCAACACCAACCTATCCGAACTCCGGAGATGGGAACTTGCCCTTCAGTATATCCTCTCTTCTCGTCATCCGCCAGGCCTCAATCTCCGCTAATTTCAAGTTGCCGCCACTCATACCTCACCTGTCTTTCAACAACTTCTTTGCCTCTACACTTCTGCCTCGACTGACATCTCTGCCCAAACTCTTTGTCTTTAAATATGTCTGCTTGTGTCTGTATGTGTGGATGGATATGTGCGTGTGTGCGAGTGTATACCTGTCCTTTTTTCCCCCTAAGGTAAGTCTTTCCGCTCCCGGGATTGGAATGACTCCTTACCCTCTCCTTTAAAACCCACTTCCTTTCGTCTTCCCCTCTCCTTCCCTCTTTCCTGATGAGGCAACAGTTTGTTGCGAAAGCTTGAATTTTGTGTGTATGTTTGTGTTTGTTTGTGTGTCTGTCGACCTGCCAGCACTTTCATTTGGTAAGTCACATCATCTTTGTTTTTAGATATATATTTCCTACGTGGAATGTTTCCCTCTATTATAATCTTAATTTTCAGAAATTTAATTTTGAAATTGTGGACTTTTTCACTGGACACCCCGTATCCACTAAATAAGCCACTGTACTACACTCAATTGAGTGTACTTTGTAGCTCATCTTACTTTTTCCTGTTGCGCTCACAAATGGAGTGACAGAAAAACTACACCCTCTGTGACTCCGTGCGAGTCCTAATTTTACCTTATTTTGTTGTTACAATCCTTACGTGTGATACATATTGAAAGCAGTACAGTCATACTGTAGTCTGTAAAAATGCTGGTTGTCCCAACTTCATCAATAGTGTTTTGCAAAAAGATCATATTCTTCCATACGAGGAACTCATCTAAACGCACACTCTTATACAGATCAAAATGGTCAGTAGCAGATCTAATCTGAATCGACTTGGTGTCTACCTTTAATTTGGTGTAGTGGGTATCCCAAGCACTCAGACGCTGCTCAAAAATAGGCTCAGAAATGTCCTGTGCGGGGACTAATTTATAGTTGTGGTACACTTTCCTAAAACTGTTTTGACAGACTGTACTCAGCTGCTAGCCTTCCCTACAACTGTTCATTCCATTTTCCACGTCTTGTTGTTTCCCAACATTATATAATGTGACTGATTTGATCAGAACACCATCAATACTATATTTCAACACCACAGGAAGGTTTCTCCTACCCATCTGTTTAGCTTACATTTTTCCTCTATCATCAAGTAGAAACTGTGTCCAGGTCACCCTAAATATGCCTACAGCTATTCAAGTAGCACATCTACCTGTACAGAACAAGAATCTTCCCGTGAACCATCCCAGATTGCTGGCCGTGCTATCTGACAGATTGCTTAGACACATGGATACAGGAGTGATCCTGTCACACCTCCCTTGCCTAACATTTTCATGCTGAAACAGAAAAAATGTGATTGACCTCCTCTATTTGGTATGGAGCCTCAGCCTTGGGAGAAAGCTCACTGTGTTGCATTGATTGTCCAGTTGGCTAGTAGGAAACTGACCAACAGAACACTGTGGCAGGCATCTGCTCCTCAGATTTCATCGAGCCATGTCCAGTGCTCTTCTGTCACATCTTTCTGAGCCTCTTTGATACATGATGAAAAGTTCATTCTCTCTAACAGTGAGTGATTATTAATTTTAAAAAATCAACACTCAACACTGAATATGAGTGTATGCAAGTGATCAGATTTAGTCCTTTGAAGCAGGAAACATTTTGTTGAAAAATTATACCTAAGCTGTTCAGTTGGAGATGTCCATCATTGTTGATCAGTCTAACGCGTTACTTTCATTCACTGCAGCAAGTATTGATGATACTCCCTTGGAAAAATGCTGCATTCTTATGTCATAAGAAACAACTTTCCCATATCCAGTATTCTTTTTTCAAAATTCATGATTTATTAGTAGCGTCTTCACTTTTCCATTACAAAAATCTCAGCTTACAACTGTCACTTTTAGAACTTACAATTGCACTCCCACCTACTGCTCCTGTGGTCAGTGCTGCCATCACTTATACAATGTGGCCAGAAACAGTCTGAAAAGTTTGTAAGAGTGTTGCAGCATAGGTTGTACTGGGAAATAATTGTTAAGGAAAGGAATTCAATACATTCCACTGTTTGCGAATTAATTAGCATTGAAGTTAGCCAACAGGCTGTTGTGTGCACAATTTCAAGAAGCCCGCCAGACGGTGTGACCCAACATGTTGTTTGTTGGTTTCCTAAGAGTGAACAAGAGGGCGATGCCAGTCTGTTCCAGCATGCATGCCCACTGGGAGGCAGCTGGATGCACATGGGCACAACTATGTCCACCAGCAGGGGTGCACAAACTGTGCATGTGTGTGCAGTAAAGGAGTCTGCTGGATGCTTACATGGATGAGAAAACGGGTCACATGTGAAAAGTCAACACTGTATGTAATAAGACCAGTTATGAGTAGACTATCGCAAGGTAATGCATCATAGCAGGATGTGCATAACAGACAAATTCAGTCTAAGTGAAAAATAGTAATATTTTATTACATTTGTGAAACAAGACATTTCTTTTTCCTTATAAGAGATGATTTATTAGGAGTGAGGTTCCATGCTGCTTCAAGACACAGAACACTCTTCAGTATTGGGTCATGGAGATGGAACTGTCTCCAGTTTTTATTCTTTTCATAATGGAAAACAGTTGTTCACAACAGTGTGTAGAGCCGAACATAGAAATAATGTTAGTGACATTTCTGTGTAATGTTGAGACCTCTTCTGTATGAACATCACAGTACCATCTTAACAGAGTGGTTATGTTGTAATATCTGCCATCAAGCAGAGTGCAGTTTTGCAAATCGATAAATTCTAACTGTGTTTGCAAAGGTACAGCATTAGAAGCAGCGGAAAATGGCATGCTAAATAATTTGAATTTATTTTCTATGTTACGTAGGTCTTTAAACCTTGTCTGTAAAGGCTGATGGAGTTGCACAATATTTTGTTGATAAGCCTGGAAATACATTAGATTTCATTTAGTGAACTGGAGCTGCTTTTTGAACATGAATGCATTCACAGGGTGCCCAGTGGATCTTGAAATCTTGAAAAAAGTGGGGAGAGATGGGAGCTTTCATTGCTTTGAAGACTGGCATGAAGTACAGGTCAGCTACTATGGTAGAAATACACAGAAGTAATAAATTTTGTAAAAGCTTTTACAGAGACATTCATAAACAGTTTAGTACAAGGTCCAAAATTATGTTAAGTCTGTTGTAACCCTTATTATATTACCTGTTAGATCATTGTAGTTGACGGCAGTCAAAAACAAGCAGTCGTCGTCATGAAGGTAATAACTTGTACCGATATGTATCGAACAGACGTATGGGGCTGAACAACAGCTTGACAGTGACAGACTGATGTAATATTATGAACAAAGAAGTTAAAGCTAGTTGTCGATTTTACCGTAGAGTAATCTTCAATATTGTATTGATAAATCTGTAGCTTGTAAATGCTTGCTTAGCCATTTCGTCAAGCGGAGCTGCTATAATCATAAGTAGTAATGAAATAAAATCAAGGCTGTTGTAACACAATTTTTCGAACAGCAGGAGACAAATGACTCTTTAGCCATTTGTAACTATGTCCTATTTTGCAGCATTTATACAGTTATCAGTATAACTAATTATTCACCTTTTTTTTAAATGTAATATCATATTTACAGTTTTTTCCGTTTGCACACTGCACGCTGCTTATAATAATTTTTCTTGTTTCACCATGTCGATGGCATTGTAGATATGGGTGGGCCGGAAGTAGCCTTTTCATTCATCATTTTTCCACTCACCCACCTGTATGGATCAAGTAGTGAAACAAGTGACAGTTCACAACGTTCACTGAAAGTCACTAAGTGCTCCCATTCTCAAATACTGGATGACTGTAGTCTGGGTAATTCACATGCTGTGAGCTGTGCTGTCAACACGTGCATACTTATGGCATTAAATCTTTCACATAAGATTATATCTCTTAATGAGTGGATTATGACAGCATTTTAAATTTCTAAATTCGGCCAATAATTGTATGAAATACAGAAAATAAAATTTTTGTTGCACCTGGAACCTGCTAGGCAACTTGCCATGGGAACCTGGTTTGGCTGAAGTGTGAGGTCAGTTGTACAAGCCGAAAGTGAGTTTGATACCACATGGGTTGATACTTAAGAATCAATTTTGCCCTGTTATGCACACATGATTCTTCTCAATAGCAGATACAAAAAAACTCAGTTGCGTTCTTAAAATATGCAACAAAAAAGGTTAGATCCAGACTAGGGAAGTGCACAGCATTTATGCCCCCCTCCCCGAGGGAAGTGGGAATTTAATCCCAATTTTGAGAACTATTGTAACCTGTTTTCGACAGTCAAATTGCAAAGAAAATGCAATTACAAAAATCAAAACTTTGTTACAGAATTGTGTACAGATCGGTACCATGCATGAGGCATAAACTTGCTTATTGGTATAGTAGAGAAGTTGTGAGAAAGATTACTGCTCAAACACAACTTAACGCATGCGATTTCTCACTTGAATCCAGAAATCGTATTAAATTAGGAAGGAGCTCAAAGTAGATTGACAGTATCTCATGAAATTTTGCTGTCAAACAAAAGAATATTGGGTTCAAATGCATATTGTGTCAAACTTGAATTTGTGAAGATCTGCAAAGAAAAAAGAATTGAAGATGAGAGGAAATGTTAACAAGAGAAGTGAGAATCATCTTGAGAAATTCTGGATTAATAGAATCAAACTATCTTCAAAGCCATGCCCAAATTTCCAAGATTTTGTGCAAATTATTTTAGTAATCTCACATGGAAATGCTTCTGTTGAATGAGGCTTTTCTGTAAACTCCAAAATTGTAGTCGAAAATCAAACAGAAAGAAAGCCTTAGTGCTCAAAGATACATATATGACACTGTGTGGGCACAAATGGAATTGACAATTTCAACATTGAAAAAAATCTTATACACTGTTTCCGCAATGCAAATTCTTTGTACAATGATGATATGAAACATAAGGCAAAGGGAGGTGAAAGGAAAAAGGAAGAGTAACTATTGAATAAATGGAAGCAGGATGAAATCAACGAATTAGAAACAAAAAGAGCATATATGTTGAGTGAAGTTTCAACGATTTTGGCAAATAGAAAATTTAAAGAAATGATTATTCTTTCTTATCATAACAAATTTTTACTGTTTGTTCCCTTCAGTCAGCAAGTTACAGTGTGTGTGTGTGTGAGAGAGAGATGATGTAACTTACCAAACGAAAGCGTTGGCATGTTGATAGACACACAAACAAGCGCACACACAAAATTCAGCTTTCGCAACCATGGTTGCTTCATCAGGAAAGAGGGAAGGAGAGGGAAAGACGAAAGGATGTGGGTTTTAAGGGAGAGGGTAAGGAGTCATTCCAATCCCGGGAGTGGAAAGACTTTCCTTAGGGGAAAAAAAGGACAGATATACACTTGCACACACACACACACACACACACACACACACACACACACACACACACATATATATATATCCATCCGCACATATATCTATCATGCCAATGCTTTCGTTTGGTAAGTTACATCATCTTTGTTTTTAGATATATGTCTCCCATGTGGAATGCTTCCCTCTTTTATATATATATAAAAACAGAGGGAAACATTCCACGTGGGAAAAATATATCTAAAAACAAAGATGATGTGACTTACCAAACGAAAGTGCTGGCATGTCGAAGACACACAAGCAAACACAAACATACACACAAAATTCAAGCTTTCGCAACCAGCGGTTGCTTCGTCAGGAAAGAGGGAAGGAGAGGGAAAGACGAAAGGATGTGGGTTTTAAGGGAGAGGGTAAGGAGTCATTCCAATCCCGGGAGCGGAAAGACTTACCTTAGGGGGAAAAAAGGACAGGTATACACTCGTGCGCGCACACACACACACACACACACACACACACACACACACACACACACACACACACACATATCCATTCGCACATACACAGACACAAGCAGACATTGCCCAAACTCTTTGCCTTAAAACCCACATCCTTTCGTCTTTCCCTCTCCTTCCCTCTTTCCTGACGAAGCAACCCTTGGTTGCGAAAGCTTGAATTTTGTGTGTATGTTTGTGTGTGTATCGACCTGCCAGCACTTTCGTTTGGTAAGTCACATCATCTTTGTTTTTAGATATAAAATCCAGTTTTTAATATTTTAAAAATATTTAAGTTTGTATCTGTGATTTATACTACTAAAGAAATAACTTGTAATTAATTGTGCATATTCTAATAATTATCAATACAAAGTTTTGGAGAAAAGATGTTTTAGTCCCAGATTTAACAAAAAAGTAACATGGAAAAAAATCTGCCTTGAAAAATATGGAAAAAAACTTGAATTTGAAAATGATCAATCGCTAAACCCCCTGATTTATTTTGTCATATGTGCTGGAAATTAGCAGATCATCTCCTCGAAGTGACAAACTTAAGTGTCCCGTGATATCAGTGACAACGGACAAGGCTGCAACCCATTTGTAGTCACTGTGTGCTGGCTGTGTCCCATCTTTCATTTCCACAAATAGGAGGATTTCCTTCTGAATAGCAAAAAATACATTCAGAACATTGCCTCTGCTAAGCCATCGTACCACACTGTAATAGGGTACATCGTCATATGCTGCTTTGAGGTCTTGCAAAAATCCCTCGAACTTGTGTTGATTGACATCATGGGGCTTAACAAAATTCACACATTGTACGACTACCTTCATGACATTGTCATATTGCACACTTTCTCCATTGAGGGCCTCCTGGTGAATAAAACAATGTATAGTTGATAAGATTTTCCCAAATTGTCTCTTGTTCCCCCCTCCCCCTCCCCCAGCCAGACACAAATCCTTGCCAACTCCCAACCATCTGTGGAACTCCACCTGTCACCACAGAACAGAACCAGTCCTGTGGCAAACACATATTTTCAATGGGTTCATATACCACCTCAAATGTATCATGCTCTCTGGTTGAGAAATCCATAGATGTAACATCTAATAGTTCCATGAATAGTTCGGAGTCAACACCCTACACAAATATTGCAAGCTGTGCATAGTCTGTTACATCGATGGTTCCGTCAAGTGCTAATGAATAAGCAATGAAAGTCTGACCTTTCTCCTTGAGTCCTTGAGTTGGTTTTCCAGATCCACACCCAAGTCTCAGATCTGACAAGAAGCAGTTTGCTTGAGGAGGCAAACACCTTCAAATTTCCTTATCTCTCCTGGCTTACGCACTCTACAAGGCCAGCAAAGACGATTTGAACATGGCCCACATTGAAAATAGCTTGCCACTTCTTGCAATGTTGAAAGCAACTTCGTATCTTGCCTGTAATGCTGCATCAGTTGAGTGCAGCTATGTAAAATTAATTGCGTAAAATGTTGTTGTTGTTGTTGTTGTGGTCTTCAGTCCTGAGAATGGTTTGATGCAGCTCTCCATGCTATTCTATCCTGTGCAAGCTTCTTCATCTCCCAGTACCTACTGCAACCTACATCCTTCTGAATCTGCTTAGTGTATTCATCTCTTGGTCTCCCCCTACGATTGTTACCCTCCACGCTGCCCTCCAATTCTAAATTGGTGATCCCTTGATGCCTCAGAACATGTCCTACCAACCGATCCCTTCTTCTGGTCAAGTTGTGCCACAAACTCCTCTTCTCCCCAATCCTATTCAGTACTTCCTCATTAGTTATGTGATCTACCCATGTAATCTTCAGCATTCTTCTGTAGCACCACATTTCGAAAGCTTCTATTCTCTTCTTGTCCAAACTATTTACCGCCCATGTTTCACTTCCATACATGGCTACACTCCATACAAATACTTTCAGAAATGACTTCCTCACACTGAAATCTATACTCGGTGTTAACAAATTTCGCTTCTTCAGAAACGCTTTCCTTGCCATTGCCAGTCTACATTTTATATCCTCTCTACTTCGACCAACATCAGTTATTTTGCTCCCCAAACAGCAAAACTCCTTTACTACTTTAAGTGTCTCATTTCCTAATCTAATATCCTCAACATCACCTGACTTAATTTGACTACATTCCATTATCCTCGTTTTGCCTTTGTTGATGTTCATCTTATATCCTCCCTTCAAGACACCATCCATTCCGTTCAACTGCTCTTCCAAGTCCTTTGCTGTCTCTGACAGAATTACAATGTCATCGGCGAACCTCAAAGTTTTTATTTCTTCTCCATGGATTTTAATACCTACTCCGAATTTTTCTTTTGTTTCCTTTACTGTTTGCTCAATATACAGATTGAATAACATCGGGGAGAGGCTACAACCCTGTCTTACTCCCTTCCCAACCACTGCTTCCCTTTCATGTCCCTCGACTCTTATAACTGCCATCTGGTTACTGTACAAATTGTAAATAGCCTTTCGCTCCCTGTATTTTACCCCTGCCACCTTTAGAATTTGAAAGAGAGTATTCCAGCCAACATTGTCAAAAGCTTTCTCTAAGTCTACAAATGCTAGAAACGTAGGTTTGCCTTTCCTTAATCTTTCTTCTAAGATAAGTCGTAAGGTCAGTATTGCCTCACGTGTTCCAACATTTCTAAGGAATCCAAACTGATCTTCCCCGAGGTTGGCTTCTACTAGTTTTTCCATTCGTCTGTAAAGAATTCGTGTTAGTATTTTGCAGCTGTGGCTTATTAACCTGATTGTTCAGTAATTCTCACATCTGTCAACACCTGCTTTCTTTGGGATTGGAATTATTATATTCTTCTTGAAGTCTGAGGGTATTTCGCCTGTTTCATACATCTTGCTCACCAGATGGTAGAGTTTTGTCAGGACTGGCTCTCCCAAGGCTGTCAGTAGTTCCAATGGAATGTTGTCTACTCCGGGGGCCTTGTTTCGACTCAGGTCTTTCAGTGCTCTGTCAAACTCTTCACGCAGTATCGTATCTCCCATTTCATCTTCATCTACATCCTCTTCCATTTCCATAATATTGTCCTCAAGTACATCGCCCTTGTATAGACCCTCTATATACTCCTTCCACCTTTCTGCTTTCCCTTCTTTGCTTAGAACTGGGTTTCCATCTGAGCTCTTGATATTCATACAAGTCGTTCTCTTATCTCCAAAGGTCTCTTTAATTTTCCTGTAGGCGGTATCTATCTTACCCCTAGTGAGATAGGCCTCTACATCCTTACATTTGTCCTCTAGCCATCCCTGCTTAGCCATTTTGCACTTCCTGTCGATCTCATTTTTGAGACGTTTGTATTCCTTTTTGCCTGCTTCATTTACTGCATTTTTATATTTTCTCCTTTCATCAATTAAATTCAATATTTCTTCTGTTACCCAAGGATTTCTACTAGCCCTCGTCTTTTTACCTACTTGATCCTCTGCTGCCTTCACTACTTCATCCCTCAAAGCTACCCATTCTTCTTCTACTGTATTTCTTTCCCCCATTCTTGTCAATTGTTCCCTTATGCTCTCCCTGAAACTCTGTACAACCTCTGGTTCTTTCAGTTTATCCAGGTCCCATCTCCTTAAATTCCCACCTTTTTGCAGTTTCTTCAGTTTTAATCTACAGGTCACAACCAATAGATTGTGGTCAGAGTCCGCATCTGCCCCTGGAAATGTCTTACAATTTAAAACCTGGTTCCTAAATCTCTGTCTTACCATTATATAATCTATCTGATACCTTTTAGTATCTCCAGGGTTCTTCCATGTATACAACCTTATATCATGATTCTTAAACCAAGTGTTAGCTATGATTAAGTTGTGCTCTGTGCAAAATTCTACCAGGCGGCTTCCTCTTTCATTACTTAGCCCCAATCCATATTCACCTACTACATTTCATTCTCTCCTTTTTCCTACACTCGAATTCCAGTCACCCATGACTATTAAATTTTCGTCTCCCTTCACTATCTGAATAATTTCTTTTATTTCATCATACATTTCTTCAATTTCTTCGTCATCTGCAGAGCTAGTTGGCATATAAACTTGTACTACTGTAGTAGGTGTGGGCTTCGTATCTATCTTGGCCACAATAATGCGTTCACTAAGCTGTTTGTAGTAGCTTACCTGCATTCCTATTTTCCTATTCATTATTAAACCTACTCCTGCATTACCCCTATTTGACTTTGTGTTTATAACCCTGTAGTCACCTGACCAGAAGTCTTGTTCTTCCTGCCACCGAACTTCACTAATTCCCACTATATCTAACTTTAACCTATCCATTTCCCTTTTCAAATTTTCTAACCTACCTGCCCGATTAAGGGACCTGACATTCCACGCTCTGATCCGTAGAACGCCAGTTTTCTTTCTCCTGATAACGACATCCTCTTGAGTAGTCCCCGCCCGGAGATCCGAATGGGGGACTATTTTACCTCCGGAATATTTTACCCAAGAGGATGCCATCATCATTTAATCATACAGTAAAGCTGCATGCCCTCAGGAAAAATTACGGCCGTAGTTTCCCCTTGCTTTCTGCCGTTCGCAGTACCAGCACAGCAAGGCCGTTTTGGTTATTGTTACAAGGCCAGATCAGTTAATCATCCAGACTGTTGCCCTTGCAACTACTGAAAAGTCTGCTGCCCCTCTTCAGGAACCACACGTTTGTCTGGCCTCTCAACAGATACCCCTCCGTTGTGGTTGTACCTACGGTACGGCTATCTGTATCGCTGAGGCACACAAGCCTCCCCACCAACGGCAAGGTCCATGGTTCATGGGGAGGGTGTAAAATGTACGGTATGTAAAAATTGAAGTTGACATATATGAAGAACATACAGGAAGCCTACATTATGACTTTTTTCTGCCTCAAAACTACCCTGGTGCTGTACTTCACCATTCATTACAGCAACAAGTTGCTTTCTTGCATCACCACCAACTTCATCAAACTGCACAGCATAAAGGGACAGGTAGTGATGCTGGATGTTGTACTTCTTCATTATAGTAAGCATCTTATGACAAATTAGACACTGAGGCAACCCATCTTTTTCAGCAAATCAGTATTGTTCTTCTCAACAGAAGGGGAAAAAAAAGAAAGGGCTATTTCAAGGTTTCATTGCTATAACTACGTTCACGACAAAGTGTGAAGCATTAATAAATCCTATGACACCAGTCATCAGGTGTGCACCCAGCAGAGCACACACAGTAGTTATGTCGTGCAGTATGAGTGCTTGATGGGTGGCCTACCAACGATGTGCGTGCCCGTCAGCAGGCTTACAGGCGCACACGGGCACTCGTGCTCGGTGAGGCGGCGTTGGAACATCTTGCTCAACCCTGTAAGAACAACTGACACTAATTGTATCTGGTAGGCCACTTGAATTAGCATGGACAACAGTGTGATTGGCTAACGTCAATGTTAATTGACTCGGAAACAGTGTAACATATTTAATTTTTTCTTAACAATTATTGCTCAGCAGAGCCCACCCTGCAACACCCTTATAAGCCTCTGAGACTGTTTCTGACTGGCCTGTATAACATTTAGACAGTGTAAACAATCTTAGTATTACTAGAATTTGGTTTATATGTAAATTTCACTGAAAAAAGATTAATGCAAATAATTTCGTAGGGGTTACATCAAGGTCAACAGAGAACAAAGACATTCCTTAAATGAACTGTCATGTGAAGAATAGTGCCTTTCAGCATCAGACATTATATGATATATATTTTTAACAATCAGTATTAAAATATGTAAATTTTGATTAGAATTAAATAAATATTTCATTTACTTACAACCGTGTTAGTTCCATTCAACAATCCTAATTAATCTATACAAAACACGCTATCCCATCTTATATTTAAAATTAGTAATTCACATGTTTCCTTCATGACAGTTAAGTTTAAACAAAATTATATGAATGCCTTTTCTATATTGTCTCAAATGTCATTAAACAGTCATTAGTGTAAGTAGAAAAATCAAGAAATGACCGTATATATGTATAATAGAGGGAAACATTCCACGTAGGAAATATATATCTAAAAACAAAGATGATGTGACTTCCCTTAAAACCCACATCCTTTCGTCTTTCCCTCTCCTTCCCTCTTTCCTGATGAGGCAACAGTTTGTTGCGAAAGCTTGAATTTTGTGTGTGTGTTTGTGGTTGTTTGTGTGTCTGTCGACCTGCCAGCACTTTCATTTGGTAAGTCACATCATCTTTGTTTTTATATATATATATAGGGAAACATTCCACGTAGGAAAAATGTATCTAAAAACAAAGATGATGTGACTTACCAAATTAAAGTGCTGGCAGGTCGACAGACACACAAACAAACACAAACATACACACAAAATTCAAGCTTTCGCAACAAATTGTTGCCTCATCAGGAAAGAGGGAAGGAGAGGGAAAGACGAAAGGATGTGGGTTTTAAGGGAGAGGGTAAGGAGTCATTCCAATCCCGGGAGCGGAAAGACTTACCTTAGGGGGAAAAAAGGACGGGTACACACACACACACACACACACACACACACACACACACACACACACACACACACACACATATATATACAGACACATGCAGACATATTTAAAGACAAAGAGTTTGGGCAGAGATGTCAGTCGAGGCAGAAGTGCAGAGGCAAAGATGTTGTTCTGCCTCGACTGACATCTCTGCCCAAACTCTTTGTCTTTAAATATGTCTGCTTGTGTCTGTATATGTGTGGATGGATATGTGTGTGTGTGTGTGTGCGAGTGTATACCCGTCCTTTTTCCCCCTAAGGTAAGTCTTTCCGCTCCCGGGATTGGAATGACTCCTTACCCTCTCCCTTAAAACCCACATCCTTTCGTCTTTCCCTCTCCTTCCCTCTTTCCTGATGAGGCAACAGTTTGTTGCGAAAGCTTGAATTTTGTGTGTATGTTTGTGTTTGTTTGTGTGTCTATCGACCTGCCAGCGCTTTTGTTTGGTAAGTTTCATCATCTTTCTTTTTAGATATATATATATATATATATATATATATATATATATATATATATATATATATATATATATATATATATATTAAAATTACAGTGTATTGTGTTTATTAACCACATGTGTCATAACTACAATGTGTGAAACTCGGTCTGTCAGATTGTATTGTATGTTAATAGGCGGACCAAAATGATATATTTAGGGTACAATGCAACCCTTGTGAGAACAAAACAACCCATATAGCTTTCTGCTCTTCATTTGTAACTTTTAGCCCAGCCATTAAAGAGAGTGCAGTAATATTAGAGGAAGATGGTTGATAGCTGTCGTTGTGAAAGTACTGCCTTAGAATTTAGTTGAGGTAACTCAGAGAAGACAGTGCAAAACCAAAGCTGGATAGGTTCTGAGATCAAGTTCTGGTCCAGCACACAGTTTGAATTAGATACACATATAGACATACAAAATTATTTATGAAATAAGTAATATTTGGAGTAAATGTAAAAGTTTGTGAATATATATATATATATATATATATATATATATATATATATATATATATATATATATATATAAAAAGAAAGATGATGAAACTTACCAGACAAAAGCGCTGGCAGGTCGATAGACACACAAACAAACACAAACATACACACAAAATTCTAGCTTTCGCAACCAATGGTTGCCTCGTCAGGAAAGAGGGAAGGAGAAGGAAAGACAAAAGGATATGGGTTTTAAGGGAGAGGGTAAGGAGTCATTCCAATCCCGGGAGCGGAAAGACTTACCTTAGGGGGAAAAAAGGACAGGTACACACTCGCACACACACACATATCCATCCACACATACACAGACATAAGCAGACATTTGTAAAGGCAAAAAAATATATATATATATTATTTTATAGAATGATTTGGCTTTGTTTTAGTGCATTACATTTCAGACTAAGTTGTTGTTTACTGAAATAATTCCAGCTGAATAGGATATCTGCAAGCTACGTAAACCAAAGAATAAGAGAAAAGTACCGTTTGACAAGCACATGAAATGGAAAGCATATTTAGGACAACTCCAAGTTTAATGATTCAGTGATTCTAAGGAAGTGCAAGCTGAGTTGGATGCTGTCTTCATTTGTTGTACTAAATGCCAGCTCTCTTTAAATGGAATAAATGTCCATAAAGGAAAGGAAAAAACATGACATTGTTCAGTTACTACATTCGTGGAAAACTTTTAGAGTCTGTCACATTGTATAGATACTTGGGGGTAATACTACTGAGAGTTATGAAATGGAATGATCCCATGGGCAGCCCTGGATTTGTTGGAAGAACTCAGGGAAATTGAGGTACATCTGTTATGCAGGAAACAAATGTAGCCTGTTCTGGAATACTGCCCTGTACTAGGAGTAGGTATCAAGTAGCCATAACAGCAGACATACAACTCTCTCAGATACGCACTGCTAAGATCGTAACAGGTCAGTTTGGGTGATAGTAAAGTGTTACAGAAGTCCCCGTGACTTAAATGTGAATCACCAGAAGAAAAGCAACATTGAAATTGTGTTGGATAAATTCAAGAAATTTGTATTCTAGTTAAACTGTCCAGTAATCCTACTGTCTGCATTGTATATTAAAGTCATGAGAATAAGATGAGAGAGAGGACTTATATAAAGACATCCTAATAGTCATCCAACCTTTCCAGTCACCATTTACACTTGAAACAGGAAAGAGAATGACCAATATTGGTAGAAAGTTCCCTCCTTAATCCTCTGTCCAGTGGGATGCGGTGTTAGTAATTAGATGAACAGTAAATAGTCTTCAGATTTTGGTAGGAAAGTGACATCCACAGATGTACTGCTGTACATGTACCTCAAACGAACTGCACATCTTTACTGTGTGTGAAAATGTGTGTTTTTTGTACTAAACAGTAATAATTAATAATAAAAGCAAGGACACTCCAGTAAAGTCTGCACTGAATGATAGGGTTGGGTCGACAGAGAGAGCGAAGTTAGTAGTTGACTAAGTGTAACTCAAAATAACTGAACGACAAACTATTTGTTGTGATAAACAAACTCACATATAAACAAAAGCAGCCCGTAATTTGAGAGTTAAATGATTAAAATTCACCCAACTTTGTGTACTAGTAGAAAGGCACATTCTTCTAAGACTTAGTCAACATATGATGGATAATGTTTGAGAATATTATTAATAGCTTTTTATCTCATTATAAACAATTAACTATATGTTTACATGCTTAATGTATCATGATTTCAGACACAGATTCCAGTAATTATTTTAGTTCTGAATTTGTTTCCTGAGTTTTTTGTGGCAGTACTGTAGATTATTACATGACTGTATTCTATTTTGCTGCATATATTTCCAATTTCCAAACAGCATTTCAGTTCAAACTGTAATTCACTCAAGTGCTAATCTAGTCCCACTGTTATCTGAATTTTGACTGAGATATATGCTACTGTAAGTTATAACATGTTATAACAAGAGGTATTGTTATGAAATTAACAAAGAACACTGTTCAAAGCAGTCACTTGAGAGATTTCAGGATAAGTAAAGGGAAGCCATATCGTGCGTAAGAAGATAGTATACTTTCAAACCCACTCTGTATAGTTGAGACATAAAATGGTTTACAGGTATATGATTAAAACTTAACACATAGCTAAACCTTCATTTGGCAACAATTACAAAAAGGATAGATTAAACATTGGAAAATCTAGGATGGAATAATGGAAATATTATGAAAAGAATAATTGCTACTCGCCATACAGTGGAGACGCTGTGTCACAGGTAAGCACATCAAAAAGACTGTCAAACAAAGGTTTCTGCCGAACAGGCATTCATCAGAGTTAGGTAACTTCCCCCCCCCCCCCCCCCCCCCCCACACACACACACACACACACACACACACACACACACACACACACACGCAATGCAATTCACCAAGACTACGTCTCTGGCTACCAACATCAGATTTGTTGTGCCTATGTGCGACTCAGCATATCTGCTGTATGTTGAGTAGCAACTATTCTTTTCATAATATTGAAAAGGATAGATTTCTACTCACTGTAAAGACACATTGAGTTGCAGAAATCAGACATAATGAAAAAACTGTTACACACTTTCACACAAACAAGCTCAAATCACGGTATACATGCCTGCTATCTCTGGCCACTCCATTAGGAAGTCTTTAGTCTCATAGATTCTACACTCTAACATGAATAATCATTTGGTTGGCCCTTCCCTCAATGAAGAAATTCCCAAGGAATGTTATCTATCCACTCTCTCCTCTGCATTTAGCAGTAGAATTCCTCTTCCACTGTTATTGTTGACATCTTCACTTTTAATATCACTGGAAGTTATTTTGACTTTCCTGTATGCTGAATCTCTCCTGACAGCCATCTGCCTTTATATCTGTTCATATTTGTCCTGCATCCATTTCGCTTAAGTTTCCTGCTTTTCTTATTGAATTCTTTCCTGAGTGACTACATCACCGTACACTGTACACATTTCGCTTAATTTTCCTGCATTTCTTATTGAATTCTTTCCTAAGTGACTTACATCACTGTATACCTTTTTTTTTTTCAGGAACATTTTTGTATTTCCTTGTCTTGTCAACCAACTGAGTTATTTCCTCTATTACCCGAGGTTCCTTCATAGTTACCTTCCTTGTACCTATATTTATCTGTCCAGCTTATGTGATTTCCCTTTTTAGACATGACCATTCCTCCTACCGTACTGTCCTTTATTGCATTATCTACAGCCTCAGACTACTTCAACTGCATACCATCGTTCCTCAACACTTCAACACTTCAGTTTCTGCTTCTTTACACATTGATTCTTATACATCTACATCTAAATACATATTCTACTAAACACTGTGAAGCATCCACCACGGTGCCACATGTTAAGTGTTTCTTCCCATTCCTGTTCCATATGCACCAACATTTGGCAAGATGGAAGACATTTTCGTCACCAGCCACATCACAAAGTAATTAAGCAAAGTCAGTGATGACATGTTGGCATTGTTCATGGAGACGATATTATGTTATTGGCAGTTCGGCAGTATTTTCATGTTTTGCAAATTCATTAAGCGTGTGTGTGACTTTTTCACACCTTTTCAGACTCATTAAGTGTATGTGTGATATTGATAGAATAGTGTATAACTCATAGAAAACAGGAATAGTATTACTGAAGGTCAATACAGTGGTGTGCAAAAAATCAAGGATAAAAGTAACTTTCGCACGACATGTCGCTGCCGAGTAACATAGGTCAGTGAAATTTGGACCATGCATAGAAAGAACTGCTACAATATAGTAAAGAAACTAGTTGAAAGAAATATTCAATGAAATGAATAGAAACGGCACTTTAGTTCAAAGACAGTAATTAGACTGAAGTACCATGATTTATGATGGTCCTCTGGACGTTACAAAACATGGGACATTATTCTTCGTGAAGTGTGTGATCACCACAAGTAGCAGTGCATGCTCTGCAACATGCTCCCATGCTGGCTAGACGGTTGTTAAGGAGTTCCATTCCTCCACCAGGGCGGTTGACAATTGCTGGATGATAATTGATGCATGTGGACATGTTGTGATATCTCTCCCCAGTACTTTGCACATGTGCTCAGTTGTCCTCAGTGGAATATAAATCAGAGGAACGGGCAGGCCAATCCATTCTGGTCATGCATTGTCATCCATGAAAATGAAGTCAGTCCTGAATGCACTCCTGAAAAGATGCATATGGGATAGGAGTACAGTGTCACAGGAACATTGATAGGTGAGTGTACAGTTTATAACAATTTGGAGGACAGAACACCTGTGCAACCTAATGCCTCCTTACACCATAATATGTGGAACACCAAAGTGATCATGTTTGACAGTGTGGTTGGGCGTGTTATGTTGTCCCATCTCCTGCCATATGAAGGCTCTTGGCACCATCGCAAACGATGCCACAGACATCGGGGTGTCAACAGAATGCAACATATTGGTTATCAGTCACAGAGAGCACACCCATGCAGTCACCATGCCACTGTGGAGTGTCTGATGGTATGCCTTGCAATCATGTTAAATGAGTTTACAATTGCACCAGCTGTTTCACGTGGTTACCTTCTTGCCTGGTGCTGTAGTTGAACTTGGTTAACAGCCTCCTCTCCTTTGGGCAGCAATGCCTTTAATTGGGAACACTCTCCATGCACATGAAACAATGCTGTAAACTATACCAAACTCTTGGGGTACACTCTTCGCATATTATCATTCTTCCAGCTCCCCAATGATTCTTCCCCATGTGAAGTCATTCAGATGTTGTTTCTGGACCACATTGTACTTTCCCTTTCCTTCAACTGTCTTGTGTTGCAAGGCTGGCCACATTTGTTGCTACAGGCGAATTGACATCCAACTTTCTGTGCACAGTTGGGAGACATCTGGCAATGTGCTCTCACACTTTCATTCATTTCCACTAAGTAGCTAATATTATATGTTACTTTGCCTATCTCATCCTTAAGTTTTGTAGAGCTGTGTCGTTAGGACATCTAAATTCATTTAGTTTCTATAGGTATTGTTATTCAAGTTTTTTCTGAGAGAGACAATAAATTTAAAAAATAAGTTTGTAGCTGTATCCTAAGTGGCATTTGAAGGAACCGTACATTTATCATTTTTGAAAACCATAGAAGCCTTTCAGTGTAATCTTTGCATTCTTTTTTCTCCTTTGTCAATAGCTTATTATATGATGAATGGAACTGTATTGCCTGACCTACTGTGAGGACATAATTTTTATTTGTAACGAATATCAAAATAAAAAATGGCTTCAAAATATGCGGAATTATAGACTCATATTGTTGACATTTATTTGCAGTAGAACATTGGAACATATACCGAGTTCCGACACTGTGAAACATATTAAAGAAAAGATTTGTTGACACATTATCAGTACAGATTCAAAAAAATGCTCTTATTGTGAAACACTACTCGCTGTTTATTCATATGAAGTAAAGAATTCAATAGACACGGAATCTCAAGTTGATTCCATGTTTCTCAACTTCCAGAATACCTTTGTGACTGTTCCTCACACGCAATTACTAATCAAATTTCATGTTTATGGAATGCCACTTCAATTGTGTAATTAGATTCATGATTTCATGTCAGAAGGGTCATAACTGACAGGAAGTTATCTATTGAAACCAAAGTTATTTCTTGCATTGTCCAATTTAGTGTTATAGGCCTTTTGCTTTTCTTAATCTGTGTAATTGATTTAGGTGACAATATGAAGAGTCCTAGGTTGTTTGCAGATGATAATGTCTTCATCATATAGTAAAATCATTGGAAGATCAAAAATGAATTACAAAATGATGTGGATGAGATACCTGCATGGTGTTAAAAGTGTCAATTGATACTGGTTGATTTTGGTTGTATGGTAAATCGCACAAATTTAAAGGCTGCCAGTTCAGCGAAATTCCTAGGGATTGCAATCACGACTACTTTTACAATAGAACCACCATGGAGAAAACATTGTGCAGAAGGTGAACCAAAGACTGTATTTTATTGACAGAACACAACAGATCTCCTAAAGAGACTCTAAACTGTATTTGTTTGTTGTCTTCTGGAATAGTACTTTGCAGTATTGGATCATTAACAGATAGAATTGATAGATGATATTGCAAAATTTCATAGGAGGACAGCTCATTTTACAGTACCACAAAACAGTGGAGAGAGTGTCACAAATACAATAAGTCAGTTGGGTTGTCAATCATAGGACAAGATCTTTTTTGCTGTGGCAGGATCATTTGACTAAATTATAATCACCAACTTTCTTCTCCAAATGCGACAACATTTTGTTGATCCCACCTGTATCAGGAGAAATGACTGCAACAGTAAAATGAGAGAGATCAGAGCTCAGGCAGAAAAATTTAGATGTTTATTTTTCCTACATGCTGTTTGAGAATTGAATGTAGTGGAGGATTTGGCTATCTATAGCACCAGTACAGTGGAATTATTTCACTCTTGCACTGTGTCCACTGTGCCAAGTATGGTCCTGTGGCATCCCTGAGGAGCTGCCACAGATTCTGTAACATGTGGCATGGAGTCGTTGGTGATGTTCTAAGGTTGAGAGCACTTTTTTCTCCAAAGAATTGTATGGACATGGTAGTTGAAATGTTAGAATAATAGTTTTTCACTTAGTTGCCATGAACTTCTACAAATGAAACAGTGGCCAAATGTGTGCAATATTACATGGCCTCTAGCAACGCAGATGGCATGGTAGGGGAGATAATAATGGTAGGGTGGTGGCTCCCTTGCGGACTGGACAGTGTGGTAAGTGAGGTGCAGTTTTACAGCTTAAGCCTTCACACCGATGTATATCTCACAGATATCACTCTCTCACTAGTGAGTCTGCAAATGATTGTGTTAACAGATGATGGCACTACAACAGATGATTTGACAACTCAACCATTTATTATTAGAAACACAATGGATACAGAATCATGTTGAAATTGCAACAGACTACTTACTTATTTTCATGTCTTTGTACACATTTTTTTCTATCTCTTGATGCCATGGTAAAATTAGCTTATTTTCAAAATAACAGCGTGGCGTAGAAAATTTCACCTCACTGATATTCTAATGCAGTTACAATTGTGACAGAACTGTCTATTACTAATCAAAAAGTTGAAAAATAAGGTCAATAGCTTATGAAAAGCTCATGCCCAGTAAAAAAAGTGTAATACCTTCATTTATGTTGTTATAAACCCATACTGACTCTCATTTAAGCAGTTATCAATGGCTCTTAAAAGAATTACATTATTTGATTGGAAAAATAAATCTATAATCACTCGTATATCAAGTAGATAAGAAAGTTTTGCGCATTAGCTATGTGGTGAAAATATTCTCTGTTATCATTTACCAAAAATTCTTGTCGGTATCTCAAACTGTTTAAGACATATGAATATTTCGCTTCCACAGTATCGTTTGTGCACACAATCAAAAGTGAGCGCACTATGTACAATCAGTTATCTTGAGATTGGCAATAGATATAGACAGCTCCATTTCATATGCAGCAATATACGACCTGCCATGCACCAAATGCAGACTCGCGGTGACCACTATTTTTCATTGCAAGCTATTTGAATTTTGTACAGTACTGTACGAGATATAAAAATATCACAGTTACTGTGACCATTAACAAAATGATAGGCAGCTCATCACGAAGCTGTTGAGTGACGCTATGTGGTGCATGAGAATCTCTTCTTATTTACCAAATAGTTTCTTTAAAACTGTTCGAGAAAGGCTGCAGTGCAACCTGCTGTGAACACCTCTCTTCCTGCAGTGTTGTGAAGGTGGGCAGAGATTGTTCAGTTCGTAACAGATGATACTCACAGCTCAATAGGTTACAGACAACTGAGGTGGCTGTCCTGTCAGAACAGAGGGCTGGACCAATGCTTTTCTGTGCACTGGCCGAGTGTTCTTGTGTGAGCTCTATTGAAGGTGGTGCAGAATGAGTACTTCAGTTGCTTAATGAGTATGTGCACAAAGAGTGGCTGTAGGAGGAGTGTGAGTAATATAAAGATCAGTCAGTGCTTGTGCTAGGCTGCCCGTGCTAAACTCTTCATGCCCTGTCATCCTGCCCCTTCTTCTTGCCAGTGTTTTCCACACTTTGCTCTTCTTACCATTTCTGCGGAGAACTTTCTCACTTTTTATCTTATTTATTGGTCCCCTTAATTTTTGATGGTGCTCTGGTGTTCACACTTTACAGTGTAGGCACACACAGCCAGGCCTGGCATTTGTCAGAAGTTGACAAGAAAATTTCTGATATCTCGATTGTACATTTTCTTGTAAATTTTGTAGTGATATCTGTATGAAATTACCAGGGTGCCCATCTGTTAAACAGTCTGCTTCAGGGGTAGCGAGTTGGTTCTGTGTTTCCTCACATTATGAAGGTCAGTTGAACAGCAGATACTGGTCATTTATGGTTTTATAATTGATTAATTATTTCTGATCAGATCTTCCTCCATATGATACAGATTACCCCCACTTATCCTGAACACCCCAAGTAACGTTTTGCCTGTAAGCAAAATGTAGAATGTATACAGCAGATGTTATTTAGCTACCAGAGGGACATTAACCAGCTTGACTCCTTTCTTGTCATGTTGTCCATTACAGAAATATGAACAGCAGTATGTCTTTTGTAAATAACTCTGTATATTTTTTTGATAATTTTTACATTGGCTGGAGCCTCAGTCATGGTAATTTTTTTTTTACCTGCATTGCGACATTTGACTGTAATAACCTTTATTTTATTGTTATACAATCCAGATTTTGGCCTATGGCCATTTTCAAGTACAAATCTTATTTATATGTCAAAAGATATCAGACTGGTATGAAATACAGGTGCTTGTTGAAAAAGCATATCTGGTCATATAGGCCAGATCTGTCATTAGTAAAAGTGGTAACACCTCTAAAATGCCAAAATATTCATTGAAGACTTTCATTTCTCGGCCCTACAGCACAGCTGTTATGTGAAACTGTTAACCAGTAAACAGGTATGCGCATATCTGATTACTGGTTGGCATCTGTGTACTGTTTAACAGTCTCATACAACAGCCGTTTTATAGGATCCAGAAAGGAAATCCTTAATATATATTAGGCATTCATTAAGAATGTTACATGGTTGCTTTAAATTATGTTATGTACTATGGTCCTTGCTATTTCATATTTCCACATAGGCACCAGCATTAGTAACACACCGCTGTAGTCATAGTGCACCATTCCTGACAGGCCTTAGCAACATATTGTTCGGTACCTAAGCACAGTCTCCCCTAATGCCTGATTCTAGTGTCCAAGTCACGTGGTTCTCTGGCCTACACTTTCGAATATGCCCAGAGGAAAAAAATCCAATAGTATCAAGTCTGGACTTCTCAGAATCCACTTACCATTCCGCAGTGTCCAATAACGCTGCCTGGAAAAGCGTTGTCAAGGTGTTTTCATGAAATTGGCACAAAATGGAGAAGTGCCCCATTGCACATTGTCCACACCATCTCAGGTTAACAAAAGTTTGTAGCATGGGCACATACCTCTGCGAATTCATTGTTTCACAGAGAATATGATGACCCATAAGAGTATCATTATGAATACCACACCACACAGCCAACGAAGGACATGACCTCAATTTTCCAATCACAACTCTATAGGACTGTCATTACTAGGACTTCAGTAATGGCAGTTATGGCAATTTATGAATTGACCCACATGGAACACGGCTTCTGGTGACCATAAAATGTTATTCAGGATACGTGATTCTTCTTCCATTCAACGTAATGTTGCATCAGCTAACTGAATCTTAACATCACATTCTTCCAGTGACAATGCTTGGACGAGTCTGGTTTCCATGCTCTCCAACTGATCTCCTTCATTATCCATTGGACTAAACCATATGATAAACTAGTTTCCTTTTGATATTGTCTTAGGGACTTCATGGAACTTTTCGCAAATGCCGCAGCAGCATTGGCTTTATCCTCTTCAGTGGCAACTCTCTTTGGGGACCCAGCTCCCCTTTGGGGAGTAACCGAACATGTACACAACAAATTTGCGAGTAGTCTCCTCTGGCCAGAGCAGCCAGAGATAGCGGCTGTGTGCGTGCGTGCTTGTGTGAATGTGTGTGTGTTTTCTTCTTTAGAGCCATTAGCCAAAAGTGTGTGAATATTATTCCATATAAGTTATTGATGTTTAAAACCCACAATTAAACTGCTGTTCATTGGCTAGTATGTGTCACCTGTGAGGAAAAACAGCACCAAGTAGCCAAACAGCTGCTAGTCATGAGCCAACAGCTGTTTGGCTGCTTTATGTTTTACTTGTTAGACAATATCCTTCTGCTCGTACTAGGGCAACTACAGTTGGGAAAGGACCTCATCTGATGTAGTAATTGTCAAAATAAGTAGTTTCACTCTTAATAAAAGAAGAAATAGTAGCTAATAAATAAAACTGAATGTATTTAACAGCTGATAGTTGCTGAAGCTTTTGCTATTTAATATCCACTACAAATAATGTCATATGCTTTGTTATGTGCATGAAATATGTTTCTGTAAAGGTGCTTACATGTCAGAGTGTTGCTTTGTGCACAGGAAGCTATGCAGGAAGTGCCAGAAATGGATGACGAAGCTGGTGGAGGCGAAGATGCGTCAGCTACGCCCTCACCAGGATCACGAAAGCGCCGCAAAACTTCCTCGATTCTTCTCGAAGTGAAGCCCCTTCCTCCTGCAGGCCGGGGAATACTTGTATCTCCCGGTTTCAGGTAGCTCTCAATAAAAACACTTACATTCCAGTTTGTACATATTCTGTATTCTCACTAATATGGTTACTGCTATAGATACACTGTTTATCCGTCATGAGGATAGAGAGGACACAAAATGCAGAATGGCAATAGCAAGGAAAACATTTGTCAAAAAGATAAATATGCTAACATATAATATAAAATTAAGTGATAGGAAATATTTTCAGGAAGTATTTGTCTGGAGTATAGCCTACTATGTAAGTGGCAATGTGGACAATCAAATATGTAGGGACTTCAGAAAGTAAGTTACACATCTTATCCCATGCTAAGACCATTGCACAACAAGATTGGCGCATTGTCAGAAGAGAGAATGTGTTCCAAGTTTCCTGCTGACACAGTTCTGGTGCGGTAAGGATAACAGGTGTATCACACTGTGCGGGTGAAATGTGACATGGCAACTGGAAGTGTACTCAAGAGTTGAATATGTGGGACAGTATGATTATTTTGGAAAAAACATCTCAGTTGTACACAGATTAACTGCGAAATTCTGTAATGGTATATGGATCAAATGTAGTGTCTCATCCAGCTATAGTAAAATGGTGCCATCAATTTGACCAAGCCCACACAGACGTGAGTGATGCCGATCAGAAAGGAAGGCCACTGACATCGACCGTAGATGATAGTGACCAGGAAACTGAGAAACTGATTCACTGCAATCTCTTACCATTGTGGACATTGCTCAGCAGATGTGCATTTCGGTTGGCAGTGCTCATTCTACTGTCTGAGGTCATGTGCAGTATTGGAAATTGTGGTGTGCTGGGTTCCACGATTGTTCTCATCCACACACAAAAGGACAATATTTACAACACCTCTGGTCTCCTTTGTGTGTTACTCCTTGGAAGACATGATTTCCTAAACCACATAATTATAGGTTATAAGACATACGTTTATCATTTCATATGGGTGACAAGGAGAGGGCCTGTGGAATGGAGACACACCTCTTCGCATCCACAAATAAAATGCAAAGTTGTTCTACGAACAGGGAAGGTCGTGGCCACTGTTTTTTTCAACTGTGGAGAAGTTGTGAACACAGAGTTTATGACAAAGGGCATAAACATTAATGCCAGTTCATACAGTGCAGTACTGACATTGCAGTGCAACACCATAAAGAACGAGAGGCATGAAAAATTAAGCACAGGCATTGTTCTCTGGCATGATAGTGCAACACCCCATACGGCATGTGTGACACAAACTTTGCTTCAGCATTTCCGATGGGAGGCGCGGAAGCATCAGCCATACAATCCAGATCTCATCCTGTGTGATTTCCATCTTTTTCAGGAGCTGAGAGACTACTTGGGAGAAAGAGATTTTCCAACAAATGGGATGTTCACACAGTGGCTCTCGAATGGGTTTGTGGCAGATTTCTGTTACCTGGGAAGTGCACAATTGGTAGAACATTTTCACTCTTGTTTACAGAGACTTGGTGATTATATTAAAAACAGTGTAATGTGTATGTGTCACTTTGAAGTGCAATGCACTATTCGATAAAAGTTACTTGGCCTGCAATAATAAAATGTAACTTACTTTCTGAAGACTCCTACTAGCTATGGACAAAAAGAGAACAAGAGCCCTTTAAATGTGATGCTACAGAAGAATGCTGATGATGTGCTTACTAATGAAGTGGTACTGGATTAAATTGGGAAGAAAGAAAATAGTAGCATAGCTTGTCTAAAATTAGCAGTCAGTTAGTAGAACACATCCTGAGTATCAAAAAGTAGTCACTTTGGTAATGGATGGAAGTATGAGAGGGGGGGGGGGGCAGGGGAGGAGGTAAAAATTGTAGAGAGAGTCCAAGGATTGACTACAGTATACAGGTTCAAGTGAATGTAGAATGATAACAATAACAGCAGCAGTTTAACAGTAGAACCCACTATTTTTTCCCAAGAAAAATTAATTTTATATTTTTTAGCTCACATTTTAGGACTGGATGGTTTTGAACTATTTCTCCATTTATGTATTTTGTCACTCAGCAGTTACTTTGTCAGTTTTGCTATGTTATGTACTTTACACTGTAGCAGCAAAGTCCTGTATTCAATCCACTCTCAGACCAGCTATTTTCTTCAAGACAAATTAAAACAGTTGCCTCCATCAGGCTTATATTTTATTAGCATCAACAGTGTGTGTTGAAGGTGGTTCGGATACCATAAAAAATATGACTGGCACAGATAACTGTTTTAATTTACCTCCTAACATAAATAGTCACAACTTTTTAAAAAAAAAAAAAAAAAAAAAAAAAAAAAAAAAAAAAAAAAAAATGGCCTACATGAAGAAATTGAAGCCAACCCACCAGCAAAGCTGTGTGCATTAAAGTGCCCCCTCCAAGACGGGCAGGTGCGCCAGTCCCAGATCGAATGTGTTCGGCGGAATAATGACGAGGGTCAGTGTGTCAGCCAGTTTGGATGCGATTTCTGGGCAGTTTCCCACATGTAGTAGGTGAATACCAAACTGCTACCCTAGCTGGAAACATTTAGAACCTTTTCACACACTTTCGCATGAATGGCACTTCAAGCAGACAGTTGGGGTACAGTGGTGACGGGAAAAACATCTGGCAACTCCTTAAATTAGCACTGCCAAATCCATTAGTAACCGTGCCAATCCTGTGTCAATTTTTTTCTTAATTTTCTCCTCTGAAACTTGCTGTTTCTGAAAAATATCCAGTCACATCTTGTTTACAGTTCCTTGTCAGATGCCATGGCTTCCAAAAATTGACTGCAAGAGTTTGTTCATTGGCTGGAAAAAGGAAAATTGTGCCATCTCAACTCTTAATACAACCAGGTCTAGCGCGGTAGTGGTCTAGCATGGTAGTGTGGTGTTATGCTCAGTGGATGCTGAATCGGTGTGCCGTATAAGAGGATTCTACTTTTAATACGTGACAGGCAGAGAGGAACAGAAGAATAGCAGTACAACTTGCCATTCCAACCATGCCTGCATCTGTACAAATTCCAGATGTATTGTGAAGGATATGTGCTACCACTTGTATTTGCTGTCTTTTGGCCTCATTGTCAGTTAAAACAGTCATCGTGCCTTTCTTTTCAATATTTTATTATACTTTTTTCATCACTGTTTGAAATACAGATGCCCAAGTTATTAAGATTATCCTATAAATTGGGATCAGCAATGCTCCTCAATCGATCAACCCACCCAGCAAGTTGGCACCGTAGTTAAGACATTGGAGCAAGTCGAGATGAACAAAGCATGATAATACTATAGAGTGAGACGAGGTGGTACTGTTGCTGGAGTCCCATTCGGGAAGGTGTCGGTTCAAATCCCCTTTGTGCAATCCTTGTTTAGGTATTACGTGGTTTAATGTTACCGAGTGAGGTGGTACTGACACTGGAGTCTCATTCAGGGAAGTGACTGTTTAAATCCCAATTATGCAATCCACATTTAGGTATTCCACAACTTCCTTAACTTTGTTAAGGTGGATGCTGGGGTGCTTCTCCAATCTGAGCTTATGCTCTGTCTGTAAAGAACCTTACATCAATGGAATATTGACTCTTAAGCTTCCTTTTTTTTATTTGTATCTTATTTGTCTCAACATTGTATTCTTTGGCTTATAATAACTAGAAATAAGATTTTGTCTATTTTTTAACCATACTACTTCGTATGTAGAGCATTTTGATATGGTGTGCTATCTTTGTAAACTTTTTCAGTTACGTTTAAAGTCAGTGCTAGGTATGGAGCATTGTCCGAAATTGTACTAAATGCTTTCTCCGACAGTTATTGTGGACAATTAGTTTGGGAGCTCGCTCGAAGTGTAAATGATCACAAAAAACATACTTGATCTTTTAGTAAAAAGTAATCCTGAAGAAAGAGGGAGCATTATGACAGATGCAGGGATTAGCAGCCACAAGATTGTTGTAGCGAGACTGAATACTGTAACATTCAAATCCACCAAAAATAAATGCAAAATATATCTATTTAAAAATGCAGATAAAGGTCCGGTTGATATCTTCCTAAGAGACAGTCTCCACACCTTCCAATCTGAGTATGTAAGTGTAGACCAGATGTGGGTTAAATTCAGAGAAATAGCATTGACAGCAATCGAGACATTTATACCAGATAAATTAATGAGAAACACACGGTACACAAAACAGGTTAGAACACTGTTGTGGAAGCAACAAAGTAAGTATGTCAAATTTAAAAGAACACAAAATACCCAAGATTGGCAATGTTTTAGAGAAGCTCAAAATTTAGCATTAATTTCAATGCTTGACACTTTTAAAAGTTACCACAATGAAACTCTCTTTCGAAATCTGGCAGAAAATCCAAAGAGATTTTGGCCATATGTAAAGTACACCAGTGACACGACACAGTCAGTACTGCTTGAGTAAATTTAGAATCAGAGTTTGAAACTGACTGCAGAATGGTTGTACTGCAGCCAGCATACATTTTGCATAAGGACCATGAAGAGAGGATACGAGAAATTAGGGATCGTACGGAGGCATATAGGAAGTCATTTTTCCCTTGTTGTATTTGTGAGTGGAACAGGAGAGATAATGACTTCTAGTGTTGCAAGGTACCCTCTGCCAAGTGCCTTACAGTTGCTTGTGGAGTATGTACATAGATGTAGAATGCTTTCACTGCATGGTAGCAGTGGTAATGTTATCAGTGACTCCCACTAAAGCAGAGTTACTAAACAAGGTTCTCCAAAATTCCTTCAGTGAAAAAGACTGAGAAAATATTCCTGAAATCAAATCGAAAACAGCTACCAATAAGAGTAACTTAGAAGTTGATATCCTCTGTGGAGCTAAGCAGCTGAAATCATTGAGGCAAGTCTTCCAGTCCAGACTGTGTACCAATTGGGTTCCTTCCAGAATATCCTTGCATAATAGCTCAGTACTTATCAATCATACATGACCACTTACTGGATGAAAGATCCATACCTAAAGACTGGAAAGCTGCACAGGTCACACCAGTACTCAAGAAAGGAATTGGAGTAAATAGCATAGATTCAGGAAATACAAAGGGTACAATATGACACAACAGTAAGTCGCAGGAGGCTCATTGCTGCTGTGTTCTGAGAATACTTCATACTTGTATTGTAGATGCTGTGCCAAGTCTGTGGGTGCTATGGCATCGTGGTGAAGAAGTGAGATCCAGGCAGTTTTGAGGTATAACTTCGCACATGGTTTAAACACATACCAGTGCTTTGAACAAATGATACTTGCAGTCAGTGATGTGTGTCCACAACATAAAACTATATTCAGGTGGTACAGAGAATTCCAAACAGGGAATTTCCCTATGGAGGAAGCTGAGAGGATGGGAAGACCACGATCAGCTGTTACAGAGGAAAATATTGATGTTGTGAGGAAAATGCTTGATGAAACCAGGCGAGTGACCTATAAGCAGTTAGAGGATACCTTAGGGCAAAATGCACCAGCAATCTGTCTGATTCTGCATTATCCCTTCCGAGTAAAGAACCTTTGTTGTCTCTGGGTGCTGCATAGGGTGCCACATAGACTGACGAAAGAGCAGATGACACAATGTGTGACTTAGTGTTGGCAGATGTCAGAGAAGTTTTCTATGGGACAGTCTTAGTATGTGAATAATATTGTGACAGGTGACGAGCCTTGGGTGTACTATTATGATGTGCTGATTAAGCCTCAAATCGAAGTTTGGGGCTTTGAAGGTGACGACACACTCTTAGCTGTCAGAAAATTCTGATCAGGAAAGAAGAAAATGATAGCTGTTTTCTTAAAACCGAGTGGAATTATGGAGCATGTTGTTTTGGACACACAGAAAACAGTCACAGCTAAGTGGTACACTGAGCAGTGCGTGCCGAAAGTCATTCAATGTTCGAAGAACCTGCAACCAAAGTCAAGGTTCCTCCATCATGACAATGCTCCAGCTCATTGCACCAAAGCCTGCACCAAATATTTGCAGGGTACAGGACTGAAACTTCTTGAGCACACTCCTTATAGTCCAGACCTTGCTCCTTGTGACTTTGCATTGTTCCTGCATGTGAAAATGAAGTTGAAAGGAGTGTGGTTTTCAAGTGATAAGGACCTCCTGAGGGCTTGGGACAATGAGTGTGCTTTTGAGAGAACTGATTTAGGGATTGGTTTTGGAGGATGGAGAGGTGTATTCAATATGGCAGAAATTACTTCCAAAAAAATTAAATAACTAAAGCTGTATTGCAAAACTTTCCCAGTACCTTTGTATAGCTCTTGTGAAGCACAGCTACCTCTTTATTGACAGGGGATCTGAAATTGATTCCATATTTCTAAATTTTCAGAAGGTTTTTGACACTTTTCTCATAAGCAGCTTCTAATCAACTTATGTGCCTGTGAAGTATCATTTAGATTCAGTGCCCCCGTCAGACAGATTACAATTCATAGTAATTGATGGAAAATCACTGGGTAAAACTAAGGTGATATCTGGCATTTCCCAAGGAACTGTTACACCCTCTGCTATTTGTAATCTGTGCGAACAATTTAGGAAACATTCTGAGCAACCCTCTATTCTTTGCAGATGATGCTGTCATTTACCACATAGTAAAGTCATCAGAAAATCTAAACCAATTGCAAAATGATTTAACACATAATATCTATATCGTGCAAAAATGGCATTTCTCTCTGAATAAGGAAAAGTGTGAAGTCATCCATGTGATTGCTAAAAGGAATCAATTAAATTTCAATTACATGATAAATCACACACATCTGAAAGCTGTCAATTCAGCTAAATGCCTGGAGATTAGAATTACATATAACTCATATTGGAACCATCACACAGAAATTGGTAAGGGCAAGGCGAACCAATGACTGTGTTTGAATAGCAGGACACTAGAAGATACAACAGAGTTCTAAGGAGATTGCTTACATTATGCTTGTGTGTTCTCTTCTGGATTATTGCTGCATGGCATGGGATCGTAACTGGATAGAAATGACAGGGGATATCAAACAACTTCGAAGAAGGGCATCTTTCTTTGTATTATCGCATAATAGGGGAGAGAGTGTCGCTGATACGATACACAAGTTGGGATGGCAGTCATTAAAACAAAGGGTTTCTCATTGTGGTGAAATATTTTCATGAAATTTCAATCACCAACTTCCTCCTCTGAATATAAAACTATTTTGTTGGCGCTCATCTACATATGGAGAAACGATCATTGTAATTAAATAAAAGAAATCACATCTTGCACAGAAAGATTTAAGTGTTCATTTTTCCCACATGCTGTTCAAGAGTGAAATCATAGAGAAATAGTCTGAAGGTAGTGCAAAGAACCCTCTAGTAGCACTTAAATGTGAACTGCAGAGTAATGACAGTATTACGAAAAGGATGGTCAGACAGTCAAAGACAGACACAACAAAAAGACTGCTAAACAAGTAAGCTTTTGGCCAAAAGGCCTTCTTCTGAATTAGACAACATTTAAACACACATTCACACAGAGACAACTCCCACACACACATGACCACTGTCTGTGGCTGCTGAGGTCAGACCAATGCCACAGCAGCCAGAGACAGTTGTCGTGTGTGTGTGTGTGTGTGTGTGTGTGTGTGTGTGTGTGTGTGTGTGTGTTTATTTCTGAATAAGGCCTTCTGGCTGAAAGCTTGCGTGTTTGGTAGTCCCTTTTTTTTTTGTTGTGTCTGTCTGTAACTCAACATCTCCACTATGTGGTGAGAAGCAATCTATCATTTTTGCAATATTGTCATTATTCCATCTAGGATTTTTTAGTTGTAGAGTAATCAGATAAATGCAGCTGTAGATGTTGTCAGTGTGACAGTTTTGAAAGCATTAGTGACCATTTTTTGTTCAGGGACATATATTCACTGAGTGCTAGCTGTGCACAGCATGGTCTGTCAAAATTTGTCCAATTTATGAATACTTTTAGTTTTGAAATCTTTAGAAAATAATTAGTGGAGGGACAGAGAACAGCAGTATGTTCTGCTGGCTGACTGAGCACAAGTATAAGGGAGTGTGGCCTGCGGCTCAACACGCACTCTGTGTGCTGCCCGGCAGTAGCTCTCTGAGCAAACTTGTGGTTAAATGGGAACAGAGGAGCCACTGCCCACCATTAAGTAAGCTGAGCCTTGTGGAGGGATAAGCATTCGGTGGCAAAACTGCACACATTTTAAAGAGAATATGGGCAAGAGGAGAAAGGCGGTAGTGGGTGTGCGCATTCAGCTTCTGGGAGGGTGGTGGAGCTTGCACCCCACCTCTAAGTTCATCTGACAAGGATGCTCTTGCGCATGGGTGCTGCGTGCTCTAGACATTTTCCATAAGACTTTTTGGTTTTTCTTTTAAACTGTAGATTCTCTAAAATACAGGAAAGCATTTTGTTTCAAAGAGTGCAATAATTTATACTGTTTTTTCTCTAATTCAGAACTGAGAGCAGAAGTAAATGTGACTGTGAAACACTTCCTAGAAAAACTCTTATGCAGGTGTCTTGCATAACATACTGCAAACAAAAAACAGCTGCAGTCTGACAGAGAACACACTTAACACCATTTTCTGGAAATTATCTGTGACTCAAAACTGTGATACAGATTCTAAACAGAGAGTGAAGAGACTGAGTTCAGATGGAATGCAAGTGGACATTATCATTGTCTGTATTTTGAAATAATTGATCACATTCTGTGTTAGGTAGAACAAAGATTCTCTTTCATAAATAAAGATTCTCTTTCAGAGATAAGCTGGAATTTTTTTCACCTGCCTTATCCTAGAAGTATGGAAATTACCAGCTAACATTTCCTGACTATCTATCACATAAACTATCATGAATCTATGGATCACTCTTAGACTGTGTTGTTCTGAAAAATGAACTCGTTGTACTGTACAGTTTGCATGAGTTCTCTTCATAGATTGTGTATGAGATAGTTTCATTAATGAACAAACATTGCCTGATTGCAGAGTTCAGTGAATTCTATAAATTACCAACTTTAGTATTCAAAATTCCATATGCTACATCTTCCATGGAACAACCTTTCCCAGTTCTTAAAGGAATCAGCATGTATCTAAGAAGCACACAGTCACAGGAAATACTAAGTGGGTGAAGTCCACTTTCAATAAAGAAGCAAACTCTCAACATTCTAAAGAGCAAGCATCTGTTTTATGGTGATGTCATAGGGGAATTCTTGTGCTTGTCCTAAGAAAGAAGACTTAAACTGATGTATGAGTTACTTTTTCGTAAGTGAATCCTTGCAAACCCCAATTAGTTGAGCTCAGTATAACTTTTACAGACTGGGCCTCTGGAACCCCTTCTCCCCCTCCCCCTCCCCCTCCCCATCCAACCCTTCAGTTTAGTGATCAAGAGAACAGCACACCCACCAGATTTGTTCATGAGACGCCAATGTTTTTGTTGTTGTGCTCTGCGAATCTGTGTTTGACCAACAAGATGTAACCACTGCTTCAGTTTGAAAATGTAGAACTTATTCCCCCCCCCCCCCCCCCTCACCCCAACTCTCTCTCTCTCTTTAAATCCATCTACATTTCTCCATCCTGTAGCTTTCAGTCAGCTATCCAGTTTTATGGCATAGTGCTCTTTTCAGGGACAAGCCACTGAAGACCGCTATGGCAGACCGTAAGTCTGTCAAGTTTGCAGACGGCGTCCAGCCGGGTGAAGGCACGTCACCCTCTGGAGGAGAGGACCTGCCATCACCTCCTCCACCTCCCCGCAAGCTACCAAAAGAGAAGCGCTTCAAGAAGAAGAAGAAAAAGAAGAAGGTGAAGGTAATGTTGGCCACCAGTAGGCACTTCTCAGAATTTCTGCCCTTTGGCTGTATCTCCTCCGCACTGACGATTTCAGTTGCTACCTTCATGAACGTAGTGTATTGGTCACCTGACCAGCTTTCCTTTGTATTATGTGCACAGTTTTTGAGCCAGCTACGCAATACTGACAGAACTCTGACAAAGAGAAAAGACTACAGGAGGTGGAACACAATGGACTCTCATTCAGGTAATGATGTTTCCTATTGTTGAACTAAATAGCGCAAGGCAAATGCCAAGATGGTTACTTCAAAAAGGATGCAGCTGATATTCTTCCCCATTATTCCCAGTCCAAGCTTTTACTCAGTTTCTAAGAACCTCGTCATCAGTGGCACTTTAAACTCCAATAGTTTAATTGAGAGAAAGATGTAATAAAAGGACTCACCATTGATTAATCAACTTGAAGATATGGGAACTGATAATTGTGTAATTTAGTCCCTGAAGAATTGGCACTTCATTAAGGTACTGAACTAAATTTCAGGAGCAATTCTCAAACTCTTGCCTGGCTATAGCGATTTACATTTATCTTCTGGATTCCTTTTAAATCATTTCATGTGAGATCGCTCCACAGATCAATGGAACATTAGCTCTCTCTCTCTCTCTCTCTCTCTCTCTCTCTCTCTCTCTCTCTCTCTCTCTCTCCCCCCCCCCCCCCCTCCCTCCTTGAAGACTTTCCCTTTGCCTGTTGTGTTGAAGACCCTGTTCTTGAGACTGCAGGCCAGATGTCCACTGAAGGCCAGTCACCAATTCCTCATAGATATGATTATGTCTTCCTGGAGTTGCTACAGCTCACTGTTGTGTCCCTTATTGGGCCTAATACTCTTGTAAGGATTTTTTGTTCCTTGAGCTCTTGTTTCCTGTTGATAAAAAATCATTCAGAGGCATAGAATACGGAGGCACCAAAGGGCTGAGGATGACACAGCGGCTGGTCAGTACTGTTGGGCTTTCGAGGCCTGTTCAGACAGTATTTGTGTTGTATTACTACTGAGTTGTAGTGATTGAGTGTAAGGTTCTTGGAAAGGTACTTGAAAATCTAAATCCTGTTGCAAGAGTGGTAGACCAACTCCAACTTGGCACACATGGTATCTAATTGATGAAGTCTACTCTCCTAAATACTTGAGTGCAGGGGTTCATGAAAGTTGGTCTCTTCTTGTGAAATTACAGATGGGGCTCCCTATATGTTGTAATGAACTCAGTTTTTTGTATACTGACCCTCAAACCGATCTTAGCTGCTTTGCTGTGGAGGCGTAGTAGTTGGTGAGTAGCCCTCCTCTATATTTTTGGCTAACAGGGCAAGGTCATCTGCAAAGGCCAGGCAGGGTACATTGCAGTTCTCATTCTCTTATCCGATCTTCATTCCTGTTCCCGGTAGTAGTGTGCAAGTCCATTCCCTTGTAATCTTCTCCAGTAAGCAGTTGAAGAGTAAGCATCAGAGGCCATCTCTGCAGGAATTTCTTGTTTCAGTAAATTTCACAGTTCGTGATGAAAGGTTTCTTCTATAATAAAGTAAATGTTTAATAAACTTTGCCTTTTGCTAGCATTTATTCAATAATGAACACGTCACTGGGTAATTTTACGATATCCAGCTCACTGAAACAATTATAGTTTATACAAAAAATAATAATTTCTTACTACATGAAACTGATGGACCCCATAACAAATTATACTTCCCTGGAAACCATTGCTATTTATACTCCATCCAGTACATACCAATTACATAAAGAACATTCCTTCCTAGTGCTAATAATACAGTGTAACAATTTCCACTTTGTGTGTTTGTATGTATAAACTGTGTGAAATAAGCTTATTTAGAAGTCCTTACAAGTACTGGGATAAATATGCTCCAACTTGAGCTTATTTATTCCAATGCTTCAAAAAGTTTTTGAGTAAGCTTATTTCATACAGTTATGCTATTGTAATTGTTGTTAATAATGTAGTATAAACAACATGTTTCCTAGTTGCCCTCTGTAACTCATTTGCCTTTTTAAATATTAATTAATCACACCCTGTTCTTTTTTCAGCAGAATTTTAGCAGTGTTCAGTATTATAGTTTTATATAGGCATCATCATAATCATCATCATCATCATCTTGCACAGCTTGCAGCCCCTGGCTGAGTCTTCTTGGAATGTAAACCTGTCCATTTTTTCATACCATCGCACCAAATTTCCCTCTCCATTCCATCAAATCTCTTTCGAGCGTTGCTTCACTCCAGTGATCCATCTGTCTGCCTCAAGGTCTCCTACCTCCTGTTGTTATTTCATGAGCCTGTCTTGGTTTCCTGCCAACTACAATTTCCTTTAACATGCAGATGTGAGTCTTCCCTTCTCAGTCTCTCACCATCTCATTCATAACTCTGTCCGTTATAGTTAGTCCTCTCCTGCTTCTTTGAAATTACTTTAGCCTGCTAACCTGCTTGTCCTTCATTACCACTTTTCCGATATATATGTGAGTATTGGAGCATAGTTGGTTCCTTTAGGTGGTACATCATTGCTCTGTACCAGGGTTACTCTACAGTTAGCCACAGGCTTGCCTTCCCCTTTCACTAACCACCTTATCATTCCTCCCACTGTCTTCTGTCATACTCCCAAGATTCTTGAAACTTTCCACTTTCTTTAGTACTTTCCCTGGAATACTTATCCCTCGTTGTCACCGTAGCTTCACACTCCTTTGAATTAAATTTCACTTCATACTGTTGTACTATTTCCTCCTGTACATTTAGCTTTCCTTGTACCTCTCCTTCACCATTTCCCTACATCATTATATCATCTGCATACACCATTGGTTTCACAGTTTCATCTCCTTTCCATGATGCCACTCCTGCCGTTATGTCTTCTGAAACAGTGATGGAAAGCAGTAGGACAGTGTACTCCCTCATTTCATCCTGTTTTTCTATTCTGTCAACTCACACCTCAATAAATTTCCTTTATCCTTCTCATAGTCGACCTTCCAACTCCCCATCTCTGAAGGATTCCCTGATCTTTTGTATAAATAATGAAATATTTATATTAAAATAACCTCCAAATTATTGCTTATTTGGTAAACTCAAATAAGTTTTTATAATCTGGAAACACAGCACTTTACACCAGTATCACACTATTCTGGCAGTAGCATGTTAGTGGGGTGTAAATGTTTAGGATGAATGGTACTAAGAAATTTTAAATGTCAAGTTCTTCTATAAAATGGATATTCCTCAGCAAAACTAAGCAAGCCATGGTAATCAGCAAAGTAAAAATAATAATTATTTGGAATTAATATCATGATTAACTTTGATATTCACTAAAGAACTATTCCCTGGAATTAAATTTCAAGAAGGGAAAAGGTTTGCATTTATTTATTCTTAAAGGGTTACTAGAAGTGGAGATGCTCACTTTGCTGTATTTCTGTATCAACCAGAATATTTTAAATTTCACAGAATATTTAATTTGTCAGAAGTAATCATTGAATGAATTTGATTACTTACAGTGCTTTCATAGCTGTTTACAGTGCTGTTTGATCCTAGAACACTGCAGACCACAGTACAAACAGAACTTTTACCATGCCTCATAGTTTAAAGAAGACAGTCTGGGTTGTGACTCTCCCGTGATGCCCTCATCCTATTCAGGAAGTCCTTCAGACAACCTAACAACCCATTTACTTTAATTTTCATCTAATATCCTAATGAAGCAAGCTGATCACACATTTCCCTCTACACTCACACAATGAAAAGGAAATCTCTGTCAACATAAATTGTTTGTATGCAACCCCATGCAGTCAGGTTCTGAACACATTTGATGTATTTTTTTTATTGTTGTTCTTTACAGGTAAAAATTATTAGACACCTCAATGTAGAAGAGGTTGTTGAGGAAGATGATGATGAAGATGATGACAGCTCACCCCCACCACCTCCGCCAGGTTCACCTCCGCCACCTCCTGCATATCCATATCCTGCATACCTGGCTGCCGGATATGCATATCCTTATGCTGGTGAGTGATTTGGGTTGTATTTCTGAAATGTATTTGTGCTGCTTGATCTGTTTGCTGAAGCAAATTTGTAATGGTGTTGTTAAATTTTTGTACCCAATTTAATCAATGAGTGCATTTTGTAATATTGTCTTTATATTGATACTTTGCGCATATTCCTGCTACATTCAGAGAACTGAAGAGTAACAGTTAGGAATGTGGAATGTTTGCCAGCAGAGTATGTGAATTATTGCAGAGTGGATTTTGTTGAAAGATACTTTCCAAGAGGATTAATTTTATGATTCTGTTATAATCAGGCATTCCTTTTCTCAGTTGGGTACTTCCTCTGTGAAAGCCATAAGCATGTTAAACTTTTGGTGTGACACTGTGTGCTAAGGATATTACTGTCCACAAGACTTGTGTTAAAATTGGTGATTTTACCTGGGAAGTTTTAGAGAAATCATGAAAATTTGTTCATTTGTGGTTTTTGGGGTACTTTTTGCAAATTTAAATTTTGCCTCCAATTTTTGTCAGAACTATGTTGTTGTTGTTGTTGTTGTTGTTGTGATCTTCTGTGTGACTGGTTTGATACAGCTCACTATGCTACTCTATCCTGTGCAGGTCTCTTCATCTCTTTAACTACTGCAGCGTGCGTCGGTTTGAACGTGCTCACAGTATTCAAGCCTTGGTTTCCATCTACAGTTTTCATCCCCCACACTTCCATCTATTGCTAAAGTGACAATTATTTTATGCATCTGAATGTGTCCTATTAACTGATCCCGTAGTCAAGTTACGCCATGAATTTCTTTTTTCATCAGTTTAGTTCAGAATTTCGACGTTAGTTATTTGAAAAATACGCATCTGTTTTCAGCATTCTTCTGTAGCACCAAATTTCAAAAGCTTATTTCTCTTCTTGCCTGAGTTGCTTGTCGGCCACATCTTACTTGCTTATGAGGCTACACTCTGAACAAATTCCACTGGATGAGACTTTCTGACACTGGATGACACTGTATATTAGATATTAATAAGAAGCATAAATTAGGAATGCCTGGAGGAGTTTCAACCAAATTTGTATAAAAATACTCTGGGTGTAAGATACCCATACTATGAGTAGAGGTGGGGGGACAATGAGAAATCTGAAAATGTCCTGTGGTGTGCCATTCCTGGGTTCGGGGGTTAGAATTAGCCGTGGTATTCCTGCCTGTCATAAATGGTCCCCTGTAGGGTTTGACCTCCATACTTCCAAATTTTTTCCAAAGAGCAAGCAAATTTGGGAACGGCACATTACATGGTGCATCACGTCCATCGGGCATTGAGATCTTTAGCCTGCTTTCTCATTGTCGCATTGCATTGCAGTCCCATTCACTCTCCATCTCTTGGGTGAGGATACATTCCTGGGTGCAGTTTCCGCCATCCACTTTGCTGTGTCGCTTTCTGCGCCAACGACGACCATGGACCTCTTTGCACCTGATATCCAGCACGGTAGCCAGTCCATTGTGGTGGGGCCGCCATGTACCCTGTTGGTTGTAGCCCCTTGACAACAAAGGGATCACTGTGCTGATGCTTGCACCGTTAACTCCCCATGTATGCCAAGGAGTAGATGCCTATCTCCCTGGGGCATCAGGGCTCCAGGCAGTGGGCATCCTGCCAGATGGTCCTTGCTGCAGCTGGGTGGTGCCTGTGGGGAAGGGCCTTGGTCGGAGTGGGTGGCATCAAGGCGGATGACACGCAATGAAGCGTGGCACATCTTCTCTTGCTGGTCGCCAGCTGCCAGCAGTCTCTATGCCTTCCAGGATTTAATTTAATGCAAACACATATGACCCCAAATCGTTTACCTCCCTGGCCACACCATGGGAGGAACAAAAGGCTAAGAATGGCAGCCCTGGTACCTAGTATGTACGAGATCTGATGGGTAATCCTTTGTGTCCATGAGCCTCACTTCTTTGTAGAGCATGTAGAGGACAAGTTTGGGGAGGTGTAGGGCTTGTCTAAACTGTGGTCTGGGTCAGTCTTGATAAAAACAGCACCCTCTGCCCAGTCACGGGCATTATTCGCTTGTGACAAGCAAGGTATTATCTTCCACAGGAATCTTCTTTTACAGTCCAATGATGAGCTGTGTGCCAACATAGAACAACAAGGTGTCCACTTCGTCCAGCGCGTCCACCAGAGTCCAAGGGATAACCAGGTTGCCACAGGTGCTTTCATCTTGGCCTTCAAGAGTGACTCATTACCCGAGAACGTGAAGGTGATGATCTATGGCTGTGATGTCAAGCCATATATCCCTCCCCCTGTGCGGTGCTTTAAGTGTTGGAAGTTCGGCCATTTGTCTTCCCATTGTGCTTCCAGCCTCATATGTCGAGATTGTGGTTGTCCATCCCATCCCAATACTCCGTGTGTCCCACCTCCCATCTGTGTCAATTGCGGAGAGCACCATTCCCCTTGCTTGAGGATTCTACAGAAGGAAAGGAAAATAATGGAATACAAGACCCTGGAATGACTGACCTACACTGAGGCTAAAAGGAAATTTGCAAGGCTCCATCCCATGTGCACGACAACATCTTACACTGCCACTATTACTACTTTTACAGCCCCATCTGTTGCACCAATTCCAGTCAGCTCTCAGAGCCGTAAGACCACACCTGCCCCCTTGATGGTGGGGGGCACTTCCCTCCCTGTTGCTCTTGCACCACATACCTCGGGAGCAGCACCTCCCTAACCATCGGGGACATCAGTCCCCTCTTCTAAGCCAGAGAAGCGTAAGTCTTCTTTGGCTTCTCTCACTAGGAGGGTGTCCCTTGGGTCACACCCTTCCCAGGTTCCTACCAGTGGCAAAGCAGACACCAGCCAGTGACTGAAGACACCACAGGTAACTGGTTGTACGGCTGTGTGGTCCTCTGCAGTCCCGGAGACTGAATCAAAGGAGCCCTCCCAGCTAAAGCAAACCAAGGAACAGCACGAGAAATCAAAACCGAGAAATCAAAACCGAAGACCCCTAAGAACAAGGAATGTGTGGTGGGACCCACACCACCGCTACCTACCAGCTCTGCCTCTGAGGATGAGGTGGAGATTCTGGTGTCCACTGAGGACCTAGATCTTGCCGGACCCTCAGACATGATGGATGTCGTGCCCACAGGTCCTCAGTCGGTGGCAGCAGGTGAATCAACGGCGTAATCTGCCTCCTCAGTCCCTTCACGCCTTTTTCAGCCACAGACAGTGTCATTCTCCAGTGGAACTGCTGCGGTTTTTTCCACCACCTTACTGAACTCTGCCAATTAATCAGCCTTCACCCTTTCTTCTGTACTGCTCTCCAGGAAAAAGGGAATGATGGTCTTTGTAGTCTGGTCACTTCAGCCCCCACAAGCCAACCAACCAACTGTTTCTTTCCTGTAAGTAGTTGACTTGGAATATTTTGCAAGTATGAAGTGCAATCTGCTCATATTAGTGGTGTGCAATATATCGACCAGGTTGCGAGAAAAGGCAGTGCAGTGACCCAGTAATTTTGTTGGTGTGTTTTGGGGTCAAAGATCATGTCACAAGGCTGAATACCATGGATAAATTTAACATCATCTTTGGAATAGTGGGGTGACTTATCTTAGAAGATAGGTTAAAACACACCAACCTACATTTGTAGATTTTGAGAAAGCTTGTGACAATGTTGACTGGAGTACATTTGTTAAAGTTCTTAAGATGGTAAGAGAAAAATTAAGGAAGTGAAAGTATGTGCACGACTTGTGCAGAAACCAGACTGCAGTTAAAAGAGCCGAAGGACGTGAAGGAGAAGCAGTGATTATGAAGGAAGTGAGACTGGGTTGTAGCTTATCCTTGTACATAGAGCATACTGTGAAGAGACCAAGGAAAAATTGGAAAAGATGGTATAAAAAGTAAAACAATAGTAACAAAATGCACTCAAATTAAATCAGGCAATGCTGAGGGAATTCGATTAGGAAATGTAACCCTGAAAGAAGTATGTGAGTTTCACTATCTGGGCAGCAAGAAAGCACTTCTGTAAAACGAAAGTTTATTACCATCAAATATAAGTTTAAGTGTCAACAAGTTTTTTCTGGCGTATTTGCCTGGAGTGTAGCCTTGCAGAGAAGTGAAAAATTGATGATAAGCTGTTCAGACAAGATGACAATAAAAGCTCTTGAAATGTCGTGCTACAGAAGAGTGCTGAAGATTCGATAATACCTAATTAGGAGGTACTAAACCAAATTCGGGGAAAAAGAAATACATGGCACATGTTGACTAAAAGCCAATGGTTGATAGGACACATCCTGAGGCATCATCTCGGTCATGGAGGGTAGTGAGAGAGAGAGAGAGTGAGAGTTTTTGTAAGTAGTTTCAAATAGATGTAGATTTCTGTAGTGAGGTGAAGAGGCTTTTACATTATAGTGTGGACAGACGCATCCAGCTACACTTACGTCTATGTAGAACTCAGCAAGCCACTGTATGGTGCAGGGCAGAGGGGGCCATGTAGCACCCTCTATTCTATTCCATTCACAAATGAGTGTGAAATGATTGTCTAATATGCCTCTATACAAGCTCTAATTTTTAATATCATGCCTTCCTCATCCTTACACAAAATGTACATTGGAGTCAGTAGAATCATTCTGCAGTCAGCTGTAAATGCAGTTTCTTTAATCTTTGTCAACAGTCTTACGTGAAAAACAAAACAAAAAAAATGTCGTGTTGCCTCCAGGGGTTTCCCATTTAAGAACTTGGGTGTTGATCACATCTGTTGGTAACAAACATGGTAGCACACTTCTGAATTACTTTGATGGCACCCTTTAGTCAAACATGCTAGGGATCCAAAACACTCGAGCAGTATTCAAGAATGGGTTGCACAAGTGTTCTGTGAGCTGTCTCTATTGTAGATGAGCTACACTTTCCTCAGACACTCTCAATAAACCAAAGTCGATCATTCACTATCCCAAGATCCTTGTTCCATTCCATAATACTTTGCAACATTAGGCCTAGATATTTAATCAGTGTGACTATGTTGAGCAGGACACTACCAATTCTGCATCTTAACATTATGGGATTGCTTTATCTACTCACCTGCATTAAGTTATGCTTTCCTACATTTAGAGCAAGCTGACATTCATGGCACCAACTAAAAATTTTGTCTAAGTCACCTCGTATTGCCCTACAGTCACTCGATGACAATGCCTTTCTATACACCACAGCGCCATCACCACACAGTCGCAGTTTGCTGCTCACCCTATCTTCCAGATCATTTATGTATATAGAGAACAAGAGCAGTTCTATCCCAGGAGCACTTCCGACAATACCCTTGTCTTTTATGTATACTCACCATCAAGGACATTGTACAGGGTTGTATTATTTAAGTAATCTTTGAGCAACTCACATTCATGGTAACCTACTCCATATGCTTGGACCTTTGTTAACAGTCTGCAGTCTGTGTTAGATGCTTTCTGGATATCTAGCAATATGGAGTCTGCCTGTTGTCCCTCATCCATGGTTCACAGGATATCATGCAAGAATAGGGCAAGTGAGTTTCATATAAGCGGTGCTTTCTAAATCCTTGATGATTTGTGGACAGAAGCTTTCCAGTCTCAAGGAATTTTTTTATATTTGAACTTAGAATATGTTCAAGAATTCTGTAATATACCAATGTTATAGACATGGGTCTGTAATTTTGCAGGTCCATTCTTTTATCCTTCTCATATACAGTAGTGATCTGACCTTTTTCCAGTCGCTTGGGACTTTGCACTGGGAAAGAGATTCATTTTTAATGCAAGCTAAGTAAGGGGCCAATGCCATAGAGTACTATCTGTAAAACTAGGCTTTGGACTGAAGACCATGACAACAGCAAAAGGAAAAGTTGGAGTACAGCATGAAACCAGGCAAAAAATTGATGATTAAAAGAAATAGGTATTTATTGAAGCTCTTTCTTTCACTGTTGCAGTAGTCCCAGGTGTAGAAGCCCCGAGTGCAGCGTCAGTTATTGGCAATGCAGATCGAACAATAGCAGGTGGAGCATCGGCTGCTGTGGCACCCAGAACTCCAAGCCCAACCACCGTCTACAGCTCGGCAGCAATGGCAGTAGCAGCTTCCACCGCCTACCGACCCGCATCCGTGCCGCCTGCCACCCCGTGAACTCCCACCGTTGTGGACTCCACAGTGTGAAATTCAGCTCGAGCACCTCGGGTGAAGTCAACCTCTCTCTGTGTTAAACATGAGTGTATCATTTAAATATATTGTAGTGTCTCAGGTTGACAGTAAATATGTTCCAGTGGAAAGCAGTCGTGCTGTGTGCAGACTGGAAATGTGTACAGTACCAAATGTGAAATATATAAATTTTGCCAGAACAGATGTATCACATTAGCATGTAGATTCATTATTTTGTGGTTCGGTTGCAGTGCCTATAACAACAGTTCTCAGAAAACAGATTAATAACTGTGGCAGCTGCTTGAATGTACAATTGTGTCATACTTGTGTAATTAATGTGGTAAGTAATTTACTGGACTGCTGTCAGAACCTGTCAGATTTGAAAATAATGCAAGCATTATACATTGGTGAACATTCTCGATGATTGTTTGCCAACTGTGTGTGAGTATTTCACTGAATGGGGGGGGGAGTGCTGCACAGATTATTCTGTCATGTACTTGCACAATTCTGCTGCAATGTGTAGTGTGAGACAATGATGTGGCTGTGCCTGTAGTAGTAGGAGACTACCACAGCTTTTGTTGACAATTTCTCCTTATGAAAAGATGTGGGGTGAAAGACGACATTCCCCTATGTGATAAGGGTTTGAGGTTTGCTGGTCTCCACTGTTCTTCGATCAGCTTATACATGTTTTCATTTTTGTTAACTTGAAGTTGATGCTGTTGTCTTATCCACAACAAATTGGTGTTGATTATGTAAGTAAGTGAATATTGATGCTGTTGCCTCACTCACAACAAACTGATGCTGATTATGTTAGTAAGTGAATACTCTATTTCTTATTCCTTTGATATGCATTGTTATAATTTGGTGTGTAGCACCACTGATATTTCCCTTATTTGTATGCCCAATGCAAGTCGTGTACTTTTCCTTCTAACATTACACATTCCATATTAAATGGATACTGTTACCTGTGGACTCCTTAAAATATTTTGTATGAAAATATTTTGATTCACTTACTTTATATGGACTACTTTAACTGTTGTGATGGTTCCAAAATTGTTGACTTCTTTTCCTGACTGTTTCTGATAGATCAGTGGACTGTAGTTATACATGTGGCACACAACACTTCATTGGACATAATATCCTTTCATATTGTTTGATTTTCTTATCAGAAAAAAACAAATTATTATTATTTTTGCAAGTACTGTGTCACAGTAGATCGCATGTGATGTAAGTGGTTCAAAGGGTTTTTGTTGTAATGAAATAGCTCCCTGTGCCTCCCCAAAGTTTATTTGCTACCTCGTAACTTGTATAAAAAATTCTTTTGGATTTGATGATGCCTAAGTTCTTTCTGTTGAGGGTTAATATGAAAATTTAATCATGTTCACAGCAATATTTGTAATGTAATACTGATGATGACAGGTTTGTGAGTGTGTGTGTGTGTGTGTGTGTGTGTGTGTGTGTGTGAGAGAGAGAGAGAGAGAGAGAGAGAGAGAGAGAGAAGGGGAGAGAAAAAACATATGCTGCTAACTTTGATAGACCATTTATAAAAATTTTATGAATGTAAAATTTTGAGTTCTTCAGCTACATACAATTCAGAAATTCCTGCTATTACATTTCTGTGTGTAGAAAGAATAATTTACCAAGGAATCCTTACCTGAATATGTGAAACTTCTGCCCAACAACTGCTAAATCTTATTGTAGGCTGAGAGATACCTTATGTTATTAAGCATTTCTTTTTTCACAGAATGATCAAAGTTAACAATTAAATTTAACCATTGTTCCTGCTGTAATGTGCAAATGCTGTTATTTGTATGGTTTCTAAAGTGTTCATAACTTACAGGTTCCATAATCAGTTGTTATCTCTGTGATGACAGTCTGTCCAGTTCAAAGACAATTTAGTGAAAAGAATCACATAATTTGAATTGAAGTTCAGTGGAATGTGAGCATGTGTATCTAATTTAGCCGTGTTCTCTCTCTTCTCCTCTCTCTCTCTCTCTCTCTCTCTCTCTCTCTCTCTCTCTGTGTGTGTGTGTGTGTGTGTGTGTGTGTGTGTGTGTGTGTGCGCGCGCAGGCATGCACGCACGCACATGGCAGTTTCCTTCTTTTTAACATTAGCTCATTGTATTTGCTATTTTTTGATGAATTTTTGATTTGAATAACTACACATTACTTTGCGTAAATCAACATATCTCCTAGGTTGCTTTTCATGGTTTAGCATCCTGAATTTGCTGCTGTTTAGTAGTTATTTTCACTGGTAGGTGGAAAAGAATGGCATGGCAATTGAGATTATATGTTGTAGATGTGTGCCCATATTTAAAAGATATATGTTTTAAGCATATTTTGTTTCAGAATTCAGTGGACAAAATAAGTGAGACTGATTGTATAAGTGAGTTTGCTTACTCCAGTAGATTAAAATGACTGACATTTGTGCTACCTTTTATTGACACAATGGAAAGAATTAGATGATGTCATTGTCATGAAAGATATAGTATATTGTGGGTGTGTTGTAATTGAAAACTTTGTGCCAGTCACTATATACAGACAATGTCTGATGAAAATTGTTTTCCAACATTTTAATGTTTTTCAGCAGATGTTTCGCGCAGCATATTTCTGAACCTGTAACAGACTGCATAGCTGCAATTATCCAGTGAGGCATGTTTGTTGGTTCCCAATTGACAAATATATACAATGTTCCGTGTAAGCAACTAGCAGGTCTCTTTGTGTGCCCTTCAGTTTGGAATATGTTGTACTGTTACTGAAAAGGAAAGTCAAAAAAGTGCAAAGAAAATATTATAATGTTTGTTTTATATACTATCAAACTGTCCATAATAATAAGAACTTTGGTTGTAATGTAATAAATGTAGAATAAATGTCTATGTGTATGTGTGTATATAAAGATAGATATGCAATTAATGAATTTTATTGACAACTTGTTGTAGTTGTAGGCAGTTCCTAATCATGATGAATTGTTTGTAACTCAGAGCTGAATGCATTTTGTTGTATCTAAGAAACTTATTGTGAAATTTTACACATTTTGTGTGAAAAGAGACTAGATCAAGGGAAAAAAATGAATTTTATCAGTGTTTAGCATTGCAGAAAGTATGATCACAGTTCTGATTCAAAAATACATTTATTAATCTATGTGATGTCATTCTTATTGAGATGAGCCCCAGCCTGTGAAGGAGCACAACTGTTTTGTAACCATGATCATTATGGGTGGAAACTTTAGTCATTTTAACACTTGTGGACCTTTCTGGGCTCTACACTTGTGTAACGGATTCCCTTCTGAACAACAGATCCCATGGACAAAGACTTCTTAAACCTGTTTTTTTTTTTTATGACTGCTGCTCTCTTAACACTAACTTTCATGTATGTAAGTGCTTATGCAGTTATAATTCATATACAGAGTGTAGCAAAAATGTTGAATTATACATAACAGTTGTCATCATCATACTCATAATTGTAATCATAGTGGACAATGCAGTCCATACCACTCGTATAAGAACTCAAGGGTATTTTTCTGTCTCCTCCATGGGCATTCAACATTTTTGTAGAATGAAGCCTTTTTGACACCATTTTGTTGTAATTCATAATCTGTGCTCGTACCAGTTGCATTTTTGTTCCCTTGTTCATTTGTTCTTCTCTTCTCTCTTCAAAGCCCAGTTTCACAACCATATAACAGCATAGGCACTGCCATCACTTTATAAAATTTTGTTTATGTGACCGTACTTGTTTTGTTGATAATAAAAGTTTATATCAACATGATTCCAGCTGTACTTTGTTACTGGGTTAATGATGATGTTTACAAGCATTCAGCATTTAAAAATAATAACAAAGGTAAGTGAACTGTATTTACGCAAGATGCCATTTGATTAAATCACCCGAATTACTATTACTTCACTGGCAGTTATGCATGGGTACATTATTTTCTCTGGCTTTTATATGTGCTTTTGGTACACAGCTGGCCACCTTGCTCATTGCTTGAAATAAGTCATTTCCCTGCATCATGCATTTCTTTAATTTGAAACAAACTTTGCTCTCAGAGCCCTCTGCCCAATACCTTCGTACAACAATGCACCAGTAGTGTTTTTTGTGCTTCGTTTCAAACCTCATCAAATATCTCTGAAAAAATTATCCTGCATCAGGTTATTTTTTATTTGAAATTAACTTCTTTGAATAAATTTTATGTGGCTGTGAATCCAAGCATAAAAAAGACTTGCTTATTTCCGCTAGCACAGTTTTCCACACACCAGGCAGAGACAGCATCGAGAAGTCCAGCCCACCACTCCAAACATTGGTTGTGTCATCATGTAGGATAGCTTTTATTCCCTTCGTAAAAACTGCATGAAAGGAATAACTTCTCGATTCAAATATGACCTAGTCTCAACCCCTTGCCACTGGGTCATCACCTGTTGGAGGCCCAGGTGCATGACCAGCCTAATTCACCCACCCGGTACAGCATGCTCTGCTCCCATTACAGGCGTAACCCAGCCTACCATGTGCAGGGCTACTTGCAAAACCAATCATACCTCCTGCGAAAGCAGTCATACTGTATGTCACCTCTGCTGTAACTTCTGCACAGCGTTTTACTTGGGAACGACCACCAACTGCTGTCCATTCAAATGGATGGCCTTCACCTGACCATGGGCAGAGTTGACCACACAGTAATGGAACACGCTGCTGAGAACAATGTGCTCAATTTCAACAACTTCTTCACAACCCTTAGTCTGGGTCCTTCCCCATACTACCAACTTTACATAGATGGAAGTTGTTCTTGCAACACTTCATTTGATTCCACATTCGTCCTGGCCTCGGTCTTTGCTCTTTGCTGCCCCTGTCCCACACTCCACCCACCCCCTCCCCTCTGCTCCGTGAACCCAACTTCATTCATCCTGTACCCACACCCTATTTCTTCCACACTTCTATCTCCTCCTCCTAAGTCTAGGCATTGTACACTGTGCACTGCACACAAGCTCCTCTGCCTACAGCCAGAATGATCTAATGGGTGCCACATTCATGTCCCTGCACTTGCTACCTCTCCCTCTAAACTTTCAGACACCCTTACCAAACCCTCAGATGCCCTCTCTGCTTCCTTTCCCCTTTCACTAACCCCATCTGACACAATTCCTTAGCCAGCCAAGCTGCAGTGCTGTCACAATGCTGTCACCCAGGACAATGTAGTTGTGCAAGTGTGTGTGTGTGTGTGTGCAGGGTGTATACGACCCGGGACAACCAGGAGATCCGGGAAAAACCCAGGAATTTTTTCATCCGGGAAAAACCCGGGAATTTTTTAGAATTCTGGGAAGTTTTCATTGTTTTTGTTCTCAGTTAAATTTTTGTAAGTTTGACTGGCAAGAACCGATACTCTAACAAAGGATATTACTGTATACTGCTATTTCAGAATAATACTGCAACAATAAAAACATGAATGAGAGAAAAAACGAAAATAAAACTTAAATTGCAAAGGAAATGCACCATACACTCTGCTCATACCAGCGTCTGCCAACAGCAAAATGTGTCAAAGTCTTTAGGAAGTCTATGCAATGTTCCGTAACAACAAATTGCCTTCAATGAGCGTGACGTCACAACTGTTTACATTAGATTCGTTTTAGCAGTTACGAGCGGGATCATGCGCATGCGCAGTTGAGTAGTACCTTTTCCCGCTTCTGGCTACAGAAATGTGGCTGTTGGCTGTGTAAGCAGTCGCAGCAAGCAACTAGATGCTACCGGGAAAAATTTTACTGGAGCGCTCAAGTTCTAGGAGGGGGGGTGGGGGGCAAATTCATGCTACTGAGGGAAAAAACCTTGTTTCACAAAGCGACTGGCATCCAGTGCACATTAGTCTATCGATTATTCATATGACTTTGAAAGGCATTCCTGTCGGATTTTGAACACATTCTAAGTTGATTTCTGAATGAATCGTAAGTTGACTATTGAATGCATGCATAGTGTACATGATGTCTCTGTCAGGGGAATCCTCGTAGCATGTAGAAACAAACTTTCCTACAGACAAAAGTGGCTATACGAGCTGAACGGAGTAAGGCCGAACGGATGAATGGCAACCGCTGTCTGATTGTGTGGTTGATTGGGTTTGAGAATGATGAGCGTTGTTACAATTACTAGCTAAATCCATAGATTCAGACTACAGGAGTGGAAATAAACAAATAACAGGTAAGAAAGATTACATATTACCTTGACGGTGTATGTAAGAAAATGAAATTTTGACAGAAAATTTTTGGCCAGATTGCTATACTAGTAAGGGCAAGTTGTACAGTCCCCGGCTAGCAGCCGCTTTAAATTCTATTCTGGAAGAAGTGCGGAAAAGGCGTTTGTACGAACACGTAGCAACGCCTAACCATAGAATAATCACGGGTAACTAAACTGGTGATTCTGGCAGAGTTAGTGGAGTTAACCTGCGAATAAGCTTTGACATTGGCAGGAATAGTTACAGAATTAGTGATAACAAGACTGTTTGTTAGAACGAGGAAGGAGAAGAAACAGGGACATCACATAAATTATGGAACAATATGACGATTCCAAATTTGTATAAAAATTTCGTACTACTACTTTTCGATCTTGTATTTGAGAAACTGGAGCATATGAATGAAGTGTGAAACTATTTCCTAACGTAAGGCTTTTTGCTTGTAGTAGGCCTAATAGGCATTTGATACTGGTACTTTGTGAATTATATTCTGTCGTTACAAATAAGACCGTCAGCCTACTTAACTAGGAATATGGACATACAAATGGGCACATTTTAATATGGGTCTCAAAATTCCAATGCTCTTGGAGTATCCTCTGATGTCTTGTTTCTTCTATGACATAATGTACGATCTTTTAATGTTGAACACGTACGAACATACGGGCTCCCTACGACATCGTAGCTGCGCAAGCGCTGTGATGCCTGTCATCTGGCGCTCTCTGGCAACTGCGGAAACGAACCTATTTCTAACAGGTCACGGAAAAATATTCCGAATGGTGGTTTGAAAAGCGTTACCATCAAAGTACCATTCTGGCAGTTACAACGGAGCTATGTACGATGAATTTCTTAAATCGCAGAGCGCTTGACTCTCATTTAAATGGCTCTCAGCACTATGGGACTTAATTTCTGGGGTCATCAGTCCCCTAGAACTTAGAACTACTTAAACCTAACCAACCTAAGGACATCACACACATCCATGCCCGAGGCAGGATTCGAACCTGCAACCGTAGCGGTCGTGCGGTTCCAGACTGTAGCGCCTAGAACTGCTCGGCCACCCTGGCCGGCTGGCTCTCATTTAAAAATCAACTCTTTGATGACGAGCGATTTAGATAAATTTCGAGCCCAGAAGATCAGACGTTCAAGTCATTATTAAAAATTTTACGATCACATTTGTGTGATATATCTTAAATTGTAATACACGCATAAAAGACCAACATTGTATGTGAAAGCTTAACTTCTCTTGCAGTGTATTAATCTTACAGACCAATATTATACGTGAAAGCTTTGCGTTTCGTGTAGAAGCAATATTTATATTAATTTAAACCATTAACTTTTTCTGTTTGTACGTTCGCACTACTTAACAATGATGCTATTGGCTGACTACATCACGTGTCCTATGCTCTGAATACCGCTGTCATCGGCTGGCTAGATCACATGACAAGAGCTATGGCTTACAAAAGCGCATCGCAATCTCGATTTCAATGCTTCGGAAAGTAACATGCGGTGTTTGGTGGAATTCGAATTTATACTTTTGTAATACAAAAATATGCAGCGTACATGTTGCTGCACATCAAAGATCTCTGCAAAACACGTTTTTTCCCCTGTGTTTAGTTTTATAATGCGCCGGGAAATTCTACTCCCGCGTATAAAACCATAATCATTCAAAAGACTTACACAGTTCCGAGAGAAAATATACTGTCGGTTAACAGGGAAAAAGTATGTTTTCACCCGGGAGAAAGTGTATTTTTAACCGGGAAATCTGGGAGAAATCCAGGTATTTTTTTTCCTTGTCCACGTATACACCCTGGTGTGTGTGTGTGTGTGTGTGTGTGTGTGTGTGTGTGTGTGTGTGTGTGTGTGTGGGTGGGTGGGTGGGTGTGCGCGTACACGCACCCTCTTGTGCATGTGTATGTGTTTGTGTTTTGCATAGCTCTAAAGCAGGATTTGACTGAAAGCTTTCAACATTTTGTCTTGTTATGTACCTATTGACAATCCACTGCCTAAACTGTTCATGAATTACCTTCACTCCTTCCACATTTATATTCCACTGAAGTCTTTCCATTACCATAGCAGATGTTGCTCTGGTGTTAGCGATACTGAAATCTTCACTCAGAATACTGTTTGATGAAGCTCTCCATGTTAATCTATCCTGTGCCCTCTTCATCTCCACATAACTACTGCAAACCACAGTCATTTGAACCTACGTATGTAAGTCAAGTCTTGGTCTCCCTCTACAATTTTTACCCTCAACATTTCCCTCCATTACCAAATTGACAATTCCTTGATGCCTCAGGATGTGTTTTTTGAGCTGTTCTCATCTTTTAGTCAATTTGTGCCATTCTCCCCAGTTTGATTCAATGCCTCCTCATTGTTTATTCTGTCTCCTTATCTACTCTTCAACATTCTTCTGAAGCACCACATTTCAAAAGCTTCTATTCTCTTCTTGTCTAAAATAGTTACCATCCACATTTCAGTTCTGTACAAGGCTGCAAAGTGGACAAATACCCACAGAAAAGATTTCGTAACACATCTGTATGTGTTGTCAACTAATTTCCCATTTTGAGAAGTGCTTTCCTTGCCACAGCCAGCCAGCCAGTCCCCCCCCCCCCCCCCCCCCTGCCCCCCATCTGTTCACTTTATAACTTCTTGCCAAGATATTCTCAGTTCTGTTCATTTGTTCTTCCAAGTCCTTTGCTATCTCTGACACAATTACAGTGTTGTCAGCAAACCTTAAAACTTTGTATTTTTCTTCCCTGAACTTCAATTCCGTATCCCAATTTCTCCTTGGTTTCATATACTGTGTGCTCCGATTGTTGTTGTTGTCATCTTAAGTCTGTGATGCAGCTCTCCATGTGTCTCTATCCTGTGCAAGTCTCATCATCTCTAAATGACTACTGCAATCTACATCCTTCAGGATCTGCTTACTGCATTTGTCTCTTGGTCTCACCCGTCCCTCCAGTACTAAATTCATGATCCCTTGATGTCTCAGAATGTGTTCTGTCCACAAATCCCTTCTTTTGGTCAGGTTATACCACAAATTTCTTGTATCCCCATTTCTATTCAGTACCTCATCATTAGTTAAGTCACATATCCCTCTATTCTTCATCATTCTTGTGTAGCACCACATTTCAAAAAGCCTCTATTCTCTTCTTGTCTAAACTGTTCATTGTCAATGTTTCACATCCTTACATGGCTAGACTCCAGACACATACCTTCAGAAAAGATTTCCTAACACTTAAGCCTGTTTCGATGTTACAAATTTCTCTTCTTCAGAAATGCTTTTCTTGTCACTGTCAGTCTACATTTTATATACTCTCTGCTTCAGCCATCATCAGTTATTTCACTGCCCAAATAGAAAAACACATCTACTAGTTTACGAGTCTCATTTTCTAATCTAATTCCCTTTGTATCACCCAATTTAATTTGACTACATTCCATTAGCCTTGTCTTACTTGTGTTGATTTTCATCTTACTTCCTACTTTCAAGACATTCCATTCAGCTGCTCTTCAGAGTCTCTTGCTGTCCCTGACGGAATTACAATGTCATCGGCACACCTTAAAGTTTTTATTTCTTCTCCTTCAATTTCTACTCCACATTTTCCTTTACTGCTTGCTCAGTGTGCAGATTGAATAACATTGGGGATAAGCTACAACCTAGTCTCATTCCCTTCTGCTGCCCTTTCATGCCCCTTGACTCTTATAACTACCGTCTGGTTTCTGTACAAGTTATAAATAGTCTTTTGCTCTCTGTATTTTACCCCTTCTGCCTTCGGAATTTCAAAGAGAATATTCCACTCAACATTGTCAAAGGCTTTCTCTAAGTCTACAAATGCTATAAAACATAGGTTTGTCTTTCCTTAACCTATCTTTTAAGATATGTCAAAGGGTCAGTATTGTCTCACATGTTCCTTTATTTCTCCAAAATCCAGACATCTTCTGCGAGGTTAGCTTCTATCAGTTTTTCCATTCTTCTGTAAAGAATTCATGTTAGTCTTTTGAAACCATGACATACTGACCTGACAGTTTGGTAATTTTAACACCTGTCAGCAACTGCTTCCTTTGGAATTGGAATGGAGGGTATTTCACCTGTCTCAGACTTCTTGCACACCAGAAGGAGAAAAGCTTTGTCATGGCTGCCTCTCCCAAGGATATCAGTAGTTCTGACAGAATGTCTTCTACATCAGGGGCCATGTTTTGACTTAGGTCTTTCTGTTCTCTACGAAATTATTCTTGCAGTATCGTATCACCCATGTCATCTGCATCTACGGCCTCTTCCATTTCTATAATATTGCCTGCAAGTTCATCTTCCATGTACAGACCCTCTATATACTCCCTCCACCTTTCCCTTCTTTGCTTTCGACTTGTCTTCCAATTGAGTTCTTGACATTCATACAGCTGCTTCTCTTTAATTTTCCAGTAGACAGTATCTATTCTTCCCTTAGTGAAATAAGCTTCTATATTCTTACATTTGTCCTCTAGCCATTCCTGCTTAGCTATTTTGCATTTCTTGTCAATCTGCTGGTTTTATTATTATTATTATTATTATTATTACTATTTGTATTCCCTCTCACCTGCTTCATTTACTGCATTTTTATATTTAATCCTTTCACCAATTAAATTCAATATCTCCTGTGTTGCACCACGACTGAGTTGCATTTGTGTGTGTGTGTGTGTGTGTGTGTGTGTGTGTGTGTGTGTGTGTGTGTGTGTGATCTATTGTTGACAAAGCCCTTAATGGCCAAAAGCTTTATTTGTAATGGTCTTTATGATGTGCCTATCTGCGACTCGGCATTTCCACTATATAGTGACTAGCAACTTTCCTTTTCATAATATTGTTACTCCTTTTCAACTGTTCATGTAATAAAAGTACCATAAGAGACATGACATAATTTATTAAGTCTTTACTACTAACTTATTTAAATTTATTGCTTCGTTTCTACTAACTCCGTTCGCAACACTTTTTGTAGATAGTATCCACAGATGCCGCCAAATGTACCTACAAAATTATAACATTGTATGTGCCACGTAGCTCAGGAGATATGATGTCATGAACATGCTGCGTGGTATGGGTGTGGACGCACAGCTATAAATCAATATCTGGGCAACGCCGGGTTTGTCAGTCAATAAATGGTATATGTCAAATGGAAATGCCAACTTTTTGCATAATATAAATGGGAAAATATCACAATTTGAAGCACTGAGTACCAACAGTGCACACAGATCAGTTACTTTAAATATGACTGACTGTTATGGGCAATATAATTTCCAGAATTATCTGACATCAAACAATTATGAGCACTTTCCCCAGTTAATATTGAACTGCATTGTTCAGTATGAGTGGCACATTGCATAGTCATAGCAAACAGAAGATTCCTCCACAGATGCAGAGTAAGTCACTTTACAGACAGTATTTCATGTTGTGGAATTTGGGTTCTGGAAGCAGATTAATGTCATATGTCTTAGCACAGGGATTAAAAATGGATTTTTGATTATATAGATATTTAACAACTCAAATTGCGTAAGAATGAACATGAATAATATGACACACTTACATAACAGAAATTATACTAATGACAACATTATTCATACAAAACATTTGATAATACTTTGCACAGATCACTGCATCAATCTGGTTGTCTCATCACCATCATCTGCTTGTTGCTCCTCACATGCACCCTCTTCAATAATTTCCTCTTCCACAATGTATCTTCTTACCTGGAACATTCAAGAATATAAACATGCAACATCTTGTACACGATGGAGTAAAATAACTCTGAAATAGATCACAGAGTAATGAAACAATTATCACAAAGTTGGGCAGATTTGTTTATTGTCTGTTTGGATCTCATGTGATAATAAGCATTTTTACTTCTAAAGTGCAGCACTATGATTGATGATCATTAGGTTGCACTTTAAGTTTGATGGTGAGTTTCAATCAAAGAACCACAACATGAACCTGGAAATCAAAACCCACTCTGCTCCAGAATGAAAATTAGTTGTGGAAAGAATCCTAGGCTGTGGCTATGTCTTTACTCTGCAATATCCTTTCTTCCATGGGTGAAAGTTCTATCAGGTGCAGAAGAGCTTGGAGGCAGAAGATGAGGTACTTGTTGAATTAAAGCTGTGAGTCATGCTCAGTCAGTACAGCTTGCCTGCAAAAGGGAGAGGTTTCAGGTCAACTTCCTATCTGGCAGAGTTTTAATCCGCCAGTGTCAGTTTCTTGAGAGAATTTTAGAAAAGTGTCATTCTGTGCTAAAGGAGACCACATACAGAACAATAGTGTGACCCATTCTTGAGCACTGCTTGAGGGTTGGGATTCCTACCGGTGTGATTAAAGGAGGACATTTAAGCAATTCAGAATTGGGCTGTTAGATATGTTAACAATAGATCTGACCATTACGTGAGTGTTACAGAGATGCTTCATGGACTGAAATGGGAATCCCTGGATGGAAGATGAGCTCTTTTCTTGAAACACTATTGAGAAAATTTGGAGAACCAACAACTGGAGCTGACTGTATAACAATTCTACTGCTGTCAACATACATTTCATGTAAGGACAACTAAGATAAGAGAAATTAAGGCTTGTATGGAAGTATACAGCTGTTTTTCCCTTTGCTCGATTTGTGAGTGGAACAGGAAAGGCAATGACTGTGGTACAAGATACCCTCCACCATGCACCATACAGTGGCTTGTGAAATATGCAAATAGATGTAGACACTGCTGGTTGGTTGGTGTGGTCTTCAGTCCTGAGGCTACTCTATCCTGTGCAAGCTTTTTCATCTCCCAGTACCTACTGCAACCTACATCCTTCTGAATCTGCTTAGTGTATTCATCTCTTGGTCTCCCTCTACGATTTTTACCCTCCACGCTGCCCTCCAATACTAAATTGGTGATCCCTTGATGCCTCAGAACATGTCCTACCAACCGATCCCTTCTTCTGGTCAAGTTGTGCCACAACTTCTCTTCTCCCCAATCCTATTCAATTCTTCCTCATTAGTTATGCGATCTACCCATCTAATCTTCAGCATTCTTCTGTAGCACCATATTTCGAAAGCTTCTATTCTCTTCTTGTCCAAACTATTTATTGTCCATGTTTCACTTCCATACATGGCTACACTCCATACAAATAATTTCAGAAATGACTTCCTGACACTTAAATCTATACTCGATGTTAACACTGCTATAAAGCGCAAATTCATTCTGGTACCAAGCATCCTGTTTTAACAGAATAATTTGAAAGTACAAATTTATCCCCCAATGTTACATTTGAAAAAATGACTTCTTATTTTCAATTAATATATACTGTCTTCCTCAACTAAAAGAAAAAACACCACACACGTAGAACACATTTCAGATAATAATTCAGATATGAAGGCGTAATTTTAAGAAGAAATGGATATTAAGACTTAGGCCATATCTGACATATCATGGCCTTTTTTTTCCATTGAGTAACTTGAAAAGGAGTCTTTGGATGTATCAGACTTTTATGTTTCCAAGGACATAATTCCATGTAAATAAACTGTAAACTGAAGCACCCCCCCCCCCCCCCCCCCCCCATGAACCATGGACCTTGCCATTGGTGGGGAGACTTGCATGCTTCAGCGATACAGATAGCCGTACTGTAGGTGCAACCACAATGGAGGGGTATGTGTTGAGAGGCCAGACACATGTGTGGTTCTTGAAGGCGGGCTGCAGCCTTTTCATTAGTTGCAGGGATCACAGTCTGGATGATTGACTGATCTGGCCTTGTAACACTAACCAAAACGGCCTTGCTGTGCTGGTTCTGTGAACGGCTAAAAGCAAGGGGAACCTACAACAGTAATTTTTCCCAAGGGCATGCAGCTTTACTGTATGGTTAAATGATGATAGCGTCCTCTTCGGTAAAATGTTCCGGAGATAAAATAGTCCCCCACTCATATCTCCAGGCCGGGACTACTCAGGAGAATGCTGTTATCAGGAGAAAGAAAACTGGCGTTCTACGGATCGGAGTGTGGGATGTCAGATCCCATAATCGGGCAGTCCCATAATCGGGCAGGTAGGTTAGAAAATTTAAAAGGGAAATGGCTAGGTTAAATTTAGATATAGTGAGAATTAGTGAAGTTCGGCGGCAGGAGGAACAAGACTTATGGTCGGGTAAATACAGGGTTATAAATACAAAATCAAATAGAGGTAGTGCAGAAGTAGGTTTAACAATGAATAAAAAACTAGGAGTGCGTGTAAGCTACTACAAACAGCATAGTGAATGCATTATTGGGGCCAAGATAGATACGAAGTCCATTCGTACCACAGTAGTACAAGTTCATATGCCAACTAGCTCGAATGACGAAGGGACTGATGAAATGTATGATGAGATAAAATAAATTATCCAGATATTGAAGGGGGACAAAAATTTAATAGTCATGGGTGACTGGAATTCAATAGTAGGAAAAGGAAGGGAAGGAAACATAGTAGGTGAATATGGAGTGGGGGTAAGAAATGAAAGAGGAAGCCGGCCGGTAGAATTTTGCACAGAGTATAACTTAATCATAGCTAACACTTGGTTCAAGAATCATGAAAGAAAGTTGTATACATGGAAGAGGCCTGAAGATACTAGAAGGTTTCAGATAGATTACATAATGGTAAGACAGAGATGTAGGAACCAGGTTTCAGACTGTAAAACATTTCCAGGGGTAGATGTGAATTCTGACCGCAATCTATTGTTCTTAAAATAATTGAAAAGCCACGATCACTTCAATCGTTTACTAGATGACCGGTTTCAGCACTCTGAAGGTGCCATCATCAGATCTGTGAAGGTATAACATAACAGGTTTGAGGGAGGGCTTACATGAGTTAACTATATACATTACAGTTATTACAGAACCACATACCAGAAATGTGGATTAACATTTATAAAACCATATGGACCTCATGGCATATGAGGCAGACCAATAAAAAATTAAAAAAAATATGCTCTCATGGTCGTTCTTTCCATAAAATATAAAACTGAAGTCACCAGATAAAACTACCACTGCTCGCCTAACACCGGTCGGCATCATCACTGCCCTAATCTGCGCAGGCTTACCTGCTGTGATTCTAGCAGTTCACAACCAGCCACCAGATAGCGCTGTCCAAGCAGCGCATACACAGTCCCACGGTATAACCACTCATTGCTACTAAAACACAACTTTACTGCAACTGCTTGTCACATACCCATGCAAAGCCCACAGTTGCCCATACATTTCCTGTACGTACTAAAATCACTATAAAGTACGCCAATTACAAAGTAAAAGCATCTGAGGCACAGACATTATCCATTAGCGCCTTACAAAACTACATATTATAATTTACCTTTATTCATATAAGGACGTGAGGAATATGCACACAGAAAGCTGTTCATAACACGACTTAGGTACAATGTGATGAGTGATAAAAACCTGTATGCTGGGCTTTACCTGTCTAGGCAGTATGGTCTTAGGTATTGTAAGCACTAAAAAAGAACTTATTCACTTGCTATAAAGTCTTTCACTATCTACACATTCGTTATGAGCAAGGAACAAATCAACTATGAAAAACTGCATAGGTACATGCAATTAAGGAATGCCAGGTCAGAAGCAAACCGAAGGGCACAAGAACAGGAGGGAAATTACATGTGGACCAGGATGCACTGTGACTCCACGTACGCACCCATTGGCATGGCACTCGTATCGTCCAAGGGGCCTCACCGAATGAGGAATAATGACAAACTACATTACTATGATACCAAAACCACAAGCGTTCTAGCTTCATACGCTAATATAGCTGTAAAATAGAAAAATAAATAAAATAAGAACGTAACGAAGACATGCTAGGCGGGCAATGGTAATCGTCGAGTAAAGTTTTACTGGCAAAACTGGCCAACTACACTTCAAGCCTTACAACAAGTATTTACTTTACCAAGGTAGGCCCTCCTAAAAAAGATATAAATAACATTAGCAGTATTCTAAAGGTGGCTTTCTGAGCATAATAGATACACAGCACGCATCACAATGTGTGAATAAGTCACACAGGGTCTCTAGAGCACCACATCAAATATGTCAAAGAAATTATGATCCACCGATTCTAACTGGTCGTTCAACAATTTACTCGAAAACCTCCTCCTGTTTTTGTAAGTTTTGATGTTTTCCAAAATGTTGAGTTTGCTTCCTTTCGGTGCTGTATGCAAGATTTTCATACCTTGCTGCATATCACTAATTTTATGGTTTGAATCCCGCAGATGATCACCCAAAGCGGATTTATTGTGGGCACTCGTGTGTTCATGAAAACGCGTAAAAAATGATCTCCCTGTCTGCCCCACATAAAAGCCTTCAAACCCACCACATTGTGATCTGTATACCCCTGTGTTTCTAAATTTATCAATGCTTTCTTCAATCGTGTGCCTAAGTTTCGAGCGCAAACAATTTTTCTTGCTAAATGCCAGGACCATGCTGGACTTACGAAACTGTCAGTCTATTTTGTCAGACAGCGACCCTTGATATGTCCTTGGAACATACTTTTTATCCCTACTATTGTTAGATGGCCTTTTCTTCTTATCCTTGCTGTTTTTAATTTTTGTGTACAACTTGTCCACCATGGCCGCATCATACCCATTGCTACAGGCTATATGTTTGAGGACATCCATCACTTGCCTGACGCTACTCCGTTGCAGCGGCAACTTTAAGAGCCTATGTATCATTGAGAAAAAATAGGACTTTTTATACTTAGATGCATGATTGGATTGGGCATGAATAACCAGGTCTGTAGCTACTGGTTTCCTGTAAATACTAAATGTATGACATTTCAGGAATGTGGTTCTGTAATAATTGTAATGTATATAGTTAACTCATGTAAGCCCTCCATCAAACCTGTAATGTTATACCTTCACAGATCTGATGATGGCACCTTCAGAGTGCTGAAACCGGTCATCTAATAAACGATTGAAGCAATCGTGGCTTTTCAATTATTTTAAAAACAGAGTGATCGCCCCATGACACACGATGTGTTCACTGCAAAACAGTATGACGCGCCAGGCAGTGGGACATATTTACACCTTGTTATCTTTAAAGGCAAGAATAGCTAAATATTCATTACATATAGCTTTTGATAAGAAAAGTTTATCGTGTAATGTAATTCCTAAGTATGCCCAGATTAGAATTATGAATATGTCTAAAGTAGCACGAGTAGTGAAGCACAAATCTGTAATATTGTGGATTAAAACGCAAATACGAGATTTTTACAAACAAAGGCACATAATGTTCAGTAAGGTTGAGAGATTGAAGTGTGACCTTGCTGTGGCACTAACTAGTGCACAGCTCGAGGTAATGAGGGCCTTTATTCAAGATAAGGTAAATAATATGAAGTTGCGTGTGCAAGCTATTCACGACAGGAAATTTAGGAAACTCAAAGAAAAACCTGCATATCATTCGGAAACAGTTCCTACACCTAATGTAAAATTTGCAGAACGAGTAATGAATTTAACAGATATCATCTTCAGTCAACAAGAAGAGGAGTTGCTCAATAAAGGTGTGCAATACATTATTCTGCTAAAGTGTAGCAGGTTAGCGAAGTCGTTGCTGAAACAAAAATAGCGTTACAAGTAGCGCATTTAAGAAAGACTTAAGTAATGGCCACAGCGACTAAGGTAGCTAAGATATTGGAAGATAGTACCAAGTTCCGGACTCAAACAAGTAAAGACAGTAATACATTAAATTGTATAAATCAAAAATTGCTAGAAAATCGGGCCATTGCTGTCCCAGCAGATAAGCCTAAGGCCACGGCCATCATTCGGGAAGCTGATTGTTTCCAAAACAGAGAAATTTTTTCGTGAAAACAACATCATGCAGATGACTAAGAATCCAATTAATAATTTTAATACGGAAGTTAGGAAAGCAATAGATCAGTCACATTTTTTGCTGGCTGATAAATCTAGGCGTGATTTAAAATTGATGGTGGTCGAATTACCTAAGCTGAGGGCACAGGTTAAGACCCACATCATCATCATCATTTAAGACTGATTATGCCTTTCAGTGTTCAGTCTGGAGCATAGTCCCCCTTATAAAATTCCTCCATGATCCCCTATTCAGTGCTAACATTGGTGCCTCTTCTGATGTTAAGCCTATTACTTCAAAATCATTCTTAACCGAATTCAGGTACCTTCTCCTTGGTCTGCCCCAACTCCTCCTACCCTCTACTGCTGAACCCATGAGTCTCTTGGGTAACCTTGCTTCTCACATGCGTGTAACATGACCCCACCGTCTAAGCCTGTTCGCCCTGACTGCTACATCTATAGAGTTCATTCCCAGTTTTTCTTTGATTTCCTCATTGTGGACACCCTCCTGCCATTGTTCCCATCTACTAGTACCTGCAATCATCCTAGCTACTTTCATATCCGTAACCTCAACCTTATTGATAAGGTGACCTGAATCCACCCAGCTTTCGCTCCCATACAGCAACGTTGGTAAAAAGATTGAACGGTGCACAGATAACTTAGTCTTGGTACTGACTTCCTTCTTGCAGAAGAGAGTAGATCGTAGCTGAGCACTCACTGCATTAGCTTTGCTACACCTCGCTTCCAGTTCTTTCACTATGTTGCCATCCTGTGAGAATATGCATCCTAAGTACTTGAAACTGTCCACCTGTTCTAACTTTGTTCCTCCTATTTGGCACTCAATCCGTTTATATATCTTTTCCACTGACATTACTTTCGTTTTGGAGATGCTAATCTTCATACCATAGTCCTTACATTTCTGATCTAGCTCTGAAATATTACTATATCCGTAACCTCAACCTTATTGATAAGGTGACCTGAATCCACCCAGCTTTCGCTCCCATACAGCAACGTTGGTCAAAAGATTGAACGGTGCACAGATAACTTAGTCTTGGTACTGACTTCCTTCTTGCAGAAGAGAGTAGATCGTAGCTGAGCACTCACTGCATTAGCTTTGCTACACCTCGCTTCCAGTTCTTTCACTATGTTGCCATCCTGTGAGAATATGCATCCTAAGTACTTGAAACTGTCCACCTGTTCTAACTTTGTTCCTCCTATTTGGCACTCAATCCGTTTATATATCTTTTCCACTGACATTACTTTCGTTTTGGAGATGCTAATCTTCATACCATAGTCCTTACATTTCTGATCTAGCTCTGAAATATTACTTTGGAAACTTTCAATCGAATCTGCCATCACAACTAAGTCATCCGCATGTGCAAGACTGCTTATTTTGTGTTCACATATCTTAATCTCACCCAGCCAGTCTATTGTTTTCAACGTATGATCCATAAATAATATGAACAACAGTGGAGACAGGTTGCAGCCTTGTCTCACCCCTGAAACTACTCTAAACCATGAACTCAATTTACCATCAACTCTAACTGCTGCCTGACTATCCATGTAAAGACCTTTAATTGCTTGCAAAAGTTTGCCTCCTATTCCATAATCTTGTAGAACAGACAATAACTTCCTCCTAGGAACCCGGTCATATGCCTTTTCTAGATCTATAAAGCATAGATACAATTCCCTGTCCCACTCACAACACTTCTCCATTATTTGCCATAAGCTAAAGATCTGGTCCTGACAACCTCTAAGAGGCCTAAACCCACACTGATTTACATCCAATTGGTCCTCAACTAATACTCGCACTTTCCTTTCAACAATACCTGAGAAGATTTTACCCACAACGCTGATTAAAGAGATACCTCTGTAGTTGTTACAATCTTTTCTGTTTCCATGTTTAAAGATTGGTGTGATTACTGATTTTGTCCAGTCTGATGGAATCTGTCCCGACTCCCAGGCCATTTCAATTATCCTGTGTAGCCATTTAAGACCTGACATTCCACTTTATTTGATGAGTTCCGACTTAATTTCATTCACCACAGCTGCTTTATTGCACTGCAATCTATTGACCATTTTCTCCACTTCCTCAAATGTGATCCTATTTCCATCATCATCCCTATCCCACTGTACATCGAAATCTGAAACATTACTGATGGTATTTTCACCTACATTGAGCAACTCTTCAAAATATTCCCTCCATCTGCCCAAGGAATCCACAGGATTCACCAGCAGTTTTCCTGACCTGTCCAAAATACTTGTCATTTCCTTCTTACCTCCCTTTTGAAGACTGCTAATTACACTCCAGAATGGTTTTCCAGCAGCTTGACCCAAAGTCTCCAACCTGTTTCCAAAGTCTTCCCAAGATTTCTTCTTGGATGCTGCAATTATCTGTTTGGCTTTGTTTCTTTCTTCAACATAACTTTCTCTGTCTACCTGAGTTCTAGTAGCCATTTTTGATATGCCTTCTTTTTCCTTTTACAGGCTGCCTTGACTGTGTCATTCCACCAAGCTGTTGGCTTCATCCTACCTTTACACACTACTGTTCCAAGACATTCTTTAGCCACTTCTAGTACTGTGTCCCTGTACCTTGTCCATTCCTTTTCCAATGACTGTAATTGACTACATTCAACTAATTGGTACCTTTCTGAGATCACTGTTATGTACTTGTGCCTGATTTCCTTATCCTGAAGTTTCTCCACTCTTATCCTCCTACATATGGACCTGACCTCCTGCACTTTTGGCCTCACAATACCAATTTCACTGCAGATTAAATAATGATCAGTGTCATCAAAGAATCTCCTGAATACACGTGTGTCCCTCACAGCCTTCCTGAATTCCTGATCTGTTATTATTTAGTCAGTGACAGATCTGGTTCCCCTGCCTTCCCAAGTATACCGGTGAATGTTCTTATGTTTAAAAAAGGTTTGTGATTACTAAGCCCATACTGGCACAGAAATCCAAGAGTTGTTTCCCGTTCCTGTTGGCCTCCATATCCTCTCCAAATTTACCCATAACCTTTTCATAACCTCCTGTTCGATTTCCAATCCTGGCATTAAAATCACTCATGAGCAGAACACTGTCCTTGTCCTTTACTCTAACAACTACATCACTGAGTGCATCATAAAAACTATCCATCTTATCTTGATCTGTCCCTTCACAATGCGAATATACTGACACAATCCTAATTTTCTTGCTAGACACTGTCAAATCTATCCACATCAGTCGTTCATTTACATATCTTATTGCAACTATGCTGGGTTCCATTTCTTTCCTGATGTAAAGCCCTACACCCCATTGTGCTATTCCTGCTTTGACTCCTGACAGGTAGACCTTATATTCTCCCACTTCCTCTTCTTTCTCACCCCTTATCCGAATGTCACTAACAGCTAAAACGTCCAGCCCCATCTTACTTGCAGCCTCTGCCAGCTCTACCTTCTTCCCAGAGTAGCCCCCATTGGCATTAACAGCTCCCCATCTCATTACCATTTGTTTGCCAAGTCGTATCTTAGGAGTCCCTGGTTTGTCGGTGGGACTCCGTCACCTCCAAAGGTCCGAGGCATTTTGCTCTGATTGTTGCCAGCATCATATTTAAAGTACCAGGGAAGCAGGTTGCTAGCCTTACTTGCCCCGAGTCCCATTGAGTTTTACCCCTAACTGTTGAGGGACTAACCGGTGGATTTGGTAGTCTTTGTCGTATGAGCACAAAGGCGACCACGACTCAGAATATGTCCGAGATGCCCAGCCTTATTCCAAAGTAACTGGTATCCCGACTACTGGGACCACTTACTTGGCCACTCATATGTTGCCTGTGGTTCATGAACTAGGACATGACAACAGGAACCCACACCATGAACCACAAGGTAGAAAAAAGCATTAGGCCGATTGTGGATGGAAGACAAGCTCCAAATGCTAAGTTGAATAAATATCTTAATAGGAGGTTGAAAGAACTATATGTGTTTGAAACCTCTTACAGTGTAAAGAATAGTTACGAGTTGGCACGTTTTCTTAAGGAGGGTGCAAGTCTGGTATCTTTTGATATAAAAAATTTATATACTAATATTCCAGGTAAAGAATGTCTAGAGGTGGCCAAGAATAATTTGATAAAGCATTGTAAGCTGAGCCAGGCAGAACTTAACGGAATTTGTCGATCTATTAGAAACGTCGCTATCATTTAACTGCTTTCAGTTTAATAACAAGTATTACAGTCAGCATGACGGCTTAGCAATGGGCAATTACTGAGCTAGTACGCTGGCCGATATATTTATAAACAGTTTGGAAAGTAAGTTATTCAGGGACAATATAACGCTAAGAGAGAAAACGGTTTATTATAAGAGATATGTAGATGACATTATAGCCCTTGTGATAGGGAAGATATCAATGAGTATTTAAATGCGCTGAATGCTATGCATAAGCAGATCATATTTACAGTAGAAGTTGAAAGTAATAATAGTATCAACTATTTAGACTCACTATTACTAGAGCGGCCGGCCATCATACATTTAGTATTTACAGGAAACCAGTAGCTACAGACCTGGTTATTCATGCCCAACCAAACATCCATCTAAGTATAAAAGGTCCTATTTTTGCTCAATGATACATAGGCTCTTAAAGTTGCCATTGCAATGGAGTAGCGTTAGGCAAGTGATAGATGTCCTCAAACATATAGCCTGTAGCAATGAGTATGATGAGGCCATGGTGGACAAGTTGTACACAAAAATTAAAAACAGCAAGGATAAGAAGGAAAGGCCATCTAACAATAGTAGGGATAAAAAGTATGTTCCAATGACATATCAAGGGCCGCTGTCTGACAAAATAGATCGACAATTTTGTAAGTCTGGCATGTTCCTGGCATTTAGCACAAAAAATAGTTTGTGCTTGAAACTTAGGCACACGATTGAAGAAAGTATTGATAAATTTAGAAACACAGGGGTATACAGATTACAATGTGGCGGGTGTGAAGGCTTTTATGTGGGGCAGACAGGGAGATCGTTTTTTACGCGTTTTCGTGAGCACACGAGTGCCCACAATAAATCCGCTTTGGGTGATCATCTGCGGGATTCGAACCATAAAATTAGTGATATGCAGCAAGGTATGAAAATCTTGCATAAAGGACTGAAAGGAAGCAAACTCAACGGTTTGGAAAACACTGAAATTTACAAAAACAGTAAGAGGTTTCTGAGCAAATTGTTGAATGACCACTTAGAATCAGCAGATCATAATTTCTTTGACATATTTGATGTGGTGCTCTAGAGACCCTGTGCGACCTGTTCACACATTGTGATGCATGCTGTGTATCTATTATGCTCAGAAAGCCACCTTTAGAATACTGCTAATGTTATTTATATGTTTTTTAGGAGGGCCTACCTTGGTAAAGTAAATAGTTGTTGTAAGGCTTGAAGTGTAGTTGGCCAGCTTCGCCAGTAAAACTTTACTCAGTGATTACCATTGCCCGCCTAGCGTGTCTTCGTTACGTTCTTATTTTATTTATTTTTATATTTTACAAATATATTAGTGTATGAAGCTAGAATGCTTGTGGTTTTGGTATCATAGTAATGTCATTATTCCCCATTCGGTGAGGCCCATGGACGAAACGAGTGCCATACCGATGGGAGTGTAAGTGGAGTCATGGTGCATCTTGGCCCGCATGTAATTTCCCTCCTGTTCTTGTGCCCTTCAGTTTGCTTCTGACCTGGCATTCCTTAATTGCATGTACCTATGCAGGTTTTCGTAGTTGATTCGCACCTTGCTCATAACGAATGTGTAGATGGTGAGGGACTTTATAGCAAGTGAATATGTTCTTTTTAAGTGCTTACAATACCTAACTGTGGGCTTTGCATGGGTATGTGACAAGCAGTTATAGTAAAGTTGTGTTTTAGTAGCAATGAGTGGTTAGACCGTGGGACTGTGTATGCGCTGCTTGGACAGCGCTATCTGGTGGCCGGTTGTGAACTGCTAGAATCACAGCAAGTAAACCTGCACATATTAGGGCAGTGATGATGCCGACCGGTGTTAGGCGAGCAGTGGTAGTTTTATCTGGTGACTTCAGTTTTATATTTTATGGAAGGAATGACCATGAGAGCAGATTTATATTATTTTTTATTGGTTGTGACGATGCTTTTATCAGACGGTCTGCCTCTTATGCCATGATGTCCATATGGTTTTATAAATGTTAATCCATGTTTCAGGTATGTGGTTCTGTAATAACTGTAATGTATATAGTTAACTCATGTAAGCCCTCCCTCAACCCTGTTATGTTATACCTTCACAGATCTGATGATGGCACCTTCAGCGTGCTGAAACCGGTCATCTATTAAGCGAATGAAGCGATCGTTACTTTTCAATTATTTTAAAAACAGAGTGATTGCCCCACGACACATCATGTGTTCACCACAATCTATTGGTTATGAGCTGTAGATTAAAACTGAAGAAACTGCAAATATGTGGGAATTTAAGGAGATGGGACCTGGATAAACTGACAGAACCAGAGGTTGTAGAGAGTTTCAGGGAGAGCACTAGGGAACGATTGACAGGAATGGGGGAAAGAAAAACAGTAGAAGAAGAATGGGTAGGTTTGAGGGATGAAGTAGTGAAGGCAGCAGAGGATCAAGTAGGTGAAAAGACAAGGGATAGAAGAAATCCTAGGGTAACAGAAGATATATTGAATTTAATTGATGAAAGGAGAAAATATAAAAATGCAGTAAATGAAGCAGGCAAAAAGGAATACAAACGTCTCAAAAATGAGATACACAGTAAGTGCAAAATGGCTTTGCAAGGATGACTGGAAGACAAATGTAGAGGCATATCTAACTAGCGGTAAGATAGATACTGCCTACAGGAAAATTAAAGAGACCTTTGGAGAAAAGAGAACCACCTGTATGAATATCAAGAGCTCAGGTGGAAACCTGGTTCTAAGCAAGGAAGGGGAAGCAGAAAGGTGGAAGGAGTATATAGAGGGTCTATACAAGGGCGAAGGACTATATTATGGAAATGGAAGTGAGTGTTGATGACAATGAAATGGGAGATATGATACTGCATGAAGAGTTTGACAGAGCACTGAAAGACCTAAATCGAAACAAGGCCCCAGGAGTAGACAACATTCCATTAGAACTACTGATAGCCTTGGGCGAGCCAGACCTGACAAAACTCTACCATCTGGTGAGCAAGACGTATGAGACAAGCAAAATACCCTCAGAATTCAAGACGAATATAATAATTCCAATCCCAAAGAAAGCAGATGTTGACAGATGTGAAAGTTACTGAACTATCAGTTTAAAAAGTCACAGCTGCAAAATACTAACGCGAATTCTTTACACATGAATGGAAAAACTGGTAGAAGCCGACCTCGGGGAAGATCAGTTTGGATTCCGTAGAAATATTGGAACACGTTAGGCAATACGGTAAAGGAAACAAAGGAAAAATTCGGAGTAGGAATTAAAATCCACTGAGAAGAAATAAAAACTTTGCAGACCTCTGGTGCAGAGCCAAGTGAAGGGTCTGAATCAAGAGGCTGACAGTACTGTGACCATGTAGGCTACAGATTCCTCGACTCGTGCCATAGGGTGGTGGAGTTTTGAGTGCCACTAAATAGCTCAGGAGTCCATTAGATGCAGGGAGTGGCTACATGGGTAGCAGTGGCTGTGAGGTGTGGTTTGGGCTTTTTTTTTTAGGTTAGAGGGTCTTGGGGAAATACAAAAAGGGTTTCAGTGTTAAAGACTGCAGGTTGAACACAGGAAGAATATAGATTCAGGAACCAACAGTATACATACCAGTTGTAAATTGTAGTATCTGTGTTGGAAAAGTACCAGAGCTCCAAGTATTAATAGAAAGCACTGTTTCTCGAATCGTTATAGGCACTGAAAGCTGGATAAAGCGGGAAATAAGTTTACTCAAAATTTTTGCAAAGGATAGGCTAAACATAGTTGGCAGTGGCATGTTTGTTGATGTTAGAAGTAGTTATCTTGTGTCAAAATTGAAGTAGACAGCTCCCTTGAGTTAGTATGGGTAGATGTAATTTTTGGCAACTAGAATAAAATAATAACTGGCTCCTTTTACCAACCTCATATAATTATAGTTGGAGGTGACTTCAATTTACCCTCGATATTTTGGCAAAAATTCACATTTAAATCCGAAAGTATGCATAAAATATCCTCCAAAATTGTGCTAAAAGCATATTCTGTAAATTATTTTGAGCAGTGAGTTCATGATCCCACTTGAATAGTAAATTGTTATGAAAACACACCTGACTTAGCAGCAAATAATCCTGAGCTAATAACCATCAAAATGGACATAGAGTTTAGTAAACCCAGGGTTGTTGTAGCGAGAATGAATACTGTAACCCCCAAATCCTCCAAAAATAAATGAAAAATATACCTATTCAAAAAAAACAGATAAAAATTCACTTGACACCTCCCTGAGAGACAATCTCCACTCCTTCCAAATTAACAATGCAAGTTCAGATAATATGTGACTTGAATTCACAGAAATATTACCAACAGCAACTGAGAGATTTATACCAAATAAATTAATAAACAATGGAGCTGACCTTCCTTAGTACACAAAAAAAGTCAGAACACTGTTGCAGAAACAAAGAAAAAAGGCACGCCAAATTGAAATGAACACAAAATCTCCAAAATTGGGATCTTTTACAAAAGCTTCAATGTGAGATACTTATAACAGTTTTCACAACAAAACTTTGTCTCGAAACCTGGCAAAAAATCCAAAGAGATTTTGGTCATATGACAAGAAACCTAATGGCAAGACACAATCAATGCCTTTTCTGCGTTAAGTGCTGTTGATGATAGTGCTGCCAAAGCAGAGTTACTAAACACAGCCTTCCAAAATTCCTTCATCAAAGAAGACAAAGTAAATACACTAGAATTTGAATCAAGAACAGCTGCCAACATGAGTAACTTAGAAATATATATCTTCGGAGTAGTGAAGCAACTTAAATCACTTAATAAAAGCAAGTCTTCTGGTCCAGACTGTATACCAGTTAGGTTCCTTTCAGAGTATGTTCATGCAAAGCTCTACGTTTAACAATCACATACAACTGCACACTCCACAAAAAATTCATACCCAAAGACTGGAAAGTTGTAGAGTGGTAGGAGTAACCCACTAAAGTACAGACCCGTATCATTAACGTTGATATACAGCAGGATTCTGGAACATATATTGTGATGGACCATTATCAATTACCTCAGTCATGACAGATTTAAAAAACATCATTCTTTTAAAACACAGCTAGCTGTTTACTCACACAAAGTGTCGAGTGTTACTGACAAGGGATTTCAAATTGTCTCTAAATTTCTAGATTTCCAGAAGGCTTTTGCCACTGTTCCACCCAAGCCGCTTGTAGTTAAATTGCGTGTTTATGGAATATAATCTCAGTTATGTGACTGGATTCGTGATTTCCTGTCAGAGAGGTCACAGTTCATAGTAACTGATCGAAAGTCATCGAGTAAAACAGATGTGATTTGTGGCATTCCCAAAGGTAGTGTTACATGCCTGCTGCTGTTCCTTATCTATATAAATGATTTAGGAGACAACCTGAGCAGACATCTTAGGTTTTTTGCAGATGATGCTGTCATTTACCATCTAGTAAAGTCACCAGAAGATCAAAACAAAGCAAAATGATTTAGAAAAGATATCTGTATGGTGTGAAAATTGGCAATTGACCCTAAATTATGAAAAGTATGAGGTGCTGAAAGGAATCTGTTAAACTTCAGTTACACAATAAATCAGTCAAATATAAAGGCTGTAATTTCAACTAAATACCTAGGAATTACAATCACAAACAACTTCAATTGGAAAGAACACACAGAAAACGTTGTAAGGAAGGGAAACCAAAGACTGATTTTTATACGCAGAACACTTAGAAAACGTAACAGCTCTACTAAAAAGACTGCCTACACTACGCTTGTGAGGCCTCTTTCGGAGTACTGCTGCACATTGCGTGATCCTTACCAGATAGGATTAATGGAGTGCATCGAGAAAGTTCAAACAAGGGCAGCATGTTTCGTATTATTGCAAAATAGGGGAGAGACATGATACAGGTGGGCTTCACTAAAACAAAGATTTTTTTATTGCAGCGGAATCTTCTCACAAAATTTCAGTCACCAACTTTCTCCTCCAAATGCAAAAATATTTTGTTGACGCTGAGCTACAGAGGGAAAAATGATCATCATAATAAAATAGGGGAAATAAGAGCTCGCACAGAAAGATATAGGTATTCATTTTTTCCGCGCAGTTTTCGAGATTGGAATAATAGAGAACTACTGCGAAGGTGGTTAAATGAACCCTCTGCCAGCCACTTAAGTGCAATTTGCAGAACATCCATGCAGATGTAGCTGTAAATGTAGATGTAGCACTATGGAAGTGAGCTGGTGCACTACTAGAATTAAACCACATCCTTGTGCAGACAATACTGGTATGAACTCCAACAATTTTGGCAGCACATCTCAAATCAATACCAACAAGATCTTGTTAATAGATCTTGTACAATTCTAGCCAACAAACTAATGATAATTTCTAGTAATCTCAGACAAATGTGGACACACCATCATGGTTAAAAGTCATGTCTTCTGTGAGCAATACAAATAGCAGTCAGTTCAGCACCGCAGAATTGAACGGGAGAAGTCACTGACAGAAATGAAATTTTGGTTCAGAATCATTTGGTCCCATTCTGTGTACACATTTGTAAGATAAGAACATAACCTGTACTGCATCAGTAATTTCCACAGTGCATCCATCAAAGCGTGCATTTGGAAGCACATTGGCATGTGGCTAATGACGGATGTCCTCCCACACAACTCGACACCATCTCTTCACATTTTACTGCATAAACAGTTCTTTGTCAAGAATCTGTGGCTTGGATGACCCAGTTCATTTTAAGTTTCCATCAGTGGCAATAAATTTTCTTATGAGTAGCATACCCCTGTTCAGAAACTTTCTCTATCCATGTATTTGACTTTCTGAGCATTACATTCTGGTGCACTGTACATTAAATGTCTGTCACCAATGTCAATGCAGGATGTGGTTGTGTGTTATAAAATGTAAGGATCATTTGACATCTCACACTACCAGAAATACTAATTTCCAATGATTCATTCCTAACATTGAAAAACTCACGATTAGAATTTTGGTGCCATTTACACAATTCTGATACTGAAGGCTGGTGAGAACATGCATATTTTTTTGAATAGGTAACTTGCACGGTAAACTTCATAAATTACTTTATGTGTGTGGTTTGCCATTTTCCTAGTTATACTCTTGCTGAACCCCTATTAACATTTTTTTATTTCTTCTTTTTTTCCAAAGAATGGAACTGCACTGTATGATGGAAAAAAAGTAAACTATTAAAAAGTATGAAATTTTTATTGTTTTGTGTCATTTGTGTTTATAACTTTTCATGACAACATACTTATGCTGAAACATACAGTGCAATTTATTTTATGACAACTAACTGCAAAGGAATCATTCAACTACCCAGATAAGCCTAGTTCATAGTACATATAATGTGTTCAATACAATGTGTTCACTCTGTTTTCTGTGGTGTGCACAGGGATGCTAGTTTCTGCCATCTGTCATACAGCTGATATTTACTCAAAAGCCTAATTTGTACCTTGCTGCACTAAATTTCTTGTGAGTGCTACGTTGTCAATAAACTGAGATGATGTTACACAAATTAGACAGTTAAATTACAGACCCTGGACTGCCCATCACGCCTCCTCACAGTATTCCATTTGTTGCTTTCGGTTTCACCAATGTTGTTTGTCATCAGCCCGTCAGAGCAGCTTATGCATTCTGGATCATATTCCTCCTCCACTATGTACAACCGTTTGACTTTGTGATTGCCACTGCCATTTTTTCCGATGTCTTCTGTATCCTCCTTGACAACTTCCTCAGGTGCACCATCCTGTTTATCCACCTGTGGAGTTAATACAGTGCAGAGTTTTCTGTCATTTGGCATTACAGTTAGCTCCAGCAGTTAAGCAATCAACCTATCGTCTCTTTCTCATAAGAAGAAACACAAATTGTATATCTAGTAGCCACAGTGGGATGAAATTCATGGGTCTAGTGATCATAGCTAGTTCATGCCTTTATCTGTCCACATCTCATGTTTCGTCCATCTTAACATAAGGCAGAACCCTGAGAGACATGGAACAAGTCAAATGTACATTAGTTACATAAAAAGAAATTTCTCTTGAGAAATCTATAAAATTATGAGACAGAACTGTTGCCTAGTACTTAACTTCATAGGAGACAAAACTTTTAGTACAGCCAGTATTAAAGCACATGAATCTGTCGTAGCTTTTGGACCTATTAGTACTTTTCTTGTTAGTTACTTGTTCCACAGATAATATTCATGAAAGATGTTATGATGTGGAATGTGTCAACAGAACAAACATATAACTCTTATATACAACTTAATAACTAAAACAAAAATAGAAAATAATATTTATATGGCTGTCTGCTTTTTTTCCCTACAGTACAGGAGGAGTTCTCAAGGTGAAACATCTTTAACTTACATTTGAAAACACTATTGCTATATGTCAAGACATTTTATTTCAATTGCTAGATTGTTAAAGAGTTTCATACCCACATATTTCAGCCCTTCTTGTGCTAATGTTAGATTCATTAAACAATATTGTAGATCATTTTTCCTTCTAGTGTTGCACTTATGAATTTGCCTGTTACCCTCAGACAGACAGATTGTTGATAACAAATTTCATACATGAATAAATGTATTGTGAGGCTGTGGTTAATATTACCAACTGCTTAAAGAGATGTCTGCTAGATGTACATGTGTGAACTCCACACATATTTCAGTTCTCCTGTGCAATGAATCCTTTTTGCCTAAGCGAGGAGTCACCCCAGAATATTATCGCACAAGACAAAAATTAATGAAAATATGCTAAATTCATTAACTTGCTGACTTCTATATCTTAACTTATTGACTTCTATATCCCCACCATTGACAAGAACAGATGGACAAACGGTAGTTACTGTTATTCTGAAGAAGGTTGGGTTATCGCGACTGAAACCTAGGTAAATTCTAGGTAAACAGTGCAACTGAGGCTCAGAATAACAGTAACTATCATTTGTCCATAGTGGACAAACAGTAGTTACTGTTATTCTGAAGAAGGTTGGCTTATCCTGACTGAAACCTACGTAAATTCTAGATAAACGGTGCAACTGAGGCTGTTGATTATTAAAATTAAAATTTATATTTATACGGCTGCTGAAAGGGCCGCGAAATGTTGAAGATATTTAAAAAGAATACAGTAGAAGAAGAACTGGTAGCTTTGAGAGATGAAATAACGAAGACAGCAGAGGATCAATAAGTTAAAAAGTTGAGGCTAATAGAAATCACATCACAGGTGTGGAAATTATCAAACTATCAGTTTAATAACTCAGGATTGCAAAATACTAACAAATTCTTTGCAGAAGAATGGAAAAACTGGTAGAACCTGACTTCATAGAAGATCAGTTTGGATTCTGGAGAAATGTAGGAACACGTGAGGCAATACTGACCCTACAACTTCTCATAGAAGATAGGTCAAGGAAAGAAAAAACCTATGTTTACAGCACTTGTAGACTTAGAGAAAGCTTTTGACAATGTTGACTGGAATACTCTCTTTGAAATTCTGAGAGTTGCAGTGGTAAAATACTATTTACAACTTGTATGGAAACCAGATGGCATTTACAAGAGTCAAGGGGCATGAAAGGGAAGCAGTGGTTGAGAAGGGAGTGAGACAGGGTTGTAGCCTATCCCCTATGTTATTCAGTCTTTACACTGACCAAGCAGTAAAGGAAACAAAAGAAAAATTGGAGTAGGAATTAAAGTCCAGGGAGAAAAAATAAAAACTTCAAGTTTTGCCAATGACATCGTAATTCTTTGTGAGACAGCAAAGGACTCGGAAGTGCAGTTAAATGTAAAGGAGGATATGAGATGGACACCAACAAAGGCAAAATGAGGACAATGGAATGTTGTCAAATTAAATCAGGTGATGCTATGGAAATCAGATTAGGAAATGAAGCACTTAAAAGTAGTAGATGAGTTTTGCTATTTGGGCTGAAAAATAACTGATGATGGCCAAAGTAGAGAAGATATAAACTGTAGACTGGTAATGGCAAGAAAAGCATTTCTGAAGAAGAGAAATTTGTTAACATTAAGTATAGACTTAACTGTCATGAAGTCTTTTCTGAAAGTATTTTTATGGAGTGTAGCCATGTATAGAAGTGAAACATGGACAAAATACGAAATGAAGAGAATAGAGGCTTTTAAAATACGGTGCTACAGAAGAATGCTGAAGATTGGCTGAGTAGACATGTAACTAATGAGGAGTTACTGAATAGAACTGGAGAAATTTGTGGCACAACCTGTCTAGAAGAAGGGATCGGTTGGTAGGACACATTCTGAGGCATCAAGAGATCACCAATTTAGTACCGGAGGAAAGTGTAGTGGGTAAAAATTGTACAGGAGGACTGAAACATGAATACAGTAAGCAGATTCAGAAGGATGTAAGTTGCAGTAGTTACTCAGAGATGAAGAGGCTTGCACAGGATAGAGTGGCATGGATAGCGGCATCGAACCAGTCCTCAGGCTGAAGATCACAACAACAACAACATCATCACCAAAGTTGGCACTTACTCTTACCGCAAAAGTAGCCACGCTTGGGTAGCAGAGAGAGATGGGTTGGGCAAAGTTAAAAAGAAAGGATAGATCACTGAGATACCAGATGAGAGAGGCCCACCTTTAGTGACGACAGAGTAGAGACTACTCTGCCTGTACCCAAGTCAGAAAAACAATGTGACTGACAGGTAGTTTACCAAGGGTCCACTATAACCACAACCAAAGTCAAATAGCAAGCTTAGCTGTGCCTTCTGTTTTGTTCGCTCTGCAGTCGACAATTATGATCAATAACATAGCTGATGCGCTTCATTTTCATCACATAGTTTGTTTGTTTGTCTTGATTTTTTTATATATCATTCTAAAGGAAGTGTGTAGCCATGGTGGTCTAGGAGGTAGAGTTCTAGTCTAGGCCCTGGAGTTGCCAGGTTCAATCCCAGATGGGGGCCGGGATTTTTCCTGGTTCCAGTTCCTCCAGGATGGTCCCAGCTTCACTCAGCCTGCTGTACAAACAAATACCCGGGACCTTTACTGGGAGTAAATGGCAGCTGGGGCAGGGGTCACACAACCCCTCCCTCTCCTAGTGCTGCTGCGGATAGAAGGGCTGCACTCTACTTGCAGTGAGGTCAATAGACCAGTCAGGGACTTGTGCCACAGATTTTACCTATAAAGGATGTGTACAGCTAATAGTGAAAGGCAGCAGAAAACTGATAAAGAATGACAAACAACCACTTCGTTGCCCAAGCTTTGCTTAGAGTCAATGGGCAGAAAATTATCTGACAAAGTGGTTGGCCTCGAGTCCGGTTCAGACTGCCGGCAGTAACATGAAAGTGTTGGTGGTGGATTTGCCTTAGGACCGCTCTTCTAATGTGAACTCCAGGTCAGATGTTTATTGGTTCAGTAATGATATCCCTTATCTGTTGAACTGGTGTGTATTTATTGTGTTTCAAAACACTGGCATGTGGCATGGAATATGGAGACAGCATTTTATCATGAGTGGGACCCTATGATCTGTGATTGTAAATACAAATTGAAAAGATTAGATGCTTTGAGGGATGTGAGGGAAATAAGTAAGCTGTTAGAAAGCAATGTTCACAATGTGAAAAAGACAATATAATCTTTTTTGACATCTTTTCACAGTGAACAAAAAACAGAAAAGAAAACTGGAATTGGTGCTGATGAAGTCTACAAACCAACATGGTTTGCTTTTAGCAGTTGGGCTCCCTGCAGGATAAACTAGCAGTAAAAAAAAAAAGAGACAAAATCTTTGAAAATTTTAGGGCCTACACAATTCAATAACAATTCAAAACCTGTAGCTTTCATTCAGAAAAAAATTATCAAAGAGCCTACATTCCAATTCTGCTTTATAGTTAAACATTAATTTTATCACACCACACTGCTCCCAACTTTTTAAAAGAAAGGTCATCCAACAGCAACATTTCTTCTTCTTCTTCTTATTCAGATAATAAGCTTCTCGAGTAAAATAAACACTGCACTTGCAATGGCTGCTAAATCCTTCCCTCATAGTATCGGCTGATGAAACTATAGTTAAAACTCTACTTTATAACAATAACAAAATAGGAGCAACCTCAATAATTTATAAGAGTCAATTGCGATTCCACATGGTCAAATCCCTTGGCCCCAAACCCATCGTTTGGTGAGGATGAAAGGCCAAATGTCAATTTGTTGTCGACCAGTGTTCAGCTGAATCCATTGGTCGTCGTTCAATGGGCCATGTGTGTGTGCGTCTTAAGGCTGTTGCAATACTGGAAGGTGAACTCATTACAGCAGGTTAATAGAAAACATATGAAGGAATTCAGTAATGAACAGCACAGCTGTTGCTACTGCAGCTGTACTGGCCTGCAGGTAATGGTGAAACACTAGCATCACCCCTTTCCCTGTCTAGCTGTCAATCACTTTGTTAACGAGAATAAAACTTTCATTCCAGTCAACATTATTTAAAGCCTTCTCCAAAACTACAAGTGCAATTTATGTTTTCTTCTATCTCCTAAATCTGTCGTCTTTTTATTAGTATCAGAGTGGTGAAATCATCATTATTTTCACACTGCAAGTAGTCTACAGTTGACACTGCTTCTAGCTTTCCGTATTCAACACGAAATTTTGCTTTGGCATTTTTTCGTAGATGATGAACTGCTGGCTCGATGTCCCAACACCCCCCCTGGAGGACTGGATCATTTTTACTCACTTTTTTTTCCCATTAAAGTGACTGTCTTTCTAGGGAACAATGCTCAGGTCTGCCCCTACCTCCTGAAATCTTCTGCCCTCTACACCAGTAGAATGTTGTTGATCCTGCTCTGCCTTTGAGGCTGCTGGTTCCTGTACGCTGATTTCCCCTTGATATCTTAAGATGCAACAGACTCACCTCTCACCCTACTCTGTTTGTTGCATAATGCAAGTCCATTGCAGGCCATTCACTATCCAAGGGGCATGTGTCTCATGTCTTCTTGGACATGTAAATAGAATTTTTTGGCAGATCTGACTTGAGTCTTCAGCCTTCAAGTTTTGCCATTTCACCAGATATCAGTGGATGTTACTTGGGGTTTTATCCTATCTTGGACAGGCTCTGAGGACCTTCAGCAACATTTGCCTTTGCCTCACCCCTCCTCTCCTGCCCCCCTCCCCTGCCCCCTTGCTGTGGCATTCTACTTGACGTATTTTCCTTCTACTTATCCCTGTCTCCTCTTTGAGGAATGAACTAATAGGTCCAAAAGCTAGTACAGTTTAGTATATTTGTATGTGTATCTATCATCAGTGCCAAAAATTTTGCACCTAAGCTTAGGTACTGGCCAACCCTTCTGTCTCATACTTTTGATGTATGCTTTAAGACAGACATGCTGCTCTAAAGAGCTGTGTTTGCAGAATACATTAATAATTAACTACAATTAAGTTTAAGTGCATTAAGTATTTTACCAGTGATATCATTTGCATTTAATTTACATTTAAAATGGCTGCAAATCATTATCACACATGATAGTAGACACAGTAAAATAGCGATAGTTTTTTTAAAATGGAAAACTGAGGAACAACACATCCAACAAATTTAACATAATTAGTAAAGACACTAATAAGTTCCAACTCAGGATACTCTCCCTACAAGTATTTAATGTGTTTTTCAGTTTTAGAGCTACATCAATTCAAATCATACATACAGCAATGCACACGCCAAAACTACTATTTTCTTATTACTGCCATCCATTTACCAGAATCATAAATGGAACATAAAGAGCAGTAACATGATAAGTTGATATATGTTAGAATAACAACAGATAGATAGCCATGCTCAAAGACTCAGGATGCTTTAGAAATTTATTTCTTCTTTTTCTTCTGTCAGAGTCGTTGTCATTGCAGAAGGAAGGAAAATATACAGATTAGAACAGCATAAACGTAATTTGCATTTTCTAAATTAGAGAAGACTTTTAATCATATGGAAAGGAGTACCATTTATTCTTAGGTAACACTGTATTCCATTACCTTTACCCTCAGTAAACTAGTTTCATTAGCACTAACAGAGCATTACAAAATGCCATAAACAGGAAAGGAGTAAGGCAGGGTCTATTATTGTCACTGTTCTTCTTTAATTTGCACACTGAAGAGAGAATGTGGGAAGATTATTTTGGTGCGAGAGTCATTTGCCGTAGAAGATAATCGACATAATACAGTCTGCTGATGACATAACTGTAGTCACCAAAACAAAAAGGAGCTGAGCTGGGGTCATTTGCCGTAGCAAATAATCGACGTAATACAGTCTGCTGATGACATAACTGTAGTCACCAAAGAAAAGGAGATGAGCTGGGTTCTTAAAGAAATGGAACTTGTGCTAGCTGATGGCTGTGATATGAACATAAGCAAAAATGAAACTAAGATATGGTGTATGCAAGACGTGGAAATGCTGCATGGCTAAATGTTAAACTTGGACAAGAGATTATTGATGAGGTGGATGGATTTTGCTAGCTTGGAAGTAGAACAGATGAAGAGGGAGAATGCAAGGAAGACACTGTAGTAATGTTTGTTGTAAAGCACAGGGGCTTTCTATATTACATAAAAAATATGAATAAAATATATATCTCAAAACAAGAGAGAACTGTGAAAAGCACAACTCTGTATGAGTGTGAAAGAGGGAGTACGGAGAGAGAGGAGGGAAATCATTGAAATATGGTGCTTCAGTAGACTGTTGGAAACCAGGAGGATTGGCAAGTAAATATGTAAGAAGAAATATGTGACTGGATTGATGATTTCTTGGTAGGGATGGCACAGCTCAGACTTTTCACAGATGTGTTATCTATAATGACATATAATGTGAACAAAGTTGTACAAATATTCAGTTAGACCTTCATAAAACTTCAAAGTGGTGCAATGATTGGCAGCTTGCTTTAAATGTTCAAAAATGTAACCCTGTGCACTTCACAACACAAAAAAAACGTAGTATCCTATTAATATAATATTAGTGAGTCACAGTTGGAATCTGTAAACACATACAAATACTCATCACATAGTAGGGACAAAGTGGAATGATCACATAGGCTCAGTCCTTGGTAAAGCATGTAGCAGACTTCAGTTTATTGGTGGAATACTAGGAAAATGCATTCAGTCTACAAAGGAGATTGCTTACATATTACTCATACAATCCATCCCAGAACAGTGCTGGACCTTGCAGGGAATACTGAACGTATACAGAGAAGAGCAGTACAAATAGTCATAAGTCTATTTGGCCCATGGGAGAGGACCACTGTTATTTTGAAAGCACTGAACTGGCAGATTCTTGTAGACAGACAAAAACTATCCCCAGAAAGTCTACTGACAATGTTTCAAGAATCAGCTTTAAATGTTGACTGCAGGAATATATTACAACCCTCTACATATCGCTCCCATAGAGATTATGAGGATAAGATTAGTGACAGCACACACAAAGGCTTTTAAACAATTATTTTTCCTGTGCTCCATAGGTGAATAGAATGGGTAAAAGTCCTAATAACGGGCACAGTGGGACGTACTCTATGCTATGCACTTCACAGTGGTTCGCAGAGTACAGACGTAAATACAGATGTAAGTTATGATGACATGAGAAAGCTTCAAAATGAAAAAAAAAATCCCTATTAAATTATAAAGAGATAGAATGGGTGGGCACACATCAAGACAAAAGTCGTTACTAAAAACTGTTGCTGAAAGGTTGGTGGAATGATAGCAATGCTGGGGCAGGCCCAGTTACACGTGCTATTCATTCACCCCATTAAGGCTCTTGGCATGGTGGCTGATGGGAGTAGCTGTTTCAATTGAAGCTGAATGGCCTCTGTTAGAACTGAAAGTTTTTAGCACAGTCAACATAGTCTAGCTTGGCTAGCACATGGCATGGTACTCAATGTATCTGCTTCTGCTTCTTCTTCTTCTTCTCCTTCTTCACTGCCCAGTTCCAGCTTCCTGAGCCAGGTTGTGAATCAAGGATCTGCACTGGTGTCAATCTCTCGGCACTCCTCTTGTTGTTTAAGTTCATCTATTTTCTTTGTCTTCTTTATGCTCTCTTTCCAACTAACCTTTCAGAAAATCCTTATTTGCCACAACCTCCTCCCTTGGCATTAGTCCTTACTACATCACCTTTGTTGTTTCTGTGTTGTCCTGAAGTTTAGACATTCCCATCCTTTTTCTATCTCCTCAATTCTTTTCTTCCCTTTGATACCTCTATGTATCACCTACATATGCTACAACAGGTTCATAATAAACTGAATACAGAAAATTGTTACATTCCTTTGGGACTTCCGTCCCATAGTTTACCCTTTACGATTTGGTAGCCACTGTTTGCTTGTGTTCTTTTTCCAATTTCCTTGGCTCTCATGCATCTTTTTTAATCACACTTCATAACTAATTCCTGGAATTTTTGACTACTTCTAAATTTTTTCCAGTCAGTTGTATCTTTCTACTTTCTTCCTCCCTTCCTTGCTATTGTCATCACTACTGTTTTGCTCATCTGTGTGCTTACAGACAAGTTCAAATTATTAAAGACATTTTTTCCAAAACTTTACATTTCTTACACATTTACATCCACATACAGATTATATTTGTACAGTCAATACTTTGTATGCATACCTTTGTTCTTAATGAACATTTTTATCCTGTTTGGCATAGTTTTCATTAATGTTTCACATGACATCTTAATATCATTGTCATTGTACCAGATTTCCTTGTTTCTCCATGAGATCTTGTCTGATGGTTGTTGTAAATATCCTTATCCTCTGTTTCACAAGAGCCCATAAATTTTCAACTGGGTTCACATCAGGGTTATTCCCTGGCTATGACAACACTTTCACTTTCTTTTCTTCCAAGTACTTGGAAACACTTTTGGCTTTGTGGCAAGGTGCCCCATCATGCATAAAAATGGCATCTTTATTAGGAAACCACTCATTTATTTGGGGAAAAAGTTCCTTTTCAAGGATTTCTTTACATTGTTCTTGCCTCATCGTCCCTTCAACAGTGTGTAATCTGCCAGGACCTTTCACGGACATCACACTCCAGACCACAACAGAAGTTGGATGCTTCACACATTGCTGCACACACTCAGCTTTGAACTGTTCTCCAGGTCTGCGATGAACATAATGGCTGCTTTCATCCATCACAGTGAATACAGATTCATCACTGAAGCATACCTGAAGCATGTGTACAAAATTGAAAGTTAGAAAAGTAGAATAGTAGCATAGGAGACCTCAACAGTCCCAAAATTCAAATGTGCATTCCTTCAGTATCAATAAAACATCACAATTTCAAGCCAAAACTCCTAACTTAAGAGATTAGACCCACTTAATTTACCATATCATTGCACATACCTTAACCCAGTCCTCACTTGTCCACTCCTGAAGTTGTTTAGCCCACTGTAATCTTTTGGTTTTCATGACAAGTGCAATTTTCTGATTTTTCCTTAGCCAGTATGCCTTTAAACTACATTGAAACAGCCTTCTCCTCACTGTCACAGGAGAAACTTCAACACCCAAACCTTTCAGCTGATGGCTCATGTCTGTAGAAGTAAGTTTACAGTCCACTGTTGCCATGTTTGTAAGTCTTCTCATTGTTCTAGCACTGATTTTTCTTTTACGCCCACATTTTCATTCCCTGTTTGGCTAGTATCCACGACCTTTCAGCACTGGAAGTTTAATCCTGCTGACAGTTTTCTGTGATATTCTCATTCTGTCAGCAATTTCTTGCTGTGTATAATGATTTTCAGCAAGAAGTGCTACCACAGCTGAAACTTTCCGAGGTGAAATGTCTTTTGCCTTCCCCGTAACCTCACTTTCTTTGGAAACTCCAGGGTTTACTCCTATAGCTAAAAACATGTAAGTTAACAAGCTATTACTGTCTTGTTAATGTAGCAAGGAGTTGATAGAATAAATAACAAGCTGAAGTACACCACAGAAACATAAAACATTACTGTAAACACAGTTTCAAAGCATGTACACAAACAACTAACACCAACACAATTTGGAGGGAAAATGACAAATGTTACCAACTGTGAAAAATTCAGTGATCTGTGAGTTGCTTGGAAGGGAAAATGAAATGATCGTATGACATTTATTGGCTGGGATATCCCCTTTGGGGTTCGGCCACCGTATTGCAAGTCTTTTTAGTTGACGCCACTTCAGCGACATGCATGTCAATGATGATGAGAAAGATGATGAAGGACACACAACACCCAGTCTCCTGTCCGGAATCAAACCCGGGCCCCCTTGCGTGGTAGGCAGTAATGCTACCGCTGCGCTACGGAGGCAGACACTTGGAAGGGAAATTTCAGGGGATCAATCAAACCATTAAAACAAATCAATTATAACACTTTTCTCTCCTATTTTGCACTAGAAAACTTAAGAGTATCAAAAATAATTGTTTAGTCTAATAATTTGAACACGTCTGTACTCTTGTCCCAAATTATGCTGTCTCCTGGTCCCATATACCTACATGCCTTTGCACTTCCTTTCATCCTAACCCCATATCACCATGCAACACAACATTCAGTACACCTATATATTCGTAAATGAAACTTTGTTATTTACAATGTATGGAAAAGGATACTTTACTACTCACATAAAGATGACATACTGAGAAGCAGAAAGGCATAATGAAAATACTGTTACACATCTAGCTTTTAGCTGAAGTCTTCTTCAGAACAGAAAACACACACATTCATTCACACAACTAACACACCCCATGCCCACACGACTACCTTCTCCAGCAGTTCAGACCAGACTGCATCTGTCATATTGAATGAAAGCAGCAATCTGGAGTGGACAGGGGAAGGATAACAGGGTACAAATGGAGACAGAGAAGAGCACTGTCTGGATGAGCCTGTCACATGAAGGGGGAGGCTGTGGGGCAGGGAGCCGGGACATAGGCGGGGAGGAGAGGAGACGGACAAGGGAAATATGGGCAGATGCATTTGCAGAGGGCAGCACACAATGAGAGTGAGGGGACGTGAATAGGGAAGAGGTGATAGGACACAGAAGGAGGAAACTGTCAGCTGGAGGGTGTGCCACAGAATAGTGTACTCTGCCCTTGGCCACAATTTGGCAGTGACTGTTCATCCCGCTGGACAGCTGGTTGGTAGTCATACCTATACAAAAAGTTTTGCAATGATTTCAGCAGAGCTGGTATATCAAATGGCTGCTTTCATATGTGGCACCAGCAGAGACGGGGCCACATGTATGTGAAGCAGCCATGTCACATACCATCACTGCTGCAATCATTGCCTGTGACAGGGCTGCAATAGGAAGTGCTGGGTAGTTGGATTGGGCATGTCTTGCACCTTGGTCTTGTGTAGGGATGCAATCCCTGTGGCATGTAGTTGGGATTGGGAGTGGCATAGGAACGGACCAGGATGTTGTGGAGGATGAGTGGGTGACAGAAGACCATTTTAGGAGGGTTAGGAAGGATCTTGTCTAGGATGACCCTCATTTCAGGCCATGGCAATAGATAATCAAAGTCCTGATGAAGGATGTAGTTCAGCTGTCCCAGTGGTACTGGGTGACAATGCAACCACATCCTTTGTCGGGGCTTTGATTACATACCATCATGCCCTGCAATGAGAGACATCCTACACAAAATCCTTCCTAAAGTGGTGTTCCGTCACATACCCAACCTCCACAACATCCCAGTTGATCCCTGTGCCACTACCAATTCCCAGCCACTTGCCACAGATATCATGTCACTGTTGAAGACCTGCAAGACACGGCCAATCCATTCACCCAGCACTTCCAATTCCAATTCTGTCTTAGGCTTATCCACCCCATCAGAGGTCAGGCACCTGTCAAGCAGCCATGTCATATACCAGCTCTGATGCAATCACAACACAGCTTTTTATATTGGTATGACTACCAACCAGGTGTCCAACAGAATGAATTGCCATCACCAAACTGTTGCCAACAGAAAAGTGGAACACCCTGTGACAGACAGGCAGCTGAACATAAAAAGCTTGATTTCAATGGCTGTTTTGCAATCCAAGCCATCTGGATCCTCCCCTCCACCATCTGGTTTTCTGAACTGCACATATGGGAGTTATCCTTACAATGCATTCTTCACTCCTGAAATCATCACAGTCTCAACCTATGGTAAACTATTGACCCCATACTTCCCATCCAACAGTTTCCGCCCTCTCTGTTCTATCATCTCCTCCCTATTCACATCCTCTCGCTCTCATTGTGTGCTGCCCTTTGCCAACACATATGGTCGTCAACCCCTTACCTTCCAACAGTTTCCGCCCTCTCTGTCCTATCATCTCCTCCCTATTCACATCATCTCACTCTTATTGTGTGCTGCCAAAAGATCTGGATGTCAACCCCTTACCATGTTTCTCTCCTTTCCTCCTTAGCCCCACCCCCACCCACCTCCCTGCTCCACGGCCTCCAGACACTACGCCTGACAGTTTTGTCCAGTCCCTATCTAGCCTTTGCACATTCCCCCACCTGTACCCTGCTGTCCCTTCCCTGCCCCCACCAGATTGCTGCTTCTGTTCAATCTAATAGCTACTTTCCTATACAAGTTCCCACAGATGATGGACACGTGTGCACGAGGTGTGCTTGCTTGTGTGAATAAATGTGAGTGTGTTTTCTTTTCTGAAGAAGGCTTTAGGTGAAGGCTAAATGTCTACCAGTCTTTTCAGTTCAATGTGTTATCTTTACAGTGAGTATCAATCTACCCTTTTCCTTATATCGTTGATATTCAAACCTGGAGTTTCCACTGTCTGAGTTAAACTTTATTATTAGTTTTAAATACGGGGGAGAGGATGTCCTTTGTACATGATCATAATAACATGTGCACATTAACATGTACACAACATCGCTACAACAATGCCAGTATTTTAGCACACCATATTGACAGGTAACATTGGTAACAATCAACTACAAGTGGATATCAATCCAAAGTTACACCCTGTCAACTAACTTCTGTCAAAACAGCTACTCCCATTGGCCACCGCACCAAGAGTCTTCTGAGAGTGAATAATATCCAGGGTAGTGTGTATTGTTTTACCAACTGCAGTTGGCAACCCTGAAACATGCATACATGGTTGAACAGATGACAATCGAGCAATTAGTATGCCGTGGGGTGGTGGTCTATCCAGAGGTGAATTGCAGTTGTGGAAGTCTTTATTAGCTGGCCGGTGTGGCCGAGCGGGTCTAGGCGCTTATCTGGAACCTCGCAACCACTACGGTCGCATGTTCGAATCCTGCCTTGGGCATGGATGTGTGTGATGTCCTTAGGTTGGTTAGGTTTAAGTAGTTCTAAGTTCTAGGGGACTGATGACCTCAGATGTTAAGTCCCATAGTGCTCAGAGCCATTTGAACCATCTGAAGTCTTTATCTGAATGGGCTCTGGCATGTAGGCTCAGTAAGAATTGCAACCGGAAAGTAATGATTGCCATTTGGCTGTAACTGAGAGGCACAGTGTTTGAACATGTAAGAATCTGTAATAGGGGCACATGTAAGAACCTGTAATCGGTGTACATATCATGTGAAGCTTGAAAACAGTCCCAAACATTCACCACCGCGATATGCACAAATATTACAACTGTGATGAATTTTGTTGGGCTTGACTGATTGATTTTAATTTTCATCCATACAAGCTGCAGATGGTTCAAGAGTTAAAAACACACTGACAGGTAAAACTTACTTGCAAGTGGCACTGACACTCTTGCAATGATAACCGAGAACCATGGTTTCTACAACAACAGCTGATGTCCAATGAAGCAAACTATTTCATGACTGGATATGCTTAAGCAAACTATTTCATGACTGGATATGTTAACAAGCAAATCTTTTGGTATAGTTCTTGGGAAAATATATGAAATTTACACAAAAAGACAAAGGAGTCCAAATGCTGTGGTATGGTGTAAAGTTGCTGTGTATGAGATTATTGACACCTAGTATTATCATTACCTGCATCATTATTTTGAGGATGACATCAGACTTGCAGTAAAAACTGAATGCCAACCACTACTGCGCAATATTACAGAATTGCAGGCAAGAGGGTTGCTGAATAACACTTGATTTCAGTTGGATGGTGCATGCCAAAGTATAGCTATACTCTGTAAAATGTTTCCAAACCATGTGATTTCGCACTCTGGTGATGTAACATGGCCATCCTGCTACCCAGATGTAATAGGACATATCACATTGTGTTATGGTATCCTTTTCATGATGCCTTCAGCAGTACATCCAAGCAAATGGCAGAAACTTATGGGAAGCTGTTTTGAGAGTGTGGTGAGGTCTGTCAATACATTTTACATATTATAGTGCTTCCCAGTTTACATACTTGTATTTCATTATTGTATAAAGTTATTACTTGCTTTCAACGTTTTTCTACTGTCATCTGAAGTTGGTGCATATAATGTTGCCTGGAACACATTCCCTGAAATTCTGAAGGGTTATTTACAATTTCATAAAAATAAAACTGCACTTACAAGAACTGAAGGACATGAAAGGGAAGCAATGCAGTAGTTGAGAAGGGAGTAAGACAGGGTTGTAGCCTATCTCAATGTTATTCAGTCTGTACTGCTGAAGGAAGCAGTAAAGAGAAATCTGAAAAGAGAATTAAAGTTCAGAGAGAAGAAATAAAACTTTGAGATTTGCTCATGACAATGTAATTGTCAAGAACAGCATAGCACTGGGAAGGGCAGTCAAATGGAATCGAACAGTGCCCTAACAAGAGGTTATAAGATGATAATCACAGAAAGTAAAACAAGGGTAATGGAATGTAGATGAATTAAATCAGACAGTGCTCAGACGATATGATTAGGCAATGAGGCACTAAATGTAATAAAAAAGATTTGCTGTTTGGGCTGTAAAATAGTTGATAATTGCTCAAAGTAGAGAGGATGTAAAATGCAAACTCACTGTAGTAAGGAAAGAATTTCTGAAACTTACAAATTTTTTAACATCTAATAAAAATTCAAAATTTTCATAATAAGAATTGAAAATCCTCAAGGTCAAAATTGCAAATTATTTTTTATTATTTTGATATCCAGTTTCAGCTATGCAAGAGACATCTTCAGCTCATAAAAACATTGTTGGTTAGTGTAATTGCCATATTGGCTCAACATATCATTAAAATGACAGCATCCATACAGAATGTATACGTAAAATAACCTTACATAGTTTAAAGGTCATAAAACTGATTCATTTTGTCATTAAAACTTAGTAACTGATACAATTTAATCAGTATTTCTGTCAGCTCATTTCATCATGATGACCTATGCTATGAGATCATATAAATACTGATTAAATTGTGTGAATTAATAAGTTTTAATAATATAATGCCTTAGTTTTATAATCTTCCTTCTACTTGATTGACAATGAATGATGTAACCATATTTTACCAATATGTTCTATATGGATGTTGTCACTTTAAAAAGATCTTAATGATGTTTTGAGTCTATATGGCAGTTACACTAATCAAAATTATGATAGATCGCTTGTCTCCAATGCTGACAATGTCAACAAAAATGATAAATTTAAAAGTTGGGTAGTCTTTCCTGGGAGTTTTTGTCTGGAGTGTAGCCCTGTATGGAAGTGAAACATGGATGATAAACAGTTCAGACAAGAAGAGAATGGAAGCTTTTGAAATGTGATGCTTCAGAAGAATGCTGAAGTTTACCTGGGTAGATTGAATAACCACTAAGGAGGTAATGAGTTGAAATAAGGACAGATATTTATGGTAGAGCCTGAGGAACGAAGGAATTGGTTGCTAGGACAAATCCTGAGGCATGAAGGACACATAAATTTGGTACTGGAGGGAGATTGAATTACAGAGGGAGACAATGTTTGACTACAGTAAGTAGGTTTAAATGGGTGAAGGCTGCAGTAGTTATTCAGAGATGAGCAGGCTTGTACTGGATAGAGTAGCATGGAGAGCTGCATCAAACCAGTCTTCAGACTGAATATCATCACAACAACAACAGATACAATACTTCCCACCCTGTCTTAGGCAGATCATTGATGGTATGGGATAGAACAGTTGTGCTTAAATGGAGATAATATCTGGCAAGTGACACGACTGGAGAACTGCATTAGATTGACCCTAGTATTGATGACAGAAAACAAGAACAGAACACATGACAGTAAATGCAGCAAATAGGTCCAGTGTAATTCACGACAGCCATGTGTGACAGATCAAAACTGTGTGCCTATGTAGACACTGCACACACAATTCACCATCTACTTCAGCTAGCCTGGTCTGCAAAACATGGGGAGCTACATTTGAGTCCCACATAGAGTCAACAGTAAGTCAGTCAGAGATCAGGATAAGAGAGCTAATGCAACAAAATGTATGCAGTACTGCTCATCTATGCCCACATACAGGTCTGGATTAGAACAAATGCAGATGCTTTCTGTCTGATTCTCAGTGCACTTCAAGTGATTCAAAAATTGGAGGCAGTAGTTAACACTGTTGTGAATTGGACCTTATTTTTGGATTTTTACTTTGGACTCTGCTGTGTTACGGTAATGAGTTGTCATCTTTGCTTCCTTTTAGACTGATTACCTGCACTCCTAATTACAACAGTTTGCTTGTCTCTGGACTTTCACACAGCTATTACCACTTGTAATTGTGTGGCTGTGCTTCAATTAAAATGCAAGACACGGTTAAAAAATGATTGTTAAGATACCTCTTATCCACAACTGATTGGGGGATGTGGCAGAATGCAATAGCTTGAAGCGAGCATTGCAAACAACACCAGTCATAAATGTTCACGGCTGTTTTTATGAATTATCTAGGAAAGACACAAATGAATTACAGACACTGGCTGTGAGAGGGCATTGAAATTAATGAGGAAAGATGAAAATGTGTGCCGGACCGAGATTCAAATCCAGGTCTCCTGCTTATTAGGCAGATGTTCTCACTAGTACACCACACAGATGCATGGTCATTGTAGCTGCACGGACTACCCTAAGATGCCTCCTATCAGACCAAATTTCCAATTAGATACTGTCTAGTTAGTAGGAGACTCAGGTTCAAATCCCATCCAACTCAAATTTTCAACTTTCCCCATTGATTTCAGTCAACACCTGTTCGCAGCCACTGTCTGTAATTCCTCTGCATCTTAATTCATAATGACTGCTGGATCAAAATGATGTCTGTTCTTTCGGACATGTGATGGCAAATGATTTCTTCCATACAGATGCAAACCAGGCTTGAACTCTTATGCGAAATGGTGAAACGCTGTGAGTAAGGAAGATAATGGGCAAGGGGACTGCATTCCTTGTGTGTGGATAAGTTAACAATTTTTGTCTGATGCGAGGTAGGGTAGTCGTTGACTACTGTGTCCATATGGCATAGTGCTCAGAGTATCTGCCTAGTTAGCAGGAGACCCAGTTTGAATCCTGGTCCAGCAAAAATTTCAACTTTCCTCATTGATTTCAATCAATGCATGCTCACAGCCAATGTCCATAATTCCTTTGTGACTTAATTCATAATGGATGCTGGATCAAACTAGTGTCTAGGAAACATCCATGCCAAATGGACATGGTGAATATTCAGAATTGCCCATGCAGCAAAGAAATAGATATAATCAAAATTATTTTGGTTGTTGTCGGAAGAAATCTGTTGATTCATGAAATTGATCGTGTGCTTGGGAGACTACTTGAGTAATCTCCTGCAGCAATTTGCACATTAATGAGCATCATCTGATAGTACCACAACATGCCAGTCCAAAAAGAGTACCTTAATCAATGTTAGCTGAGTCTTTGCATTACTCAACAGTGGTGAATCCAAATAGTCTACCACTGTACATGAGTGGTTAGTCTTTATTGCCTTAATTCTTTTCAATCTCTACCAACTGTATATCTTTACACCTCTAACACCTTTACAAATTGCATTAAACCAGCCTGACAACAGAAAAGGAAGAACACCTGACAGAAAGTGCACTAACTCTACAAGAGTGTAATTTACAACAACCATATGTGACAGAATAAAACTGTGTGCCAAAGTGGACAGCGCATATACAATTCATCATCTGCTTCAAATTACCTGGCCTGCAAAATGAGGGGGTCCACATTTGAGGCCCCAGTCTGACACAATGGTTCAAACTCTCACCTAGAGTCAACACTAAGTCAGACAAAAATCCAGGCTGAGAAAGATAATGCAACAATATGAAAGGTAGTTTGTTGTGAAGTATCTTTGCAAATGGCCATGAATATAATCGTCAGTGAGGTTTTGTGTTTAGACAAGTAATAGTATAACTGCATAAAAAGTAGTGTTTGATACCAAATAATTAGTGAGGTTTTGTGTTTAGTCAAGTAATAGTATAACTGCATTAAAAGTAGTGTGTAATACCAAATAATTAGTGAGGTTTTGTGTTTAGACAAGTAATAGTATAACTGCATAAAAAGTAGTGTGTGATACCAAATAATTAGGAGAGCACTAAAAGGTCATGTGCACGGTATAAGTAATTAAGTGTGAAGAACTCAGCTGTTTTCAAACCATACTGCAAAATCTTCCCAGCAGGCAACTGTTCTCTTTCGTTGAAGTACCACATTATGAAACTGCATGATTCTGTAAAAGACCAAGAGTCAAATCTGTACACACTTAGTCCAACTTGGTGCCTTTGCTCCTTTTGTGTTCTTTAGTGCCTGCTCCACTTCTATACACACTAGGTCTTTCTCCATTTCCAGTTCACCCTTCATCTGTTCTATATTCTTACACTGCTAGTGAGTAGTGTTAGCAGAATTCACTCTTTGAGTTAAAGAACTGCAAGGGCAGACATGAGTGTGTAGTCAGCATGCACAGCAATGTGTTAAGACAACAATGGATGTACAAGGTTACCTGCCAATCGTGGCTGACGCTACGAGCTGGACTTGAAGCCGATTGTTCACTGTCTTTTCCTGTGACTGCCAATCGTCTGCAACCAGAGAAACTTCAAGATGAAAACAGTCAGTGTGCACCGTTATACTGCCCCAGTGCCAGATTCGTAGAAGAAATTGAGAGAAAATGGGTTATCAATGGAGAGACATTAGACAGTGAGCAAGGAACTGCAACAGTTGTAAAAAAGTACACTTACTAGCAGAAGTGCGGATTCGCTTGTGGCGAAAGCAGCAAGATGAAGCATTTGGCAACCATGAGAATGTCAGTGAATTAAAAGAATGCTGAAGAACTAGTAGGGACAATGTGGTACCAGTAGGCAGAACCATGTTAGCTAAGGTAGAACATGTTCCTTTCAGACCACCATCACACGTAGTGTTCGCAAATTAGCTCCTGGATCTCCATTCATAAACACGAAAAGATCAATACTGTTGTTTCATGGGATAGTGAAACCATAAAAAACTCAAAATAGGCTGAAATGCCGTGAAGATGGCAGACATTATGAGTGAATCCAAGGGGGGAGGGGTTTTTCATGACCCCCTCCCCTTCCAAAGGATACTTTACTAAAAGCATTTATACACACAACAAAAAAAGTTTTGCATCACCTCAGTTCCAAGAGTTTCAGAACCTGTACAGAAAACTGGAATAGAGATCAACACAAACATCATTTCCACCCTTTTTATTGCTCACAAAAACCACACATTGCATATTGTACCACCATACAGCGAGACCTTCAGAGGTGGTGGTCCAGATTGCTGTGCACATCTGTACCTCTTATACTCAGTAGCATGTCCTCTTGCATTGATGCATGCCCATATTTGTCATGGCATACTATCCACAAGTTCACCAAGGCACTGTTGGTCCAGATTGTCCCACTCCTCAGTGGCGATTTGATGTAGATCGCTCAGAGCGGTTGGTGGTTCACATCATCCATAAACAGCCCTTTTCAGTCTATCCCAGGCGTGTTCGATAGGGTCCATGTCTGGAGAATATGCTGGCCACTCTAGTCGAGCGATGTCATAATCCTGAAGGAAGTCATTCACAAAATGTACACGATGGGGGTGCAAATTGTCGTCCATGAAAATGAATGCCTCGCCAATACGCTGCCGATACAGTTATACTATCGGTCGGAGAATGGTATTCACGTATCGTACAGTCGTTACAGCGCCTTCCATGACCACCAGCGTACGTTGTTCCCACATGATGCCACCCCAAAACAGCAAGGAACCTCCACCTTGCTGCATTCGCTGGACAGTGTGTCTAAGGTGTTCAGCCTGACCGGGTTGCCTACAAACACGTTTCAGACGATTGTCTGGTTGAAGCCATATGCAACACTCATCGGTGAAGAGAACGTGACGCCAATCCTGAGCAGTCCATTCGGCATGTTGTTGGGCTCATCTGTACCGCCCTGCATGGTGTTGTGGTTGCAAAGGTGGACCTCGCCTTGGACTTTTGAAGTTGCCCATCATGCAGCCTATTGCACAGATTTTGAGTCATAACATGACGTCCTGTGGCTGCACGAAAAGCATTATTCAACATGATGGTGCTGCTGTCAGGGTTCCTCCACACCACAATCTGTAGGCAGTGGTCATCCATTGTAGCAGTAGCCCTTGGGTGCCTGAGCAAGACATGTCATCGACAGTTCCTGTCTCTCTGTATCTCCTCCATGTCCAAACAACATCACTTTGGTTCACTTCGAGACGCCTGGACATTTTCCTTGTTGAGAGCCCTTCCTGGCACAAAGAAACAATGTGGATATGATCAAACCACAGTATTGACCATCTAGGCACAGTTGAACTACAGCCAACACAAGCTATGTACCTCCTTCCATGGAATGACTGGAACTGATTGGCTGTCAGACCCCTTCCATCTAATAGGCACTGCTCATGCATGGTTGTTTACATCTTTGGGCAGGTTTAGTGACATCTCTGAACAGCCTAAGGGACTGTGTCAGTGATACAATATCCACAGTCAACATCTTCAGGAGTGCGGGGAACCAGGGTGTTGCAAAACTTTTTTCGATGTCTGTATTTGTACACACACTGCCTGACAAAAAAAGTGAAGCCCCTAGAAACACAGGAGAAAACAAAGTTCAACTTCACAGGTCAAGAGGGTGTGTGTCTTATTTCAGTGATTGCAAAGAATTTCACAGTATGAGCCCACTTTCCAGGACAACTTTGCACCCTCTCTGGCCTGGATGCATACACTGATTCAGATGGGAATGGTGTCATAAAGCCATTGTATTCTCTCCTGAGGCAAGCTGGCCCACAACCATTGTATTTGGGCCTTAATATCCTGGGTAATGGCACTGGGATGGATTAGATGTCCGAGCTTGTCCCACACATGTTCTATTGGAGACAGAGCAGGGGATACTGCTGGCTACGGGAATACCTTAATGCCACACAGGCAGTTCATAGAGACATGGCACGTGTGGATGAGAAATATCCTGACAAAATACAGCACCATGATACTGTCACACGACAGGTAACACACGAGGACAGGGTGTCTGTGGCATATCTTTGCGCCATCATAATTCCCTCTATCACTAGCAACCTGAGCTGAAGTCACACCCAATGGCTCTCTAGACCATCAGGGTTAACACTGTTGTGCCATTCCAAAACATTGGAAGAAGGGGACTCCTCTTCAGGTCGCTGCCCTACTCGCCATCTACGGTCATCCAGGGTAGAGCAAAATCGTGATTCATCACTGAATATGATGCAAAGCGATTCATCAGCAGTCCACGCTTTCTGGTCATGGCACCATTCCAAATGCACCCATTCATGTTATGGTGTTAATGGCAGCCTACATATTGGATGGTAGTTCCCTGTTTCAGCTGCTGCTAGCCTCTGACCAATGGTGCAGGATGACACAGAACATTGCAGGGAGGCCATTACTTGTTCTCAGGTAGCAGGCACAGATGTGAAGCAGTTACCACGTTCTTAGTGCATAATAAAGTGATCTTCCGTTGTGGTGGTCAGACAAGGTTGACTGATACAATGAACATGCCTCCCTCGTGTTCCTGCACAGTCCAACATCTGACCACTGTCACATACAAATGCCCCACACATATGAATATTGCACAATTTGACCAGCTGGCCAAACAGACATCCACAAACACACCTCTTTCAAATTCTGTCAGGTGCTCATAAGACTGTCTCACACGAGTACATGGACATCTGTGTTCTCTAACGTGATCACTCAAAGTCTGATGTTGTCCATCCCCTTGAATACCCTTCCAGGCCTAGTGACAATCCTAAACACAAACGACACTAATGCACTCTGGTGGACGTCATATCTGTCTACATCTATACTCTGTAAACCACTGTGAAGTCCACAGAAGAGGGTACGTCCCAATGTACTACTTATTAGGTTTTTTTCCCATTCCATTCATTTATGGAGTGCAGGATGAATAATCGATTGATTGCCTCGATGTGAGCAGTCATTATTCTAATATTATCCTCACGATCCCTATGTGATCGATACATAGTGGTTTGTAGTACATTCCTAGAGTCATCCTTTAAAGCCAGTTCTTGAAACTTTGTTAATAGACTTTCTCAGAATAGTACATCTATTTTCAAGAATCTTCCAGTTGAATTTCAATTCCTTCAATAACTTCTGACACACTCCACCGAATCAAACAAACCTGTGACCATTTGTGTTGCCCTTATCTGTACATATTCAAAATCCCTTGCTAGTCCTATTTGCTACAGGTTCCACACACTTGAGCAATATTCCAGAACCGATTGCACGAGTGATTTGTAAGCAATCTCCTTTCTAGACTGATTGCATTTCCCCAGTTTTCTACGAATAAACTGAAGTCTACCATCTGCTTTACCCACAACTGAGCCTATGTCACGGAGAACTGCAACTCTAATCATTTACATATGCACCAATGGTGCGTACGTTTGGAGATTCAGACTGATATGCGACTATATCTTCTCGGTGCTCCACTTCTTTTGTCTGGCAGTGTATATGAATTTCCAAGTTTCTTAGATAATTTCTGAAAAATAAAGTAGCATGAGAACAGTCTAAACATGACAGGGAATTTTACAAAACTACAAGCTATGTTTAACACAGGACACTTTTCAGCTGTCCATTCGAGGGGCTGCTCACATGGATGGGCTTGTGGTCTGCCCAGCTACAGAAAATATTCCAACCAGCAGAAGGCAACCAGTCACAGGCTGATCGTACCTGTTGCCAACAATAAATTCGACAAGGTTAGTGAGTCCACAGATACACCCAGCAAACCTCAGGAAGCTGAGTAAGGCAGGACAGAAGGGGATAGAAATGACTGAAGGAAACAGCATTTCTCTCATTTACATATTCTCATAGCTGCAGTCAGCAGACCTGTGTTCGCATTATGGTGCTAAGTGAAATACCAGTAATGGAAACTGCACATTTCAATTTTATATAATGTTAACCATTATTCTTGTAAATTACACTAACGTGATGTATTGATCAATACTAAAAGCATAAGCATTTTACATATTTCACTGTTATTATTATCATTAATTCCTAGGCAACTGTGGTTTATACTTGGTGGGTGGGGGACTATGGATTCCCCACTGACGGGCAGATATGCGTGCAGGTGGCTTTGTGCCTGACATATGCAGCTTGAACGATATTGCAGTACCTGTGTCACTTTGAATTATGATGCAACGTCCGAAGGAACATTTCATTGTAATTTGAAATAATACAGGCACTGCAATATTGTATTTATCTGCAGACACTGGGCAAGCAAATTTCAAGTAAAATTTCTCCCCTGGGATTATACGTAACGGATGTATGAGTACAGAATGTAAATACATGGTTGATGACATATGGAAGTTTGGGTCTCGCCCTGCGTTGAGCTCACATAGCTTAATGCTAAGGCAACTGCTCACGATAGGCAGGAAATCTAAGTTCGAGTCCCGGTTCGGCACAAATTTTCACTGTCGTCATTCCATTATATAGCTGATAGTTGTGCAACTGCGAATATATTTCATGTACACAGCTTGTTTCCATTACAAGAAGGGCAGAAGTATAAGAATGTGTGCCAGGAAGAGAGGAAGGCTCCTCTTTACCCAAATCTGATCTGAGACAGATGGCTAGTTTTTAGTTTCCCACATACTTTTTTGTGCTCCTCATGTATTAATATTAATACTGACCTCAGGCCTTTTGAAGATGGTGTAGCTATCTATAATGAAATAAAAAAGCTGTGCAAATATCCAGTCAGGTCTTGATAACATTTCAAAGTAATGCAAATGCTGGCTAGTTACTTTAAACGTGCAGAAATATAAAACTATTCACTCCACACAGCATATGAACACAGAATCCTATGATTAAGATGCCAATGAACTGCAAGATACAAAAAAAAATTGCTTCTCCTGGTAGAATTTTGATATATCAGTATCACAATTTCAGGCATTAAAACACAACACACCAAGAAAAAAACAATATCTATAGGATAGATCTATAATGCGCTGTAGCACTGAAACTGCATATTAACGCAATAAGCAAGTATACATATGATACCCACCAAATGCAACATACAGCTTGGGAAACTGTGGAATTGAGATTGCGCTGTACAATGGGCTTTTGTTACACGATATTGGCACAGGACATGTGACCTACTCAGTCAATCAGAACAAAAAATGAGAGCACATTACACATAATGTAATTAGCCAATCATATCATCACATTCCCTATGCTCGAGCACACAAACGACAAAACGTACAGTGCCAAACAAAGCAATGCTGGAAATTGAAGGCACCAGTTTTCCCAAGAGGCACATAACTGTAGTCACTAATCATTGTTTGCAACATTCTTTGAAAGAATTGTTGCATCACTGTTCTGTCTGGCAGATAAGGTTTACCCACTTCAACAAAAAAGTGATGTAATATTTTTTTCTGGCAATGGGCTCAAAGGAACATATACCACCTAGGTGACCTGCGAAATGTCTGGTCTTTCTGCCATACCGCAGGAAGGCATCTCTCTATGTCTCGTCACATTCTCTCCACATTCTGTGTGTGAACGGAATGGTCATTTGGATCTACAAAGTTCAGTCTATGGTTCACTCTAAGATGCTGAAAACTTTCAGTGTTGTATGAACTGAACCAGTCACTAATGATCATTGTTCTAGGGAGGATCTTTTCTTTGATTATTCTGAACAACACTTCCCTAATCCAAAATTCAACAGGCTAAAAGTGGGAATTTTTCTACCCCTGCTGAATTCCACTGAACACCCAATTTCCTATGATTTCACTGCAGTTTGTCACCATAAGCAGAATTTTTTGCTTTCACATTTGTTGGCTTTACCAACTCACAACCAAACTGTTGCATTTCAACCTAATCTGGACCTCTGGCAAGGTTACAGATCAGCCTGTCACCAGTACCATGGTTTTTACTTTCACATTCGTTGACTTCACCAACTCTCAACCCAACTGCTGCGTTCCAATTTAACTTAAAAGCACTCCATTGTCAGGCCACGAATGGCCTACCGAGACCATCCGACTGCCGTGTCATCCTCAGTGGCAGATGTGGATAGGAGAGGTGTGGGGTCAGCACACCGCTCTCCCGGTCGTTATGACGGTTTTCTTGACCAAAGCCTCTACTATTTGGTCAGGTAGCTCCTCAATTGGCATCATGAGGCTGAGTGGACCCCGAAAAATGGCAACAGCACATGGCGGCCTGGATGGTCACCCATCAGAGTGCCGACCACGCCCAACAGCGCTTAACTTCAGTGATCTCACGGGAACCGGTGTAGCCACTGCGGCAAGGCCATTGCCGTCAATCTAACATAGACCTGTGGCTGTATTACAGATCAGGGCATGTGCTGGCATAACCTAGACCTCTGGCTATGCTACACGTGTTACCACAATAACTCCTTTTGCTTTCCATGCTTTGGCTTCGCAAACTCACAAATTATTGTACTCCAGCCTAACCTAGACCTCTTGATATGTTACAGATCAGTCAGTTACCACAACCAGGTTTTTTGCTTAAATGAGTGTGAATCCTAAAAATTATGTAGCATATGGTACAGAAGTGGTAATTCACATACACTATAAGGAGCTTCAGAAAGAGGAAGTTGCATTTTATAAATATTTTAGAATATCAAAGCACCAAATTTTTCCCTTGCTGCTCAAATTGCACCATAAATTACTAAATGGAACACAGTGTTACAAGCTGCCATGAACCCCATGGAAAATTGGTTTGTTTAAGGTTAAGCTTAGGTGCCAGTCCTGTCCAAATGTTTGTGCAATATGGATTTCTCTCTCTCAGTACCTTTCCCTTAAAGATTTATATATGTTTTCTTGACATTCTGTACTTAGCTTTTTATAGTTCCAAGTGCCTTGTTTGTACTGGGATTAGCAAGTGAAACCACACATACACGACCACTAGTGCTTGCAAAATTGTTTCACGCGCACTCTACATCGCTACTTAACAATATACAAGCCGGCCACAAATACATATTTAAACAAATAACTCTAATATGTTACGTGATGTACTTCACAAAAATGGAATTTTGCTACTGTTCCGGTGTCTGGAGGTTTCAATCAATTTCTGTACGAAATATTATAAATGCCAGACAACCTACAAATACATACTAATCAGTCTGATTCTATCCACAGTAGTCTACTTTTTTCATTTCAAGTTACGGCTGTACTGCAATCCATTCATTGTAAAATATCAAATACGATACCGGTACGTATAAAAATTCACTTTATAAATGTAGTAGAGGGCAACTAATTTAGTATGCTTATGTCGAACATTTCAGACTGGTGCCTCACCGTTTCAATTACTCTTTCGTCATTCATTATCAAATCATAAATTTAAACAAAAAGTTGCGAAACGAAACAATTTACAAAAAAATAACAAAAATAATGAATAACAAATATTTTCAACCGCGAAAAGCGCGACGAAACGAAGAACGGAGATATGCGCATCGCTGTATAACGGGAGGAAATGAACTTCGGGGTTATGCGACCAACAACGGATGGTGATACCAGCAATCAAAACTTTCTTCCAGACAAATCTTGATGGTACTGCGGCGTTATGTGAAGGTCAATGTGGATGCTGTCCTTTGAAATGCATTGTGGAATGTTTTGACGGGGCGTGACGTGACTGCCAGTGTGAATTGGCCTTAAGACGATGAACCCTTTAAAATTATAACGTTATCGTAAACATACATTATTTAGTCAAGTATCTAGACAACAGCTTATACGGCTAAAGTTTGCAATGGATCGCCCTCGCGCAGGTGTTGGCAACGCCTGTGCGTGTATGATTAAGAGCAAATGTGTCGTTACTTTTGCAAATAAAACCTGATCACTGATCTTCATCCAGACACTTTCTTAGCCCCATGCTTTAATTTTAAAAAAAGCAAAAAAAAAAAAAAATCATATGAAATATTCATTTACAATTCAGCTATTCCGCCATCTTAGATTTCCCCGACAGTCCTTTTTACCTCTTAAACTTTTACATACTACTGCCGCAGGGCGTAATAAAATAAATTATACAAATAAATAATGCACTGATGCTGAAGTGTACAAAGATGTCTGTGACAGAGTATTTTTTTGTTTCCTCTGCGGTACATAGGTTGGCAATGCGTCAAGTAGCCAATGGGAAGATAGTTTTAGGTATCCAATCAGAATCGAGAAAAGAGACGATGTAGTTCGAGCGGCTAAATTGAAACTATTCCAAGTTCCTCATGTCTGTTAGGTTAGTGGTTTTCATAAATTTTGGTCGTCAAAAGTTAGACACTTCTCATTTTCTTAACTGAAATGTAGTTTGTGGAGACAGATAGCTTTGTAGCGTGCTTTGACGTCTACGTTAGGTTGAGAGGTGACACTCTGGTTGTGAGTTATCGGAGCTAACAAACGTGATTTGAAAAGAAGGATTTTCTTGAAACGGAGGTTTTGGTGGCAGACTGATCTGTAGGGTAATGTGGTGTGTGTGTTAGTTTAAAAGTTTATTTTTTGCAAATTAACGAAAGCAACGGATGATGAAGTACGGCAAAGGTGCTCGGCTTTATTTTCCGGATAGTTGAAGTAGTCATTTGGAAGACGGTCAGTGATCACAGGTAACGTACGTTTCAATTTACCTTACATTGTCATTTAGGCTATATATCGTGCTACAAATTTATTTATAATGTACGTCTCACATTACTTGCCATTTTCATTTTAGCCACAGTGTATATAACTTGCCACAAATTTAGTTTTATTGTTACGTCGACTACCTTGTTAGCATGTGATTATAACGTTTATTATTACTATTATTATTTGAATACAAAGCGTATTTCCTCTTTATATTGATTCCAGGATATGAAACAACTGGTTGCATTTGTTCCTACGAGACTCGTCTGCCCGCTGGTCTCTCATTAGTTATTTTGAAACTGCTGCTAACACTATGGACACCCTGCGGCCCATATCACCATGTGTTAAAGCCACAACTCGCGGCTTGGGCTGTCAACATCGCTCAGTTAAATGGGTAAGTTTAGCCACTGCCAATGATTTATTAGGGCTGTGTTGGGTTCTGATCGAGTTTTGAACGGCCTGCAATCTAGTGACTTTTGTTGGTTCTGTTACAGTTATCTGTGTTATCGTTTTTAATGCGCTGTGGATTTTAATAATATGTATAACTGTGATACAAGTACTGCAATATCTTCTAGGGCGTAGGTCATTCGTAACAACGGCAAATAATTGCTCAATGAAAGACTGCAATCATGATTCCGTCCAGTTCTGGAGCTTCCGTTCGTCCCGCAATGTAGTGAGGTCTATCTCCAAGACTAATGTTGTCGCTGTAATTCATTCTCGCGATAGAGATTACACTTTATTACTATACACTTCGTTTATTCGGCATTTAATTAATAATGAAATCCCTTTATTGTTTCATCTGAACGTTGTCGTCTTGTGTTCAAACTGATTAAAATCTGGTAAAGTTTTTGTTATTCTAAAATATGAACAGGTATTGAAATGCTCATTTGCAACCTAGCATTACCGTCTCTCATAAACAAATATAATGTTATATACTGGGTTCAGTCAAGTAATTTTTTCAGACGGATAATATTTTCGCCTTTGTTTTCTTACAAATCAGCAAAAGCGTTTATAAATCCATTATACATACCGGTACTTTATGAGAACTCTTATTGTAAATTTGTTCAAATACAATAACAGTTTGTGCAGTGGACGGATTTAATGCTATTTCCTCCATTATTTCACTGAATTGTTAAATTTTAAGCAGAGCCATGGCTTATTGTGGCTACTTCGTAGTTCTTGCATATCCCTTACACTCACGCCGCGTGAGTCAAATGTCACGTGATCGTTCGAACAGGCTTGATACTGTATCGTACACTGCGGCGTATCGGGAAATCTGGAGCCTGTTCCAACGCGAGTATCGTTTGTCCGGCCGTACGATTAATAGCTATAAAATTATCGACTACGTAGGTGACGTGGTTGTTCTCCGATGTGGTCCTCTTTCCGAACGGATAGGAAACGTATGTGACTGCTATAATATACGGTCCGGGAGATCCGGGGAAAACCCGGGAATTTTTCATTGTTTTAGTTTTCAGTTAAATTTTCGTAATTTTGACTGGTAAGAACCAATACTCTAACGAAGGGTATTACTGTATCCCACTAACTGCAGAATAATGCTGCAGCAATAAAACATGAACGAGAGAAAAAATCGAAAATAAAACTTAAATCGCAAAGGAAATGCGCCATATATAACAAAACACAGTACTGATACAAGCGTCTGCCAACTGCAAAATGTGTCAAAGGCTTTAGGAACACTACATTCGTCTTAGCCGTTACAGGCGGAGTCATGCGCATGCGCAGTTGAGTCGCGTATGGGTAGTACCTTCTCCCGTTTCTGGCTACATGGCTGTTGGCCATGTAAGCAAACTCATATTCTTGAGGAAAAAACCTTGTTTCACAAAGCGCCAAGCATCCTGCGCACGTTGGTCTATCGATTATTCATATGATTTTGAAACACATCCCTGTTGGTTTTTGAACATTTTTGGATACATTCTAAAGTCATTTCTGAATTAAACATAAGTTGATTTTTGAATGCGTGCATAGTGTACGTGATGTCTCTGTCAGGGGAATCCTAGTCGCATCTAGAAATAAACTTTCCTGCAGACAAAAGGGCACGGAGCTATGCGAGCTGAGCGTAGTAATGCCGAATGGATGAATGCCAGTCGCTGTCTGATTGCGTGGTTGATTGGGTTTGCGGATGATCATCGTTGTTGTGATTACTAGCGAAATCCACAGATTCAGACTACAAGAGTGGAAATAAACGACTAACAGGAATAACAAGTAATAAAGATTACGTATTTTCTTCTCGGTGTATCCAAGGAAATGAAATTTTGACAAAATTTTTGGTCAGATCGCTACCCTAGTACGTGCCAGTTGTACAGTCCCCGGCTAGCAGGTGGAAGCAGCGCGGAAAACGCGTTGTACGAACATGTAACAAAGCTTAACCGGAGAACAATCGCGGGGTAACTAAACCGGTGTTTCTGGCAGGGTTAGTTAAGTTAATCGGCCAGTAAGTTTTGACAATGGCAGAAATAGTCACAGAATTAGTGATGACAAGATTGTTTGTTAGAACGAGGAAGACGATGAAACAGGGACATCACACAAATTATGGAAGAATATGATTGTTCCAAATTGTAATAAAAGTTTTGTACTACTACTTATCGATCTCATGCATGAGAAACTGGAGCGTATAATGAAATGTGATACTATTTCCTAACATAACATTTTTTGCTCGTAGGCCGGCCGCGGTGGTCTAGCGGTTCAGGCGCTCAGTCCGGAACCGCGCGACTACTACGGTCGCAGGTTCGAATCCTGCCTCGGGCATGGATGTGTGTGATGTCCTTAGGTTAGTTAGGTTTGAGTAGTTCTAAGTTCTATGGGACTGATGACCACAGATGTTAAGTCCCGTAGTGCTCAGAGCCATTTGAACCATTTTGCTCGTAGTAGGGCTAATAGGCATTTGATATTGGTAATTCATGAATTATTCTGTCGTGTTATAAAAATGATCATTTGTGCCAAAACAGTCTCGTTTATTTGATGTGCTGCAATATTAGAACGCCGATTTTACCTAGCAAACAGTGACAAAATAGACGCAATCAGATTGAGAAACCACCCCAGTCTTGGGTATTATTTGTATTATAGTGGCCAACACGAAAATAGGGCTTGAAGGTCATCTCGCCGTATTACAGCATTGCCATTTTTTTTTATACTGATAATTTAAAATGTTCGTAAAAATTCAATGAAAAATATTGGGCAGCTCTATTTTTAGTCAAGAATATACGGAGTACTCTCCAAAAGAAAATTCTCACTAGCTGCTAGGAAAAAAATGAAAACCTTTACAAGAAATTTTTTAGGAATGTAAGTTTTCACTTCAACCTCTGGTAGTAACCGAATCATTAATGTAATTGGACTGAAAAAAAATTGAACATCCTCAAAGTTTACAGATGCATATGCTACGTCTTTTATTTCGGAAATATAAAAGTATTCTGCGATAAAAAATAAAGTATTGTAAGAGGTGTGTAACTGTACCGACAGCGTAGGGAAAAATGTAGTCCCTGATGAATTTTCGTTCTGTAGGACTGCGAAGAAACTTCACGCGAGAAAGTTCTTAAGAAAACTACAAAATTATTTTTGGTAACATTTCAGACATCATTATTGTATCGTATCACGTACAGAGGCAAATTACTTCCGCGATATTCCGTGTGCCGGCCGTTGAGGCCGAGCGGTTCTAGGCGCTTCAGTCAGATGTTAAGTCCCATAGAGCTCAGAGCCATTTGAACCATTTTTGATATTCCGTGCGCAGCAGCGCGCGAGTCATATGCCGTCGTGAAGAGTTTTGTTCGGACGGTTCGCGTTAATATGACCGAGAATATTCCTTACTTCCCGAAAACATTTTACTTGCTGCTAATACATATCCTTTGTCATTTCATCCATCACTCAAAACGCCAATATACGCTACACAAAAGTAATTGTAGTTAATTTTGAAGCCAATATTTTCACTGAGGTCGAGCAAAATATTTGTTCGAAAGGTTTTGTAAAACCCAAGTTTTATCTAAATTAGCTGTAAGACTATTATTATCAGCACGCAATACGTGCTTGGTACACAAAATCCTCGTTCTTACTACTGCAATGTCCCTGTCTTGTGTTACAAATTTCGTCAGTCATTACAGTTTCTGAATTAAAAACAAAGTGGGCAGTGAAGACAGTGCATTGAAGTGACTGGCCAGAATAGTCAATTTTATTTCTCTAGCCATCGGATACTTTCCTCTGTCATACTAAAGTAATACAATTCTACGTTCTAGCTTTTTGTAAAAGTCGTCAAATATCATAGATTTCTATGCTCTTCTCGGAGAATCAGAATAGGTGCTGGGACTGTTCTGATGTTACTGCACTGTTTATATATACAGTCGATACAGAAGCACCACAACGTTTTGTCATTTCATGAATTGCATTACTCTTACTACGAAACAGGCAGTAAATCCTTGCATGAAAAAAAAAAGAGTTAAATTTCGAATATACAAGTAAACCAAATGCAGTATGATTGTATCCGAATGTACAGACATTTGATACAGGTTTTTAGGAAAAACTTGTTAATTAATGCAGAATTGACAATGTTATTTTAATTGACAACTATTGTCGAGTAAACTAATCGCCACCAATTGTGATACATTCGCAGTATGTCCTCTATAACTTAACTGAATAGACAAACATTTAAATCAAGTCATCTTTTTACATAGATGGCACTTACCTGAACTTAAGTATCTTCTGGCTCCGTGTCTTCAGATTCACTGTCGCTTGTTTCAGCCAAGTGTATCATCACAGATTCCACTATCGTGTCTCTTAAAGCATGGTTCAAGAAATCAGTTTCTTGCAATGCTTCTGCGTGTTTTACGCATTGTTAAGAGCTTCGTGTGTTAGCTGCTCGATATCAGAAAGTTTGAAAGTAGTATTTGTTTTCGCTACTTCTCGCTTTACTTGGGCCCATATCAATTTAATGGGATTACACTGGCAGTGATACTGTGATCGACATACAACTTGGTGCCCCATTTCGCTTGCCAGTTGATATAATTCGTAAGTCTTTTTGGCACCTACGACTTCTTCCTCAGACAGAAGTTCAGCCTACGTTTCATCAACTGAAAATGAAACATTCTTTCTCTGTAACCACTCCATAATATCTGTCTTGCGCCAATTTGAACGGGACAGCTTTTCTATCTGAATGGAGTGGTAGCTTCCAGCGCAGACAACACTCGAATAAACCATTTCTTAAAAACTTTTCCATTCATTTCTGAATGGTAATCGGATTGCAAAGAACTTTTGCCACCACGAAAAACAAGTCTGGCCTCTAGTATGAAGCCTGTGGTTAATGAACCAGCGTGGGCGATGATTAATCGGCTACCTCTACCGATAGTCACTTTCAAACCGCCGTTTCCTTTGGAGCTGTGCCATGTATACCTATTGGTGTGGTTCTGTGATACACAAGTTTCATGCAAGTACACTACAGGCATGGTGTCTTCAGCACGCAACAAGTGCATTCTACGCAAAAACTTCGCTCTTGCTGCTGCAGTGTCTCTGCGTGCCATTAAGAATTTCCATACGTCATTACACTTGAATCGGAAACCAAGGGAGCGGAGAAGACGAAGAACGGAGGTCTCAGGGCCCGAGTAATTAATTTTTTCACGGAGGTCAGCCCGTATTTTTTAGCCGTTGGATACTCTGTCGTAATAGCCAAGTACAGTTCTACGCACATGCTCTTTGTTAAAATCGTAGAAGTCGGTCTTTTCTGTTCACGTTCGTATCCCTTTCTTGGGGAATCGAAGCAATTTTTGATGTCTGGAGATTCTGCCAATGACACAGATTTGCTAATACGGCCTCCAGTTGACTTGGTGACACCACACGCTTTAGCAGTAAGTTTATGAACTTGCGCAAAATTTAACTTATTCCTCGCCTCTTCATTGTCGGCCAGATCAGTAAAAAAGTTGAGTGCATTCGATATGATAATTTTCGATTGTTTATGAATGTCTTTCCGCCCTTTACGCACGCTGACCGGAGGAGTATTACAAGTAGGCCGTTGCTCCTGCATTGTTGTTCACCACCCATCACATGTCAAAGCACCTTTCTAAAGACAGTAAGACACTGAGATCAGACGTGTACACTCGATATAGCACGGTAATACTGAGCTTTCATCTGATCTGACCTACCGCACTGCTAATGGTACCTACATGGCAACAATGCCGAGGGGCGGGCGAATCACAGCCCGCAGCCCCTCCTGGCGGCATGCAGCGGCCATGACCTTGAGGTCTTTACTTTCGTGCCGGCCTTTTTTTTTTCTCCTTAATAACATCTTTTTCAGTATTAGACTATGACATTTCCATTTTTCATGTAGCAAAACGTTTGACGAACTTTCATGCGGTAATAGATTATTTTGCAGAAACGAAAGCACACCGTGTAAAGATGTAGCAAGATTAGAGAGAAGAAAATGCTGGGAACTAAGGATTGAATTAATGTGTACTGTCTTGCTTGTCTCTTGTCTTTACTGATTTACGGTATCCTATATTTAATTTTATGCCACACGAAACAGCAAGTTACTGGCTAATAGGCAATAAAGAGTGCAAATTTTCTGAAGAGTTCTTGCTCTCCCGATTACAAATGATCCCATCCAGTATTAAGTGCGAGCACCTTCTTTTTTTTTTTTTTTTAATGGGGTGGGGGGGGAGGGGGTTGCAGAATGCTGTGTGAAGAGGATGGCACTGCACTTTGGCACACTTAAGACCAAACAACATGTCTTACATTTCCTCTAGCACATATGATTATATCTTCAGAAAGAAGTGCGCTACAAAGTAAACATATTTTTGAAATTTTTGACATCCTGTCTCAAACCCTCGAAGGAGGAGGAGGGGGGGGGGGGGGACACTATCTAGTATTGCCCCGGTTCGGAAATATCGTAGATCAGGGGGTGATGCGCAGAGCAGTCTGAGTTATAGTGAGGAAATGGGTAGTCTCCACGTGACCCGTGTTTCCTTTTTGTTATTTTGTTTCCTGTTCGTTTAATGCTCTCACCTCAAATGAAAATAAAACGGATTTTTGTTGTCGGGAGCTGTTGTTGTTGTGGCCTTCAGTCCAGAGACTGGTTTGATGCAGCTCTCCATGCTACTCTATACTGTGCAGTGTGCAGGCTTCTTCATCTCCCAGTACTACTACAACCTACATCCTTCTGAATATGTTTAGTGTATTCATCTCTTGGTCCCCTCTACGCTTTTTATCCTCCACGCTGCCTTCCAATACAAAATTGGTGATCCCTTGATGCCCCAGAATATGTCCTACCAAGCGATCCCTTCTTCTAGTCAAGTTGTGCCACAAATTCCTCTTCTCCCCGATTCTATTCAATACGTCCTCATTAGTTACGTGAGCTACCCATCTAATCTTCAGCATACTTTTGTAGCACCACATTTCGAAAGCTTCTATTCTCCTCTTGTCTAAACTATTTATCGTCCGTGTTTCACATCCATACATAGCTGCACTCCATACAAATACTTTTAGAACAGACTTCCTGACACTTAAACATATACTCGATGTTAACAAATTTCTCTTCTTCAGAAACGCGTTTCCTGCCATTGCTAGTCTACATTTGATATCCTCTCTACTTCGACCACCATCAGTTATTTTGCTCCCCAAACAGCAGTACTCATCTACTACTTTAAGGTTCTCTATTCCTAATCTAATTCCCTTAGCATCACCTGATGTAATTTGACCACATTCCATTAACCTCGTTTTGCTTTTGTTGATGTTCATCTTATATCCTCCTTACAAGACACTGTCCATTCCATTCAACTGCTCTTCCAGGTCCTTTGCTGTCTCTGACAGAATTACAATGTCATCAGCAAACCTCAAAGTAAATAAGTTATAAGAACTGCAACCAGTCACTTTTTTGAATAATAATGCTTTATTCCATGAACCGGTTTTCGAACCTTTTCAGGTTCATCTTCAGATGGTTTCGGCAGGATCCGGGAAGTTACATCATTACTGGTAGTAGCATAATGCTGGGTACTGGTTCTATGGCAGAAAGATGGGTCACACTTTAATGTACCGCCATGACTATAGCTTACCAGTCGATATGGATGTAAATTTAGTTTTTACTTACTGCGACAGTATAAGCGGCTTTTTTCGGTTAGTGTCCATCTGTCTGCCTCCATTTTGATGTCCAGAACCCTTTCACACAAGCTATATTAATTCTCACTTTGACAGTGACCCTTTTCCAGCATGCAGCATGCGCTTTGCAACTGTTGCTTGTATCAAAGATCTTGACAGAAAGATATGGCATAGGCCTATTTTGTACAGAGATGTAATTTGTTGTTATTTTCATGTATTAAAGTCGATATAAGGGCAAGTATTTAAATCAGAATGGCGATAGCATGAGAGCACAAGATAAAATAAATAAATAAATTACTACAAGAACAAATTTCAGGCGATCTGATATCTTATTTCTACTTGTATATTACAGGCAGTTTATAGCTTTTTTTTTAAATAGCGATTATCATGTTTGGCATTAACATGAATCCCAAGGAATCAATAATACAGAGTTATTGTATCTGCAGTGAGATGCAGCTGTCTGTATGACTAGGACCAGTATGTTTAAATTAATATCAGATCTTCAGATATTAATTTAAATACTGTCGCAGTAGGTAAAAACTAAATTTACATCTATATCGAAAGATAAGCTATAGTCATGGCGATACAGTAAAGTGTGACCCATCTTTCTGCCATAGAACCAGCACCCAGCATTATGCTACTACCAGTAATTATGTAACTTCCCGGATCCTCCCGAAACCATCTGAAGATGAACCTGAAAAGGTTCGAAAACCGGTTCATGGAATAAAGCATTATTATTCAAAAAAGTGACTGGTAGCAGTTCTTATAACTTATCGACATTCAATATATAGTCACGGTTCTAAAATATCCTTAATGGATAAGCATAATAAAAACCTCTGCTGCTCAATATACAGATTGAATAACATCGGGGAGAGGCTACAACCATGTCTCACTTCCTTCCCAACCACTGCTTCCCTTTCATGCCCTCAACTCTTATAACTGCCATTTGGTTTCTATACAAATTGTAAATAGCCTTTCGCTCCCTATATTTTACCCCTGCCACCTTCAAAAGTTGAAAGAGAGTATTCCGGTCAACATTGTCAAAAGCTTTTTCTAAGTCTACAAATGCTAGAAACGTAGGTTTGCCTTTCCTTAATCTAGCTTCCAAGATAAGTCGTAGGGTCAGTATTGCCTCACGTGTTCCAATACTTCTACGGAATCCAAACTGATCTTTCCCGAGGTTGGCTTCTACTAGTTTTTCCATTCGTCTATAAAGAATTCGTGTTAGTAATTTGTAGCCGTTTATTAAACTGATAGTTCGGTAATTTTCACATCTGTCAACACCTGCTTTCTTTGGGATTGGAATTATTACTTTCTTCTTGAAGTCTGAGGGTATTTCGCCTGTCTCATACATCTTGCTCACCAGATGGTAGAGTTTTGTCACGGCTGGCTCTCCCGAGGCCATCAGTAGTTCTAATGGAAAGTTATCTACTCCCGGGACCTTGTTTCGACTTAGGTCTTTCAGTGCGCTGTCAAACTCTTTGCGCAGTATCATATCTCCCATTTCATCTTCATCTACATCCTATTCCATTTCCATAATATTGTCCTCAAGAACATCGCCCTTGTATAGACCCTCTTTATACTGCTTCCACCTTTCTGCTTTCCCTTCTTTGCTTAGCACTGGGTTTCCATCTGAGCTCTTGATATTCATACAAGTGGTTTTCTCCAAAGGTCTCTTTAATTTTCCTGTAGGCAGTATCTATCTTACCCCTTGTGATATACGCCCTTACATCCTTACATTTGTCCTCTAGCCATCCCTGCTTAGCCATTTTGCACTTCCTGTCGATCTCATTTTTGAGACGTTTGTATTCCTTTTTGCCTGCTTCATTTACTGCATTTTTTTATTTTCTCCTTTCATCAATTAAATTCAATATATCTTCTGTTACCCAAGGATTTCTACTAGCCCTCGTCTTTTTACCTACTTGATCCTATGCTGCCTTCACTACTTCATCCCTCAAAGCTACCCATTCTTCTTCTACTGTATTTCTTTCCCCCATTCCTGTCAATTGTTCCCTTATGCTCTCCCTGAAACACTCTGTACCACCTCTGGTTCTTTCAGTTTATCCATGTCCCATCTCCTTAAATTCCCACGTTTTTGCAGTTTCTTCAGTTTTAATTTACAGTTCATAACCAATAGATTGTTGTCAGAGTCCACATCTGCTCCTGGAAAAGTCTTACAATTTAGAACCTGGTTCCTAAATCTCTGTCTTACCATTATATAATCTATCTGAAACCTGTCAGTATCTCCAGGCTTCTTGCATGTATACAACCTTGTTTTATGATTCTTGAACCAAGTGTAAGGTATGATTAAGTTATGCTCTGTGCAAAATTCTACCAGACGGCTTCCTCTTTCATTTCTTAGCCCCAATCCATATTCACCTACTATGTTTCCTTCTCTCCCTTTTCCTACTGTCGAATTCCAGTCACCCATGACTATTAAATTTTCGTCTCCCTTCACTACCTGAATAATTTCTTTTATTTCATCATACATTTCTTCAATTTCTTCGTCATCTGCAGAGCTAGTTGGCATATAAACTTGTACTACTGTAGTAGGCGTGGGCTTCGTGTCTATCTTGGCCACAATAATGCGTTCACTATGCTGATTGTAGTAGGTTACCCGGATTCCTATGTTTTATTCATTGTTAAACCTACTCCTGCATTACCCCTATTTGACTTTGTATTTATAACCCTGTATTCGCCTGACCAAAAATCTTGTTCCACCTGCCACCGTACTTCACTAATTCCCACTATATCTAACTTTAACCTATCCATTTCCCTTTTTAAATTTTCTAACCTACCTGCCCAATTAGGGGATCTGACATTCCACGCTGCGATCCCTAGAACGCCATTTTTCTTTCTCCTGATAACGACGTCCTCTTGAGTAGTCCCCGCCCGGAGATCCGAATGGGGGACTATTTTGCCTCCAGAATATTTTACCCAAGAGGACGCTATCATCATTAACCACACAGTAGAGCTGCATGCCCTCGGGAAAAATTACGGCTGTAGTTTCCCCTTGCTTTCAACCGTTCGCAGTACCAGCGCAGCAAGGCTCTTTTGGTTGGTGTTACAAGGCCAGATCAGTCAATTATCCAGACTGTTGCCCGTGCAACTACTGAAAAGGCTGCTGCCCCTCTTCAGGAACCACACGTTTGTCTGGCCTCTCAACAGATACCCCTCTGTTGTGGTTGCACCTACGGTTCGGCTATCTGTATCGCTGAGGCACGCAAGGCTTCCCACCAACGGCAAGCTCCATGGTTCATGGGTGGTGGGGGGGGGGGGGGAGTTATTATACCACATAAATAATAAGTCAAAATTTTGAAAAACTCAGCCCTTAGTCGCGAACACAATTAAATTTGTAACGTAGGTTTCGGTGTCACAAGGGACACCTTTTTCGGACAAAATTAAACTATATGTTACAGCATAACGTACCAAAAAATACGAAAGCTGCAGTCATACCTGACAGCGTCAGATAGAATTAAAATAAAATGCAACAGAGGTGCAAGCCACTAGGGGCTGCCATTTGCCCTCTGCTACAGTCAACACAAAATTCAATGACGAAAGTACATTGTCATTAATCGGCTGGATTTCTGACAACGGCGACGGTCAACTGACCCGGCGGAAAATATCCACTGTGAGTGCAACCGGCCCTGGCATGCAGCCTTTAACAGCAAAGGCTAGGCCACACCGTTGAAATGCTCGTTGGTGCATCCTGCCCGGCGCACCGGCTCCAGGTCGAGATTCGCAGCAGCTCCGAGCTGTTGTCTGCACGTACTGGCTCATTTGACAGCAACAGCGCGAGACAGATCTTTCTTACCGCCCAGGCTAAGGCTCCTTCCTGGAAGTACGAGCTGGCACATCCGCCATTTTGTTTCCCAGAGCTCTGAATAAACGATCTGCGGTGCTAAAGGATTTGCGTCACTGCACCTAGCACGAAATTAAGCGAAACTATGGGTGGTTGTGCTGCCATAAACTGTTCTGACCGTTCTAGAAGTGTATTTAGAATGGTTCGTTGCCCAGAAGATTCGGAGAGAAGAAAAAAAGGGACTGTTAACTGTTATCGCGAAAAATGGGTACCCGGACGGAGCGCACAGTTACGTATTGTATTGAAAGTACATAATGTTTATTATGACATGAAGCAATATGTAATAGTAAAAATAGAATGTGATACTCGAACGTAAATTATTGTTTAGTTGTTTTGAAAGTACTACCTCTTAACAGAGATTCTGCCTGTAGGGAGTGAACACCCCCAAAATATCATAACACTGCGAAACATTCCATAACATAATTTAGAGTACAGTACGTGTGTATTATAGTACAGGGTGATTCAAAAAGAATACCACAACTTTAGGAATTTAAAACTCTGCAACGACAAAAGGCAGAGCTAAGCACTATCTGTCGGCGAATCAAGGGAGCTATAAAGTTTAATTTAGTTGTACATTTGTTCGCTTGAGGCGCTGTTGACTAGGCGTCAGCGTCAGTTGATGCTAAGATGGCGACCGCTCAACAGAAAGCTTTTTGTGTTATTGAGTACGGCAGAAGTGAATCGACGACAGTTGTTCAGCGTGGGGCACCGAGAATCCGCGGGAAACAACTCAGTATGAACGTGACTCGCCTAAGGTGAACGTTTTCTGTGCTATTTCAGCCAATAAAGTTTTTGGTCCCTTTTTCTTCGAAGGTGCTACTGTAACTGGACTACAGTATCTGGAGATGTTAGAGGATTGGCTGTTCCCTCAGCTCGAACAAGAAGCACAACAATTCATATTTCAGCAGGATGGAGCGCCACCACATTGGCACTTATCTGTCCGTAACTACCTGAACGTCAACTACCCGAGGCGATGGATCGGCCGCCAGGCAGCCCGTGACAGACCACTTCATCACTGGCCTCCAAGAAGCCCTGATCTTACCACCTGCGGTTTTTTCTTATGGGGGTATGTTAAGGATATGGTGTTTCGGTCACCTCTCCCAGCCACCATTGATGATTTGAAACGAGAAATAACAGCAGCTATCCAAACTGTTACGCCTGATATGCTACAGAGAGTGTGGAACGAGTTGGAGTATCGGGTTGATATTGCTCGAGTGTCTGGAGGGGGCCATATTGAACATCTCTGAACTTGTTTTTGAGTGGAAAAAACCTTTTTAAATGCTCTTTGTAATGATGTATAACAGAAGGTTATATTATGTTTCTTTCATTAAATACACATTTTTAAAGTTGTGGTATTCTTTTTGAATCACCCTGTATATTGACACTCATTGATCAAATACAGGCCACAATCGCTTAAAAAATTTGTTTAGATGACCGTTTTCGGTAGAATTAGGCCTAAACTGCCGTCATCGGATCTGTATCACAATAGCAGTCATAACACTTAAGAGCTATCTGCTATTTTTAAAGTTGAGAAAACTCGTCAGTTCCACTGTCGGCATTTCACAATGAACACATAATGTAAAACATGAACCTCCTGGGTTGATAGGGCCTAAGTCACGTCAAAAGCTATGTTGTTGTTGTTATGGTCTCCAGTCCTGAGACTGGTTTGATGCAGCTCTCCATGCTAATCTATCCTGTGCAAGCTCCTTCATCTCCCAGTACCTACTGCAACCTACATCCTTCTGAATCTGCTTGGTGTATTCATCTCTTGGTCTCCCTCTACGATTTTTACCCTCCACGCTGCCCTCCAATGCTAAATTTGTGATCCCTTGATGCCTCAGGACATGTCCTGCCAACCGATACCTTCTTCTAGTCAAGTTGTGCTACAAACTTCTCTTCTTCCCAATCCTATTCAATACCTCCTCATTAGTTACGTGATCTACTCACATAATCTTCAACATTCTTCTGTAGCACCACATTTCGAAAGCTTCTATTCTCTTCTTGTCCAAACTATTTCTTGTCCATGTTTCACTTCCATACATGGCTACACTCAATACAAATACTTTCAGAAATGACTTCCTGACACTTAAATCTATACTCGATGTTAACAAATTTCTCTTCTTCAGAAACGCATTCCTTGCCATTGCCAGTCTACATTTTATATCCTCTCTACTTCGACCATCATCAGTTATTTTGCTCCCCAAATAGCAAAATTCCTTTACTACTTTAAGTGTCTCATTTCCTAATCTAATTCCCTCAGCATCTCCCGACTTAATTCGACTACATTCCATTATCCTCGTTTTGCTTTTGTTGATGTTCATCTTACATCCTCCTTTCAAGACACTGTCCATTCCATTCAACTGCTCTTCCAAGTCCTTTTCTGTCTCTGACATTCAGGCGCTCAGTCCGTAACCGCGCAACTGCTACGGTCGCAGGTTCGAATCCTGCCTCGGGCATGGATGTGTGTGATGTCCTTAGGTTAGTTAGGTTTAAGTAGTTCTAAGTTCTAGGGGACTGATGACCACAGATGTTAAGTCCCATAGTGCTCAGAGCCATTTGAACCATTTTTTTGTCTCTGACAGAATTACAATATCAACGGCGAACCTCAAAGTTTTTATTTCTTCTCCCTGGATTTTAATACCTACTCCAAATTTTTCTTTTGTTTCCTTTATTGCTTACTCAATATACAGATTGAATAACATCGGGGAGAGACTACAACCCTGTCTCACTCCCTCCCCAACCACTACTTTCCTTTCATGGCCCTCAACTCTTATAACTGCAGTCTGGTTTGTCTACAAATTGTAAATAGCCTTTCGCTCCCTGTATTTTACCCCTGCCGCCTTTAGAATTTGAAAGAGAATATTCTAGTCAACATTGTCAAAAGCTTTCTCTAAGTCTACAAATGCGAGAAACTTAGGTTCGCCTTTCCTTAATCTTTCTCCTAAGATAAGTCGTAAGGTCAGTATTGCCTCGCGTGTTCCAACATTTCTAAGGAATCCAAACTGATCTTCCCCGAGGTCGGCTTCTACCAGTTCTTCCAATCGTGTGTAAAGAATTCGCGTTAGTATTTTGCAGCTGTGACTTATTAAACTGATAGTTCGGTAATTTTCATCTCTGCTTTCTTTGGGATTGGAATTATTACTTTCTTCTTGAAGTCTCAGGGTATTTCGCCTGTCTCGAACATCTTGCTCACCAGATGGTAGAGTTTTGTCAGGACTGGCTTTCCCAAGGCCGTCAGTAGTTCTAATGGAATGTTGTCTACTCCAGGGGCCTTGTTTCGACTCAGGTCTTTCAGTGCTCTGTCAAACTCTTCACGCAGTATCGTATCTCCCATTTCATCTTCATCTACATCTTCTTCCATTTCCATAATATTGTTCTCAAGTACATCGCCCTTGTATAGGCCCTCTATATACTCCTTCCACCTTTCTGCTTTCCCCTCTTTGCTTAGCACTGGGTTTCCATCTGAGCTCTTGATATTCATACAAGTGGCTCTCTTTTCTCCAAAGGTCTCTTTAATTTTCCTGTAGGCTGTATCTATCTTACCCCTCGTGAGATAAGCCTCCACATCCTTACTTTTGTCCTCTAGCCATGCCTGCTTAGACATTTTGCACTTCCTGTCAATCTCATTTTTGAGACGTCTGTATTCCTTTTTGCCTGCTTCATTTACTGCATTTTTATATTTTCTCCTTCCATGAATTAAATTCAATATTTCTTCTGTTACCCAAGGATTTCTACTAGCCCTCGTCTTTTTACCTACTTGATCCTCTGCTGCATTCACTACTTCATCCCTCAGAGCTACCCATTCGTCTTCTACTGTATTTCTTTCCCCCATTCCTGTCAATTGTTCCCTTATGCTCTCCCTGAAACTATGTACAACCTCTGATTTAGTCAGTTTATCCAGGTCCCATCTCCTTAAATTCCCACCTTTTTGCAATTTCTTCAGTTTTAATCTAGAGTTATAACCAATAGATTGTTGTTAGAGTCCACATCTGCCCTTTGGAAATGTCCTACAATTTAAAACCTGGTTCCTAAATTGTGTCTTACCATTATATAATCTATCTGATACCTTTTAGTATCTCCAGGATTCTCCCATGTATACAACCTTCTTTTATGATTCTTGAACGAAGTGTTAGCTATGATTAAGTTATGCTCTGTGCAAAATTCTACCATACGGCTTCCTCTTTCATCTCTTTGCCCCAATCCATATTCACCTACAATGTATCCTTCTCTCCCTTTTCCTACTGTCGAATTCCAATCACCCATGATATTAAATTTTCGTCTCCATTCACTACCTGAATCATTTCTTTTATGTCATCATACGTTTCTTCAATTTCTTCGTCATCTGCAGAGCTAGTTGGCATATAAACTTGTACTACTGTAGTAGGCATGGCCTTCGTGTCTAACTTGGCCACTAAAATACGTTCACTATGCTGTTTGTAGTAGCTTACCTGCACTCCTATTTTTTATTCATTATTAGACCTACTCCTGCATTACCCCTATTTGATTTTGTATTTATAACCCTGTATTCACCTGACCAAAAGTCTTGTTCCTCCTGCCACCGAACTTCACTAATTCCGACTACATCCAACTTTAACCTATCCATTTCCCTTTTTAAATTTTCTAACGTACCTGCTCGATTAAGAGGTCTGACATTCCACGCTCTGATCCGTAGAATGCCAGTTTTCTTTCTCCTGATAATGATGTCCTCTTGAGTAGTCCCCGCCCGGACAGCCGAATGGGGGACTATTTTACCTCTGGAATATGTTACACAAGAGGACGCCATCATCATTTAACCATACAATAAAGCTGCATGCCCTCGGGAAAAATTACGGCTGTAGTTTCTCCTTGCTTTCAGCTGTTCGCAGTACCACAACTGCAAGGCCGTTTTGGTTAGTGTTACAAGGCCAGATCAGTCAATCATCCAGACCGTAGCCCCTGCAACTACTGAAAAGGCTGCTGCCCCTCTTCAGGAACCACACGTTTGTCTGGCTTCTCAACATATACCCCTCCGTTGTGGTTGCACCTACGGTTCGGCTATCTGTATCGTTGAGGCACGCAAGCCTCCCCACCAACTGCAAGGTCCATGGTTCATGGGGGGAGGGTCAAAAGCTATACTCAGTTTTATCCTGCCGAAATCGGTCATCTAAGTAAAAGTTTTAAGCGATCTTGGCTTGTATTTCAATAATGTCATCGGTATCAGATCCCCCCCCCCCCTTCCCCCAGAGATCACAAAGACGAACTTTGATACTAACAGTGCCTCTGCAGTAATGGTTGTTGCTGTGACTGTAGGATTAGTAGCCCTGGGGCATGTAGGACTCTATCTTGAGCTGGGCATTTGGTATTGTCCGAGATAGGTACCTCATATATCATTCAAGAAAAGCTTATATACAAAAAACGTATACAATATTACATCAACATAAGAGGAAAACGTGAGCTCAGAAAATACTCAACCTTGAGTATCAGCAGGTAAAAATCTTTATTTATGAGTATATAGTTGATTTATATTTCTTGTAAATGCTGACTTATAAAAATTACATAAATAGACTTGTTTCTTGTACCATTATTCTTCATTCCGACAACAAAGAACAGCAGCAATAAGCAAATGAAATGCGAGATTTTTGTGTCTAATCCACATATCGATGTAAACATGAGCGGAATGACAGCTCAAAATAGCACGACCTAAGGTTCTATGCAGGACACTTAAAATATTTCAGGAAAGTTGAACAAAACAACACAGTTCCGATAAGCTACGTGCTGTTTTTAGCATGAAACAAAATGGCGGGTGCGCCAGCCTGTGTTTTTAGGAGCTGTAGCCCTGGCTGCTACGTAATGAGCTTTCGTCCGCTTCCACAGTGTGACTGCCTTTGTGGCGTCCCTTGTCCCGGCCATCCGCCGTGTATTGAATTGCACAGGCAGGCCGCGTTCCAGGCAAGGCCTGCAAGACGCTGCTAATCTGTTTTTATCTTTCCTGTCCTACATTTGAAAACCAGCACATCCTGTACGTATTATAGGAACAAAGCCTAGAAACGCAGTTTGTGACTCCTAAGAGATTGAGACGACTCATTACTAAGTCATTATCAACCTGTCGCAAACTTGCCATCATTGTCTCATTAATCATAAGTCACTAATTAGTTACCATCTCTCTACAGTATTCCATATCGATCAAATGCTGGATGGTTAGTGCCATACCTTGGCTTGCAATACTGAAGTAAGTAGCAAGTGGCAAATGTTTCGTATTTGGTCCCAGTGTGGTGACTCCGCAAAATTATATATATGAGACAAATAAAACAGATTGGAAACGCATTTCCGAATAAAATTATACTGTTCTGCGAAGTTCAGCTTCGTTCAAACATATTAATGTAGTTGGAAATATTGTTGCAAATTTAATATCAAGAACAAAAGAAGGCACATGATTCTTATACTGATAATGCGCAAAACTTAACTACTATACATACCGGCATTACTTAAGCAGAAACTGAAGTCATATCGGGTCCTTCACATATCTATCTACACTTTTTCGATAAAAGAATCCTACTCTGATTTTATCTTATCATGATGAACTGACGCCGTACGCAAACCACTGAGTCGTCTATCTGCCATGGTAGTTTTTGGCGACGTTTTTACGCGCTTGAGTGCTACAAACAAACGTGACATATATAAATTCATATAATGTAACGTTCTTCAATTACTCTGTCGTGATAATATTTCAAGCAAGATTTAAAGATAATTAGAAGAAATACGGACACATTTGTGTGAATAAAGAAATCTTTGTTTAATCTGACTTAAGAAGTTGTTTAAAAGTGTTTCTCCTTAAGTAATTACAATTAGAAATACACTCCTGGAAATGGAAAACAGAACACATTGACAGCGGTGTGTCAGACCCACCATACTTGCTCCGGACACTGCGAGAGGGCTGTACAAGCAATGATCACACGCACGGCACAGCGGAAACACCAGGAAACGCGGTGTTGGCCGTCGAATGGCGCTAGCTGCGCAGCATTTGTGCACCGCCGCCGTCAGTGTCAGCCAGTTTGCCGTGGCATACGGAGCTCCATCGCAGTCTTTAACACTGGTAGCATGCCGCGACAGCGTGGACGTGAACCGTATGTGCAGTTGACGGACTTTGAGCGAGGGCGTCTAGTGGGCATGCGGGAGGCCGGGTGGACGTACCGCCGAATTGCTCAACACGTGGGGCGTGAGGTCTCCACAGTACATCGATGTTGTCGCCAGTGGTCGGCGGAAGGTGCACGTGCCCGTCGACCTGGGACCGGACCGCAGCGACGCACGGATGCACGCCAAGACCGTAGGATCCTACGCAGTGCCGTAGGGGACCGCACCGCCACTTCCCAGCAAATTAGGGACACTGTTGCTCCTGGGGTATCGGCGAGGACCATTCGCAACCGTCTCCATGAAGCTAGGCTACGGTCCCGCACACCGTTAGGCCGTCTTCCGCTCACGCCCCAACATCGTGCAGCCCGCCTCCAGTGGTGTCGCGACAGGCGTGAATGGAGGGACGAATGGAGACGTGTCGTCTTCAGCGATGAGAGTCGCTTCTGCCTTGGTGCCAATGATGGTCGTATGCGTGTTTGGCGCCGTGCAAGTGAGCGCCACAATCAGGACTGCATACGACCGAGGCACACAGGGCCAACACCCGGCATCATGGTGTGGGGAGCGATCTCCTACACTGGCCGTACACCACTGGTGATCGTCGAGGGGACACTGAATAGTGCACGGTACATCCAAACCGTCATCGAACCCATCGTTCTACCATTCCTAGACCGGCAAGGGAACTTGCTGTTCCAACAGGACAATGCACGTCCGCATGTATCCCGTGCCACCCAACGTGCTCTAGAAGGTGTAAGTCAACTACCCTGGCCAGCAAGATCTCCGGATCTGTCCCCCATTGAGCATGTTTGGGACTGGATGAAGCGTCGTCTCACGCGGTCTGCACGTGCAGCACGAACGCTGGTCCAACTGAGGCGCCAGGTGGAAATGGCATGGCAAGCCGTTCCACAGGACTACATCCAGCATCTCTACGATCGTCTCCATGGGAGAATAGCAGCCTGCATTGCTGCGAAAGGTGGATATACACTGTACTAGTGCCGACATTGTGCATGCTCTGTTGCCTGTGTCTATGTGCCTGTGGTTCTGTCAGTGTGATCATGTGATGTATCTGACCCCAGGAATGTGTCAATAAAGTTTCCCCTTCCTGGGACAATGAATTCACGGTGTTCTTATTTCAATTTCCAGGAGTGTATGTAACTGTGGTAAATGAGTACCTGAACGATCTCTCCGCAGAGCAAGTGGTTGCCGGTAAGCTAAAGGCTATCTTCAGGGGTGTAGCTACTGCGGGCAAGAATATAGGTTTATCCATTAGATCAGTCAGGCTTAATTCAGCAATATCTCCTTTCAGTTACTGTATCGCGTTTCCACATACAGATCCAAGTGCGTGATTCTTCAAAAACTTATCTAAAATATCGCCAGAAAATCTTTTGGTATTTTCAATTATTCTTTTCATATCTAGGTCGCTTTTGGATGTACAGGGTGTCCAGAGAAGGGCTCCCTGATTTCAAAATTAAATATCTCGAAAACAAAGATCGATAGAGGAATGCAGTAAACGGTATGTTTATTGTGAAAGCTGTAAGAAGTTTATACAGCAGTTTGAAATAATAGTTACAAAAGCTGCTAACAGATGGCGCTGTACGCTGTACAGCTCATATCAGCATACGTAAGTGAAATAATCGTATGAAAACAATCTTTGCAAACAATCACATCACAATGTTTTCAAAATGTTCACCATGGCACTACAGAGGTGGGGCAAACGAAGAATGAAATTCGCCATCACATTTCGTAGTGTCTCAACCGAAATGGATTCACATGCCACAGAGATCGCCGATTCAAGCTCGTCCAGCGTGGCGGGATGCTTCGGGTAGACCATGTCTTTCACTGTGCCCCACAAAATCAAGTCACAGGGAGTCAAATCCGGCGAATATGGAGGCCAATCCATGCCTGCACCAGTAAATTTGGGATATTCCAAAGCAATGACTCGATTACCGAAGTGTTCCTCAAGAAAGCGAAACACTTGTTCGGTCCGATGTGGTCGGGCTCCATCTTGCATAAACCACTCAGTACCTGGTCGATCCTCTTACGCTTGCTGTGTGGCGACAAATTGTTCCAAAATTGCAACGTAACGCGCACCAGTGACCGTTTCTCGAATGAAAAAAGGGCCAATAATGCCTCTGCTTCATACTGCAGCCCACGCAGTAACTTTAGGAGAATACAGGGGTTTCGCTTCACACCAATATGGCTTTCCGGAACCCCAAAATCGCCAGTTCTGCTTATTCACGTATCCATTCAGGTGGAAGTGTGCTTCATCTGTCAACCAGATGCAGCCAACATCAAATCCTTCACTATCAATCATTGTGAGCATCTGATTAGCAAAGGAACCCCTTTGTTGCACAGTTCGTACGGGTATGGCCTGGTGCGTTTGAATTTTGAATGGAAACATGTGTAGGCTCTTTCTCAGTATTTTCTGCGTGCTGGAACGCTTCAAACCAGTCTCAGATGCAATTCTACGGACGGATGGCATTGGATTTCGCTGAATAATTCCAGAAACTGTGGCGATATTTTCAGGCGTAACTGCTGTTTGCTTGAGGCCAACATGCCCCACTAGATCATCAGTTACGCTGCCTGTTCGTTGAAATTTTGCGAAGAGCGTACGAATGGATTTCGCGTCGGGTCCTTTTAGAACATTAAATCGTGCTTGAAAACTTCGCCTTGTTGCCGTAGGACTCTCTTCTAACCTGTGGTATTCTAGCACCGGAAAAACGCGTTGTTCAATGGAGTACATGGTTTTAATCTCTTCTTTCGGTACGCTAACCTCCTTTCACGTTTCAATAGTGGAGCTGATCGCTCTGCGCTTCGGATCACTATTTATACTGGGCATTACGTATGGCGATTACAGCGCCATCTGTTAGCAGCTTTTGTAACTATTATTTAAAACTGCTGTATAAACTTCTTACAGCTTTCACAATAAACATACCGTTTACTGCATTCCTCTATCGATCTTTGTTTTCGAGATATTTAATGTTGAAGTCAGGGAGTCCTTTTCTGGACACCCTGTAATTACCTTTGAGCGCAAGCAGAAAAGTTCAAATGTGCCGTGTTTTCTTCTGAAAACTGTTCTTGCAGGGGCTGGACTAGGGAATCCAGATACAGAATAAAGAGAGGTTTTCTGCATTTCTCTGTGACAGTAGCTGATGGATGATTCAAACGATGGATTTGTCGTGCGACGACTCGTGACTGTCGAATGCCAGGGACATTTATTCCAAGTTCAGCACTTTTCATGATCATTTCAAGTTCGGTTTCTGCTTTTTCCCAGTCATCCATTAAAATTTTTACAATTTCTTGAATATGTCCTGAAACATCTAAGTTAATGGTTACTCATTGAAGGATATTGGTGACAGGTTCTAGTTTGGCTGAATATTTAGCAACGACTTTTAGCGTAACAATAAATTTTGGAGGAGTAAGTGTGTAGTAAAGTTGCCACGCTCTCTGCCTAGTTTCACGTCTCCTTCTTTATGTACAATTGTTACAGCTTCAACAGTTTATAAAAACTTTTCATTAAATTTCGTCATAGATTTATGCTTCTCAGACCAGCGTGTCGTGTTTTTCCTAAAACACTTCTCGAAAATGCCTGGATGGTTCCTTTGAAAGGGCACGGCCGACTTCCTTCCCAATCCTTCCCTAAGGATCGGTGCAATCCGCCGACGACCGACATCGGCTGGAGACGCCCGATCTTTTCAAATTAGTACCCCAGTAAGTGCGCGATCGTATCTCCCGACCGTACGGACTTAGGACGACAATAGGTGAAATTCGGATCAGTCTGTTTGCTTCGGTCAAATCGACCGACGTTCCCGCAGACGAAGTTTGGAGCGTGAGAAACTGATACGTTTAGCCAAGAAAGAGTGAGTTTGCGATATCCAGAGGTTGAAAAATAATCCGGATATAGTTCGGAATCAATGGACTGTAATCGCAAGTTTATTCTAAACCTCAACTCGACAAAATCTTTTTTGGAAGTTTTAGGCTTGGATTATAACCTCAAAAAATAATTTGTTCAAGTGAAAAGGATGGCGTATCTTATATACGTATAGCTACTGTACTCGATCTTTTTTGTGGTAGGTTATCATTAGTTATCTACAAATTATTATTACTGCTTCCAGAATGAGATTTTCACTCTGCAGCGGAGTGTACGCTGATATGAAACTTCCTGCCAGATTAAAACTGTGTGCCCGACCGAGACTCGAACTCGGGACCTTTGCCTTTCGCGGGCAAGTGCTCAACCATCTCAGCTTCCGAAGCACGACTGACGCCCGGTCTCACATCTTTACTTCTGCCAGTATCTCGTCTCCTACCTTCCAAACTTTACAGAAGCTCTCCTGCGAAACTTGCAGAACTAGCACTCCTGAAAGAAAGGATACTGCGGAGACATGGCTTAGCCACAGCCTGGGGGATGTTTCCAGAATGAGATTTTCACTCTGCAGCGGAGTGTACGCGAAAGGCAAAGGTCCCGAGTTCGAGTCTCGGTCGGGCACACAGTTTTAATCTGCCAGGAAGTTTCATTATTACTGGTTGTTGGCATTTTATGTTAATATGAAGTGGTTTGCAAATGTAGCGTACGGTATGTATTTCCACTTTTAAATACTATGGGATTTCAGAGTATCTTATGCTACACTTTATACTTGTCTTTTGATCGTGTGCTAAATGACAGTCATTGAAGGTTAACTGACGCGTATCTGCACAACTTTAAATAAATACAGTGAAACAGATTGTTTATAACTTGCTTTTCGAGGTCACCACGGGTCATCTCGGGTATGCAACAGAACTTTTCTCCCGTCATCTCATATGTTGGTAAAACTTGTCTGGTTTTTCCCATAACTGAGGACAGTATATAGTACTCGCAACGTTTTTCACGAGACAAGAAAGCTCATTCGGCATCTCTTTAATAGCAGAAGCCGCTATGCAGCTCTCGTATCCAAGCACAGAGGCCTTGTGGTATTCACCCCATCCTAAGAGGTGAAAATCTAGCCTACTTCATACATAGAGTAGCCTCCTTTGACTCTGACAAAAAGTGACGAAGAAGATAGGACGCACTATGTTCAAATGTGTGTGAATTCCTAAGGGACCAAACTGCTGAGGTCATCGGTCCGTAGACTTACACACTACTTAAACTAACTTATGCTACGAACAACACCCACACCCATGCCCGAGGGAGGACTCGAACCTCCGGCGGGAGGGGCCGTGCAATCCGTGACATGACGCCTCACACCGCGCGGCCACTCCGCACGGCTGACGCAATATGTCCACGCTATCGGCCGACGTTATTTGGCGACCTCTGCCGACGTGTCTGACAACCGTTGTAGGTGCCACTGTGAACATAGCCTAATCTGATGGGACCGATGACCTCTCTGTTTGGTTCCCTCCCCCAAGTTAACTAACCAACTTGCATGGATCACATAAATTTTGAATGTTTGCAACTAGACTTTCCTTTGCAAGCTCTCCAGAAGAAAGAAATTGCTTCTTTGGTGGTACCAACGGCATTTCTAACCTCTGGTAAGGTATTCGTTCACAACTAAATTAAGCCTATCCCTAGCTCAATATAGGGGCGAGCCTTAGGATATTTCTCAACAAATATTTTCTGTACTCCGCCGATTTTAGCAGCCATCGTACTGCACCAATCATAATCTTGCCCTACTATTTTACGTCGTTTCAAACCTTAAGCAGATAAAGTAGATATTATTGTGTCAGAAATAAGTTTTGGTTCAAATGGCTCTGAGCACTATGGGACTTAATTTCTAAGGTCATCAGTCCCCTAGAACTTAGAACTACTTAAACCTAACTGACCTAAGGACGTCACACACATCCATGCCCGAGGCAGGATTCGAACCTGCGACCGTAGCGGTCGCGCGGTTCCAGACTGTAGCGCCTTTAACCGCTTGGCCACCCCGGCCGGCAAATAAGTTTTGCATCTAGCCTTGCTAATGGTGTAAATCCAAGGAAGTCTTCTCTGACAATACTTGCTCTGTGCCTGCAATATCCATTGTTTCGTCTGCCAAAACTGAAAGTGATTTGCTGTTATTAATGTGTTAATCAAATCATTTCTTAGTACTTCGATGCATACATCAATAAAATCATATCGGATTCTATGAGAAACATAGGTAGCATTTTTAGGAGCACTCTCAAAATATTTCCGCAATGTTTCGTCACTTGGCTGTACTTTAAATTGCAATAAATCATCAAATACAGCATTTGAATTTGTTTTTCGTCTTAAAGGCAAGTCATGTAACGCACAAAACAATACACAAGAAACAATTGGTTTTGACTTGGCGCTATTTGCCTTTGGTAATTTTGCAAGATTCTCGTTGACCGAGTTCTCCCAAACTTTCAGGCTTGTTTGTCACAACACTAATTGGAAATTTGTGGTATGTCCTATGGGACCAAACTGCTGAGGTCATCGGTCCCTAAGCTTACACACTACTTAATCTAACTTAAACTTTACGCTAAAGACAACACACACTCACACCCATGCCCGAGGGAGTACACGAACCTCCGACGATGGTAGTTGCGCGAACCGTGACAAGGCGCCCCGGACCTCACGGCTACCCCGTGCGGCACAACACTAATAAAATTATTCGATTTTTCTACTGAATCTTTGTGCCATTCGGAATTCATATGCATTTCTGTATATTCATGAAACTTTATTAAATTTGTGAACGGGCGGCTTAAGAATGCCCCATGGTGACTCCAATGCGTTATGCGTGGGCGTAGAAGCACACCAAACTTTCAGAGGGCTCCTTCAACTACTGTAGAATGGACCAACCACGGGTATAACGACAGCCGGTCTGGTCTAAATGTTCTTTTTGTACCGTTTACGTCATTCTTAAAATTATGATTTTTTCAGGTTGCCATGGATTCAATAAAATGTTATTTTTTAGGTAATAGTCAATATCCCCCTTTTTTTTCGATGTAATTTCCGACACAGGGAATACTGATACCACTACACTTTTCATCAAAGCACTTGAAGTCAGCAGAGGTGCTGGCCCTGTATCTATTTTCGCAATCAGTACAATTACTGAGATTTTTAATAGCAATGGTTGCGTTTGATTCGCTCTTTTCCTGTGATACCTCATCATAGACCGTTTCTTTTTCGACTCCTTAACTTTCATTAGTAGTTTTTATTCGCTTACGAGGTACAAAAACGTAGATCACAAACTCCCTGCCCTAAACCTAAGGTAACTCGCTGTCCCCCCACCCTCCACCAAACAGTGTGTGTGTGGCTCTGTGTGTTTCCCATTACCCCCACCCAAAACGTGTCAGCTAGTTGTCTGCGGCCATCTCACGCCCTAGTCTGCTCAGACGTCTGTCACATGCCCCCTCTACCTGCATCCCTGGCTAGCCCAAGGACGCCTACGCCTCCCCTCTCTCCCACGAGCCGCTAGATTCCTCCCCCCCCTTCCCCCACAAGCAACTGACACTCGACGAACCCCCACCTCACCCCAGTACACTCACCGGGGGCCAAAAAAGAGCTGGCAGTCGAATGAGCACAATGTAGGGAAAGAGGCGTGTGTGTGTTTCTCCTACAGCTTAAGAAAGGAATTCCATTCCGAAATCAAGCAAAGTAAAGCTTTGTACCTTTTGTGTGTGTATCTGTCGACGACACAGCGCTTCTGCCTTTGGGTGAGTCGTCCCCTTTATTCCTAAATAATTCGTTAACGTATATCGGTCATTGTGCCATTGTATTCACTGCGCTTTTACTCTTCGCGATGCACAAAAGTTTATGGAAACTGCAGGCATGCACCCACTGGCGTAGCTACCACAGAGCTAAGCGGGGCAATGCCCCAGGCCCCCAAACTCAAAGGAACCCTCGGCCTCTATGAACGACATTCAAAAAGTTGTATAATATCATAGTTGAATCAATAATTTTGTACTTTTAACTTTTTTGAACCCTGACCAACAAACCTCGAACGGCACGAACTGAAATCACAAAAATTTTCCCATCTCCAGAACATAAACAAAACAGGGTTTATAGCTTGTCCGCTAAGACGTGGACCCAGCCACTGTTCGGGTGTTGCCGGTTGAAGTCGGAGTTGCCATGGCTGTCAATCTTTGCGAACGAACACTGAGTGGCGCTGAATTACTAGGAGCGTGTTTGACAATACATTGTGTGACCACATGTGAATATGAAGTATCTACAGTTTATTGCTTCATCTCTAGCGTCGAAAGCAATAGGTATTGCGCGCGAAATTGCAGGCACTGGAAGGCACCGACCTTTTCTCTCTTCGCCCGTAGAGGCCTTGACCCGTAGAATCCCAGAATTCTCTGCGGCAGCCAGGGGCCGTGTCGTAGCAGTATACGGCATTAAGCATGGTAACTCAACTATTTGTGTAGTGAATTCCTTAAGCTAACTATCCGTAATCAAAGATCCCGAAAAATTGTTGTAACCAACTCCAGTCCAAATTTCGTAAAATGAGAAAAAAGAGAATGTGGATCTTGGTTTTGGATGGTTTTGTAAATTGTGTTAGTGGTCTGCTCGTCATCAATGTAGCAAATAACAGCTCCAGTGGTGACCTGTATTGCTGTATCCATCGGATTCAGATATCGAGGGAATTAAAAGACTACCAAATGTGTTAATGACGGTAAGTACTGCCTTCAGTGCCTTCACTTTCTTTACCTGCTCTTTTTTTTTTAACTAACAAATGCTTACCACCTGGCTGTTATCATGCATATTTCCGAAGTTTTGCCGTATTTTAATTCATTGCCTTAAAATCAATTTGCATCTGCTCATTTGTTGTTTTTCGGTCGGCCATCGTATCTACAAATTATATGCAGGTCGTCACATAACTAGCTGGCGCTGCTGGCCAGTCAGCGTAAATGAACCGGTAATATCTGTGCGGTTGTGTGTTTCTTCGTTTTTGTCGGTGACATTACTGCACAACTTGCCTTATTATCATCGTACTTTAATGTACTTGAGAGAGAGTGCTTTAAGCTCCACGTAAACGACAGGCCAGAGAGGTAACAGCAAACGCGGAAATATACATAGCATAATGTTTACATCAGGTTTATGCATAACAACGTATAGTTAGTGCAGAGCAGTATGTACTCGACACGGTCACGTACGAGCAACCAAGCAGTAGGACCATTTTCTCGTTTGCAAAATTTTTGTTGAGGTGAACCAGAATCATGGATAAAAAAAGGAACCCAGTGGTACGTTTAAGCAAAAACGTCAGGAAAAAGAAGAGAGTAAACAAAAATTGACCAAAACTGACAGATTTCTTAGTCAGCCTTCTACAAGTACTTCCAGCCCAAACATTTGTGATGATTGTGACTCAGATAATGTTGTATCTGTTGAGAAGCACCTTGAAGACGATCCGAAAATAATTGCAGTTAACAATACCATCAGCCACGACGATGTCACCGATCGTGTGGACGACATCTGCATGACGTACGAAACACGGAAATAACGGTCGACCTATACACTCTTCGAAAAGAGACTTCGGAAATTTCACGAGCAAGACATTGAGTGTCAAAGGTCCCATTTCCTAAAGATTCCCACTAGAACAAGTGTTTTTCAATACCGTACTACGTTTTAGTTTCTAAGTATGGACCAGTTAATCATTTTTGGCTTCATTACTCTAAAATTCTAGGTCAACATTGTTGGTGGTTTGCTTCGCTAAGGAGTAATGTCAAGTGTATGGGTAATCGGAACTGGAAGCACTTGTCAGAATTAAAGAGCGCAGTTTCTCGAGTGCCCATACGGAAGCATGTGCTGTGTACAAATTTTGGAAAAACAGTGATACTGCCGACAAGAAGTTGAGAATAATATTCGTATGGAGCGTCATTTTGGAAAATCGTTCTTACAAGGTTATTTGATTTCATACTTACTGCAACGGTAAGTTCATTGCCTTTCAGAGGACGTCGAGAGAACTTAAGTCAGGAGGTAGGACACCACGCCAGTTTCCTGTCTGTTGCAGAGCTTATCACCCAATATAATCACATTTTGCGTCAAATTTTGGATATGCCCAAAGGTAATCATTCTGACTTCTCATAAAATTTTTAGCAGTTTACTTTTTGTTTATTTTTCAATTGCTTTCATTCGAAAACCTTTTTAAAATCACGTCTTATTGTTTGTAGGATCTACAAGGTATCTGAGTCCAACAATTCAAAATTACCTGTTGGAGAGTTTAGCGAACAAACTTGAAAAGCTGCTAAAACAAATTACAGCATCACCGTTTCTCGCCATAATAATGGGTGGGCACTGCACTGGTATACAGAAGGTAGATCAGCCAAACATTGTTCTGATATATGCAGTAATAACAAGATCGTAAAATGGACAATTAATCGATTTAGAAATAAAAGAATTATTTCTAGGCTTTTTTGCAGTCATCAAACATGGCGCAGCAGGTTTAATCAAGCAGGTGACTACATTATTTTTTATTGACCCAAATACTGATTTAAAAAAGTGTGTGAGTCAAGGTTATGACGGGCCAGTCTTGATGATTTGTGTTATGATGGTGTACAAAAACAGATTAAGAATATTTAGCCAAATGCGGAGTATGTACACTCCGTCAGACATAATTTGAATTAAGTGATAAATGATGCCGTTAGCAGTTGTGTGGAAGAAAAGATTTTTTTCGCAACAATGCAAAATTTTTTTCGGGAACAGTATTAAGCGTTGAGATCTATTGTCGAAATTCACTCGCGGATCGGAAACCTGCTAAAATAATTAAATCCGGCCAGATGGTCGAGTAGAGTTAATACGAAAACTTCAGTAAAACTTCGTTTTTATGATACAATCTTGGCATTATCAGAAATAGTACTGAAGAGTTGCAGTAAAGATGAGTGTAGCGAAGCAGAAAATATTAAAACAAAAATGCTAAATTTAGAGTTGTTATTCCTTTGTGAATTCATGCACAAGACATTGAATAACATCAGTTATGCATCCAAAATTTTGCAGAAACGCGATACCGACTTGGACCAGGCAAACAGAGCTTTTGCAGATGTTAAAACAAAACTGATATTTTATAGAAATGATTTCGAATTATTCATGTGCAGAGTCAATGAAACTCCAAAGAAATATGACATAGGAACGTTCCGTCAACGAGGTCATTAGAGACGGAGCACAAGCTCGGATTAGGGAGGGATGGGGAAGGAAATCGGCTGTGCCCTTTCAAAGGAACCATCCCGGCATTTGCCTGAAGTGATCTAGGGAAATCACCGGAAATCTAAATCAGGATGACCGGACGCGGGATTGAACCGTCGTCCTCCCGAATATGACACCGATTCCAATTTTCCTGAGAAACGCCGAAAGAAAGTTAAAATCCATTTTGATGAACTAGCTTCTGACCACCGATTCCGAAACAGTAAAGAAATATTTAAAGTTACTGTTTTCAGAAGTGCACTAAACACAATAAGGGCTCAGTGAAACATACATGTTACTGGCATGAATGGAGTCTGTCAAACACTTAATTTTCTAAAACCATCATTTTTGCTCACTCTAATGCAGCAACTTGATTACAAAAATGTGTTCAATTCCAAGGTAACTATTTTGATATAATAGGCACTAATTTTTCACTTCAGTTTATTAATATTTGTTCTACCTAAATTGATACTGACGTGGACTGTTCACCAATTGTGCAAGGATATTATAATTAAATATGCAATGCTAGAATGCAACATTACAGAAATGTTTACCACAATTTTATTATTTTATACAATACCTGTCACTTCTGGAACAGCCGAAAGATCAGCCAGCAAATTAAAAATAACAAAAACTTATTTAAGGAATAGTGTGTATGAAGCTCGACTCCGATATTTGGCAATCGGAAACAGGACTGCATCAAGTCTAGATTTAATGATACTTACTGATAATTTTCAAGAACTAAAACCAGAAGAAGGTTGTAAAATAAATAGTTAAAATAAAATTGTCAACTTCGTTTTATTGTCTACCTATATTATTAACTGTAATCTATTACAGCCATTATTAAAACATGGCCCTACCTCCGTCACTTATTTTTTACTGGCTTCTGCCCGCGACTTCGTTCGCCTAGTATGGACCAACATTGAAAATTATCTCACGAGATTATTTTGTCGGTATGAAAGTATCCTATGTTCTATCCACGATCTGTGCGTGTGCAAAATTTCATCCAAATCCAGTTCTTGCACGAAAGCGTGATAAACAAACAAATTTTGACATTTTTAATGTTATTAATAAATACGATTAAATATTATCTGCTGTGTTATACATAATAATTTACTTAGTAGTAAATTGGTTTGCCTTCTTATTCCATGCAGTGGGTGGCAAGTAGCTGATGAAGTAGTTTTACATCTGTAAAGTATTTAGTTTAGTCAAAATAGGGCCCCAGTTTCATTTTTGCCCCGGGACCCTTAGTTACATACGTAGCTACATCACTGCACGGACCACTGCCCATTTACAACTCACACTGAATTTACGCTATCCCTGACGCGATGCCTTGCCGAACCGACCAGAACGACGACAAGAGAACAGACGCTGAAATCGAGTCACAGTGGTAGGATGGAGGGAGGAGTTTTGGTTCAACACTGATACAGCGAGGTATGCGTTGAACAGCAGGGTGGGACAAGCAATGCCGAGCGTTGACGCCTATGTAATCGCAAGCCAGCGACCTTGTGTTTCGTGCGATCGTTTGCAGCGGTGGATGTGGAAATAGTTATGCAATGTGTTGCGCTTAGAACATAACAAGACTCGTCTTGAACGTTCCGGAAATCAAGGTAGCTTACCAAAATTTCAAACTAGATGTTGTACGCACGAAGTACTGCCGGTTTTGAAAGATATGTCTCCACGGCAGACAAAAAGTAATATTCGTCACGAAACATAACTCCATCTGACAACGACGATGGCTAGTGTTACAGATTCACGGAGTGTTTTACGTGATGTGAATGAAATATGTTCATTAGAAAGCTTTTCCACGGCAGACGAAAAGTAATATTCCTCACGAAACATAACTCTATCTGACAACGACGATGGCTAGTGTTACAGACTCACGGAGTGTTTTACGTGATGTGAATGAAATATGTTCATTAGAAAGCTTTTCAGTGCTGTCAAAAAATTCGAAGGGCAGCGTTTCAGTGCCTCCACTCCCAGTCTGCCCACCATAGATAGCGGTAACCATAAGAAACAAAGAAAAGTACAAATACGGAGTTTCTGAAAGACGAAACACAAAAACTGAAACTTACTGAGAAACAAGTCTTCCATGCACATTCCTCCAATATCTTGTTACAGACTTGAAAATCGTCAAACTGATAGCGTGATTTTAAATCCTCAAGCTTACAGATATTTCAAAAACTGCTGTCAGCTATCATAAATATTATTTTAACTACAACTCTATGTCAGCTATGCTCTTAATTGTAAACTATGCCGAATATGTTTACAAATTGTAAACTGATAATGATTAAAAGTGTTTTGTAAATTTAATGATGTGTACTTAGCCGATGGTGACCGTAAGTTTCTCTTCAGCGGTAATATTCTTACTGAAATTTGGGTTTGGTTCTGTGAACTCCACTTCAGACGACAATGTACAGTGAAATGTCTCTATAGTCATTGTGAAATAATTCCAGAATTGATCATGACCTTTCTTAAGCGACTGTACAAATGATGGAATTCCAATACAGTTGTCCTCTCCTTGTTGATTTTATTCTTCCTTTCACGACTGTCTCGAATTCTGAGAGCAGTATTAAAACGACATCATTTCCAGACTGTTAAAGCCTCTCCCGCCCCTCGCCATTAGAGCAGTGTAAATTCCGGCTTATTGGTGACTGGACAAATTGAACAATAACTTCTTTCACTGCTGACAATGCACTGATGCAGTGCCGATCAGCCCATTATAGAAACGTTCATGCTCAAATGTGGTGCTTATTTGCTACAAAGATTATGAAGTTAATTACATGAAGACTCTTGTATAGCAGTAACTCAATGGGCGCTACACCCTGTTAAGGATCACCTACGTCTACAATTATCCCAATGACGAATACTGCCTACTTCTACAGTCTAGTAGCGATCAATGGCCTTACAGTACACTTTCAGCAAACGAAAAGAAACATAACACAATACGTTAATTTAAACTTGCTGGGGTACCCAGCTTTGCTCAAGGAGTTGCTATGAGATTGTGTGGTAGATGGAAGGAAAAGATAAACTTAAATGTATAGGAGGTAAAAAAAAATTGCTGGAAACATATTCTAATTATTTACAATACTTGTTAAAGTATAAGAGGTAAAACGTTTTATTGAAAACTTGTTCTAACTATTTACAATACTTGTTTATGAACAATAGTTTTTCATTTTGTTATCTGGGGTATATACGCACGAATGTTTTCGAATTTCCTACTCTCTAGCAAGCTGCGTATGGTTGACCGGGAGAGACGCAGAAGTCTTTGAGGCTGACGCCATAATATTTTAAATTTTGCTCTTGCACTTCGATACTTACAAAACTTTAGGCTAATTTTATTGGAAATTGCAGTCTTTTAAACTTGAATGGCAGTTCAGTAGAGATCAGTGGTATTCTGGGGGATAAATAGTGTGTGTCCTATGTACTTGCCAGTCATTATGTTCGACGTCGATTGTTTTTCGATAGCAACTTGACGTTTCATCCTTGTTCCATTACATAGTTTTGCTGAGTTGAGATTTCTGAATAGTATGATCGAAGACTCAATTTTAAGTCGAAAGCAGTGTAATGGCATTCCTGGTGATTGCAAAGAGTCTAGTTGTGGACAATGTTTGGATAAATTTGGTTGATGAGTTCGTTTCCAGCGGTGATTATGTTGCAGAAATCACTGTTGAGTTTAATGAGCCGAGTCATCTAGTCAGTAGGATTTGTGCCTTCGCATATTTGAAAAGCTGCTGAGCAAAATGTGCTGAAGTTTCGTCTTTCGATAGTTCAACTCTTACATCTTTTGTTAGTTGCAGTATTTGTATGTGCGACCAGAGATGTGATTTTTTAAAGCATGCATTGATCTCGGCTGCTGGTGTTGACTTGTGAACAACTGGAAGTGTTTGTCGAAAATCTCATGAGAATATTAGTTCCTCCCATGACTTCAGAGTTTCCTCGCAAGTCTTGTAATGTTCTGTCCACGGGTTGAGTAATTTTTTTTATGTGCTGTTGTGGATTCGTCCCAGAAGATAATGTTAGCTTTCTTTAGAAGTTCACCCCTCCAGATGCTCTTGAGAGTTTACAAACCTCGAATTGTTCTTCGGTTATATCCAACGGTTGTTGTGGGGCGGAATGGGCTATTCGTCCTCCTTCAATAACTGTGGTTGCAACGCTGGGTGATGTCAGTGCAAGTGCGATGTGTTGTTTAGCACGTATTTCCACCAGCAATAGATTATCAGAAACGTTCTTCCGGGGCCGTCAGGTGCTTCCAAGTAAATAATTCCGCCAGTGTTGTGTTCCCTTTTGATTGTCTTTGAAGAGTGGTTTGTTGAGAGCAATGTATTGAAGTAGTTCATTGATGTTTTAGCTTTTTCCCTTTGTAATTTCGAAGTTTAACACACTGATAGCATCTATTCTTGGTGCATGCATCTAAAGTTGTATAAGCTCTGGTTGTTTATCGCTAAACATTTATTTTCTAGGGGAATGAGGGTTTCATTGTAGTCGTTGAATTCGATGGTCAGTTCAGGATGAGCTTGTCGGATTTGGCGCAATATGTCATCACTCATACTCTCTTTGAAGGACTCCCATAGCTGTTTTGGATTCGATGGATTAGATGTTGTTACAATTATGGCAAATAAGTCGTTTGTTCTACTGAGGCTGTAAGTGAGGCTTCTTGTAGTGTTAATTCCCAGTGGTTGTCGCTTTCCAGTAGTTCTAGGCGTTGGCATCCTTTTCTGTACGTCTGGCATAGGTAACCATTAACAGTCTTGAGATTTGTGAAACTTGCTGGTTCCAGTATTTCTTGTAGCAACATCCGGATATAACAACATTCGGCGTTGTTCGGATGTACGGGATATACGAGGTGTGGCTAGAAAAAAACCGGACTAGTACTGGTGAAACAATAAAACGAATGCAATAAGGCTGAAAGTCGCGTGGCCTGTAAGGTGACTCTCGCTCCGCCTACTGCTCGAGTTTCATCTGCCTCCTGCACTGAGTCTGCCCGTGGCGTCTGTTTTAATTAGTTGACGTTTTGTCTGTGCGTCGGAAAATGTTGAGTGTACAGAAAGAACAGCGTGTTAACATCAAATTTTGTTTCAAACTAGGAAAATCTGCAAGTGAAACGTTTGTAATGTTACAACAAGTGTACGGCGATGATTGTTTATCGCGAACACAAGTGTTTGAGTGGTTTAAACGATTTAAAGATGGCCACGAAGACACCAGTGATGACACTCGCACTGGCAGACCATTGTCAGCAAAAACTGATGCAAACATTGAAAAAATCGGTAAACTTGTTCGACAAGATCGCGGTTTAACAATCAGAGCAGTGTCTGAGTTAACAGGAGTTGACAAGGAAAGTGTTGGGCAGATTCTTCATGAAAGTTTCAACATGAACAAAGTGTGTTCAAAAATGGTTCCAAAGTGTCTCACAATTGAACAGAAGGAACGCCGAAGAATGATTTGTTCTGACATCCTGGAAAACATTGAAAGTGATCCCACCTTCTTACAAAATCGATGCATTGGAAAACTGGTTCTCCACGACAAAAAAAAAAAGCACGAATGTCAAAATCGAAATTCAAGGCAATGATGATTGTTTTTTTTTTTGACATCAAAGGGATTGTGCACATTGATTGGGTACCAGAGGGACAAACAATGAATCAGCATAACTACATTAGCGTCCTGGATACCCTACGTGAGCGAGTACGGAGAAAACGGAACGATTTGTGGAGAAAAAAGTCATGGATCCTTCACCAAGACAATGCCCCAGCTCACAGTGCGTTGTCAGTGAAGACGTTTTTGGCAAAACACAACATTCCCATCTTAGATCATCCACCCTACTCACCTGATTTGGCCCCCTGTGACTTTTTTCTTTTCCCTAAAGTCAAGTCAGCTTTGAAAGGAACTAGATTTGAGACTGTTGAAGCAGTAAAAGAAAAAGCGACGGAAGTAATGTGTGGACTTACCGAAAATGATCTGCAGCATTGCTATGAACAGTGGAAAATTCGTATGGAGCGGTGTAGAGACCGAGGAGGAGAGTACATAGAAGGAGATAACATGAAATTGTAAATAATTGTAAATAAATGTTTTTTCCCGCATCAGTCCGGTTTTTTTCTAGCCGCACCTCGTACTCGGACTAGTGCGCCAGTTTTCGTGATTCCTCGATGATCTTCTACTGCAATTTCTTGTTTTCGTCGTTGAAAGATTTTTCTTGTTGTGTTCGACGTGTAACAGGTAGGGAGATCGACAGAAACTAATGTTTTCGGGAATGGATCCGTTTGGCACAGTTGGCAGAAAGCTGTTAATGTGATGCTCTGAGGTGATTCGATTAAAGTTTTTCTGACGGTGTCTTTTGTGAAGTAAAGTCTGTGTCCTTCTCCAAATGTACTGCTAGGTGTTGCATACTTGGTTCACGTTCGTGTATGGGAAAACCGAAAATTCGCCACGATATATCTTCCCATTTGGTACATGAGGATCTCGTCCTTTTGTGTTTTGTTGTTCGCTGTCTTTGGCTATTTGAATTACTGCCACGTCACTGCCACGTACTTACAGACATATTTGATGGATTGCACTGAATTGCAGTATTCTACGTTTATGCGTGCCTGGAACAATTTGGAAAATAGTGTTTTATATGGTACTATCCATTGATGACCTAGTTCCAGTTCGTCGCTGCCTCGTATTCATTTTCTGCTGTGAAGCCACCGTTTTTGGATAGTCGTCTTCTGTATGGCAGGTGTTATCCATTTTTCCGATTACGATGTTTTTGTGTTTGTTATATTCCTTCGTCCAGTCTTAGTGGAATACTTCATTTTTTAGGTTGTACTGTTTACTTGTCGTCGCCCGTGCTTCTCCTAGGATGATATTTTCATGGCTGGCTCGAGTTCGCAGTCTTTCATTATAAGATTGTGTCGCACCTTACACACTTTATTTTCGATTTATATTCAGTCACTGTACCGCTTTGACTACTCACACTTCCCTGTTTGTTTTTATTCACTCACTGCACTGCACTGCACTCGGTTCCTCTATTCGTCGCTGATAAGAAACTGACGTTCGAACCCAGGACGAGTCTTGCTTTATGTAACCCTACCAGTGGGTAGTCCCGCCAGTGGCAAATATCACAACATACCAAAAACGCTTTTAATGGCCCGCAATGTTCCAGAACATTCCACAGCATACGAATGGAATGTTCCACAATGATCCGTGATCTTCCGTGATGTTCTGGAATCTTCCCGAATGTTCAAGACTATTCCCGAACATTTCAGAACGTCCCGGATCATTGAGGAACATTCTGGAATGTTGTAGATTGCTCTTGAATGTTCCGGAATGTTTAGAAATTTCTAGAGGGCGTAACTTCCCAGCCTTCATACCTTCAAAAGCACGCCCTTGAGGTAAAAACGGGAATCTTATTCAAGGATGGCGGATCTAGGGCTACCATGCCATATAACTCCCTAGGTCGCACAGGAACTCGTTTCTGAGTTTTAGCTGCACGCACATTGTACAATTACTTTTATAATATACTGGGTGATCAAAAAGTCAGTATAAATTTGAAAACTAAATAATCACGGAATAATGTAGATCGAGAGGTACAAATTGACACACATGCTTGGAATGACATGGAGTTTTATTAGAACAAAAAAAAAAAAAAATACAAAAGTTCAAAAAATGTCCGACAGATGGCGCTTCATCTTATCAGAATAGCATTAATTAGCATAACAAAGTAAGGCAAAGCAAAGATGGTGTTCTTTATAGGAAATGCTCAACATGTCCACCATCATTTCTCAACAATAGCTGTAGTCGAGGAATAATGTTGTGAACAGCACTGTAAAGCATGTCCAGAGTTATGGTGAGGCATTGGCGTCGGAAATTGTCTTTCAGCATCCGTAGAGATATCGGTCGATTACGATACACTTGCGACTTCAGGTAACCCCAAAGTCAATAATCGCACGGACTAAGGTCTGGGGACCTGGGAGGCGAAGCATGACGAAAGTGGCGGCTGAGCACACGATCATCACCAAACCACGCGCGCAAGAGATCTTTCACGCGCTTAGCAATATGGGGTGGAGCGCCATCCTGCATCCAGCAGGTGTTTATCAGCTAGGCTGGGGATGATGCGATTCTGTAACGTATCGGCGTGCCTCTCACCCGTCACGGTAGCAGTTTTGCTGTCCAGCGCCATCTGTCGGACATTTTGTGACATTTTTTTTTTTGTTCTAATAAAACCCCATGTCATTCCAAGCATGTGTGTCAATTTTTACCTCTCTATCTACATTATTCCGTGGTTTATTACGTTTTCAAATTTATACCGACTTTTTGATCACCCGGTATATTGATTAGAAAGAGTAAAATTTTATCGAGTATGTTTCGTCTTGCAAACTGCATCGTGTTGCCAGCCGAGGTTTATGAAGATTTGCATATCTACTGAGATGGGACCGTTTTTGTACCCTAGAAGCCATTTCCGAGGCGGATCTCTCACCATGGATACTATTCTTAATGGAGCGAAGTACACATGTAGTAGTTTCGTCACTCAGTCGATCAGCAGTTTCGCTGTATTTTATTTTAGCTTATTGGTAATGCCGTTTGGTAACATGTAATCGTTCTTTTCTTGTGAGATATGCATTGTTTGCAGCTGCTGACATCTCGAATATTCTGGCTATAGAAATGTATCTTTAATTTTGTATTTTTATCTTATAGATACAGTATTGTAGTTCGTTTTTCAAGGAAGCTATCATCTTTAAAGTTCTACTTCATTTTTTATGTGTTTGTGTTTAAAGCCCATTTATGACACAACAAATGATTATTTTAATCTGTAAGGAACGAACAAGGCACGTGCCTTCAGGAAAAACACTTAAATGTTGCTCAAGAATGTATTTGTATATGTTGACAATAAACTGCTGGTTCATCTGCTTATTACTATTGTTACCTCACTTGCTGTTTTAACTTTACCACGGTTGAGTATAGAAACAAAAATAACGATACTTCGTTGCCAATAGGTATAAGATGGGTACTTTAACGAACGAGATTCCTTAAATAAAAGCACACCATTTTTAAATTCATTATCAGTTTTTTAGTTGCATCCTATTATAAAGTTTTTCGTTGCTCTAGTTCATTTTGTAACTCAATTTACGTATGTCTTGCATAATTTTTACGTCATTTTATCGATGTTTTCCTACTATTTTAGTGGTAATTTTGCAGGTATTTTAAATCATACAAACCTGAGCCTAAAGTTTCAGACTCTTTTATATTCGTAAACTGGGTGAATTCTCACTAGAGACAATAACCTCACTTTCCCCTCTCCTCTCCCCCCCCTCCCCCCTCACCCTTGCCCTGCGGGCACCCCTGCCTGCGTAGAAATTCAGCTGTAGCTACACGGTAGGCTAACTGCTTCAGAAAAGTCCACACTGTTGCCCTCCAGCATGCACCTGTTTCCTACTGTAACACCCTGTAGATTTTTTTCCTATGAACTGTACAAACTCAGGGAGAAACAATAATTTATCCATTTTCCATGTTGTTGAGCTCCGTGGTCGATTATTTTAAGAAACACAGGAACCAGTCGCAGTATGCGTATTGGGCTTTCACCCATTTGCAGTTGACGTGATACATATTCGAATCTTCAGTAAGTATGTCTTTGAAACACCGACAGCAGTATGGATGCCTCAGCTGACCTGTGCAAAACTAACATATTTTTTTAGTTGTTACACTTAGCGAGTTGTATTTTTACGATATATTACTGGTGCGGTGTACTGTACTTATTTTCTACTCTGCTTGTTGTTACTCCGATTTTCGCTTTTGTAAATGTGGTACAAACATTTTTTTATTTGTATCTTGCAAGATCTTGTGCCACATCTATAAATGTGAAAATCTGAGTAACAGCAAGCAGAGTAGAAAGGAAGTACATCTAAACAGTAATACAGCGTGTTCCGAAACTATTTGTACACATTAATATGGGAGGTAGAAAACATCAAAACATGGTCTCTGAAGTCATCTTTGAAAAGTGGTGCTGACGTAAGCTGTTGTGTCGGCGTCGCCGACTGAGAATGTGTACTGACATTCAGAACTGCTCTCTGTACGGATGGCTGGGTGTACTGGTTGGATGTACCTCTAAATGTTAGACAAAGTATGTACTTCCAGAACCGTGGGGCGCCAGCCCATTTCAGCATTGCTGTAAGGAATCGTCTGAGATCCGCCTTTGGGAATCGACGGATTGGCCTAGGTGGCCCTTTGGCCTGGCCACTCAAGTCACCTGACCTCACGTGCTGGTGTATGGAACCGTTGTGTAAACAGACGAAGACCTCGTCGCTGCAATTGGTTGCTGCTGGTACCATTGCGGACATCTTTGAACGGACACGACAGTCAGAGGTGTGACGATGTACTGCATACATACAGGCCAGTGGTCGCGCATTCGAGCGGGAGCTATGAATGCCACTGCTGTAATTAGCATGCTAAACTACCTTCTGTGTAAATCATCTCTCGTTTCAGAAATTGCCGTCAGGGACCATAGATACCATATTCAAGTATATTTGTTTTGATGATCTCTACCTCTGGTGTTAATTCGAACGAACTGTTTCGGAACAGCTTGTATATATCGTGAGTATACAACTCGCAAAGTATAGTAGCTAAACAAAATTGTTAATTTTACACAGGCCAGCTTCAGCTGCTTTCGAAGTTTTAACGATGTACGTACTGAAGATTCAGATATGTACTAGGCCAACGGAAGATGGGTGAGAGCCCGATCCGCGTAATGGTATAAATAAAAATACATAAGAAAAGTGGCTAGTTGCTGTATTTCTTAAAACAAGAAAAAACAAATAGGAAATATCACAAGAATGAGACTGCCCACAATAGAAATATTTAGAACTGTTGAATGAAATGATGGCAAAAAACAATGTGAATGAAATTACCTTGGAGGCCGACACCTCTGGACTGTCCACTTGCGCTTCTGTCGATTTTCTCCCCTTTGGCTTGACTGCCTGTTTGCTGCCATCAGTAGTCCTTTGTTTCAGTACCTCTCTTTGTTCCCTATCGTCACTGTTCTTATCACTCTTTACTTCCGTTCTTCTATTTGCACCAGCAGTCTCGGACCCACCACTTGGACTTTCATCTCCTGCCCTATTTAGCTGTGCAGATTTCTCTCTCGTACCTTCTTCGCCATTGTTTTTCTTCTTCCACTTTTTCTTCTCACCGGGTACATTCTCGTCGCTGCCACTGGAACACAACTCGTCTTTGGCACACACACTGTTGTCCTCACTTGACTTCCACTTCTCTTTCTGAGCTTGTTTCTCCGTCACTTTCGAACCCTGTTTCAGTTTATCCACGTCCAACTTCTTGCCCTCTCCACTCGATGTCCGCCTCTCGGCCTGCAGACTTTTCTCTGTGCTCTCCTTCCACGACTTGTCCTTTGTCAGCTTTCGTCTGCTCGCAGCGTCCCGTTCCAGGTACTGCGCAGACCTCTTAGCCTTCCTCTCCCTCGCTTCCTCGGCTGCTGCCTTCCATTTCTCCTTACCGCTCTTCGCCATAGCTTTCTCCTTGCGGAGAGCCGCTTTCTTTGCTTTTTTGGAACTCGCAGGCTTGTACCTCTGCCACTTCTGCTTCACGTGCGCCTTCTCGGAGTCGAGTTGAGTGTCATCCTTCTGCTTCTTGCTGGCAACATACCAACATTCCAATGTTACAATAACACAGGACAGCAATGAAAACACTGTTTTTAAAGTGAAAGTGGCTTATTCTTGAAATTCTTTTTGTGTGATGAACTCTAATACGAGATCACTCACCGTACTTTTACAGTTAATAGTTAGTATTTAAAAAATGCATTTCTTAGCGTTTTGTATGCTTTATCTTGACCATCTCAAATAACTTCATTTCCAGAAGCAAACTAAAAAAAATTTATCAAGCAAATTTTGTAAAGTAGCAGGAGGACATTTACCAGCACGATTGCCTTTCTTGTAACTTTGTTCGTTAGGAGGATATGAAACAGCAGCGCGTGTGTCTTATCTTTTTCAAACTGGATCCCTCCTTCTTCTTTGCCTTGACCCATTTTCATATGGGGCGGTATTGTTATATGGGTTGAAGCAACGTTACTTGACAGTTGATGATCAGATGCTCTTCCAAAAGCCACCACTCCCCTTAGTACGGATTTTGTGTACACCACTTGTCTGTGTCTAGTGTAAATCTCCTATCAAATGTGGGAACGGTTTCTATATGTCTGTGTAGCGGATAACTGAGGTGAGGCGTGGGTACCAGTCCTGTATTTACCGAGGTAGGCGTGGAAACCCGCCTAAAGATCACATTCAGGCTGGTCGGCTTACCAGCCCTCGTCGTTAATCCGCCCGCTACGTGGATTCTGTCTGGGACTGGCTCACCTCCCTGAATCACAGGAAATTGGCCGCTAAAGCGCTCTTCTAATTAGGCAGGTCCTTGTCAAACTAGATCTGTAAGTATGTAAATACAGGGTGGTCAGAAACAGTCTGAAAATCATGTAATGGTGTTGCAGGGGAGTCTTTGCTGAGAAATAATTATTAAGGGAAAAAAATCATACGTTGCGTCGTTTCGTTTCTGAGGTATTTACCATTCAGGTTAGTCAGTTCAAGCACTTGCACGCGCTATAATGCGGCAATGTGTAGACATCTGTGGGTCTATGCTCATTACCAGTCAAAATGTGCCTTTCTTGGAAGCGAAAAAATTTAAACTAGATGAGCAAATGCTACGGTTGTTCTATGTGAGGAAACCAAACAAAAAAAAAAAAAAAAAAAACATTTGGCGACACCACCTCTAGCAGTTCGCTTGAATTTGTGCACGCGTAGACTTGATTGGCTAATTTCACTTCTAAATAACTTGTAAACGGCACAACGTATCGAATTTTCTTGTTATCAATTATTTCTCAGCGCAACCTCCCGTGCAGCACTGTTACAAGCTTGTCAGGCTGTTTCTGACCACCTTGTAAATGAATTTTGTTCTTAAATTGGAATACCACTGTATGTCCAATATTCTTGTAAAAGTGATCTACAGATGAATACTACTACTACTACTACTACTACTACTACATCTACATCCACTAGTCTACTTTGCAGTTTACACGTAAGTACCTAGCAGAGGGTTCATCAAACCGCTTTCAGACTATTTCTCTATCGTTCCATTCTCAAATAGCGCTCAGGAGTAATGAGCACTTAAATCTTTCCGTACGAATTCTAATCTCTCTTATTTTATTCTGACGATATTTTCGCATTCAGAGGATTAAATTAGCAATTGAAGTTTCTTGAAAAGATCTTGACGAATTTGAAAAACGCCTTTGTTCTGATTTTCGCCCTTCCAATTCGCGTATCATATCCATGGCACTTGCTCCTCTGTTTCGCTATACTATCTGCTACGGGTCCCAACCCGCGCAGCAGTATTCCAGAAGAGCGCGGATAGTGGAGTGTAGGCAGTCTCTTTCGTAGACCTGTTGCATCTTCTATGTGTTCCGCCAAAAAACGCAGCGTTTGGTTCGTCTTCCCACAACGTTTTCTATTTTTATTACCTGGGTGTATAGCTGAACTGACAGCCTTTAGATTTGTCTGATTTATCGCGTAACCAAAGTTTAACAGATTCCTTTTAGTACACATTTGGATGACCTTACACTTTCCATTATTTAGAGTCAATTGCCTCTTTTCTCACCATACGGTTATCTTACCTAAATCATTTTGCAGTCTTTCATGACCCTACTAGACGGTAAATGACAGCATCATCTGCAAGCAATTTAAGAGGGCTGCATAAGTTGTCTGCTAGATCATTTATACAGATTAGGAACAGCAGAGGGCCTGTAACACTTTCTTAAGAAATACAAGACATTACTCCTATTTTACTCGATGACTTTCCGTCCGTGATTGCGAACTATGGCTCCTCTGACAGGTAATCATAAATTCAATTTACTTTTACCCATATTTTTCAGCTTCAAACGTGACTATACTCAATACACTCGAGGTATGAGTTGAAAAACGCCTTCAGTCACGATTTTTCCTGTTTTACTTAGTACACGGTGCATTTCGGACCCTGTGGGTCCATCTCCAGGTGTAATTCGTTTTAATACACGATATATTTGTTCTCTTGAATGAGATGAAATGTATTTCATCATTATTTACTTGTTCTCTTGAATGAGATGAAATGCATTTCATCTCATTCAAGAGAACAAATGTATCATGTATTAATACGAATTACACCTGAAGATGGACCCACAGGCTCCGAAATGCATCCTGTACTAAATAAAACACGAAAAATTGTGACTGAAGGCGTTTTTTAATTCATACCTCGTGTGTATCATAAATTCAGTCGCACAAGTGAGACGATACTCCATTCTATAGGCACGCAATTTGATTAGAAGTTGAATGTGAGGAACGATGTAAAAAGCTTTCCGGAAACGCAGAAATATGGAATCAACTGCTACAGTCCGCGCAGGATACGTTGGCCGAGGCGTAGTGACCAATTTTCGTCCAAAGCGTTGCATGAGTTCGTTTGTTCGGTAGGGGAGAATGACAGCGTCTGCCACCTTTCAGCCGGTCAGCGATTACGAAGTTGAGGCGCATATCCTTCAATCTTTCTCGAACGATTTTATGGAAACTATTCGGTAAAAAAGGTCATTTTTGCATCACTTATAGCAGGGGTGGGCAAATAGCGGCCTGCGGGCCACATGTGGCCCGCGGAGGGATTTTGTGTGGTCCGCCAAGACATTTATAAAAATCATTGTTGTTGTGGTCTTCAGTCCTGAGACTGGTTTGATGCAGCTCTCCATGCTACTCTATCCTGTGCAAGCTTCTTCGTCTCCCAGTACCTACTGCAACCTACATCCTTCTGAATCTGCTTAGTGTATTGATCTCTTGGTCTCCCTCTACGATTTTTACCCTCCACGCTGCCCTCCAATGCTAAATTTGTGATCCCTTGATGCCTAAAAACATGTCCTACCAACCGATCCCTTCTTCTAGTCAAGTTGTGCCACAAACTTCTCTTCTCCCCAATCCTATTCAATACCTCCTCATTAGTTACGTGATCTACCCACCTTATCTTCAGCATTGTTCTGTAGCACCACATTTCGAAAGCTTCTATTCTCTTCTTGTCCAAGCTGGTTATCATCCATGTTTCACTTCCATTCATGCCTACACTCCATACAAATACTTTCAGAAACGACTTCCTGACACTTAAATCTATACTCGATGTTAACAAATTTCTCTTCTTCACAAACGCTTTCCTTGCCATTGCCAGTCTACATTTTATATCCTCTCTACTTCGACCATCATCAGTTATTTTACTCTCTAAATAGCAAATCTCCTTTACTACTTTAAGTGTCTCATTTCCTAATCTAATACCCTCAGCATCACCCGATTTAATTTGACTACATTCCATTATCCTCGTTTTGCTTTTGTTGATGTTCATCTTATATCCTCCTTTCAAGACACTGTCCATTCCGTTCAACTGCTCTTCCAAGTCCTTTGCTGTCTCTGACAGAATTACAATGTCATCGGCAAACCTCAAAGTTTTTACTTCTTCTCCATGAATTTTAATACCTACTCCGAATTTTTCTTTTGTTTCCTTTACTGCTTGCTCAATATACAGATTGAATAACATCGGGGAGAGGCTACAACCCTGTCTCACTCCTTTCCCAACCACTGCTTCCCTTTCATGCCCCTCGACTCTTATAACTGCCATCTGGTTTCTGTACAAATTGTAAATAGCCTTTCGCTCCCTGTATTTTACCCCTGCCACCTTCAGAATTTGAAAGAGAGTATTCCAGTTAACGTTGTCAAAAGCTTTCTCTAAGTCTACAAATGCTAGAAACGTAGGTTTGCCTTTTCTCAATCTTTCTTCTAAGATAAGTCGTAAGGTTAGTATTGCCTCACGTGTTCCAACATTTCTGCGGAATCCAAACTGATCTTCCCCGAGGTCCGCTTCTACCAGTTTTTCCATTCGTCTGTAAAGAATTCGCGTTAGTATTTTGCAGCTGTGACTTATTAAACTGATAGTTCGGTAATTTTCACATCTGTCAACACCTGCTTTCTTTGGGATTGGAATTATTATATTCTTCTTGAAGTCTGTGGGTATTTCGCCTGTCTCATACATCTTGCTCCCCAGATGGTAGAGTTTTGTCATGACTGGCTCTCCCAAGGCCATCAGTAGTTCTAATGGAATGTTGTCTACTCCCGGGGCCTTGTTTCGACTCAGGTCTTTCAGTGCTCTGTCAAACTCTTCACGCAGTATCTTATCTCCCATTTCATCTTCATCTACATCTTCTTCCATTTCCATTATATTGTCCTCAAGTACATCACCCTTGTATAAACCCTCTATATACTCCTTCCACCTTTCTGCCTTCCCTTCTTTGCTTAGAACTGGGTTGCCATCTGAGCTCTTGATATTCATACAAGTGGTTCTCTTCTCTCCAAAGGTCTCTTTAATTTTCCTGTAGGCAGTATCTATCTTACCCCTAGTGAGATAAGCCTCTACATCCCTACATATGTCCTCTAGCCATCCCTGCTTAGCCATTTTGCACTTCCTGTCGATCTCATTTTTGAGACGTTTGTATTCCTTTTTGCCTGCTTCATTTACTGCTTTTTTATATTTTCTCCTTTCATCAATTAAATTCAATATTTCGTCTGTTATCCAAGGATTTCTACTAGCCCTCGTCTTTTTACCTACTTGATCCTCTGCTGCCTTCACTACTTCATCCCTCAAAGCTACCCATTCTTCTTCTACTGTATTTCTTTCCCCCATTCCTGTCAATTGTTCCCTTATGCTGTCCTTGAAACTCTGTACAACCTCTGGTTCTTTCAGTTTATCCAGGACCCATCTCCTTAAATTCCTGTTTTTTTGCAGTTTCTTCAGTTTCAATCTGCAGTTCATAACCAATAGATTGTGGTCAGAATCCACATCTGCCCCTGGAAATGTCTTACAATTTAAAACGTGGTTCCTAAATCTCTGTCTTACCATTATGTAATCTATCTGATACCTTTTAGTATCTCCAGGATTCTTCCAGGTATACAACCTTCTTTCATGATTCTTGAACCAAGTGTTAGCTATGATTAAGTTATGCTCTGTGCAAAATTCTACAAGGCGGCTTCCTCTTTCATTTCTTCCCCCCAATCCATATTCACCTACTATGTTTCCTTCTCTCCGTTTTCCTACTGACGAATTCCAGTCACCCATGACTATTAAATTTTCGTCTCCCTTCACTACCTGAATAATTTCTTTTATCTCGTCATACATTTCATCTATTTCTTCATCATCTGCGGAGCTAGTTGGCATATAAACTTGTACTACTGTAGTAGGCATGGGCTTTGTGTCTATCTTGGCCACAATAATGCGTTCACTATGCTGTTTGTAGTAGCTAACCCGCACTCCTATTTTTTTATTCATTATTAAACCTACTCCTGCATTACCCCTATTTGATTTTGTATTTATAACCCTGTAATCACCTGACCAAAAGTCTTGTTCCTCCTGCCACCGAACTTCACTAATTCCCACTATATCTAACTTTAACGTATCCATTTCCCTTTTTAAATTTTCTAACCTACCTGCCCGATTAAGGGATCTGACATTCCACGCTCCGATCCGTAGAATGCCAGTTTTCTTTCTCCTGATAACGACGTCCTCTTGAGTAGTCCCCGCCCGGAGATCCGAATGGGGGACTATTTTACCTCCGGAATATTTTACCCAAGAGGACGCCATCATCATTTAATCATACAGTAAAGCTGCATGTCATGGGGAGAAATTACGGCTGTAGTTTCCCCTTGCTTTCAGCCGTTCGCAGTACCAGCACAGCAAGGCCGTTTTGGTTAATGTTACAAGGCCAGATCAGTCAATCATCCAGACTGTTGCCCCTGCAACTACTGAAAATGCTGCTGCCCCTCTTCAGGAACCACATGTTTGTCTGGCCTCTCAATAGATACCCCTCCGTTGTGGTTGCACCTACGGTACGGCCATCTGTATCGCTGAGGCACGCAAGCCTCCCCACCAACGGCAAGGTCCATGGTTCATAGGAAAAACAAAATTTCCCTTCCCCGCGAGACTAAAAAAATCCGCTAGCGTCTGCGCTACTTGGTAGTGCGTACTACCGACAGATGTCTCTACAGTCACGCAACCAACCTAGCTGCGTGTTGGCGCGGTGGATTATGGGAGCACTACCATCAGCCACCAAGGGCACGGAAAAAAGCACTGTGCATCCTGCTATTGGCGCAAATTTATGCTCCACGCGGTGGCTGATGGTAGCGCTGTATTTCTCCCGCGCCGAGTGATTAGTACGACATGCAGAGGAATTTTCTTCTTTTTCGGGTGGTTTACTTGTGTTTTGGCTGTGCAGCAGTACAACGTGTACAACGTATATATATATATATATATATATATATATATATATATATATATATATATATATAGTTGGTGTAATCATGACTCCTAAGAAGAAGCGTAAAGTCGGTGATAAGTGCCGTCTGTTTAATGAAGACTGGACGACTAAATATTTCTTTATTGATGCAGGAAATAAAGCCGCATGCTTACTATGCCATGAAACAGTTGCCGTATTCAAGGAGTACAATCTGAAACGACATCACCAAACAAAACACAGTGACTTTGGCTGCAAACTTTCAGATGTAGAACGAAGGAAAAAGCAGCGGAGGTCGTGAAACGCTTGAAGAAGCAACAAGCGTTATTTACGAAGCAAACACCGCTTCAAAATAGTGCTACAGAAGCAAGTTTCATGGTCGCCCATAACCTTGCTAAACGAAAAAAACCTTTTTCGGATTGCGAGTTTATTAAACAGTGCATGGTAGAGTGTGCAAGTGTATTGTGTCCTGAGATTAAAACCAAATTTGAGAGCATTTCGTTGTCAAGGTGGACTATAGCGCGACGCATTGATTCAATTAGTGACGAACTTGTAGACCAGCTAAAGACTGTGAGCGAAGATTTTGTTTGGTTTTCACTGGCAATGGACGAAAGCACAGATATTAAAGACACTGCACAAGTACTCATCATTATCCGTGGAATTAATGAACATTTCGTCATCACCGAGGAATTACTTGGTATAGTATCCATGAAAGATAGAACCACTAGTCAGGACTTGTTAGAATGTATTGTTAATTGTGTGGAAACAAGTGGCTTATCCTGAAACAAAATGGTAAGCATTTTAGGTATGGTGAAACTTTTAAAAATCAAGTTACAAGCCGAAGACACAGCCAGTGATATTTTGGATTTTCATTTTGTTTTACATCAGCAAAGCCTCTGCAAGACTGCACGAGACTTAAAGCATGTGGTAGATCCTGTTGTGAACACAATCAGAGCAAGGGCACTCCATCAAAGACAGTTCAAATCTCTTCTTGAGGAGGTGGGGGCAGAACATGAAGATGTAATTTACCATAACCGTGTGAGGTGGTTGAGGTCGAGCAAAGTATTAAAAAGAGTCTGGGCATTACAGAATGAAATTATTTTATTTCTGGACACTAAGGAGATATCTCATGATTTTGTTGCAAAAATAGAATGTGAAGAGTGGAGATATGAGATGATGTTTGCAGCTGATATTTTTGAAAAACTGAATGAGCTGAATGTGACTTTGCAGGGATAAGGGTTGTTTGCTCATGAAATGTGGACACATGTCAAAGCATTTAAAACAAAACTAGGTCTGTTTGCAAGGCAAGCATATGAAGGCAAATTTTGTCATTTCCCTTTACTAGGGGAACAGAAAGTACCTGGAAGTGTTTCAGCTAAGATTAAGGATTATCTGCAGAGCTTAGAGGCTGAGTTTACTACAAGATTTCAGGATTTTAAGAAAATTGAGCCTCAATTTAATGTTTTATCGTATCCCATCACGGCTGATATTGACACTGCACCACAGGAGCTGCAACTTGAACTGATTAACACGCTGGCAGATCACGCAGTGAAAGAAATGTTTAATGCTGTAACTTTAGTTGACTTTTATAAATCATTGTCAGCTGAAAAATTTCCATCTATCAAGAAATTTGCGGGCATATTGTTCTCCATATTTGGATTGACGTATATTTGTGAACAAGGTTTTTCTTGCTTGAAAATCAAGAAGAGCAAATGCCGAAGCTGTTTAACAGACAGTAATTTGCAGGCTGTGATGAGAATATCAACTAGCAGTCTGACTCCTGATTTCAAAAAAATTGTGCAAAATTGTGATAGGATGCATTTGTCCCATTAAACTTGTTTTAAAATTTAATGTACTTGGAGATGATACTAAATTAGCAAACTAAATGAAATTGAACACAACTATCTTATTTGAGGATGTCAGAAGGAAAGGGGTACAAGTGACTTTAGTCTTATCAAAATTATAAGAAGTATACTTATACCCCTTTGCTTCCGACTCTTCCATTTATATCTAATGATTTTTATGATACCTTTTATGAAATGTAAAGCTAACTAATCAATGCATTTTAACGCTCTTACTGCTACACCCGAAATTGCAACTCTGTTTGTGATATGTGATTAGAAATAAAGAAAACTTGCATTTTCATAAAAATTTTGGGAATACTGCACAAACACACACACACACACACACACACACACACACACACACACACACATTATATACGGCATTAGAAATGAGAGGTTTATAAGGTGCGGTCCTCCGCTAACCTCTGTGTCTATAATGTGGCCCCCGAACCAAAACAATTGCCCACTCCTGACTTATAGCTTTATATGTCAGGTTCATGATGATGTGCCCATCATTTCGTTAATGGTCATAGTTATTGCGATATATACGTGGAAGTAAGACAGTGCACGAAATTCAAAAAAAGTTTGCAGTGAAACTACTGATCTTCATTTCCCTTAGTTTCTCACTTAATAAACCACTTTTTCAGAATTCTCTCGCAATTGGGTCTGCACAACATGTTAGTGAGGTGACACTGTGCAAACACCACCGTGTTTTGGCAAAAGAAGAAAATTCTGACATGGAAAGAAGAGAAATTTCGCGACCCATGACGCTTCTCTGAAAGTTACAAATGTTTAACAAGCCAGGCGAGAATAAATCGCTCCATTTTCAGCGAAATTCGTTTTAGATACTAATCAAAGCAGACGAGACGGATCTCTATGAATGGTCATCACTCGTGTGTGGGGGTGGAAGAGCTCCACTTCCTATTTACAAAAAATGTGAGCATAGGCTTCAGTTTAGAACGGCACTTCCCTTTCAGCACTCGACATTTTCTCTAGAGCGCCTGCCCACGCCCATAACCCCCACCATAACCACTCTCCACAGGCGTGCCGAGCCAACTGTGGATCAATTGGCCACGTTATTCTGCGCCGACTCTACCACTAGCTCACAGAACAGGTGCCCAGGGAAACACAACTCGTCCGTTTGCTGGAGTTGACGGTAAACAAATGGAAACACAAGGAAAATTGACATTGTTGATGCAGTCAACAGTTTTTAGTTTATGTGAATGCAGTGTCCACAGAGGAAGAGAAGGTAAAAATGTTTCTCATCTGTCGTACTACATTTACCAATATTGTAAACAAGAAAATGTTATTGCAGTTACTGTTCTACTAATTTACATTCTCTATACGTGGCCAGTACTTTTATCTGCTCTTTCTTGGTGTACATCGTACTCCCACAAACCTTTAACTGAAGATGGGTGACTGAATGACTAGTGTGTATTTTCCTTGTTCCCATTTGTTTACTGTTTACTCCAAAAAGTGGAACTGGCTCTGAGCACTGACTTAAACTGCTAAAGTCATCAGTCCCCTAGAACTTAGAACTACTTAAACCTAACTAACCTGAGGACATCACACACATCCATGCTCAAGGCAGGATTCGAACCTACGACCGTAGCGGTTGCGCGGTTCCAGTCTGAAGCGCCTAGAACCGCTCGGCCACCCCGGCCGGCAAAAAGTGGAACTACACCAGGTACTTGCAATGTGTGCTAGTGCAAGAGAGACAGTCAGTTTTGTGTTGTGTTTTAATAACGCTGTGTTTGCATAAACGGTACACTGTAATTCGTTTCTCAACAGGTAATTCCATGTCAATTCAACGACGAAAAGTAACATTTTCAACCTGACCATCTCTGATTTATTTCAAATTTGGTGCATTCAGTGATCCAGATAAGAGATAGAATACTACCAGTTTGAACAGGTACATGTCAATTGTGAAGAAAATTACAGGTTTGGAAGTTGTGCGAAATTTAAGTGCGTCTGTCTCAACAAAAAATATTTTAATCCAGATACAGCAACGAAACTTGTCTAATTGAAAAGCTAATGATCAGAGCTTTACGCAGATATGCAGCATGGAGGGTTTCTAAGAACTTTTACATCCAAGATCATTGACCTTAACCTTCTTTGATTTTCAATATCTCAAAATACACCATCTTTAATTTTTAAAAAATATTGCATTGCTCCATTATGCTACTGTAAACATAGTAAATATCAACATGGCACATCAAAGACATCTAACTCAAAAATTTGTCAGTATCAGTACACTATCAAAATGCGAAAGATGTTAACTATGAAACACAAATTATTAAAAAAAAAACAATTCATCAGTTATGTTGTATCAGAGTACGATTTATATTACAGTAGTGGTACTATGAGCCATTTTCAGTGTAGCTTCCAATGAAAAGGCAACAAAAAGTGGTTACATCAGGTTTCACAAGTCTCCAATTAAATTGTTAATGTTCACCAGATGTTATGTAGGGAGAGAGTGTGTCTTTCCAGTTTGCGTCAGGTACATCTCCACGTTGTCTGCCTGTTTTGGGTTGCGTGGCCAGTATCGCGGTGTCTGAAAGCGGATGTTGGTTGCTTTCGCACTATCTGACCGAGTGTCCCCCTTCACTCCTCATCATCTTTCAGCGAACGATTTCTCGAAATTTTCTCCTTGTCATTGGCGGACTCAGTTTGCAGTTCCGCCCAATGACTGATCGCCGTTTCATGACCACTCTTCTCTGTACAGGGTGGAAATTTCCTATCTTGCGTTGGCTGGTGTGTGACTCGGGAATTGACGTCTTTTTTACGGTTTCACCAGCGTTGGTGGCAGTCTTCCGACGTTTTTCTGCATACCGCAGCTGTTGTAAAAGCAGCCACGAAACACTTCTTTGTAACCGCTATCTCTGTGTGAGGTCTGGACAGGCTCATTTTTGGGCTTCATATTAGAGTCTGCTGGCGTCCGTGGTTTACAAGGAATGTCCTTGCTATATAGAAAACAACAGGCTGACTTCTTCATATGCTTCCGTGTGTGAATTCTTCGCGCTTTGTGTACCCTCCTCTCAGTGCCTATGGGGTGCTGGACTTGTTGATAACGTTCTCGCTTTCTAAGGCAGATAAAGCGGCTGCTGCCAGGCCAGAAAAATTCATATGCGTTTACATCTGCATTCTTGACGTTTCGTCCCAATGACTGCAGGAATCCCTCGGTTTTCGGCGTGCTTCTCTTTGTCCGCCAGGATCTTTGCAACGTGTCCATTCTCAAGCGACGCATGGGCATCCTGCCGCCTACCTGTGCGGTTGTAGAATGGCTCCAGTGTCCACGTCTGGGGTGCTCGCCGCATGGTGTCTGGCAGGCTTTCTCCTGGGTCGCTGGAGTCAGTGAAGGTGGCTCCCAGAGGAGGTATCACACTGCTCAGTAAAGAAGCAGAACATGCCTTTGTTTTTACCTTACCTTCAGTAGTCGGCATTACAGAACGAAGCTTATGGGTATCTGGAATCGTACTTTTATTCGTGAAATATTGCTTCAGCTTGGCAGTATCTTAGTCATGATGGAAAACTGTTTATATTCGAAGACGAATGTTTTCTTTGCCTACTGAAACAACTGTCATTGTGTCAAAATATGGTTTTCATAAGGTCGCTTGAGGCTGGCAAGTGTGGCTATTCTCTTTACAGCCCCAGCAACCTCATCTCTAGGTCCTTAACATGTGCTGTAGCAAAAAAATACCAATCATAATCTTCCTGGTGGTAGGACAGATTCACGAAATACTTTCTGTTTTATCATTGGGTAGCCCATCCATCCGAAAAATAGCAAATGTGCTTTGTAATTGGAAAGTGACATTTTAAGAAATTGATGAAATTGTGCTGGAAAGAACACAGACAAACACACACACACACACACACACACACACACACACACACACACACTCGCACTCACACTGATCATGCTGAAGGCAATCAGATATTTCCACATATGACACATGGCATACTTAATTAGTATTTGCGCCTCTGTTGTAAGCAACCAACGGATGAGTTGTAAGCTGTGAATTATTCCAGTGAAGTCCCTGTACTTCATCCTGATTGGCAAAGGAGTAATTCTCTACAAAATCACAAACAACATGACATTTATTTGCTTTAGTGATTTTAAAAATCTGTGACTGCTGCTGTGTGATACGTGATAGTGGTAGGAGCTGTTGGAAACTCGATGCAAAAAAAAATCGTCTGTTGATTTTGTTATAGTCTCTAGAACTGCAACGCCTGCGGCGAATCAACACCTATTTGGAATTTCATCAGTGCAGTTCGCACCAAACAGTTCAAACAGTAGTCAGTCAACCTTGTCGGACTTGAAGAATAGGAGTGTGTGCCTAAGAAACATATTGAAAGTGCATTGCATGAATCAAATGCTACACAGTGCTTTTATGATGGTAATGTGTGTTCTTCACGCTTCATTAGTTCATTTAATTTAACCCTTCAACCATTAACTTAAAATTCTGGCGTGAGACTCATAAACAAACAGCATGGATTCCACTGGCATAGGCAAGAACACAGTGCTTTAGCAGTAACACACAAAATTTTGATTGAACGTTGGGCCCAACAGAGCAGTTCTCTGAGTAGTCCGCCCGTCTCCCCCAGATTCGGGAGAGGAAAAAAAATTGAGAATCGATATTTACATCTGATTGTGTATCTTTGAAAAATGCATACAATTCCTTAAGAACGTCTAACCATGGCTGCTTCTGCTAACGTACTCTAATTCCAATTTCTTTCACAGACACATACCTTAGTCTTTTCTTCCTGGCATCCGACGGCTTACATTATGTTCACAGTGGAAACTAAGTACACGTTGAACAGTTTTTACAACATACCTTACCTACCTTTGGATTTGGTGTTGCTGATCTTTCATGTTCTGCTTCTAACTGTTTTGCTCTTCACACCATGTAATCTGAAGTAGAAAATACTTTCATTGTTTTCATTATACTCCAGTTCTTTGGAAGTACTATCAAAATTTGTGTTTTGTCACACATACACAATGTATTGTGAAACTTATCCTTCAGCTGGGCTACGATTTCTCTTTCTTCATTTTTTTCACCCTCTTCTTTTTCCAGTTACGCCACGCAGGCACATTCCAACACAGAGCAACCTTTTTCAATTTTTACACAGAGGCAACCTTTTTCAGTTTTTGCTTTGGGTTATTTTTCTCATGCTGAAACCTCTTTTTCTTCATAGGAGACTCACCTAAAAACTGGAGGCTAGTAGTTAAAGAATCCAATGCCACATCTGATGTTCTTTCATTTTCACTTAATATCATCTCTGGAAGTACCTAGCACAGATAACGCCGGACTTGCACGGGTTTATGGGTTTTGTGATATTTGCTTACTACATATACTGCATATTTTCCCATCTAGCAATACATTAGGACACTTGTTTACCATCCTTACCTCAAATTCTTCTGTACTCTTCTACTTGAAATTGAGTGCACCAGTACATTTTGACTTGAAACCGATTTTTTACAAACTACTACTAAATACTACTTCACAGCGCATGTACACTGCAGCCACACCATGAAATAAGCTAATTACAACTGGCTGACATAAAAATCTTCTCCATTGGCTGTTCATAGTAAGAAACTATCATCAATTTGTCAGAAAAATAGTGACTGGTGTTGTTTGCTCTTCTGGAAGAAAACCCGGTTACGTAATTGCTTTCTGTATTAATGTTTTGGTCATGGTGCCTTTGGTGTACAGTCTTGACTTTTACCATGTTCATAGTAGCATATTGGGGCTACACAATATATTGTTTTTTTTCCCAAAAGAGTTAAAAGTGTGTATTTTGAGCTATTCAAGGTTAAAGGTTAAGGTCAATGGAACTGGGTATAACAATTCTTAGAAACCTGGCATATTGCTTATCAGTATAAAGCTCTACTCATTAGCTTTTCAGTTGTACAGGTTTCATGGCCGTATATGGATTAGGACCAGTGCTATATTCATTTATGTTGAGACAGATGGAAGTGAATTTTACATAATTTCCAAACTTTGCAGACCTCTAACTTTATTCACAGTTGTCAAATGCCTCTGCAAATTGATAGTTTTTCATCTCTCATTTGGATCACTGAATGCTCCAAATCTGAAAGAACTCTGGGTGGGCCGGATTGAGTGCTGCTTTGAATTGACTTGGTATTATCCCAACAGGTCTTGAAGAGAAGAAGTGGATTACCGAATGAGAAATATAGGCTTCTGTTGAAAAAAGACACACTGAGGAAAGTTACAGGAAAGGCAGTTGTGCTGGTTAACTCCCCCTGGTAGCTATACAGCACTTGCTTGTTAATCTTTCAGGTTTTCTCAGTGTGGTTGACTAATTGTGTGTTTACAGATGCTGAGCCGAGCTGTTCCATTTCGCGCACAATATTTTGACGACCAACCCAAGGAAGAAGACTGGGTCGATTGTCGAAATATTGCACATGAAATGGAACAGCTCGGCTCAGCACCGGGAAGGACACCATTGCTATTTGCTTGAAACATTTTTAATTTGTTTTTGTGTAAAAAGTTATTTGGGGTGGTCAAGATAATTGGCAGACTCTGAATACTTTATGTGCATTGGTGTGCAAAACGTAAGGGCGAAAGTAACTTTTGCATGATGTGTCACTGCCAAATTGCTTGGACCATACATAGAAAGAACTGCTACAGTATAACAGAAGATAACCGAAAGAAATATCCAAAGAGATGAACAGAAATGGCACTTTTATTCAAATACACTAATCACGCAGTGCCATTTATGTTGGTTCCTCACACATTAAAAAAGGAGGGTATGGTTCTTAATGGATGTATGTGCAACGTGCTTCCATGTAGGAAGGAGTAGTTGTGGCAGGTCGTTTCATTCCTCCATCAGCGCAGATGACAACTGCTGTATGGTCATTGGTGCATGAGGACGTGTTTGTTGCTATACGACTCCCCATCACATTCCACACATACTCGATGGCATTTAAGTCAAGCGAAATGGGAGGCCATTCCATTCGAATATCCTCTTGTCCCAAGAACTTCTCCACCTGGCTGTTCAATATGGTCGCGTAGTGTCATCCATTAAAATGAAGGTCGAATGTACCCCTGAAAAGACGCACGTGGGAAAGAAGTACAGAATGACATTGACCGACGAATGCACCTTTTTCAAAGATTTGTTTGTCAGTAGGCCAATGCAACATTATGTATCTCCACACCACAACACCTGCCCCACCAAATAGATCATGTGTGACAATGTTACTGGGTGCATCACGAGTTCCCACATCTCGCCATATGACGGTACGCCCAACGTTGTCGAACTTCATCATTTTGCTGGTCCACTTGTTACGGTGAGTAGGCATAATGTTGCGTGGGCGTACTGACCTTCACATCCTTGTACACGGTACACTCACCGGTCAACGTTATTGTGACACTGTAGTCCTTCCCATGTGCGTCTTTTCAGGGTTGCATTCTGCCCTGACTTCCTTTTTCGTGGATTACGATGCCCCATCTTATCGAACAGCGCAGGAGGAGGATGAGGACCTGGAGGCGAGAGGATGTGCAGGTAATGGACTGGCCTCCCTGTTCCCCCCGACTTAAATCTCATTAAGCATGCATGGGCTGCGTTGGTGAGACGTATTGCAGCGCGTCTATGCTGATCAACAACCCTCCAGCAGTTGTCAACCACGTTGGTTTAGGAATGGAACGGCCTACCACAAGAACTAACCAACATCGTGACCAGCGTGTGAGCGCGTTGCGTCCAGGGGACCACAATAAATCGCGATTACTTCATTGTAATTTTTGTCTTTGAGTAACAGTGTCATTTTTGTTCGTCTCATTGCGTATTTCTTTCTTTTATCTTTTCTATTACGGCGCAACAGTTCTTTCTATGTATGGTCCAAGTTTCATCGAACTATGTAACGTAGCAGTGACATATCATGTAAAAGCTACTTTCGTCCTTAAGTTTTGCACATCAGTGAATTTTATGTACTATTTCCAGTAATAAAACTATGAAATTGAAATTTAGGGAGCAGTGGAAGGAAGGAAATTATGCTTAACATCCTGTCGACGATGAGGTCATTAGTGACAGAGCGTAATCTTGGGTTGCAGAAGGAAGTCACTGTGCTCTTGCAAATGAGCCATCCCGGTATTTGCTACAAGCGATTTAGGGAAGCCACAGAAAATCTGCATCTGAACCGACGTCCTCCTGAACGCTAGTCCATTGACGACTGCTAGATGGTGGTTGATGCAAGTGGACGTGTTGCTATACGACTCCGCAACACATTGCACATGTGCTGGATGGGATTTAAGTCAGGGGAAAGAGCAGTGGTTGCACTGGTTGTCAATTATCGTAACCATCATGACAATGTCTTTGACTCTTCTCTTTGCGAAAGAATCCCGTTGTGGGACATATATTTCTCAAACATGGACAATTTTTACGTCCTTTTGTTCCATAAAGTATACACACATGTGGGATTTCATTCAGTTTAATAAATTATATATTGTTCTATCAGGCCGTTATTGTTTGTTTCTGGCCTTAGCCATAGGCGTCCGCAAGGGGGAAGAGGGGGGGGGGGGGGAGGCGGGGAGAGATACAGAATTAAAGGCTATGTGGTATGTGTTAGGTCAGTTAAAACAAAATAGAGATAAAAATGGTATTTCGGTACATTCTACATAACTAGATAATTAGATAATTAATAGATTTACATTACTGATAAAAGTAATACCAATGTACTTGTTTTATACACCGAAGCGCCAAAGAAACTGGTATAGGCATGCGTATTCAAATACAGAGATATTTAAACAGGCAGAATATGGCGCTGCGGTCGACAATGCCTCTATAAGGCAAGTGTCTGGCGCAGTTGTTAGATCGGTTACTGCTACTGCGATGGCAGGTTATCAAGATTTCAGTGAGTTTGAACGTGGTGTTGTAGTCGGCACGCGAGCGATGGGACACAGCATCTCCGAGGTAGCGATTAAGTGGAGATTTTCTCCTACGACCATTTCACGAGTGTACCGTGAATATCAGGAATCCGGTAAACCATCAAATCTCCTACATCGCTGCGGCTGGGGAAAGATCCTGCAAGAACGGGACCAACGACGACTGAAGAGAATCGTTCAACGTCACAGAAGTGCAACCCTTCCGCAAATTACTGTAGATTTCAGTGCTGGACCATCGACGAGTGTCAGCGTGCGAACCATTCAGCGAAACATCATCGATATGGTCTTCCGGAGCCGAAGGCCCTGTCGTGTACCCTTGAAGACTGCACGTCACAAAGCTTTACGCCTCGCCTGGGCCCGTCAACACCAACATCGGACTTTTGATGACTGGAAACATGTTGCCTGGTCGGACGAGTGTCTTTTCAAATTGTTTCGAGTGGATGGACGTGTACGAGTATGGAGACAGCCTCATGAATCCATGGACCCTACATGTCAGCAGGGGACTGTTCAAGCTGGTTGATGCTCTGTAATAGTGTGGGGTGTGTGCAGTTGGAGTGGTACAGGACACGTGATACGTGGACTCTTGACAGGTGACCCGTTCGTAAGCATCCTGTATGATTACCAGCA